>NC_140182.1:22143546-22533546 GCF_963971535.1 Notolepis coatsorum
AAGAAAACACAATTAGAGAAGAAGAATGTGCAGACTTCTCAAGTGGCCCTACACAGTACACACACACACACGCGCGGGCGCGCGCACACACAGGTCAGCTAGCTTCTAAATCAAGCTGCCTCTTAATCTAAAATAAAGAAAGACATAGTGCCTCTGTTGATGTATTATGTAAATGTGTTATAGAAAGATATGGGTTTATTTTAGGCTAGAGGTTAGGGGTGGGGGGGGGGGCGGTAGAGAGGTCATCGGTTCACATCTCTTGGGTACAGTCTGGGTGGTGGAAGTGAATCAAAGTGTCATTGAGCAAGGCACTGAAACACTGGTGGATCTAGTGGAGCTGTTCAGGGGCTGTCTGATGAGCAGCTAAACAGAGGACACAGAGGAGGAGGTGAGACAGAGAGGAGGTGAGACAGAGAGGAGGTGAGACAGAGAGGAGGAGGTGAGACAGAGAGGAGGTGAGACAGAGAGGAGGAGGTGAGACAGAGAGGAGGTGAGACAGAGAGCAGGTGAGACAGAGAGGAGGTGAGACAGAGAGGAGGTGAGACAGAGAGGAGGTGAGACAGAGAGGAGGAGGAGAGACAGAGAGGAGGAGGTGAGACAGAGAGGAGGTGAGACAGAGAGGAGGTGAGACAGAGAGGAGGAGGTGAGACAGAGAGGAGGTGAGACAGAGAGGAGGTGAGACAGAGAGGAGGAGGTGAGACGAGGAGGAGGTGAGACAGAGAGGAGGAGGTGAGACAGAGAGGAGGTGAGACAGAGAGGAGGTGAGACAGAGAGGAGGTGAGACAGAGAGGAGGAGGTTAGACAGAGAGGAGGTGAGACAGAGAGGTGAGACAGAGAGGAGGTGAGACAGAGAGCAGGTGAGACAGACAGGAGGTGAGACAGACAGGAGGTGAGACAGAGAGGAGGTGAGACAGAGAGGAGGTGAGACAGAGAGGAGGTGAGACAGAGAGGAGGAGATGAGACAGAGAGGAGGTGAGACAGTGAGACAGAGAGGAGGAGGTGAGACAGAGAGGAGGTAAGACAGGAGGAGGTGAGACAGAGAGGAGGTGAGACAGAGATGAGGAGGTGAGACAGACAGGAGGTGAGACAGAGAGGAGGTGAGACAGAGAGGAGGTGAGACAGAGAGGAGGAGGTGAGACAGAGAGGAGGTGAGACAGAGAGGAGGTGAGACAGAGAGGAGGAGGTGAGACAGAGAGGAGGTGAGGCAGAGAGGAGGAGGTGAGACAGAGAGGAGGTGAGACAGACAGGAGGTGAGACAGAGAGGAGGTGAGACAGAGAGCAGGTGAGACAGAGAGGAGGAGGTGAGACAGGTGAGGAGGAGGTGAGACAGGAGGTGAGACAGAGAGAGGTGAGACAGAGAGGAGGTGAGACAGAGAGGATGTGAGACAGGTGAGGAGGAGGTGAGACAGGTGAGACAGAGAGGAGGTGAGACAGAGAGGAGGTGAGACAGAGAGGAGGAGGTGAGACAGAGAGGAGGTGAGACAGAGAGGAGATGAGACAGAGGAGGTGAGACAGAGGAGGAGGTGAGACAGAGAGGAGGAGGTGAGACAGACAGGAGGTGAGACAGAGAGGAGGTGAGACAGAGAGGAGGTGAGACAGAGAGCAGGTGAGACAGAGAGGAGGAGGTGAGACAGAGAGGAGGTGAGACAGAGAGGAGGAGGTGAGACAGAGAGGAGGAGGTGAGACAGACAGGAGGTGAGACAGAGAGGAGGTGAGACAGAGAGGAGGTGAGACAGAGAGGAGGTGAGACAGAGAGGAGGAGGTGAGACAGAGAGGAGGTGAGACAGGTGAGGAGGAGGTGAGACAGGTGAGACAGAGAGGAGGTGAGACAGAGAGGAGGTGAGACAGAGAGGAGGAGGTGAGACAGAGAGGAGGTGAGACAGAGAGCAGGTGAGACAGAGATGAGTGAGACAGAGAGGAGGTGAGACAGAGAGGAGGTGAGACAGAGAGGAGGAGGTGAGACAGAGAGGAGGAGGTGAGACAGAGAGGAGGAGGTGAGACAGAGAGGAGGTGAGACAGAGAGGAGGAGGTGAGACAGAGAGGAGGTGAGACAGAGAGGAGGTGAAACAGAGAGGAGGTGAGACAGAGAGCAGGTGAGACAGAGAGGAGGTGAGACAGAGAGGAGGTGAGACAGAGAGGAGGAGGAGAGACAGAGAGCAGGTGAGCCAGGAGGTGAGACAGAGAGGAGGTGAGACAGAGAGCAGGTGAGACAGAGAGGAGGTGAGACAGAGAGGAGGTGAGACAGAGAGGAGGAGGAGAGACAGAGAGCAGGTGAGCCAGGAGGTGAGACAGAGAGGAGGTGAGACAGAGAGCAGGTGAAAACTGCCCACTGAGCAAGTCAGCGTCTACCTCTTTATGCTGAGTTTGCCCCCCCCCCCCTCTCTCACTGACTCCCCCCCTCTCACTTTCTCCCTCGCCCTCTCGCCCCGTGATTGACTATCATGGCCAGTTTTACAGTAAATTACTCCCCAAACAAGCGTGGAGAGAGAGACAGCCCCGGCAGTCTGCCACCCGGAGCGTTGCGTGTAAACATGATTATATCCAGGAAGTAGCTTCACATTCCGGAGCACGCAGTGACAGCCAATTAGGGCTCACGTTAGCACAGGTATACTTCTTCAAATAGGGAATAGCAAGGAGCGACGGAGGCGGAGGAAGGAGGGAAGGCAGAGGGATGGATTGAGGACGAGGAGGAGGAGGAGGGGAGAGAGAGAGAGTGAGAGAGAGAGAGAGAGAGAGAGAGAGAGAGAGAGAGAGAGAGAGAGAGAGAGAGAGAGAGAGAGAGAAGAGAGAGAGAGAGAGAAGGAGAAAGAGCCATGGCAATTAAAAGGGACAAAGGGCTAGACGCCGCAGATTGGTTGTTAATTGCTGTGAGGGAGAGCCACCATATAGAGATGTTTACTCTGACGTGGGAAGCTTTGTTTGTGTGTGTGTGTGTGTGTGTGTACGAGTGTGAAATATCTGTGTGAGTGTGCAGGTGATATAATGTGCGTAAGTGTGTGTGTTGTTGCGATACAATGACTCTAAAATTCAATTATATTGAGAGCGTTAGATGTGACTGTCCTCCAGCAGTGTAGAAGAGAAGAGAGGAGAGGAGTAGAGAAGAGAAGAGAGAAGGAGAGGAGTAGAGAAGAGAAGAGAGAAGGAGAGGAGGTGAGGAGTAGAGAAGCATCACTCTGTCAGCTTCACAGGGAGGCAATTACACTCAAAATGCCTCCTCTCTCCGCTGTTTGCTGGTTTTTGAAAAACCCTCTCCTATAATTGCTCACAGGATGTGAGAGAAGTGGGGCTTGTGACTTGAAGGTCGCCGGTTCGATCCCTCCTGGACCGGCATGGAAGAAGAACTCCTCAATAGAAAAACTGCTGAAGTGCCCTTGAGCAAGGCATTTGCCGCTCCAGTGGATTGTTTCCCGGGCAGCTCTTAGTGGTCAATAGTGTGATGACCGTGGTTAAATAAAGGATGATAATACAATAATAATAATAAGGATTTCTCAGGTTTACTGGCATCGGAATAATATCAGAATAATAACAGGAACGGCTGTTGTCTCCCCCCTCTCTTCCTTCTCTTCTATCACGCTGCGTCAATTGAGACGGGACGTTGTGTATCGATCCCAGAGTGTTAGGGTTAACCTGGGTGTTAGGGTTATCCCTGAATGCTAGGGTTATCCTGGGTGTTAGGGTTATCCCTGGGTGTTGGGGTTATCCCTGAATGCTAGGGTTATCCCTGGGTGTTGGGGTTATCCCTGAATGCTAAGGTTATCCCTGGGTGTTAGGGTTATCCCTGAATGCTAGGTTATCCCTGAATGCTAGGGTTATCCCTGAATGCTAGGGTTATCCCTGAATGCTAGGGTTATCCCTGAATGCTAGGGTTATCCCTGAATGCTAAGGTTATCCCTGAATGCTAGGGTTATCCCTGAATGCTAGGGTTATCCCTGAATGCTAGGGTTATCCCTGAATGCTAGGGTTATCCCTGAATGCTAGGGTTATCCCTGAATGCTAGGGTTAGCATCAGTGGCGACCTTAACCGGTGTTATGTATCAACTACTAGTTTAAATATTTGTTCCTCACATTCACACACTGACAGCGGAGGCGACGATGCACGGTGCCAACCTGCTCATCGGGAGCAATTAGGGGTTAAGTGTCTTGCTCAAGGACACTTCGACATGCTGCCCGGGAGGAGCGGGAATCGAACCGGGAACCTTCCGAATACCAGATGAGCGCTCTACCTCCTGAGCCACTGTTGCCCCCTCAACGAATGAAAAGTTTAATATGAAGTTGTATGTGGTTCTGAAATATAAGCTAATAATAAAGAATAAATATATAATAGGCATCAGTATAACTACACAATTACACAGGCCATAGTATATCTATGTATATATAATTTACATTAATCTATATGCAAAAGCCACCAGCGATAGAACAATATAAAAAGGGTCTACATTTTGAAGTTACATACATTTGCAATATGGGTGCGGTGGTGTAGTGGTTAACGCCTCACAGCTAGAAGGTCCAGGATTCGATTCCCGCTTGGGGACCAGGTTGCCAGGTGCTTTCTGTGTGGAGTTTGCATGTTCTCCCTGTGCTCGCAAGGGTCCCCCCCCCCCCCCCCCGGCTAAGATAAACCCAATGGAAAAACATGCAGAACAGATTGCTAACGCTGTAGCGTCCCTGACGAAGACGGACGGGAGCACTTGGATTGGTCCCCGGGCGCTGCCCCACGCCGCAGCCCATGTCTGCTCCCGGCTGCCCTTGGGGGGAAGGGCGACGGGATGGGTCAAACGCAGAGAGGAACAATGAATCGGCTACCCAAAAAGAAAAAATTGCATGTGTGTGTATCTGTGTGTGCCGCCCATCGCATGTGTGTGTCACACTGCATGACGACATTGTCAATGTGTGCAATGAAGACTTCTTCTTCAAAGTCCAGTTTCATCTTTAATCTTAATCAGGGGCGAAAATCTGATATCAACTCAAGAGCAATTTCTGGGGGACACACCAAAAGTAGTGCTGTAACACATAGCCTACGTACGGTGTAATATGTTAAATGTATATTGAAGAACAGAGTTATTTTGTATGTTAGAAGAGACTTTTAAGTTTAAGTCAAGCACTTTGATATGTTATGTTGACTGTTTAAACTAATCGTGGTTCAGTCACCAGTTTAAGTTTGAGAGTGGCAACAATCCATGGCATTGTCCAATTATGTTCAATTAAATGTTAAGAATTTATTCTTAATGGCTTGCCTGGGTAAATAAAGGTTAAATAAATTAAAAAAAAATATGTCCATTTTCATAATGTTGCCAAACAAAAACTCAACAAACTTACCTGAGACACACACAGACACAGTGTGTAGGTTATTTACAGTATGGAGCTTCTAATCTATCATATTATCTTCTATCATTCTATAATGGGCTTCGAACTACCAGGTCTAGCTAGTCAAACACTGATTGATGTTACTAGCAGCTACTGCTAGCAACGTCAGCTACCGCTAGCTAACATAAGAGTGGTCTGTAATTCAATGCAGCGAAAATGAAGAGAATGTGATGATTATAAATGTGTTTTATTGTATTGAGTGGTAGTGGTAAATCCTTTGTTTGAACAACTTACTGGCAAGGTCTGCCACCAATGACAGACTCTGTGTCACGGTGATATTCCCACACACTCACTGTAGCGTACCTGCATCATGAGCTACTGACTGCTGGGGTGGATCAAACCATTGTGAGGGAAATGCGGGGGGGGGGGGGGGGGTTGGGTCGCAATATTTGGAAACTTAAAAACTTGCTAATAAGTGTCTATAATCAGCACAAGTTCTTTCATTGCGTATTATTAATTCTATTGAAATTACATAGTTATGTTTACAGTGACATATTTGCCTCAGGATGGGGGGGACATGTCCCCCTGTCCCCCGTGGGATTCCCGCGCCTGATCTTAATCTTAATTTCCATGTAGTAAAGGCTGAGGTAGAATTGGTATAGATGACATGGTAACATAATGCACGTTAACACAAACTGAGAATTTACTACACAACTTACAACTAAATTATTCATTACAGAGCATAAGAGAAGTGATCTGCACTTTTAATAGCTAATAACGCGGCCCCGCATTGCCACCGGTGCCAGTCCTTCTCTACAGTGATTATGCATAGTTGCTAGAAAATTCTACGACTACAACACAACCCAAATATAAACATATGGATGCATAACTATAAACGATCGACACATCCATCAACACTGCGGACTAAAAGCACAGCGACAGCAATATTACCAGAGCCGTACGTACTGAATCTCTATCAAGCTAATGTCACATTGTAACACAGTCCTGAACACATAAAACTACTCACGGAGACCAATACACTTCATCTTATAATTCCCACAGATAGCAAGTAAGGCATTACGATCTATAACAGCTATGGAATAATAGAGACTTGTGTTTTGGGCGACAGTGGCTCGGAAGGTAGAGCAGTCGCCTGGCAATCGGAGGTTCCCGGTTTGATTCCCGCTCCTCCCGGGCAGCGTGTCGATGTGTCCCTGAGAAAGACACTTAACCCCTAATTGCTCCCGATGAGCAGGTTGGCACCTTGCATGGTTGCCTCCGCCGTCGGTGTGTGAATGTGTGAGTGAATGTGTGAGTGAATGGGTAAAATGTGAGTAACAAATTGTAAAGCGCTTTGGATAAAAGTGCTATATAAAAAAGCAGCCATTTGCCATTTACACAAAGTCACAATGCAGTAAAATAGAAACACTAAAGAGTCTGGTCACTAATGTGTTAGTACAGTTCCATGAGTGATGAGTGAGAGATGAGCCTGCTGCACTGGTTCTCCGTGCTGATTGGTCAAGCCTTATGTGGCGTGAAGATGGCTGGTTCTCTGTGATGATTG
Source organism: Notolepis coatsorum (assembly GCF_963971535.1). Lineage (NCBI taxonomy): Eukaryota > Metazoa > Chordata > Actinopteri > Aulopiformes > Paralepididae > Notolepis > Notolepis coatsorum. The sequence goes on from NC_140182.1 coordinate 22,150,415, forward strand.
GTCAAGCCTCATGTGGCGTGAGGATGGCTGGTTCTCTGTGATGATTGGTCAAGCCTTATGTGGCGTGAGGATGGCTGGTTTAAGCAGCCACACCTGCTGCACATTGAGTAATCAATGGCCATCCTCACACCAGTGTTGTAGTACTCATGTCCGAGTCCTGGACTGGTTTTAGGACTCGTGACTCGACTTGGACTTGAGCACTGATGACTTGGACATGGACTTGGACTCGAGCATCGACTGCATCAGACTCGGAAGGGGCAGACAAGGACTCGGACTTGATTGATAAATACAGTTATTTATTTTTTATATGTTTTGTAATATGCCCTAATCATTTGGCATAATATATTGATGACTAGTGCATTTGTTTGGCTATTGTGTCACAAAGTAAGTAAACTCCCTTTGAAACGGTGACCACTGTGTCATTTATGTTTGATGTGGACCTTTCTTTATTTGTATGTCAGCTCTTTGACTGCCGGAGTGGAGTGGACTCAACCTTGATGACTTGGACTCGGACTAGGGTAATGAGGACTCGACTCAGGCTCTTCTTTGTGACTCGGACTCAGACTCTGACCCGAACACCGAGGACTCGAGACTCGACTCAGACTCGAGATTCAGTGACTCGACTACAACACTCCCTGCTGCACATTGAGTAATCAATGGCCATCCTCACACACCCTGAGGAGAGCTTCTTCTGCCATGACACGTCTCCATCTTCTCCTGGCTGGTGCCATCTTACCACCTCTTCAGTAAAGGTGTGCTGTTTATATCTACTCCTGGCTGGTGCCATCTTACCACCTCTTCAGTAAAGGTGTTTATATCTACTGCTGGCTGATGCCATCTTACCACCTCTTCAGTAAAGGTGTTTACATCTACTCCTGGCTGATGCCATCTTACCACCTCTTCAGTAAAGGTGTGCTGTTTTATATCTACTCCTGGCTGATGCCATCTTACCACCTCTTCAGTAAAGGTGTTATATCTACTCCTGGCTGATGCCATCTTACCACCTCTTCAGTAAAGGTGTTTATATCTACTCCTGGCTGATGCCATCTTACCACCTCTTCAGTAAAGGTGTTTATATCTACTCCTGGCTGATGCCATCTTACCACTTCTTCAGTAAAGGTGTTTATATCTACTCCTGGCTGATGCCATCTTACCACCTCTTCAGTAAAGGTGTTTATATCTACTCCTGGCTGATGCCATCTTACCACCTCTTCAGTAAAGGTGTTTATATCTACTCCTGGCTGATGCCATCTTACCACCTCTTCAGTAAAGGTGTTTATATCTACTCCTGGCTGATGCCATCTTACCACCTCTTCAGTACAGGTGTTTATATCTACTCCTGGCTGGTGCCATCCTACCACCTATTCAGTACAGGTGTGCTGTTTATATCTACTCCTGGCTGATGCCATCTTACCACCTCTTCAGTACAGGTGTGCTGTTTATATCTACTCCTGGCTGATGCCATCTTACCACCTCTTCAGTACAGGTGTGCTGTTTATATCTGTGTCTCTGTGTTGAAGAGCCCGGCAGAAAGATACTCTGCTCAACTACTGCCCCTTAATTGTCTGCCATCTCAAGAGAGAGAGAGAATGGGGGAAAGAGACAGAAGGCCAGAGAGAGAAAGCGAGAGAGAGAGAGAGAGAGAGAGAGAGAGAGAGAGAGAGAGAGAGAGAGAGAGAGAGAGAGAGAAAGAGAGAGAGAGAGAGAGAGAGAGAGAGAGAGAGAGAGAGAGAGAGAGAGAGAGCGTGCACAGGTGGGATGGAGAGAGAGATAGAGAGAGGGTGGGATGGAGAAAGTGAGGGAGAGAAAGTGACGGAGAGAATGTTCTGGCCTTTTCTACACAAATCATTAGTGGATCGTTAGTGAACTGTCTCGCGGCGCGTGCCACCAGGCGGGGAGAGACGCTCGACTCCCAATTGTGATAATGAAGCGACTCCAGATCAGATAGAGGACAGCAAGGTGTTACGGCTGCTTAGCGAGGCTTCTGATTCACCTGATTTCTGCCGCAGGCTGAGAGGGACACCAGTGGGGTAATCATGGAGATAATAATCATATTGGAGATACAGTAAGAATAATATTGGAGATAAGAAGCATAAAGAAGATAAGCACTTTCAACACTGTTTGATGAACATTGTTACTCAGCTGAAAGAGTTGTACCCTTCCTGCTGACTTGTCGTACAGACATGTAAGTCGTACGAGGATAAAAGCATCATCTAAATGACTAAATGTAATGTAAATGATAAGGGGTTGAATTTATATGTCCCAACTAGAAGAATACTCTCAGTAGAGCGCAGACCTCCGCCAAGGCCAAACAATATCCCCACTCTGCCATTACTCTCATGTAAGTGTTTATACACTGTATATATGTAACAAGTGTTTATACTCACCGTTCATATGGTTTATACCTTAGCTCTTCTTATCTTCCATTCTATACATATTTAATATCTACTCATATTATTTAAACCACTGGCTACATGGTTATATTATCCATAGTGTATTCATAGTTATACTACTGTACTCACTACTACTCACTCTGTGTATACTGTACATCAATACTGTTAATACTTTATATACCTTAGCATAGCTTTTTTCATATAAACATATAGCACATACATATGTATATTACTATGTGCAATGACAATACACTTGAATATAATCTATTTGAATCTATTCAAATAAAATAAAATGTATTTGTAAAGCCCGCAAGCACATGTTAATGTCCCCATGGTCTGGACAAGTCTTCTTTAAACAGGTCAAGAAGAAACATAAAAAGAATAAATAAACATCATGAAATTCACAACAACACTCCCAGACAGACCCCAGCGAAGGTAAGGAAAAACTCACTAAAAACCTAGCAATAGGTAAAAAGCACCACAGGCAATGTGGAGGAGAGAAACCTTAGAAGGGCCGTTCAGGGGGGATCCCCCTTCTTGGATGTCGGTGATAGTAGTGTTGCTATGGATAATCGATGGGTGGAGAATAAAACAGGCGAAATAGTTTGTATGTATGTACACGTGTAATACAACACAAATATATACATGCAATAGCAACTGGGGTACATGAGAACATTTTAGAAAGATTTAAATAGAATAGAGCTAAGAACAACAATAACTAAAGAGAAAGCATAGGGAGACAAGCGCTAGTGGAAAATAGGATAAAGGCTAAATGTCAAGGCTCAGAGCTAAAAATATCAGAGTCATATTCCATTTGGATCCATTTGGAGTATTGGGTGACATCATCAATGTGGACGTGGTCAACATTCAAAGAGGGACCACTTGGCGGGAGTTTAATGTGGATGACAAGTGAAATGTAACTTGAAATGCAGAAGGATTGTAGTTAAATGTAAATTGGCCAGCTATTATACATATTGTATTTTAATTAAGCCATTCTTGACTCAAATCATAATTCAAAACAAGGACATAGTTTAATTAAGGATATACACTTACTTCTTATCACTGCCCCACCTTTGTGGAACCTGCTAATGGGACAATACTTTTCAGATATAGTGGGACACTTTTCTAAGCAATGTTGATGCAATATTCCTACAAGATCACACATTTCCTGCCAACACAGGAAAGGAGACTTTTTCAGGAATGTGTGGGTAAGGGTTATGTTTCAGCTATATACATGTTGGGCCAATGTCCCAATCCAAATAGCAAGCTACAGTGAATGTGATGTATAATCTATGCATTGTCTAAAATAGCAAATGTAGGCTATTGTCTTAGCCCTAAATTATTTCAAATTATTATTATTCATTGATTATTAATAATCAATTAAATTCCCTTCAAAACGTCACTTAAATGTTATCTATAACGCCATATGTATCATATTTGATACCTGTGTATTTGGGACCTCAGTGTGGGCTAATGGTTGAATGCAGTGCCGTGGACACCTACTGGGGGGCAGAATACATGAGAGATGGAGTTATTCATATATATTCTTTATGATATATTGTGTTGCAATGGCTCATACACATATATTTTGTTGTTCCAATTCAAAGTAGAAAGGGCAAAAAGGTACAGTGTGAAAAAGGACTGGGGGACCAAAGATGCAGGCGGACACTGTAGTGATATAGAAGATATTTTATTTCAAGAACGGGGGAAGCTTCGATGGTGGTGATGTTGTAGCAGAGAAGGCAGGCATGCAGTGGTGTTCCTGAGGCAAAAAAAAACACAGAATGAGCAAAGCACAAAAAACACAGAAAAACTGACAAAAAGCTCTAGATTTCCAGAAAGAGAGGCCTGCAACGTCACTGCCAAGTAGCTGAGTTAACGATCTGACACGAGTGACTGAAGAACCGGGGTAGATGTACTGCAGGGCTGATGAGAAGATGGCCGACAGGTGTGGTTGCTGAGCAGGTGCACGGAATCAGTTGATTACAGGACGCTGCCCATATATGGGCTGCAGGAAGCTGCTCGCCTCAGCTAACACACAGACAGGAGAAACACAGGGGTAGGGGAGACACAGGAGACACAGGAGCCGCTGGATCAGGACATTATTGTGTTTACGATTCCAGTCACCAAGCCCTTTTTTCGTTCTCATTTGGAGCGTTTCATTTATCATTGACATATTCGACTGCCTCTAGAATTTCCGTTCAGTAGCACATGGTGAACTGAAGAGCAAAGACGTAGCTCTGTACTTGCTAGTCGCTAGCTACTGAAGTAGGCCAGTAAAGTTTGGCTGTGGGAGTTTAAGCCGCTCATTTGTGGGGTTTTGGGGGTTTTGAGTGTGTGCAGCTAATCATGAGTATGTTTTGAGTGTTTATGTGTATGATAGTCATCTCATGGAAGAATTATGTATGCATGCGGTTAGCCATGTGGCTGTTAGTAGGCTAGAGCCATGCACACATTAAGTAACTAGTGCCACATGGGTTTGACCTGTACCAATAATTTGTAGAATATAATTAGAATATATATATCTATATATATATACATATATATATATGAGGTTGGAGTTGTTGAGTGTTTTGTGTTTTTGACCATCGGACTGTATTACGACCATTCTCTTGCCTATCGAACTGAATTCTGCCCTTATTCAATAAATATTCGTATTGATTGATATTGTTCCTGTGTGGTCATTCAAATTTGATTGTATTTGAACGGGGGCGAGTCTGAACCCCGCCAGGCTTGTTACAATATATATATATATAATTGTTTAGAATATTATTTTAGTCGCCAATTTGTTTGTATTACTAATTTCAGATTATGTTTGGATATCTTATGTTCTGTAGCCTATTCATTCCCTTTGCAGAACCACCTATCACCTGATAAATAAACAGCATTTGAGTTGATTGTGTTCCTCTGTGGTGCCGTCCCTCAACCAAGTATTAAAGTGAATGTTAAGCACACATATTCAAATCACATATATAAGGAAGTGCGTCTCATTATTACTTTAGGACCCCAACCTGATCTGCCAGCCGACCATAGCCTGTACCTACACTGGTTAGTTCCTTTTCTTTGGGCAAATATGTTTGACAATGGAACATGGTCCAATTCTCTGTGTGAAAAAGGCCCAGTTGCTATTGTGTTTACAATTCCAGTCACCGACCCTTCGTTCTCATTTTGACTGCTTTATTTATGATGTGACATTTTTGGCCAGAAATACAGTAAAAAGGATGGAATATCGTTGGAGAAAAAAACTATTTGAACCTTGAACAGCCAACATTGAATTTGAATGTGGTGAGAAAGACCCAGAGGACAGATCTGACTGGACACCAGACCAGACATGTACGTCAAACAGTTTGTTGCTGATGAAATGCTACAGGGAATATGTACGTCAAACAGTTTGTTACTGATGAAATGCTATAGGGCAGGGGTTCTCAAACTATGGGTCGCGGGTAGGTGACCCATTATTTCTTTTGACTGTTCTGGCAATATATTTTGGCTAAATATGCCTCATTTTATAAATGTGTATTGATAACATAGTGCTGTAATTAAATGTTCTAATAAATATGCATGGACAAGTTCAACAACATGTGCTTTTATTTTGATATTCCTTAATTCCACGTTTGAAACTACGCAATAAATTAAGTGTGGGGTCACCAAAACATATCCTAAATAAAATGGGGTCACGGTATGAAAAAGTTTGAGAACCCCTGCTACAGGGAATATGTACGTCAAACAGTTTGTTCCTGATTAAATGCTACAGGGAACTGCAGAACAGACAAACTACACAGAGATGGACAATCAGTCGACACAACTGTGAAAGAAATTGAGCAGGTACTGGGTATGGACATGCACATGGGGTTAGTACAGATGCCCAATGTAGGAGCCTACTGGGAGATGGAGACAAGGCACCCCTCAGTGTCTGATGTGATGTCTTCAGATCGATTCCTCAAATTGCTTACAATGATTCACTTTCAGGATAACCTCAGTGTGTCTGGTGATGCGAAGAGAGACAAACTTTGGAAACTTAGGCCATATGGTTGCAAAAACTACGACAACAATGCCTTTGCATACCTCCTGGGGAAATGCATGCAGCTGATGAAATCATGATTCCATCCAAGGGGAAATCTTACCTACGTGCCTACGTGGAGGCGACAGTGGCTCGGGAGGCAGTCACCTGGTAATCCAGAGGTTCCCGGTTTGATTCCCACTCCTCCCGGGCAGTGTGTCAAAGTGTCCTTGAGCAAGACACTTAACCCCTAATTGCTCCCGATGAGCAGGTTGGCACCTTGCATGGTTGCCTCCGCCATCGGTGTGTGAATGTGTGAGTGAACGGGTAAAATGTGAGGAACAAATTGTAAAGAGCTTTGGATAAAAGCTGCTATATAAATGCACCATTTACCATTTACGTGCCAACCTCACAAATGGGGGTTCAAGATGTGGGGACGTGTTGGACAAAGTGGCTACCTTTATGCTTTTGATGTCTGTCGAGGTGCAGAAAATCCAGAAAAGGAGTTATAAAAACACAAGATACTTAAACGCTCAATGAAGAAACCCAATGGCCGTCACAACCCAGCGTGCAGGTCGATGGGCAGCGAGAGCCAGCATATCACTGGGGTTATCAACTGGGTACCCGTCTTCACTCAACAAGTGCAACAACGCGAAATCTGATGTCGGTGCTACAGGAGATGTTGTCCAGAAAATTACTGCAACCCTTCCAACAGGAAAAAGCCATGAGGTTTTTGCAGACAACTATTTCACATCAGTTCACCACTTGAGAGAAAGAGGAATCTACTACCTAGGCACAGTCCGAAGGAACAGGGTAAAAGACTGCAACATGGTGAATGTCATGAAGGATAAAGGAAGAGGGTCACTGGATTCCTGAGTAAACCAGCAAAATACCATCATTGTGAGATGGTTTGACAACAAAGCTGTAAACCTACTCTCCTCTTTTGTTGGCATCAGCCCAGTGGGAAACGTGAAACGTTGGGATCCGAAAACATGCCTAATGGGTTCGGAAACCAGCCACTGTGGACCTCCTTGATATGCTGTCTGCACTTTACAAGTACAGCTTCAGATGCTGCAGATGGCACATGTAAATCAGGTGGCACACTGTCACAGTGGCAGACGTCGATGCATGGAACGTCTACAGAAGAAAACACTGGAGACCGTCAGACTTTGGCCCTTTTTCCGCTAATGTACGAATATCTATAAATCCATCGATCTATAAATCAACCATGTCTATCTATCTATCCGTCTATAATTGTATCTATTGTAAAATGACTTAAACAGTGTCTACAATGTACTGTTTTTTACTGTGTTAAAGCTGGAAATTCCATTTGTGCTCACAGCAGGGAATGTCTTCAAATGCCTGATGACTCAGAACACCACCTGTTGTCAGGAGACGAAAGTCAGCTGTAATTCTAGATCCCTGCTATTCTAAATCTATAACCGTATTTAGTCTTGTGTTGGTCTTGCTGCTATAGTCGAGGGACCTCAATAAATAGATAAGTACAAAAGTACAATGTCGCCCGAAGGCATGTGAACCCCCCCGGAACAGTTATATACTGTATATAGGACGCTTGTATTCTCTGTTATAATGTCCAGTGTCACTGGTAATACCGGTGTTGTCATTAGTCATGGGAAATTTCACATCATCCCGACAACCCTAACCGGGGCTTGTTACAATGACGTGAACATGTGTAACGGCGGTACCGCGAGTATATCCACAGTCACGATGGACTTCAAGTGTTGTGAAGTGACTGTGGCACGTAGCGGTACTGCAAGTAAAACTCATTCCCCCTTAAAAGGCATCCAGACACATTACCAAGAAGTGAATTCACCTCTTGGTATAGTGGTCTGCGATGTCGCCCGCGGTGTGGCCGACCCGGGTTCAACTCCCACTCAGGGCATCTCAAATAAGACCGGTTTCACATGGACATGAATGTGAGCCTGTTCCACCCCTCATGGTCGGTACCGACCCCAAAATGACATTATGATCATAGATCCATATTTTTCAGAGTGATGCAAAAATTTTGCGATTTTAAAAATCAAACGTTTTCAAGTATTAACATCACTAACATGTCACAAAAGCATGTAGAATGTATATTATCATCAATACATTAGTTTAGCAATAGGTTAAAAGTGTCATTATATCGTTTTAAGTTTTCGATTTGTGATCGTCTATCCAAGCCGGGAACGGAAATGGACATTTTGAACCATGGGAATTGTAGTCTTTTTGCGGCCATTTTGTAGAGGGCATTCATAGCTGTCGACCAGCGTTGGAATTTTTCCGATCTACACTTCCTGTCACATACTATGGTGGTTCAAAGTTCAGCGTTCTGAATTAATCATATCAATAATTGTTATGATTCGTGATAATAAGCCACAAAAGGTAACGTTTTTGACAAATATTGAAACGCAGTTAGTTTCTCCTCCCTATTGTTAACATGTAGGAACAATTAGATCTGAAATTAGTTTCAAAACGGTTGCACTGTGGGGAAAATAAAAAAGTACAGTAGATTACAGTAGATTTCATTATCTGTTCTTATGCACGCCTGGTGATACTAAATCCAAATTGAACTCGGGCATTTGAAAGATAATATGTATATATATATAAATGTGCGAATTGGCTATAATAAGGTTATGTATAAGCATCTATTCTATATTCTATAATAATATTTCAAATTGCATTGGTCCGGATGGGAGAATTCAGTACTGTATCTACAGAACCTTCGGTTTTATCATCTTCCCTTTATTAATTTCCTTCGATTTGTTTGTACACATGATCTCAAGAGGGTACTGAACAACATCAGTCGCAGTTTTTTAAGTTTGGTCATTATTATCATGGTGTTATTCACTGTCAAAGATGCAAAAAAAATCATAATTCATATTCTCCTTTGTTTCATCACAATTTAAGCAAGCCTAGTAATAGACACAATATTTCTGACACTGTGAATACATTCCCTGAGGTCCATAGATGTACCTAGATACCAATAATATGCAAATAGCCCTTGTAGAAGTGGAGAAATATTCCATTTACCTAGGTATATATTTTATGCGGATTTTCACATCATGTGGAACAGGTTAAGAACATTTTACAAAAACACCACTGATGTACCAATGCCTCCAGAAAGTATTCAGCCCCCTTGAACATTCAAGTTCAAGTTTCAAGTTTGTTTATTAAATATCACAATAAAATACACATACTTTACGGTGAAATGCTTGGTTCTGTATGAGCCCCTGAGAGTGTGCTTCATACAGTAAAAAAAGTAAGTGAGAAAGTAAGTAAAAAGTAAGTAGAACATGTTTTATAGACTGAATTTACAATGTATTAAACTGATTTGATAGAGTGAAGAGAGTGATATCCTATGAAACTAGAGATCACGGGGGATCCCAACAGCTCACAGGAAAATGGAGTGAATTACGCTCCAAAGTTAAGCTAATATTTTGATGTGGAGAAAATGGGGTATGGGTATTTTCAAAGAGGTCCCTTGACCTCAGGCCTCAAGATACTTGAATGAAAAGGGGTTCAATGGAATGGAAGCCATGTCCAATTGATGCTAGTCCCATGTGGTTCTGGGCCAAAACCATGCAGTACAAATATTTAACTTTTTATAAACTTGATATGATAACAATAATAATAATAATAATAATAATAATAATAATAATAATAATAATAATAATAATAATAATAATAATAATAATAATAATAATAATAATAATAATAATAATAATAATAATAATAATAATAATAATAATAATAATAATAATAATAATAATAATAATAATAATAATAATAATAATAATAATAATAATAATAAATATCATTCTAGAAATTTTTAAAACATGTATTCACTTTGTCATTATGGGGTATTGTGTAGATTGATGGCAAAAAAAGACATAATCTTTTTAAAATTAAGTCTACAACAAGAACAAGTGGAACAGATGAATGCTCTCTGAAGACACTGTACGTTGAATATCTGTTATATGGGGGACCCAGGCCTGGAACTGCACCCTGAGAGGGAGGTTTGCCCAGAGAGGGAGGTTCGAAAGGTCAAAGTGGGTATCAAACAGGAAGGAAGACTGTCAGGTTTTAACAGGGAAGGTGAAGACGGTTTAAATGGTAAATGAGAACAATTCTATTGCACTGCACTATTGCATCATTTTACTCTGTCTATTATATTCTACTAACTATTGCATTGCACTGCACTATTTTACTCTATTCTATTTTATTATTACTGTCTATTTTTAAACTGCCATAGAATCAAACCATAAATAGGGTGGCCTATTGGGATGTTGGAGCCTAATGTAAAAAACTGTGATTTTTATGTCTGCACTTTATGTGCTCATTTTGTGCCTGTCTTTTTTGCTGCTGTGAAGCACTTTGAGCTACAATTCTTGTATGAAAGGTGCTATTCTAACCCAGGTTTCAGATTCATAACTATTTAGTCATAGGGACATAAATAGTTAATGCCATTGAATAAGAAGATAAATAGTTAATGCTATTATGTAAGAACATAAGTAGTTAATATTATTGGGTACCAAATCCTTTGAATTACAGCACTGCCCTTTAATTTACTTCATGACGTGAGATAGATGTCACGACAGCCACGCCTTGCTTAACGGCAGGTGAGTCTTGCACTACGCAGATGAGACACACACATCCACAGAGATGACGCAGCTGTATGTTGCTGGATAACGCAACGAAATAGCATGATAAAAACAGTTATCAAACAGTTATAAAAGATTCCCCCAGTTGCAAAACCGAAGAAGCGTTGCAGTTAAAGTAGCCTGCGGTTTTGGCCAGGTTTTTCCAGCACCCCGTTCCACCCTGGGAGCAGTTCCAGACCACCCATCACCACGTGTGCCCACGCGGGACGAGGCGGTGTGCCGGACCGATACAAGATGGCGAGCCAACCCACTGAACCTCTGATATAGCTCAAGGCTAATGCCAGCCTGATGTGAATACCCCTGTTGCTCAACTCCTGTTACACCAACAGTCCGGTAGGGTTGAACTGATTGAACTTGAATCATAAGAACTTCCAAGGATTGAACTGACCTATATCCTTTTTTGATACACGAACTGATTGAACGAGAATACAAGGACTTCCAAGGGCTTTGACCCCATTCACCTTTTGTTATTTTGATATTGTATTTTGTATTTGATTTGATTAAATTTGATATATGGGTACTGATATTCTCCTATAAGAAGGGAGAATTAAAGGGTAAATACACCCAGTAAGATACTTGAACCATTGATATTTCTCCTATAAGAAGGGAGAATTAAAGGGTAAATACGCCCAGTAAGATACCTGAACTACCGATGTTCTCTTGTAAAGAGGACGAGTTAAAGGGTCAATGTACCCAATAAGATACTTGAATCCCATTGATGACATATTGATTATAGTTGAATCACTGATGGTTCTCCTGTAAAGAAAGATGGTTTAAAGGGTAAATTCACCTAATAAGGTATTTGCATTCCTATAACCTGGAATATTTCTATTGGTACTTTGTTTGTGTTACACCTTCAAAGGAAGAGTTTAAAGGAGCATTTCACCTAATAAGGTATTTGCATTCCCTGCACACTTGAAGGGTTAAATTAATATGTTTAAACATTTACCTATTGAAATGATAAACTGATATAGTGTTTACTAATGATAAACTGATATAGAGTTTACTGATGATAAAAGGATACATCCAATATCCAACCTTGAACCTAGCTTTTAGCTAGAGATAACCTCAGAGACGTCTGAACCAACCATAATGTGTTGATCCAATCAACCTAGGACTTGATATCGAACTAACCCTCCCGAAAAGGAGAGGTTACTGAAAGAACCTAAAAGGGATACTTCAAACCACTACTTGTACTTTACGTCTGTATGTATTATTACTGGTCTAGCTAGCGCGGCTTTAATTAAAACACCGGCCATTGTTATAACTCTGTCTCTGGTCTACTATTCTTTTAATTGTGCATATTACTCCTCTCCTCATTCGAACCTAGAACTGTGCCCGTGGCGAACAGCTGTTACTGTTAGTGACATGAGTGCTACACTATACAAATAAAGTGTATTATTATTATGTATTAGAACCTCATGTGTTTGACTGAACCATCTGTGAACTCTGCTGACCTGCTTCATGTTGATGATATCTCCCTCCATCTACTGTCGTTTAAAACTAATTGCTGCCCTTTATTTCTGATCATTTGACCAAGAATCACAAGGACACATTTAAAACCCTCACATTCTAACTCCTCCTCGGAGTTACATGGCCAGATATTATTAGAGGTGTTAAGTTTTACAACCCTCCTTCTCTCCCTCTTTCTCTCTCCATATAGTGCTCGCTTAACTGTTCTCTCTCTTTCACACACACACACACACACACACACACACACACACACACACACACACACACACACACACACACACACACACACACACACACACACACACACACACACACACACACACACTGACACACACACACACACACAGACTCTCTCTCTCTCTCTCTCTCTCTCTCTCTATCTCCGACCGTCTCTCAGAGCTCCTGTTTTTAATCTTGTTGCAGCCTGCTTCACTACACTTATGTGTGTAATTCCCATAATTCCCATGTTAAACGGAACATAATCACACCACAACGGCAAGGCAATTCTGTCCGACCTCGGCAAAGGAAAGGAAAGGTGGAGGGTGGGTGGGGGTTGTGGGGGAGTGCTGGGGAATGACCTCGCACTAGTTATTGCTTTCCGGTCTGCGTGCGTCAACAACAACACTTGAGTTTAATGTGCTCCTCGCCGCGGCGCCAGCCTCCCGCCCTCGGGGGAAATAACGGACGGGGAACCAGGGGGGATTAGGGCGGAGCTAAGGAGAAACTTGTGAGACGGTTTAGAATTAAGCTCTTCTGAGTGGGAGGCAGGGTGAACCCCCCCCCCCCCCCCCCCCCCCGCCCGCTCTCATTGATGACATAGACTTCTTTTTCTCATTTACTTTCAAACTTTAACCTCTTAAGCCCCTAGCCATATTTTCAGAAGATTCGCCTAAACGTACATACCCAAGTAAATGGAAGATTGCTCCACTTCTACAAGGTCCATTGGCATGTTCTTGGTATCTAGGGACATCTATAGAGTAAATTGTAATGAACCAAAGGTGAATATACATTATTATAATTTTCTTCATTTTTTTTTCATCTTTGACGGTGAATAACACCATGTGGACATTGACCAGACGTGAAAAATTGCCACTGATCTCATTCAGCTCATTCTTGAGATCAAGTGTACTAAGAATCTAAGCAAATTAATAAAGGGCAGATGATTTACAGGGGGTTTTGTAGATACAATACAGAATTTTGCCATCCAAACACATGCAATTTGAAATATGAATATAAAATATAGAATATCAGGCCTACAGTATCAATGACCTTATTATGGCCAAGTCAGACATCTATGGATCGGGCCAAATCTCCTCTTTCCAATGGAAGAGTTAAATCTGGATTTAGTACAACCAGGCACCCATAACAGGGCAGCAAATACCGTGAATGAAATTTACTGTAAGTACAGTTACTTTTGTATAATGTCCTGCAGCTTTGACAGCGGCTGGTGTGAGCTGGGTAGTGTAGTTTTATAAAATGTCGATGTTCCTCAAAAGCCTGGGATCTCCTCTTTCTTAGGACTACAACGGTTTCATGAGGACGTCATTTCTTTGTGTCTAAATCATCCGGTTTCCAATGCAATGCACAGAGATTTTTATAAGCTCATATATGCCTGAAACACTTATAATCATTGGTAAACAAACGTAGTGCTGAAAATATACACTTTGACTGCTGTCTTGATAGGGTTAGGGTCTTTACTCTTGGCTACATTTAAAAAAGAAACGCAACATTAATTAATACGGACTGTATTGATCTATTTATGACATGTTATTTCCTGTTAAACCCTTAAAACATTTTCTATATTGAAATGTAATTTGTACAAATAGTTCCAAAAATACTGGAAATGCCTTAGCCGCCTCTCTAATTACATAACCCTCATTGAGATGCAAGGATCTATCTATGAATATGTAAATTGGCAACAAGCAGCCATTGATATTTACCAGGAATTTCAAGTCAGCAGATTATATTATTTCAATACATGTCAATATCTACTCAGCTTATATTCTTTCATGACATGTCACTATCTACTCCACTTATATTCTTTCATGACATGTCAATATCTACTCCATTTATATTCTTTCATGACATGTCACTATCTACTCCACTTATATTTATTCATGGCATGTCAATATCTACTAAATTTATATTCTTTCATGACATGTCAATATCTACTCAGCTTATATTCTTTCATGACATGTCACTATCTACTCCACTTATATTCGTGGGAATATATGGGAACATGAGAATGGGAACAAGGCGTTTTTTTATCAAAGAAACGTTGCCTTTTACATTATCATTGATTTCTATTCTTTTAAATGACGGTCTGAGAGAGAGCGTTGAAGCTGCTGAAGTGTTAATGCTATTTTATTATCTATTAGAATTCTAAACACAGCAGTACTTCACCAGAGACAGGACACGGTGCTCTTTGGAGCGGGTGACTGGAGTCCAAAGCACTCCTCTTGTCAAACAGATAAAAAGCCAGTCTGTAGCTGAAATCATTTAAAAACATTTGTTCTATAATGAAACGAGTCAGGAAATAAGGCTTAAAAAGGCTTTTCATCTCTGTTATAAGAAGAGTTAACCTCGTCGGCCGGAGGAAAGTCGTATTATGTACCATGGACCTTTTTCTGACAAATGACAAGACATTATCGGGCCTACCGATATTATCGGACCGATATTGGCATTAAAATGTATTATCGGAAATGATCGATATCGGTTAAAAAACATTTTCAATCAAATCTTTATTTACTCTCCTAGGTCTATCCGAAATCCCTGAACATGATATTGCATTGGTTTGATAGATTATTAGTTACTGGGTATTTCAAAGTACCTCATATTTGGTGCCATTTTGAAGCTAACAACTAAGGCTTTCCAATGATATAAAATAAGTGTGTGATTATCATCATAATTTGTATTATTATGGTTCATATGTAGTTGCACTTGAACTTGTTGAAATTAAACTTGGAAGATAAAAATTTATTAAATTAACTTTCCTTGATTATGATTTATGTATAATGAAATGGAATGTAGACAATCTTGTTGGCAATATAGAACAGCTGACAGATTAGAAATAGCATCTATTGTTCAAAAGTTATTAATTAGTTAATGAAACTAGATTAGATAAAAAAATTATTAGATTTTTTTTTACATATTGTGATGGCAATTATACATGTGTGTGTTAAAACATTTCTTCAAACTTACCCCATTCTCTTCATAGAGCCTTGTCTTTCCCCATACTCTCTCCCTTCTAGAAGCATTTTCCCCTGGGTAGAGAATGACTGCGCTTTCCTGGATGTCAGCCGGTGTTGTTAGCATCGGCGCTAGCATGGGAGCTAGTTCCAGCATCTAGACATTGTAGTCAATTCTAGGTTGATAAAATGAGATATGTTACAT
The DNA here is from genome assembly GCF_963971535.1 of Notolepis coatsorum. Lineage (NCBI taxonomy): Eukaryota > Metazoa > Chordata > Actinopteri > Aulopiformes > Paralepididae > Notolepis > Notolepis coatsorum. Next base: position 22,166,338 of record NC_140182.1, read on the forward strand.
ATAGGAATATGACCCACTAATGAATACACTAAATACAGCAATGTGGCTATTTGAAAACACTGCATTTGCGAAATAAATACGTCAACTGTGTTGCCGTTAGCCGTGCGTTAGCTCGCAGCTAGCGCTGATGCTACCTGAACCACAGCAACTTTTTCCTCTGGGAAGATTGGTACTCCCCCACGGTACATTTCAAAACAAGCTTTTTGATGGAAAATATGACCAGAATCTCTGGAAAAACATCTCACAAACACTATAGACGGTCATAAAAGTTAACGAATGCTATAAGAAGTCCAACAGATTAGTATAAACAGTACTTACACGGTCGTTTCGAAATTTATAGCAGAGCACAATTCCCCGGAGAAATTTACTATGCGACTGCCAGCGCTGGGGGAAACTACCAGAAAACTCGAGCGGCCGTCGACGGAAGCTTTTATAGACTTCCGGTCAGAGTTGCGGATTGATATTTGCTGTGTGTGTGGGGGCCGGTGTTCCTAATATGGTCACAAAAAATGGTGTCCCTCCGCCAAAAAATGGCTGAACAGTGCGGATATAAATAGACAGTGCACTATCTGTACGGCACTGTACGGCGCCGTGTTGGGAGATTTGGATTTATTTACCCAGGCAAGCAAGTAAGAACAAATTCTTACTTTATTTATTGTCAAAGTATGCATAATGTAATTCCACAACAAGATATATGTAATGTTAATTACCTGAAATTATTCCGTTTTTTGGGGGGGGGGAAACACCGCATATCGGTATCGGTTGATATCGGTATCGGAAATTAAGAGTTGGACAATATCGGTATATCGGATATCGGTAAAAAAGCCAATATCGAACATCCCTACTATGAACGCTACGCAAAGTGGGCGACATGTGACAATTTGGAAACATGAACCGCTGGTCTTTTTGCAGCAACGTTACTCCTCTCCAACTCTCTCAGGCTTCCCCTGCTGTCTTCCTGCAACAACTCACTTCTTGTGAGATTTCAGAGCGAGATTTCAGTGCAATACTTCGGTTTCAGTGGCAAAAACAAGCACTTTTAGTGGACATACTTGGTAAACAAATTCACGCTCATCCCTAGTAAGATATCTACCTTAATGGATACCGAGGGGCTAGTCATTCCACAGGTTCTGCAGGTTTCTTCAAAACTCCATATTTGGAGAGTAGTCTTTATAAACCAGTCTGGTTAGTGAGTGTGTGTGTGTGTGTGTGTGTGTGTGTGTGTGTGTGTGTGTGTGTGTGTGTGTGTGTGTGTGTGTGTGTGTGTGTGTGTGTGTGTGTGTGTGTGTGTGTGTGTGTGTGTGTGTGTGTGTGTGTGTGTGTGTGTGTGTGTGCGTGCATGCGCCTGCATGTGTGTGTGTTGGTGCATATTGTTTTGATGGCTGAGTGCTTCTGTGATTGGCGTAGATAGGGCGATACTTACTGAGATCTAAACACGCACACACATACACACAATGTGCTCACCCAGCAGCGTTAGAATATTATCTCTACAGCGTCGTTTGTCACAGAGCTCTTTAGTGGCTGTAAAACTGTCTCACTATGTGGATTTGTCACTATAACGCCACCACTACAGCCATTACTCATAACATATAGAGAACAAATATAGAACTCCATCAATGTGCACTGTGTGTGTGTGTGTGTGTGTGTGTGTGTGAGTGTGAGAGGCAAAGTGTGTTTTTGTGTAGAGGGACTTTATGCGTGTGTGTGTGTGTGTGTGTGTGTGTGTGTGTGTGTGTGTGTGTGTGTGTGTGTGTGTGTGTGTGTGTGTGTGTGTGTGTGTGTGTGTGTGTGTGTGTGTGTGTGTGTGTGTGTGAGTGAACATCAGAGGTATTGGATGATGATGTTACTTGTTACTTGAGTGCAGAAAGCAATCTTTTGACTTATGACTGAAACAATGAGATGCCTTTATACATTATGATGAGCATGGAGAAAGAGAGGGAGACGGAGGGGAGAGAGAGGGAGGGGGAGAGAGAGGGAAGGGAGATAGAGGGAGGGGGAGAGAGAGAGAGAGGGGGGAGAGAGAAGAGGGAGGGGGAGAGCGGAGGGGGAGGGGAGAGAGAGAGGGAGGGGTGAGAGAGGGAGGGGGAGAGAGAGAGGGAGGGGAGAGAGGGAGGGGGAGAGAGGGAGGGAGGGCGGGGGAGAGAGAGAGGGGAGAGTCAAAGAGAGAGAGATGCTATGGATACATACAACTTCAACCCTACTTCATATATTCCTGTGTGTGTGTGTGTGTGTGTGTGTGTGTGTGTGTGTGTGTGTGTGTGTGTGTGTGTGTGTGTGTGTGTGTGTGTGTGTGTGTGTGTGTGTGTGTGTGTGTGTGTGTGTGTGTGTGTGTGTGTGTGTGTGTGTGTGTGTGTGTGTGTTTGCGTGCGTGTATGTGTGTGTGAGTGAACATCGGAGGTATTGGATGATGATGTTACACACAGACTGAAGTCCCTGTCTCTGATGAACTTATCACCGACCCCTGTGTGGTTGTGAAGGCCAACATCACAACACACACCGCAGGAAGAGACTGTCGAACTGCACAGAGACTCTGCAAGGAGGGTTCTGCTTAGCATGAAGCAGTCTGAGATCAGGCAGCACTGGTGTGGACTCAGATTACAGGGAAAGCTAGCTTGTTTGGAGTTTGCTGACCACTCAGTCTCACACTCAGTGTATGAGAACGCCGCTGTTGGTGAGGATGTTTTCAAATTTACCATCAAAGCAAGACTGCAGGTATTACCCACTCAATACAATCTGTCCACTTGGTATCCTCAAACTCACAGTCCATTCTGTTTAAACCATCAGGATTCACAACACCTAGAATCCATTGCACACATAACAAACGGATGTAATGCATACAAACACCTGTACATCGCTCGTCATGACCGTATTGTGGACATTGTGTCTGATGTGGTACGGAACATATCACCATCTAGTGCAGCAATGTACAAACATGCCAGAGTGAAACCAGAGTGGTTTGGCCTTACCAACGATGTTTTTGCTAACATACCAAATACACCGGACGTTGTTTTTGTTGACACCAGCCACAGGGAGGTGCTGGTCATAGAAGCATGCTGTGGACCAGGCCTTCCGGGACAAGTATATCAAATACCAACCACTGCTCAGTGTGATGGCTGACCTTGGGTATAGGTGTAGATATAGTGTACTTGTGTTCGGAAGTCTTGGCCATTTACACAAATGCACCATGACCGGTCTGAGAATTGTCTAAAAGAAAAGCAAAAACAAATAGCCAAATATTGCTCTGTCTCAGCTATTATTGGCAGCTTAGCCACGTGGAGAAGGAGGTGCTATGTGTACCCTTAAGTGTTCAGTGCTGCTTGGCCCCGATACATTTGATTCCCTGTTTATGTAATATAATTTGTGGAACCAAATGTGTGTGTGTGTGTGTGTGTGTGTGTGTGTGTGTGTGTGTGTGTGTGTGTGTGTGTGTGTGTGTGTGTGTGTGTGTGTGTGTGTGTGTGTGTGTGTGTGGTGTCCATGTGTCCAACCTTTGTTGCCATTTCCCAGTTTCAATATTCTATTCTATTTCATTCTACTACTGTAGCCTTTAACCTTCACACACACATGCCTATGCACACACCTACACAGGCACACACAAACACACCCACACACACACACTATCCCTCTCACACACAAACACACTCTGTTTCTATGAAGAAGGACGATGCCATTGAAGATGATGACAACTCCTGCCTGACATTTACTAACCTTTCAACGGAGAGATGGAGACTGAAGAGAGAGGGAGGGAGAGAAAGAGGGAGAGAGAGAGTGTGGATGGACAGATGAAGAGGGAGGGAGGGAGGGAGGGAGGGAGGGAGGGAGGGAGGGAGGGAGGGAGGGAGGGAGGGAGGGAGGGAGGGAGGGAGGGATTTTTGTTTTCTTTTGCCTTCACCGTTGTTAGGATGTGGCCAAGTGGTGGAAAAAGGGAGTCTGAGGTAGTTTTTTTTTGTTTTTATTTCCTCTTTTATCTTGTTCACCAGTGGAAGAAACGGTCTGCAGCACCACTATTTACAATCATGTAGCATTTCCATACAAAGAAATGCCATTTGAAAATAAGAAAATACAACCATACCGAACTTTCTAACAAACCAGTAGTAGTCTGTAGTTTGTCAGACAGCAACCTCCAAGAGTCATCTTTAATGAGTCGAATTACTTCACGTAGAGTGGGATCAGTTGTGGTTGCATCCTGAATTTCCGCCAGTGTCATCGCCTTGGGTACAACATTTTCAGTGACAAAGTTTACGTATTCTTCAGCTTGTCTTTCGTCGTCTGACATAGCGTGAGAGATGTGTGATACCTGTGCATGTGAGGGTTTCGGTGTGGTATAGAAGAGTAGACCCCAAATGCAGGTAACATGAGCAGAGAGAGAAGAAGCTGAGACGACGGGATGAAGTGAACAGGCTTTTACTAGCAGTTGCAAACAGGATACACGTTAAAACTGTTACAAACAAAAGCGAACTGCAAAACCCAAAAACAATACACAGCAATGCTGGAAGAATAAGGACTAAATAGGAACGGACTCACAGGAAAATACAAGTGACAACCGGTGAGTACGTGACCGAACACAACTACAATACAAAACAATGGTGCAACAATGAATGTGAGGAATGGGCAGGTAGTGCCCGTGAATAATAATTACTAATGAGTGCCAGCTGGTATAGGCGAGGCATGGCCAAGACAGGTGACACAAGGTATTTAGTAAAATAACTCACATCATTGTTAAAAGCATGTGTAAAGGAATATCTAAAAGGAAACATATGTAAAACAAACAACCCTTAAGGAACATACATATGTAAAGATGTTAACACTATTAAAAACATGTGTAAAGGGAATGAGCCTTAAAGGAAACACAAGTAAAATAAGGTAAGACCGTCCGGGAACGGGCGAGGCGGGGGGCCGAGACCCCGGAAAAAACGGGGGGCGAGGACCCAGAGAGCCGGGACCGGGGGACCGCGAAAAGAACCCAGGAGGGGCAAAGCAGCAGGGGACCCGAGGAACAGGCCGCCGGAGACGGGGACAAAGGCCCGACGACGGGGGCCGGAAACGTGGACAGAGGCCCGGTGAGGGGGACTGGACACTGGGATGAAGGGCCGGTGAGGGGGACTGGATACGGGGACGGAGGACCGGTCAGGGGGCCTGGAGCAAAGGGGCGTGGGCGACAGACCCGGAGCAGGACCCTGGATGAAGGATCCTCCAGGCGCAGGACTCGGGGCCGGACCAGAAGGACCGGAGCGGAGGCGCGCAGACGACAACCCCGGAGCAGGACCCCGGACGGGGACCACTCCACGTGCAGACCTCGGGACCGGGTGCAGAACCCCGGACGGGGGTCTCTGCGGATGAAGACCACGGCGAAAACCACGGCATAGGGCTGGACCAGACGAAGAGCCGGGACCAGACGAGGAGCCGGGGCCAGTCGGAGAGCCGGAACCAGATGAGGAGCCGGGACCAGACGAGGAGCCGGAATCAGTCGAGGAGCCGGGACCAGACGAGGAGCCGGGACCAGACGAGGAGCCGGGACCAGACGTAGCACCTGGGGCTAAGCTAACAGGGGCTAGGCTGGCAGTAGAGGCTGGGTTAGCTGAAGAAGCCCTGCAAACTGTGAGGGCTTTACTAGCATTTCTAGACTTGCTAGCAGTAGCAGGGGGAGCTAAGCCTGTACTAAGGGCCGGAACCACACTGAGTCTCCTAACTGAGGAAGCCATAAGTTTAGTTGTAGGGCCTGTAGAACTAGCAGTGGCTGACCTAGCAGGGGATGCTAAGGAGGTAGCTAACAAGGCTATATTGGCTACAGGGCCTGGGCTAGCAGGGAGAGCTGAGGTGCTAGCTTTAGGTGCTAAGTTGCTAGCTGAAGAGGCTAAATGATATCCACTGTTTAAATCCAGCTTTGAGAAGAACTTGGCTCCATTGAGTGCCTGTATCACGTCATCTACTGTGGGTGTGAGATGTCTTTCTCTTTCGATGTCACGATTTGGTACCCTCATGTCCACACATATATATGCACAGCTCCCGGGTCTTTTGGCTTTGGAACAACAACTATTGGAGAAACCCATGGAGTGGGGCCATCAACCTTTTCAATCACATCGAGATCCTCCAGGCGTTGTAGTTTAGCTTCAATCCACTTCCTCACATGAAACGGCACTCTTCTATGAGGTTGTGTGACAGTAAAAACATCTTTCTTTATGTGCAACTTGACTTGAACCCCATTCAACTTGCCCATTCCATGGAATAGACCATCGTACTCAGTGATGATATCATCCACTGTATTTGCTTCTGTCTGTTTGCAAGCTGATGTGGGCTGTATGTCGACCGGTTGTCGTGGAGCTGTGAGCTGTTTCTGCTGCTGTGCGGATGTATGAAGGGCATTGGCAATCTTGATTAGCCCAAGTTGACTGGCAGTGTCATATCCGAGTAAACTGCCATTATTTCCTTGTAACACATGGAATGTTGTAGTTGTGAGCTGTGATTTGGACTCCACCAGCGAGGTGAATTTTCCAAGGGCAGGTAGTGGCTTATGAGAGCCATAGGGAAATATGGGAACAGTGCATTTGGTGAGTGGGGGCTTATCTGTCAGTCTCTGGTAAGTTGCCTCATCAATGATATTTACAGTTGCCCCTGTATCCAGCCTCACATTTATTTTGCAGTCACCAACCTTTATGTTTGCTGTGTTTGATTTTGTTTGAGAAAGTGTGTACAGATACTCCTCAGAAGATTCTCTGTCTGCATTAGGCGGCGGCCTACTTGTTGAGTTCGGTGTGATTTCCCTGTCACTGGTGTGCATATAATGCACTTCATGTCGGTCTCTGGTGCCCCCTTGTGGTCGTTTGGAACGACAACACTTTGAGAAATGTCCTTGTTTACCGCAGGTGTTGCACGTTCTCCCCCTCGCTGGGCACAGCGTTTCCTCACGATGGGGAAAAGTGCCAGAGCAATTATAGCATCTTTTATTTGTAGCTCCCCTCCCCATATTCATAGCCAAAACATCTTCCCTCATGTGTCCTTGAGCTGAACTGTGTCGTGTTTGCTCCATTCCTGATGCTTGAGTCTCGGCAAGTGCCATGGTTCTACCTAGTGATAGGAGCTCAGTCAGCGTCATCTCCGGTTTCTGTAGTGCTTGACGTCGCAGCTTATTACATGTGCATGTCTGGATAATCATCGTCTTGATCTCTCTTCCAACATCAGAAAACTTACAGGTTGCTGCTAGCTGTCGCAGCCTGGTGTGATAGGAGTCGAGACTTTCTCCAGCTAATTGTATTGCTTGTCTGAATTTGTAAGTCTCGTATGTGACGTTGAGTTTAGGGGGAAAATACTCACTCAGTTTATCTTTTGCTTTTTTATAGTATTTTGCGTCACCCGTGTCTGACAGTGTATCAAAAATATCCTGTACACTTTCCCCTGCATAATGTAGACGCATTGCACGTCGTCTTGTTTCATCCTTGACATCCAAAGCAACGATGAAGTTTTCAAAACGCTATATCCACTTTTTCCACCGGATAGATGAGCTGTGGTCGTCACTTGTATCAAAGGTAGGGAACAATGGTAATGCAATGGTTATACAAAAATATTACTTTTACTCCTCGTCGCCAGTGTAAAGTTTTAGAATGAAGGCTCCGACACATTAATTCCAGTTTGACTCTTTACTGAACGTTTCCAAGTTTACAGACACATTCCTGCTGTTATGGCTAGAACTACTACAATGCCAATTCTCCCGCTGCTTCTCTGTATCGCAATGACAAGATCACCAGAGTGTCTTGCTCTTGAGGAGTAGAACCTAGTGTTACGATTGGGGATGCTAATGAAGGAGAGAACACAGTATGCAGACAAGGGAGAAGGAACGAGGCAGAGACGAGGGGTGAAGCTTAAAGAAGGGATATTTACTAACAACCAAACTACAAAACAAAGGAGGCTCAGCCGGGCTGGCTCTGGAACAAACACGGACTGATCACGAAAAACAAAGAGCACCAAACAAAGCTAACAAAACAAACAGAAGAACAAGCTCACTTGACTGGACCACAACTCACAAGATAGGACACAGGCACAGGCACGATACGGGAACAACACGGGGTACTGGAGGAAATTATGCCACAAGGAAGTGAGGACAGACCACACTTAAATACAAGGACTAATTACAATGAGCAACACCTGGCAAGGCCAGGCCAAAACACAGAATAGCAATATCACACACAACAACCAGACAGGGAGACGATATCAAACAAAGGCAGGGATGGCCCAAGATACCAAATAAGTGGAGATTAACTCTATTATTTTAAACCAGACCAAAATGGCCGCCTGCACCATCTGGCTCATGGTAGGAGACCAGGTAGGAGACCACTGTCAGGAGGTAGGGAATGTCCAATGTCTTTATAATAATTTATAATTTAGGACCTGCTCCGAGGTCATCAATTGGCACACATGCGATGCATGCATGCAATTCGTATCTGCGATTAACCCATCCCGTCGTCCTTCCCCCCCAAGGGCAGCCGGGAGCAGACAGGCGTCAACGTGAGCCGCGCCAGGGGACCAATCCAAGTGCTCCTGTCCGTCTTCGTCAAGGACGCCACAGCGTTAGCGATCTTGTTGTTGTGCATGTTTTTCCATTGGGTTTATCTTATCGGGGGGGAAACCCTTGCGAGCACGGGGAGAACATGCAAACTCCACACAGAAAGGCCTGGGAGATACCCCACCTGGGTAACTGGCATCATGGAAACCTGGTCCCCAAGCGGGAATCGAACCCTGGACCTTCTTGCTGTGAGGCGACAGTGTTAACCACTACACCACCGTGCCGCATCATAACCGGCCCAGCAAGGGCTGGGCCTGGGGACGTTACAGTACCTCCCCCTCAATGGGGGGCTTCCAGACCCCCGAGAACAACGTCCGGACATGGGCGAAGCAGGAAGCCGGGACCCCGGAACGAACCTAGGGAGAGGACCCAGAGACCTGGGGCCGGGAGCCCGAGCAAAAAACCCAGGAGGGGCATAGCAGCCAGGGGGACTGAAAACGGGTGCAGAGGCCCGGAGAGGGGGGGTGGGGATGGGAACCGAGGCCCGGAGAGGGGGGGCGGGGAGAGAAACCGGGAGCCGGAGAGGGGAGGCGGGTAGAGAAACAGGGAGCAGGAGAGGGGAGCTGGATCCGGGGTCCGAGACCCGACGAGGGGGGGTGGGGACGGGAACAGAGGCCTGTAGAGGGAAGGCGGGGAGAGAAACAGGGGGCCGGTCAGGGAGCCTGGAGCCAGGGACCGAGGGTAAGGACCCCGGAGCAGGATCCCGGACGAGAGACCCTCCAGCCGCCGGACTAGGGACCGGATCAGGAGAGCCGGAACGGAGGTGCGACGGCGACGACCCCCGGAGCAGGATCCAACGCAGACCACGGCGAAGACCACGGCGAGGAACAGGGCACCGATCACGGCGTAGGGCTGGACCAGACGGGAAGCCAGGACCAGTCGAGGAGCCGAGAGCCGGTGTAGCAGCCGGACCAGGTGTAGAGGCTGGGCAGGACGCGGAGACCGGACCGGTCTCGGTGGCGAGGCGTGGCGTAGGATCCGGAGATGAGGAGCCTGGAACGGTGACAGCCGGGGCTACGCTGACCGGAACCAGGCTGGCAGCGACGGCCGGATCAGCTGTGGAGGCCTTGTTAGCGGTACTAGCCCCGCTCGCCCTCTGAGCCTTGCTAGGCCTCGGAGGTCTGCGAACTGCGGGAGCTAGGCTAACCGTGGGGCCTGAGCCAGCTGTAGGGACTAGGATACCGGGCGGGACTGTACTAGCTGTGGACGTCTGGTTTGCCTCAGGAACTAGGCTGACCGTGAACCTGGAGCCTAAGCTAGCAATGGGGACTGTGCAAGCTGGGGAAGCCTGGCTAGCTGCAGAGGCTAAGCTAGCAGACGGGGTTGTTCTAACTGTGGACGTCTGGTTAGCTTCAGGAACTAGGCTGACCGTGAATCTGGAGCCTAAGCTAGCAGTGGGGACTGTGCTAGCTGGGGAAGCCTGGCTAGCTGCGGAGGCTAAGCTAACGGGCAGAACTGTGCTAGTTGTGGACGTCTGGTTAGCTGCAAGAGCTAAGCTAACGGGCGGGGCTGTGCTAGCTGTGGACGTCAGGTTAGCTTCAGGAACTAGGCTGACCGTGAATCTGGAGCCTAAGCTAGCAGTGGGGACTGTGCTAGCTGGGGAAGCCTGGCTAGGTGCGGAGGCTAAGCTAGCAGATGGGGTTGTGCTAGCTGTGGACGTCTGGTTAGCTGTAGGAGCGAAGCTAACGGGCGGGGCTGTGCTAGCTGTGGATGTCTGGTTAGCTGTAGGAGCGAAGCTAACGGGCGGGGCTGTGCTAGCTGTGGACATCTGGTTAGCTGTAGGAGCGGAGCTAACGGGCGGGGCTGTGCTAGCTGTGGACGTCTGGTTAGCTTCAGGAGCTAGGCTGACCGTGAGTCTTATGCTAGCTGGCTGGCTAGCTACCGGAGCTAAGCTAGCAGACGGGTTTGTGCTAGCTGTGGATGCCTGGCTAGCTGCGTGAGCTAAGCTAGCAGACGAGGCTCGTCTAGCTGTCTGTCTCCATGAGAGCACAAACCTTGTCCGACATGACCCCCATCTGAGGCGCCTGCGTAGGGCTCTGCTTCGCTACGTCATCGATCATCTTTAACCAGAAGATCCATTTAGCCGGGGAGTAGCTGGTCAGATCCCCGTCTACCATCCTATGGATGATGGTCAAGGTGTCTACCACTTTGTCTGCTGTGTTCTTGATTGGTGGCGTCATTCTGTTACGATTGGGGGTGCTAATGAAGGAGAGAACACAGTATGCAGACAAGGGTGAAGGAACGAGGCAGAGACGAGGGGTGAAGCTTAAAGAAGGGATATTTACTAACAACCAAACTACAAAACAAAGGAGGCACAGCCGGGCTGGCTTTGGAACAAATACGGACTGATCACGAAAAACAAAGAGCACCAAACAAAGCTTTATCATAACCGGCCCGGGGACGTTACACCTAGAGCGCCCTCTGTAGGTCAGAACTAAACATTACCAAACTCACTGAACATTATGAACATAAAGTCAACTCTGTGAACCATGGCCATTACAGTTTCCAGGGATTTTAAGTATCTAAGTTTGAATCTGATCCAAATCTTATTTTATCTAATCATTATCCTAGTGATTATTCCGTGGATAAATAATGGGTAGGGATTCACATTATTTTACGGCTGTTGTAGGGTTTTCCACATTGTTGTGGCATAATTGCGAACCTGTGTGTGTGTGGGTGTGTGTGTGTGCGTGTGCGTGTGTGTGTGTGTGTGTGTGTGTGTGTGTGTGTGTGTGTGTGTGTGTGTGTGTGTGTGTGTGTGTGTGTACTAGTGTTCTGCACCTGGGTTCTCATGTTCTGCACCTGGGTTCTCATGTTCTGCACCTGGGTTCTCATGTACTAGTATTCTGCACCTGGGTTCTCATGACACACCTGATTGTTAATAAGATTAGACGTATCTTTATTGATCACCTGTAGGGGACATTTAATTAGATGCAGCAGCACAAGGGAATATAGTTAACGCCAAAGAAAGACATTTCCATAAATATCTATACATCAAAAAGTTAATAAAGGTCAACAAGTAGAAAATAATAAAAGGTAAAGCTTCAACAGGATATTCCAGTGGGCAGTATTCCCAGTTACATGCATGTTCATCCTCAAACGGAATCTGAAGCTGCGTCAGTACGGGCTTTGACTGTACAAAAACAGAAAGGAAGAGAGAGAGAGAGAGAGAGAGAGAGAGAGAGAGAGAGAGAGAGAGAGAGAGTGAGATGAAAGTTTAAAACTGACAACACTTTATGAAAGACAATAAGACTTCCAGAGGAAAGCCATGTGTGGGTTGGTTTAGCCTCATATTACTCGATTCTCTCTTATTAGCTGTGAGGAAAAATACAGTGTTGATTTGATCAAAATAATGACAGTGAGCGTCTCCTCGGGCCCCGGGGGGGAACGCTTAGGCTGTTGTCGCTCCAGCCCAGTGAGAGAGTAGACGCAGCAGTCCCTGGAAGTTAGGTGCATTCTGTAAGTCCCAGTGTTAGTGACTACAGACCAGGGGAACTAATGGGAGAATATTCTGACTGTTCTCAAGCAACAAACGTCTTAGTTGACTGTAGTCATAACTTTTCATTGACCAGTGGAATAGTCAATTTAATCAACAAATCCATAAAAACAAGACTACTGAAGGGCCCCACTAGCAAACGTCTGTGCTGCCCCCTAACACGCCACGTTTAGGACCACTGGTTCACTAACCCTTTCACTACCACACAACCAAATGGTTAACCCTTTCACTGTGACAATACAAAAGGTTAACCATTTCACTGCCACATGACAAAGGGTTAACCCTTTCACTACCACACTACAGAAGGGTAACCCTTTCACTACCACACTACAGACGAACCCTACTTACAATTCATTATAAATTGAAAATGGGGGACCCTGGTGTAAACAAGACGAAAGTCTTTCTCTGGTCTGCATCCCCTTAACAATTGTGTGTATTGAGCCTTACTGTATTCTACCCATTCTGCAATCTGTTAATAAAAGTTTCAATCAATGAAATTTGATTGATTGAAAATGTTATTAACAGATTGCAGAATGGGTACAATACAGCAGTGTTAATTTTGGCAGCTATTTTCATTTTAGTTTTAGTCTTAGTCATGTGTCAAATGCTTCTTTTTCGTTTTCATCATATTTAGTCATCTTCATTTATTTTTCGCTTAGTCAGTTTTAGTCAACGACAGGCAGAGGTGCGTTCCTCATATCAACTCTGATTGCACGCACGCTAATGACGCCACGTGCACGCGTGCTCCCGGCGCGTGTGCGCGCTCCCGCGCATGCGCATAAATGTTCCCTCGCTTAAGCACAGACTAAAGACAGTGCCTAATTGCCTCTATGAATGGAATGTAACACATTTCATTCACAAATTAGGTGTGAATGTATCTGAGAACGTATTTAACACACCTGACGACCGGCGCTATTGATATGCAAAGTAGCCCAGGTGGGTACTTATAGCGAGTTGGCGAGTGCATCGCATTCCTGATTTGCACACGCTTCTGCTCAAATCTTTGGGTGCACGGAGTGCAACCCCGTCCCATGAAGAACGCATCCCTGACGACCAGTGATGCCACAGATTACTTGTAAAAGTAATCTGATTACTGATTACTGATTACTCCTTTAAAAAGTAATCTAAGTTACTTTACTGATTACTTGATTATCAGAGTAACTTAGTTACTTTGAAAGTAACTAGGTTACGAAGTCGTTGTCGTTCCCCCAACAGTTTTTTTTTAAACGCTTTATTGAAAGTGCATAAATTGTTTTTAACTTGTTTCTCTGCACATAACGTAAATTGTTAAACTAGTGCTTCAGCTTCTGTACCATCAAGTATGGTAAAGCAACAGTCTATGATGCTCACAGCATTAGAGCAGCCAGCCAGTGGTTTTACAAAACCAGTGTATCACATCTAACAAATGCAGGCTGAACTATTCAATTATATCAACTGTAACTATTAAATTGTTTTTATAAATGTCTCTCTATAAACATACAATCAGTCTCTCTTTAACATGTAAATTAACTGTAAATCTGGCAAATAAGAGCTTTTGCTCTGCCACCATCAACCCTCCTGTACCTAGTCGAAGCGTCGGCTAGTGTTGTGATTCCAGATGCTTTCAATGCAATTGGATGTGCTGTTTTTAGCGGTAGACAGTATTTTGTTTCCTCCGCCGTGAAGTAGTGACTGAGGCTACGTTTAGACGAGCGTTTTGGGGTGGAATTCTGAACAGAAACCGCAAAAGTCATCTTGCGGTTTCACTTTTAATTTTGCCAAGCGTTTTGGGGTGGAATTCTCCGACGACGGAGCCCTGCTGTCACACGATTGGCGCATATGTCACATGACGTGCTGTGAAGACCCGCCCTACTCTGCCTCTGATTCGCAGACTGTGGATGGGGAATGTGATTGGACAAAAGCAGAGTCACTCACAGACAGAGGGACCAGTCACGCCGCGGGACACATTCTTGTATTTAACCCTTTCACTGCCACACCACGTCACTCCCAAAAGAAAAACAGCTCAAAATGTATTTTTGACTGTCGAAAACGAAATAAAATACTGCATTCCGCCTGCATTATGAATTTATGATGAGATAGTAACGAAATAGTAATGCACAGCCACTTGGACAAGTAACTGCAATCAGATTACTGGCTTTTAAAGATTAACGCGTTAGATTACTATTTTCGGGGAAAAGTAATCAGATTACAATAACGCGTTACTTAGTAACGCGTTACTGGCATCACTGCTGACGACAGGTCTGAGCATTTTAGTCTTCGTTTGGTCTCGATTTAGTCTTAAACTTTTTTAATTATTCTTTTTTTTAATACATTCTTTTTTTTTATACTTTTTTTTGTCTCGCCACTCAGTTACAGCCTCATAAGTTGCTGTGAGTTTTTTCTAAACAAAAAAAGCTAACGTTAGTGCTAGCTGGTTAGACTTATTGATTGATTGAAAACCTTTATTTATCCCCAAGGGGAGATTCAGGTGTCCATCACAGCATCAACACAGCCATCTAAAAACAGTTAATACATAACATACAATTATTTAGTACTTTGTTAAAAACAAAGTGTGTGAACTGACAAACACAAAGATATGTTGTCCCAACGTAATAAGAAATGCGCTGTGGCGAATCAGACGGTTTGTATCACCGCATGCCCGCGCGTGTAGCTCGGGGAGTGTGCGCGTTTAGGTTCAACGCATGTGTACGTTTAGGTTCTAGGTTGAAGAAAAAAGTGCACGCTTAGGTTGAAGGAGCGGCCTTGATGTCGGAGCGTTTCATTATAAGCGTCTTGCAACGTTGGTTAAGATATCAATTGTGCATGAAAGGACTGTTTGATTTAGGAGTAAAGCAAAGTTAACGGCAACCGGTTTTGCAACTGGGAGCCAAGTCATGCTTTTAAATTAGTATTGATGAGATGCGATTACAGATTATTACAGTCAAAATCTGTTGATCAACTTGACAGTTTCCATTAACTTGCATTCACATCACTGAACTCACCAAATGTCTGCGGTGGTATATCTTGTATATTCTCTCTCCAAGTAGTTGGAAAACGTTTTCCAGTCCCATTTGCCGCTGTGTCGCCTGGACATGGTATCACGCTAACTAGATGCCTGAAAACGGGTGGCGAGTGGCTTCGGATGAGTCTGGTTGCTGTTTTGGGCAGTAGATAGGACCTTTGAGCCAAGACACAATTTACATTGAACTAAAATGTTATTTTCTTTGTGCACCATAAACGAGAAATAGTGAGAATATCCATGTGTAAAAACTCGACTTATAGTGGGCGCGAGCACTATACATAGCGCGAGTGACTGGGGAAATGAATCAAAGCGGCGCGCTCGCGCTACACACAGGAAACGGAAATGCTTCACTAATAATAACATGAATTATTCTAAAAGTAATAATTATTTTGTCTTGTCTTAAAATGAAGAAAGATTTCGGCTAGATTCAATTTGTATACTACATTTTGTGTCGTCGTTTGTAGTCAACGATATTGCATTAATTATTTAGTCACGTTAGTGTCACATGATCAACATTAACGTGACGTCACGTCTCGTTGTCATGAAAAAAAGCTTCGTTGACGAACATCTTTAGTCATAATTTTC
Organism: Notolepis coatsorum; assembly: GCF_963971535.1. NCBI lineage: Eukaryota > Metazoa > Chordata > Actinopteri > Aulopiformes > Paralepididae > Notolepis > Notolepis coatsorum. Next base: position 22,181,977 of record NC_140182.1, read on the forward strand.
GTTGACAAAATTAACACTGCAATACAGTAAGGCTCAATACACACAATTGTTAAGGGGATGCAGACCAGAGAAAGACTTTCGTCTTGTTTACACCAGGGTCCCCCATTTTCAATTCATAATGAATTGTAAGTAGGGTGCAACTAGCACCGTGCAATCCATTCTTTGTGGATCTAGCCCTCACACTCACAGCCATGCTGCTGATTTGGCTAAATGACATCCAGCCGTTTTTATTTTAAACAACTTTTAGTCAGGGGAGTGCCATGGTTTCTCCATAGAGCCCCGTCGTATTCTTTTAGCGCAGCTGCTCGCGCAGGTCCGGGGCAACTTAGTCACGTGACTCATTTGGTATTGCATCTTATCAATGCTGCGTACCAACATACGTTTTTCGTAAACCGTGAGTGCAATCATTTCTAAGTGTGGGATTTATCAATATGAGCAATGCACGTACATTTATGCACAGCTCTGACCGTGCGTATACATGGCACCAAGTGGTAGAATAGGAAAACTGCAACAGACGGAATAGGCTTTCATGCATTAGAGTTTCAACACCCACGTGTTCCGTATGACCCATAATTCATTGTAGTTAATTGTAAAATGAGTGTAATTGTTGTCAAACCCTATAAATAGCATTTTGAATGTATTTCTGAACGAATGCAGCATGGCTTATCTTGTGTTATTGGAAGACTTTGCACAAAGTGCGCTCCGCGGGGAGTGTGTTTTCAGAAAGGGCAGATCTATTTGCCAAGAGCACGGAGTGGCTCATAAGTAGATTCCCCTACCCGAGACACATTCTCCTTGATTTGTGCCACAATTTGGGACCCAATTTGGAGCATGAAACAAAGCACACAAATGCCATCCCTGTCCATATTCAAGTCCTCTCCACCCTGGGATTATTGGCCACCAGCGCGGTCCGGCGTGAGATTGGAGATGGATCGGCATTTCCCAACCCTCCATGAGCAGGATTATGCCTGCAGTGTTGGATGCCATAATTTCCCGAACCCCCAACTACCCCCAACTTTCATACATAAACAATTATGGAATGCATTCCTTCAACCAATAATCCCCTCCCCTCAATTTAACAAGATAACCTTTACAAAGCACGTGTTTACAGCTGAACCTCCATTTGTTACGGGTGCTGTGCAGGTAAGCAAATGTGAGTCCAGTAGAGAAGGAAATAATACGAGTCGGAGAATGATTGCTCTTTCTTAGCGGTGCCTTTTAATGTAAGAACACAGAGCACAGAGAATCCAGGGAAAGACGCCGAGCGTCAACTTGAGAGCAAGGTAGATACAGGAGAATATTCAACAGCGAGAAGGTCAGCACAATCTCCAGCTCCTTCCACACGATACACGGTCTGAAGCCTCGACAGGGGCAGAGAGAAACAACAAGTGAATAAATAGTCAAAACCCCAAACATTCCAATGCGTCAATTAGTGACAGGTAATTGACAGCACAGTGACAGCAACCAGTGGTGACAGAACAAGGAGTGACACATCAGGAATAGGGCATGACCAACAGTGAGTGCAGATACCAACCACCAGGGGAAATAACTCCAGAATGACAAGAACCCTGAACGTTACAGTACCTCCCCCCGACGAACGGCACCTGACGTTCACCTAGGGGAATCGGGATGCAGCCGCCGGAAATCATCGATCAGGCTGGGGTCTAAAATATCCCTTTGAGGCACCCAAGAACGCTCCTCTACCCCGTACCCCTCCCAATCCACCAAGAACTGAAACCCCCTACCCCTCCGCCTACAACTCAGGATCCTCCGCACCGTATAGACAGGTTGACCATCAATAAATGCGAGGCGGAGGAACCGCAGGAAGTGGCGGGGACAAGGGCGAAGAGAGGAATGGCTTCAACAGGGACACATGAAACGTTGGATGAACCCTCATAGAGGCCGGAAGCTGCAGCCTGTAAGTCACAGGGTTCACCCGACGAACCACTTTAAAGGGGCCTATGAAGCGAGGAGCCAGCTTCCTGGATTCCACCCGGAGAGGGAGATCATGGGTGGAAAGCCAAACCCGCTGTCCAGGACGGAAAACCGGAGCCGGACGACGCTTGCGGTTAGCCTGCCGCTGAGCCTTAACCGAGGCCTTCTGCAGCGCCGCCCGCACCCCGTTCCACGTCCGATGGCACCTCACCCTCCTGCTCCTGTTCGGGAAACAGAGGAGGTTGAAAACCATATTGACACTGAAAGGGAGACATACCAGTAGAAGAGGAGAGGAGGGTATTAAGCGCGTACTCCGCCCCGGCCAACCTCCTACTCCAAGTTGCCGGGCACCCGGCAACGTAACACCTCAGGACGCCCTCCAGATCCTGGTTGACGCACTCCGTCTGCCCGTTCGACTGCGGGTGAAACCCAGACGACAGGCTGACGGAGGCGCAGAGGCTGGAGGCAAATGCCTTCCAGAACCTGGAGGCGAACTGAGGACCCCGGTCAGACACAATATCCACTGGCAACCCGTGGACCCGAAAGATGTGCTGCACCACCAGGTCAGCAGTCTCTCAAGCCGAGGGAAGTTTGGGGAGGGGAATGAAGTGGGCCGCCATCGAGAAGCGATCCACTACCACCAAGATGGCAGTGAACCCATCTGACAGGGGAAGACCAGAAATAAAATCCAGGGATATGTGCGACCATGGCCGTTTAGGAATAGGAAGCGGTCTGAGGAGACCCGCTGGTGCACGGCGATAGGTCTTACTCCGCGAGCACACCGGGCAGGCCACCACGAAGGAACGCGTATCCCCCACCTCTGTAGGCCACCAGAACCTCCTATGGATAAACTCCAGGGTCCTGGCGGCCCCAGGGTGGCCGGTGAGTGAAGAGGTATGTGCCCACTGCAGCAGTCGTGAGCGCGCAGCCTTGGGCACATACATCCGCCCCGGAGGACCCCGACCAAGATCAGGCTCCCGTGCCAGAGCCAATCTTACCACCCTATCTATGCCCCATGACATGGGTGCCAAAATAAGGGCCTGTGGAATAATAGGGTGGGGCTTCTCCTCCCGGTCCGGAGTATCAAACTGACAAGAAAGAGCGTCTTTAAAGAGCGTTTAATAACTTTAAAGAGTGAGTTATGAGCAGTGTTGGGACTAACGCGTTACAAAGTAACGCGTTACAGAAACGAAGTTACTTTTTGCCGCAACTAGTACTCTAACGCATTACTTTTGAAGTTCAGTAACGCTACTTACGTTACTGAATGGTTTGTTAGTTCGTTACTGCGTTCTTTTTATGTAGATTCATAGCGAGCGTCCTTATTTCGCCTGCGTTTGTTTTGTTTACTGTAGACTGAAAGGCGCTATATAAAACGAAGTATTATTATTATTATTATTTCTTTCCGTAGCCTCATTCTGGTTTCGCACTTCTGATTGGCCACTGACGTTCTGAAAGAAATAGGCGCTCTCTACAGTAAACAACAAGAGGACGCTCGCTATGAATCTACATAATAAGAACGCAGTAATAATAACGAACTAACAAACCATTTAGCAACTACTTGGAGAGATAATTAATATACAACATGGAAACGAGATAAAGAACATGTTTGAAGGGCTGCTGGAGTCAACTGGACTAACGTTACATCTCGACCACCGCAGACTGGTGACGGTGAGTGCAATGTGTTCACTGAAACTCAAGATCAACGGATTTTGACTGTACGAAATCTGCCAGGGAATCTCATAATACTAATCAAACAATATAAATATAGTCCTTTCATGCACAATTGATATCCTAACTATTCTAACGTTGCAATGCTTTGATAACAACGCTGCAAGATGGTTATGAATGAATTAATTAATGGATGAATGAATGAATGAATGAAAACTTTATTTAACAGATTGCAGAATGGGTACAATACAGTACGGCTCAATACATACAATTGTTAAGGGGATGCAGACCTGAGAAAGACGTTTGTCTTGTTTCCATCAGGGTCCCCCATTTTCAATTCATATAGACATTTATGACATACACAACATACATGACATTTATGGCATAGGGACATATAGGTATTTAGTACTGATACATTTGTGACATAAGCGGTATTCAAATATACAGTACTGTTACCCCTAGATCCTGACAGAGTATATACATATGATGGGGAGGGGACTGTACATTAGGAGGGGGTGGGTGGGTGGGAGAGAAATATACATACAGCGGGGAGGGAATATATAATGAAACGCTCTAGACCACATTGCTTAGCAGAGTTTGGTGATGTGAATGGAAACTGTCAAGTTGATCAACCGATTTTGAGTATATGGGGCATGGGACTTGAGCAATTTATTTTTTTTATTTTTTTTTAAATAACTAAATAGTTACTTTTCACAGTAACTCATTACTGTGTAAGTAACTAGTACAGTAACGAAGTTACTTTGAAATGAAGTAACTAGTAAAGTAACTGAGTTACTATTTTTCAGTAACTAGCACAACACTGGTTATGAGACACTGTCTACTACAAGTAGGGCTGGGCGATTAATCGATTTTATCGATTAATTCGAATTCATGATTTAGGACGATTCTAAAAAAAAATGCACCTTTTATTTTACAAAAAGTGATGTTTGGTGAAAGTTAGATTTGCACTTTATTAAATTCATTCTTGTTTGTTGATCAAGAGGCACCTTTTATTTATTTTAAGTGAAGTTTGGTGAAAAAGCAAGTTATTGCATTAATCCCAATAGGGACATTCATCTTTGTTTGATCAAGAGTAACCTTGTATATATATATTATTATATATATATTTTTAAGTGAAGATTGGTGAAAGTTAGGTTTGCACTTCAATCCCAATAGGGAAATTCATCTTGGTTTGATCATTTTTTTGTGTCAAATAAAAACAAAGCTTATTTGAATGATTTCCTTGGCGTTTCTAGTTTTTAAGAGACAAAAAACAATTAAAATAGTAAATCGGATGTGGTGTGAAAAAATCTGAGATAAAATTTTTAGGCCATATCGCCCAGCCCTAACTACAAGCTACCGATATAGCAAATCCAAAATAATATGTTTCAAATTAACATCATCTGAGCCATTTATTAGCAGAGTTTGGCCGGGTTGGAGTACGGGCCCTAATTACTAATTCCTTCCTGGATATAGAATCATGACATCATCGCTACATACAGGCTTATTTTGAGATGACTACTTTCAAGGACAAAAGCACTTTATTCTCAAACATCGTTTCCACTACCCCCCCCCCCCCCCCCCGCCCACACATCATCTCAGCCCATTGAAGCGTCTGAAAGACAAGGATGCATCCACGGCAACCAGCATCATCCGGTCCCCCAGCAAGGTAGATGCTTGAATCCACAGAAGGGACGCCTATTTCGTATATATGATGCTATGTCTATGCACCAAACCAACAGTAATTTCTGTGATAATAGTATCAAACATTCATACAGCCATTTATGGTGTGTCAACCAAATGACCGGTTACATTTCTGAACTATTGAACTATAGGCTATTCTCCAGAAACCAGAGAAATTAGACTCAAACCAGACCCACAGAATCTTCCTTTTTTATACACCGATGAGCTTTAGTCTACAGTATACATAACACCACCACGTCAACCACTCTGATCTGTGATCATGCCATGCCTCGAGTCTATAGATCTATGTGTGATCACCACGCCTCTATATGTTGGCTGTAGTTCCCCTTTATGTTTTGTCTGCGGATTGATTGAATGTCTTGAGCCTGTTGCACATGCCGTGTAGTTTCAAGTTCAAGTTTCTTTATTAGTTGTCATACAAAAATACAGAATACTTTTATATGAAATGCTTTTTTCCGTTATGCTCCTGAGAGTGTGCTAGATAAAAATAGATAAAGTATAAAATAGAAAGTCAAGTACGTAAACAAAGTGTAAACAAAAAGTATAAACAATTTGTAACTGGGTTACAATACAATACAGTATACAGTACAGTGCAATGCAGAAATGGGATGAGGTACAGTACAACGTAGGATAAGGTGCAATGAGGTATGGATTGTAGTGCAAGTCTATGATTGTAGTGCAAGTACATTGTGTTCTTGTTGTAGACCTACTAGAGAGATGCTAGTGTTCTTGATGTAGACCTACTGGAGAGATGATGGTGTTCTTGTTGTAGACCTACTGGGGAGATGATGGTGTTCTTGTTGTAGACCTACTGGGGAGATGATGGTGTTCTTGTTGTAGACCTACTGGAGAGATGATGGTGTTCTTGCTGTAGACCTACTGGAGAGATGGTGGTGTTTCTTGTTGTAGACCTACTGGAGAGATGATGGTGTTCTTGATGTAGACCTACTGGAGAGATGATGGTGTTCTTGCTTGTAGACCTACTGGGGAGATGATGGTGTTCTTGTTGTAGACATACTGGGGAGATGATGGTGTTCTTGTTGTAGACCTACTGGAGAGATGATGGTGTTCTTGCTGTAGACCTACTGGGGAGATGATGGTGTTCTTGATGTAGACCTACTGGAGAGATGCTGGTGTTCTTGTTGTAGACCTACTGGAGAGATGATGGTGTTCTTGATGTAGACCTACTGGAGAGATGATGGTGTTTCTTGTTGTAGACCTACTGGGGAGATGGTGGTGTTCTTGATGTAGACCTACTGGAGAGATGATGGTGTTCTTGCTTGTAGACCTACTGGAGAGATGATGGTGTTCTTGTTGTAGACCTACTGGAGAGATGATGGTGTTCTTGCTTGTAGACCTACTGGAGAGATGATGGTGTTCTTGTTGTAGACCTACTAGAGAGATGATGGTGTTCTGGTTGTAGACCTACTGAAGAGATGATGGTCTTCTTGTTGTAGACCTACTGGAGAGATGATGGTGTTCTTGTTGTAGACCTACTGGAGAGATGATGGTGTTCTTGTTGTAGACCTACTGGAGAGATGATGGTGTTCTTGTTGTAGACCTACTGGGGAGACGATGGTGTTCTTGTTGTAGACCTACTGGAGAGATGATGGTGTTCTTGTTGTAGACCTACTGGAGAGATGATGGTGTTCTTGTTGTAGACCTACTGGAGAGATGATGGTGTTCTTGTTGTAGACCTACTGGAGAGATGATGGTGTTCTTCTTGTAGACCTACTGGAGAGATGATGGTGTTCTTGTTGTAGACCTACTGGAGAGATGATGGTGTTCTTGCTGTAGACATACTGGAGAGATGATGGTGTTCTTGTTGTAGACCTACTGGAGAGAAGCTGGTGTTCTTGCTGTAGACCTACTGGAGAGATGATGGTGTTTCTTGTTGTAGACCTACTCAATTTGAATAAAGTCATTAACACAATCTGCGGCGGAAACGAGTTAACTCGTTATTGCCCGCCATGCGTTCAGTGCGAGAAACGAGTTTACTTGTTTTTGGGATCGTTATTTTGTTTATTTGCTATATCTATTCATAATTCATAGCTGCAGCCTCTGGTATAGCCTTCAGACCCTGCCTGAGCTGGCAGACGGTCAACACCGCCCTCTACTGCCAGGCGGAGCTATTGCATCTCATTGAAAATGGGCTGGTGTGTTTTAGGAACCAATCTGAGCCAGGCGGGCGGGGTTTAAATACTCAGGCGAGCCAGTTCTATACAACGATGGCATCGAACAGTAACTCCGCCCGCCCGTCATTGTGAAATGGTACGGACCTCAACAAGCATTATTTGAAATTGCAATCAGATATTTGGATTATCTCTTTTGCATTACATCAGATACAAGGTAAGAACATTATATATAAATTTGATCATTGATCTGACATTTATTTCTACCGTGATCACAGCTATCTGTGTGGACCGTGTATGGCTGTTTACCGTTGGCTGCGACGGTAATTTCATGTATGCACGAGGAGACATAATAATGATAATCTAGCGTTGATTTCAGGATGATTAGATAATCAGCCGAAAAATTTAAACGTGATGACTGGATTACAGTAAAATGCCTTTTTCTCGTCTTTTTCCTGGAATTACTGAAAAGCACCCAAACCATACTCTATTCAAAACGGTATAAAACGGAAATGTACGGATGAAAAGCAACTGGAAGCAACTCACTCGACGGCGTTATTAGACCCATAGATATAATATAAGATATATTTGAAGCACTCGCAAATGTCGCAGTCTAAAACTATATCCATTGAATAAAGACCTGGCGATGAAGGGGGATCAGCGCCCCCTGCTGCTGGCGGTCAATGTGTTAATCTAATTAAATTAGTCATTATTTTTTTTATTAAATCAACTTTCTTTAATGAATATAACTCATCAGTTTTAATACTATAATATTAGTGTAGCCTAATCTGTATCTGCAACTGTGAAGAAAACCCCCATTGGTTTAAACAGAATGAATAGAAAAAATATATATATAAAAAGAAAAAAGAAAAAAAAATGTATTAAAATGTTCAAATTCGAATGTTGATTTAGAATTCGAATACCAACGTTTGGGCTCAGCCCTGTAGTGCTGTAGGCCTACAGGAGAGATGCTGGTGTTCTTGCTGCAGAGAAATAGCGAGAAATATGCATCTTATCTTTGGCAAGAGGAGAAAACTCAAATGTGCCAGCCTAAGAATAGCGTGCAGGGGCCCGCAGATCTGGAACGAGCTCGACGAGAGTCTGAAACTGTCAAAATCCATCTCAACCTTCAAAAAATCACTGAAAGAGGAATTGCTCCAATCATATCTCTAAATAGAATCCATACTTAGATATATTAATTGTCTGTATTTATGTATCTATGTTGTATGTACGTATGTTAGTAGGTAGGTGTGTAAGCCTACCCACGTTGTTGTATGTTTTTGTTTGTTTATATTTAAATAGCTTCTTGGGAGACCTGGCACACGCACACAATCTCGACGATGATGTTCTCACATGAAGATATGTATATGTAATATATCGCGCGCGTGTGTGTGTGTGTGTGTGTGTGTGTGCGTGCGTGCATGTGAATAAATTCATTCATTCATTCAAAAAAGTCTCGATGTAGGCCTACTGGAGAGATGCTGGTGCTCTTGCTGTAGAGCTACTGGAGAGGTGCTGCTGTTATGAGAAGACAGGCTTTGGAGACAGCAGGCGGCTCTATGGGGGACACACTGCAGTGCTCTATGAGTGAAGTGTAACACTTGGTTGTCTGTTCATAGTAATTCACACACACACACACACACACACACACACACACACACACACACAGCCGCGTGGGGATGTTATGTCCACGGATGGATGCAAATTTCAACGTTGCTGCTTTAATAATCATTTTTAATGAGCCTGTCTCTCTCCTATAATATTCCCTATAGCTCCATTCTACCCCTTCACTGTCTGTCTCACTCTCTCTCCTTTTCTCTCCTCACACCCTTTCTTTCACCTGTTCACTCTCTTTGTCAACCTCTCTGTGTCTGTCTCCATTTCTCTGTCTGTGTATCTGGCTGTCCTTCTGTCTCTGTCTCCGTCTACATGTGTATTCCCTTCAGGTTGAAGCTAAATTAATCCTCTGTTCCATATCTGCTGTGTTTAAACACCCAATGCCCCCCCCCCCTCACACACACACACACACACACACACACACACACACACACACACACACACACACACACACACACACACACACACAGTCAAACAAGCACACACTCACACACACAGAGCCACATGCACAGGTGAACACACGCATGCATTCATTCAAACCTTTATTTCAACTCCAAAGATCAGTTGAGGTTTCCCTAATTTTCAACGATGTTCAGTTACATGGCAGTTAAAATTTCATTGCAATCCTTTATTTAAACTCGAAAGGCAACTGAGGTTTCCCTCATTTACAGTCACGTCAAGTGTACAATCAAATCATCACACAGCATATAAAATCATAACAATAAGACAAGTAAGGATAATAATCAATTAAAACATGTACAACTTGATTGACAAAGGTTGGAGATCAAGGTTTTAAACTTTGCAAGAGAGGGCAGAATCTCAAGTTTTAAGGACTGTTGGAGTTCATTCCATGAGCTAGAGGCATCATAACAAAATGCAGGTTTTGCCTGTTCAGAGCAAACTCTGGGGACCTCTTAAGGATTGGGCAAAAATGGGGCTAGTTTACTTTCAGCGGGTTTAAGAGTGGTAGGAGCAGCATGAATGAAAGCATGAATTACATCCCCATTATCCAACATTGATAGGAAAAATCTACTAAGCATAGCTGGTTCTGTTTCTGTAGAATAGTGGTTCCCAAACTATGGGTCACGACCCCACTTGTTTTTTTTGTGTCAAATCTGTCAAATCACATGGCTTTACATGGACACGAGGACCCAGGACCACATGGCTTTACATGGACATGAGGACCCAGGACCACATGGCTTTACATGGACATGAGTACCCAGGACCACATGGCTTTACATGGACACGAGGACCCAGGACCACATGGCTTTACATGGACATGAGGACCCAGGACCACATGGCTTTACATGGACATGAGGACCCAGGAAAACATGGCTTTACATGGACACGAGGACCCAGGACCACATGGCTTTACATGGACATGAGGACCCAGGACCACATGGCTTTACATGGACATGAGGACCCAGGACCACATGGCTTTACATGGACACGAGGACGCAGGACCACATGGCTTTACATGGACATGAGGACCCAGGACCACATGGCTTTACATGGACATGAGGACCCAGGACCACATGGCTTTACATGGACACGAGGACCCAGGACCACATGGCTTTACATGGACATGAGGACCCAGGACTACATGGCTTTACATGGACATGAGGACCCAGGAACACATGGCTTTACATGGACACGAGGACCCAGGACCACATGGCTTTACATGGACACGAGGACCCAGGACCACATGGCTTTACATGGACATGAGGACCCAGGACCACATGGCTTTACATGGACATGAGGACCCAGGACCACATGGCTTTACATGGACATGAGGACCCAGGAACACATGGCTTTACATGGACACGAGGACCCAGGACCACATGGCTTTACATGGACATGAGGACCCAGGAACACATGGCTTTACATGGACATGAGGACCCAGGAACACATGGCTTTACATGGACATGAGGACCCAGGACCACAATATGTTGTGTGTGGGGAAGTTCTAGCTAACGAGAGCTTGTGTAAAATGCAAAATGCAACTTGCAGATTATAATCAAAGCCGCTAAATTTTTTTCAGAGTAAACTAAACGTTTTACAAGGACAAACGGAGGCTACAGGCTTCATTCGTCGGCACACATTAGATCATTAACACAGGTAAACCACACACAAACGGTACAGATTTATTTTGCGGACAAAAACAGCTAGCATATTTAGCTGAATGTGCGCCTCAACTTTCCTGTGTGAGTCCAGGTTTTCGGCATTGACTTGAATTAAGAATAAATATAGATCCCGTCTGAGAGTTGAAGGGGATCTCCGCCTCTTTCTCAGCCCAACTCAGCCATGTGTTGATGAACTGTGTTAATCAAATAGATCATCACTATTATCCTTTGTTGTGCACGCATGCAATGTGATTTTGACCCCCCCCCCTCCTGCAACCCAACGGCAAACAGCCAAAAAGTTATAACACAGATAGCTTAAATCACAGTAGAAATAAATATCAGATCAACGCAAGCTTTCATATATGGTGTCCTTACCTGGTCTCTGAAGTAATGCAAAAAAAATAATCCAATAATCTCATCGCCATTCCAGTTATCCACAGCGATCGTGCCTCCGACGTTGTTGGACATTGCACTTCAACCGGCGGGCGGGGTCAGTAGTCCAAACCATCCCTACAAGCGTGTGTTTTGCCAGAGTGTTTAGGACCCGCCCCCATGCCGCAGCTCGGTAGAGAAAAGCAACTACATAGTTTCTAATGGAGTGCAATAGCGGCCGAAGGCGTTAGAGGGCGGTATAAGACCGTCTGCCAGCTCAGACACACTCAGAACAGTATGCATTGCACAAGGTGCCCCGCTGAATTTTGAATGGCAATAGCGAATAAAATAAATACCGTGAGAAAAACGTAGATCTACGTTTTCGGGCGGCTGGGTGGCGCAGCGGAGATTGCGCTCGTCACCAATGCAAGAGACTCCGGTCTCGAATCCGGGTGTCAGCATTGCCTCCGGCTTGGGCCGGCCATCATACTGGCTCAATTGGCAGAGTCAGAGGGTGGAAGTCGATGGGTGGTAATCTGGACGTTGTGGACAGCGACTCCTACAGGTCGGTTGGGGGACGCCTGCACAGCAGAGACAGGAAATAGCGGGGGTAGTGTGAGCCTCCCACACGTTACACCTCGCCAATGAGAGTCCACGCTGGCAGGTGAAAAGATGTGACAGGCTGCCTCCTCGTGTACCGGAGGGGACACGTGATGCAAGGCTTCTATCCTCCCTACAACCAACCAGTGGGGGGCATATGCGAGCAACGTTCAAGACAGGGGAGGGGAGAATTGGAAACACAAAATTGGGATGGGAGAAAAATTGAAAAATAAGGAGAAAAAGTGGATACAAAATATATCTACGTTTCCGGCACTCAACCGTCGGGCGACAGAAACGTAGTTATACGTTAACGGCACCCAAAAGGTTAAGCACCAGTTTAAGATTAATAAGAGCAACAGTTTAAGATTATGCTGTAGAGCATAAAAGGAACGCCGCAGGTTCTTAGGCTCTGTACAGAATCAGCAGTACAATACACAGCAGTGTCGTCAGCATACAGATGGACTTGACAACCACAACATCATTCATATAAATACCATTTGTTACCGAATTCAGACTAGAACAGAAACTATGGTGCTGCCATCTTGGATTAATGGGGGAAGATACGCTTTTCTTTTTTATATATATATTATTAATTTATTATTTTTCAGTTTTAAGATACAGAAGAAACACATTTATAGATCTAAAACAGAATACAGACAAATAAAATAAAAATTAAATACAATATAAAAAAAATGGGGGATAGAGACATTTTACAACAACGTCCTGAGAGACAGTTTGGTGTTCGGTGAATAAGTCACTTCACCATATCTGTATTACACCTCTCCATTACTGTTAATGCAGTGTTTCAGTGTAGTCTATATAGGGCTGCCAAATGATCCGATTTCTTTCTCAAAGCAAATGTAATTTTCTCCAGAGGTCCACATGTGTTCTTCTCAAAGCGCAAAGCCAAGTCAAGTCAAGTCAAGAGTTTTATTTGTCACGGCATACAAGCATACAGTGAAATGCGGGTGGTCATGCCCGCAGCAATTGTGCAATTATACAAGTAATAAGAATAAGACATTTGTGCAATAATACAAGTAATAAGAATAAGACATAACAGGTGTAATGTACATAAAGTTTACAAAAAGCATGGTAAAAGACATTCTAAGGTCCTGCGATAGTGCAATACAAAGTTAGCTACGGATGAGGCACTGGGTCTTATGTACACTACTATACAATACTATACTATACAATCTACAGTTATACTAAGCCACCATCCTAATGAAAGATGACACTTCCATGTTTTCTTATTAGGGCTGTCAGTTTATCGCGTTACTTAGATGAATTAATTACACAGCAACGTAGAATAAACATTGACAAACTTTTTTTTTTAAATGGTCCATTTGCATGTTCTTGGTATCTGATTCTAGGGACATCTATGGATCTCAGGGAATGTATTCCCAGTGTCAGAAACACTTAAGCATTACATCACGCGCAGGAGTGTGTTATACTGATTAGATCACGCCTAGGGGTGGTTGTTAGGCCCGACGTGCAGCGGAGGGTCGTTAGACCCCCCTAGGCGTGATCTAATCAGTATAACACATGACTTCAAGTGATGTAATGCTTTTATACAATGGCCCAATTCACCCAACCTTATTGCTATACAATAAACACACAGTAATTGAAGCATAATGGAGATTTATTCACACCATCCACAGAGAAAGTAGATCCAATAGTAGATCCACTAGTAGACACCAGAGGGAGCTTCACAAACCATGTTAAACCCAGATTCGGCTCAAACAAGGGACTAAACACTTTTCGCAATAATGCCACATCAATGTGGAATGCCCTACCCACAGCTGTAAAGGAATGTGAATCACTACCCACTTTCAAAACCACTCTCAAAGAGCACCTACGGGAGACTGCAATTCGAAACTGGCCCCTGTAAATGTCCTAACCCAACCCCCTCCAATATACAGTAAATGTTATGGTTTGTAACCGACCCCAAACGCAACGGCACAGAGAGAGTTGTTTTCAGATTTAGCCAAAAACAAGGGCGTGTTTATTCTCAGAGTCACAAGATTGAATTAGGTGGAAAACAGAACAAACGGGGAATCTGGCATGTGAAGAATGTCTTGCGGCTCTGCAGATTCTCCCAGACGGTGTTGGTGAGGAATTTGCTTGTGACGTCTGAGCCGCTCTGCAGATCCCCCCAGCATACACTCCAGATGGAACACGGAGGGAGAGAGAGAATCCCAGTTAGCTCAGCGCACAACAGATAACAGAGAGGTGACTGATCCAAATAAATATCCAAGTGACTTGATCTTCGGTGTGATACACACAGTTAGCAGAGTCCAGAGAAAAAACAATACGGTAATCCAAAGTGTAAATCCAACAACAAAAAATAGGTGAGAACAGTATAACAAAAACGGGATCTCTTCGGTGTTTCACAAACACACAAAAAACTGGTGATCCAAAAAGACTGTTTCAAAAACTCACCAAAGCGCAACGCGTAAAGCGGGCAGATAAACGAGGCGTAGCTTCATACGGGGAATCAGGTTCTCCAAGGGATACTTCACGAGAGTCCAGAGCGCAGCGCGTAAAGCGGGCAGATAAACGAGGCGTAGCTTAGTACGGGGAAGCAGGTTCTCCAACAGGGATACTTCATGAGAGTCCTGGGAAGCAACAGAACAGGGAACAGCGACGGGAAAGAACAGGCAAATGCAGGGAATGTTCAAAAACACGGGCATCTTCCCGACCAGAACGCTGCCGACGGGCAACGCAGCAAAACAGGGGGTCCAAGGGGAATGGGGTGAGAACACGGCATCCTCCCGTGGAACGATAGAGAGCGATGACGAGTCTCACCCCAGGAACGAAGTCCATGAAGAGGGAGTATACAAAACTATCCAACCTTGATATTAGGGGAATCAGAGTATATAAAGCCTCTTGGGGCGCTGATTAGAACACACATCAGGTGCGTGATGGTAATTGATACTTGACTTAGAAGTGTGCGTTCGGCCACGAACCAATCATCACAGAATCCTCACAGTACCTTAAGGAACGGAGCGTGGCGGGGAATGCAATTAATCAACAAAGTACTTTAAAGGAACGGAGCGAGTGGGTGGGGAGCGGACAAAACCTCACAGTACCCCCCCCTCCACGGGAGCCACCCGGCGACCCACTCGGCCCCGGCCTGCCCGGACGGGACCGAAGGAAGCCGGCGATCAGGGGCACTGGAGAGGGGGACAAAGACAGAGGCCCGGAGAGGGGCACCGGAGACGGGGACCCGACAGCGGAGGCCGGGCACGGGAACAGGGGCCCGACGGCGGGGGCCGGGCACGGAGACAGGGACCCGACAGCGGAGGCCGGGCACGGAGGCAGGGGCCAGACGGCGGAGGCCTGTCACGGGGACAGGGGCCCGACGGCGGAGGCCTGGTACGGAGACAGGGGCCAGACGGCGGAGGCCTGGTACGGAGACAGGGGCCGGTGAGGGAGGAGGCCGGGCCGGGCGTAGAAGCTGGACCGGGCCAGGCGAGGGAGCCGGACCAGGCGATGAGGCAGGGCTAGCTGCCTGCGCACAAGCTAGCTGAAAGGGCAGTCCTAGCTGTGGGGAACTGACCTTGCTAGCTGAAGGGGCAGTCCTAGCAGTGGGGAGACCGACCTTGCTAGCTGAAGGGGCAGTCCTAGCAGTGGGGAGACCGACCTTGCTAGCTGAAGGGGCAGTCCTAGCAGTGGGGAAACTGACCTTGCTAGCTGAAGAGGCAGTCCTAGCAGCGGGGAAACTGACCTTGCTAGCTGAAGGGGCAGTCCTAGCAGCGGGGAGACTGACCTTGCTAGCTGAAGGGGCAGTCCTAGCAGTGGGGAAGCTACACACAAAGTGGAGGCCATGCTAGCTGGGGAAGCTACACGTAAAGTGGGGCTAGCAGAGGGACTGGGTTTGCTGCCTGGGCATGGCTAGCTACAGGGCCTATGCCAGCTGCAAGGGCTGCATTAACATAGAGGCTGTGCTAGCAGCCGGGGCAAAGCTAGCAGACTGGGGCCATGCTGGTAGTAGAGGCCTGGCAAGCTGCAGGGGCTCTCTCTGTGTCGGCTGGGGTCGTGTGGTTGGATCGTAATGTTATGGTTTGTAACTGACCCCAAACGCAACGGCACAGAGAGAGTTGTTTTCAGAGTTAGCCAAAAACAAGGGCGTGTTTATTCTCAGAGTCACAAGATTGAATTAGGTGGAAAACAGAACAAACAGGGAATCTGGCATGTGAAGAATGTCTTGCGGCTCTGCAGATTCTCCCAGACGGTGTTGGTGAGGAATTTGCTTGTGACGTCTGAGCCGCTCTGCAGATCCCCCCAGCATACACTCCAGATGGAACATGGAGGGAGAGAGAGAATCCCAGTTAGCTCAGCGCACAACAGATAACAGAGAGGTGACTGATCCAAATAAATATCCAAGTGACTTGATCTTCGGTGTGATACACACAGTTAGCAGAGTCCAGAGAAAAAACAATACGGTAATCCAAAGTGTAAATCCAACAACAAAAAATAGGTGAGAACAGTATAACAAAAACGGGATCTCTTCGGTGTTTCACAAACACACAAAAAACTGGTGATCCAAAAAGACTGTTTCAAAAACTCACCAAAGCGCAACGCGTAAAGCGGGCAGATAAACGAGGCGTAGCTTCGTACGGGGAATCAGGTTCTCCAAGGGATACTTCACGAGAGTCCAGAGCGCAGCGCGTAAAGCGGGCAGATAAACGAGGCGTAGCTTAGTACGGGGAAGCAGGTTCTCCAACAGGGATACTTCACGAGAGTCCTGGGAAGCAACAGAACAGGGAACAGCGACGGGAAAGAACAGGCAAATACAGGGAATGTTCAAAAACACTGGCATCTTCCCGACCAGAACGCTGCCGACGGGCAACGCAGCAAAACAGGGGGTCCAAGGGGAATGGGGTGAGAACACGGCATCCTCCCGTGGAACGATAGAGAGCGATGACGAGTCTCACCCCAGGAACGAGGTCCATGAAGAGGGAGTATACAAAACGATCCAACCTCGATATTAGGGGAATCAGAGTATATAAAGCCTCTTGGGGCGCTGATTAGAACACACATCAGGTGCGTGATGGTAATTGATACTTGACTTAGAAGTGTGCGTTCGGCCACGAACCAATCATCACAGAATCCTCACAGTACCTTAAGGAACGGAGCGTGGCGGGGAATGCAATTAATCAACAAAGTACTTTAAAGGAACGGAGCGAGTGGGTGGGGAGCGGACAAAACCTCACAGTAAATGTCCTAACCCAATAATACACGAGACCCTCTTCTTGGGACCAAGTAATGTTTTGTCGATAATCCAATGTAGTTACCCCCCCCCCCCCCCCCCACCCCGCCTACCCAACCCCCCCCCACCGAACCACCTCCAATGTAGTTTTCCACACCACCCCACCTAACCTGGGGTCACATGGAGTGTGTTATACGAAATAACGTCTAACTTGACTGTTTCAGCCAATCAGAATCAAGAAATTTGCATGCCATTGTATAATGTGTCTGTTACTAGGCTTGAGTAAATTGTAATGAACCAAATGAGAATATCAATTAAATTATTTTTTACTGTGAATAACACCATGCTAAAATGTACCAGACCTGAAAAATCTAAGCAAATGAATAAAGGGAAGATGATTAAACAGAAGGTTTTGTAGATACAGTACTGAATTCTGCCATCCGGACACATGCAATTTGAAATATGATTATAGAATATAGAATATCAGGCCTAAAATGGTTATGCGATTAAAATGTGATTAATTAGATTAATTAATTAATTACAAATCCTGTAATTAATTAGATACATTTTTTGAATCGCCTGACAGCACTATTTCTTATATATATATTTTATTGGTGAAACATAGGTGGTACAGAGAAGCAAAGGTTGTTTATCAATATTACCATGATTATTTTTTTGCTTTTATGAGACATGACGAGACACGGACAGGACTGAAATTGACCAGGAACAACAAAAAACTACAAAAACTAAAACGAAAAACGAAACAAAATTCGAAAACAGGCAAAAAGAAAGTTAAATATAATAACCAAGATACAATGGGCCGGAGTTTACAGCTGCCACATGTCTCCTCTGTTGGTCTGGGGAGAGTGTAGACTGCCACATGTCTCCTCTGTTGGTCTGGGAGGAGTGTAGACTGCCACATGTCTCCTCTGTTGGTCTGGGGAGAGTGTAGACTGCCACATGTCTCCTCTGTTGGTCTGGGGAGAGTGTAGACTGCCACATGTCTCCTCTGTTGGTCTGGGGAGAGTGTAGACTGCCACATGTCTCCTCTGTTGGTCTGGGGAGAGTGTAGACTATCACATGTCTCCTCTGTTGGCCTGGGGAGGGTGTCGACTATCACATGTCTCCTCTGTTGGCCTGGGGAGGGTGTCGACTATCACACGTCTCCTTGTTGGCCTGGGGAGGGTGTAGACTATCACATGCCTTCTCTGTTGGTCTGGGGAGGGTGTTGACTGCCACATGCCTCCTCCGATACATGTGGAGTTGCCAGCTGCTTCTTTTCACCTGCCAGCTAGGAGTTTCACTGGGAGAGATTAACACATGCAGAGGTTCATGCTGTTTCCCCCACATCCCCTCCTTATTGACCACAGTTCCAGGGGTTCCATTTATAAATTAAGTTTTGGCTCGATTTGTCTTGCAAAGCATGCAGTTCAGTTAGTAGTGCCCGGGAGTGAGTTCCTGTATAGGAGAGGAAATACACCTCATTTGAAGAAGAAGTCTTCTCTCTGCACTTTTCCCATCCTGTCGTCCTTCCCCCCAAGGGCAGCTGGGAGCAGACAAGGAGTGTGGTGTGGGCCGCACCCGGGGACCAATCCAAGTGCTCCTGTCCGTCTTCGTCAGGGACGTGACAGCGTTAGCGATCTGTTGTGCATGTTTTTCCATTGGGTTTCTCTTATCAGGGGGGAAACCCTTGCGAGCACAGGGAGAACATACAAACTCCACACACCTGGGTACCTGGCAATGTGGCAACCTGGTCCCCAAGCGGGAATCGAACCCTTCTAGCTGTGAGGCGACAGTGTTAACCACTACACCACCGCACCGGTCTATATTATTTGTGCTGCCAATTTGTGCTGTATATTTGTACAAGTACTGTAGAAATCAGGTAAGCGGTAGCGGTGAGCCAGGTAGTAATAATAATAATAATAATAATAACTTTATTTGTATAGCAGCTTTCATACAGGGGATTGCAGTTCAAAGTGCTTTACATCAGTAAGAGATAAGACGTAAAATCAGTGTAAAACAAGCAGCAAGAGCAAAGCATAAAGTGGGATAAAATAATGCAGATATATTAATCAAATCATATCAGAACCTCACGTTCCAATAGGCTTCTTGAATTTCTGTAATCTGTTACAAAACATGATAAAGGTTATAGTATGCACCCAGCGGATAGTGGGGCATAAAGATAAAAGTAAAAATAAGTAAAATAATAGCCAAGGTAAAATGAGCAGGCATATAAAATCACAGTTTTTCACATTAGGATCTAACATCCCAACAGGCCACCTTGTTTATGGTTTGATTCAGTTTTAGTTGAATGTAAAAGACATGAATGATGAAATGAGCATGTAAAGTGCAGACATACTATAAAATCAGTTTCTTTACAGTGCAATAAAAAAAGTCTGGATTGCTGTTACTGTACAGTTCAATGTCGTCTTTACCTTCTGTTTGGTATCCACAATCCGTAAATACATTTATTTTATTAACCACATATGCATCGGGCAAAAATGGGGCTAGTTTTGCACAACACGCCTGACGATTGCATACCCAAAGTAATTTGCTATTTATTATACTTTATATTTATTTATCTAGCACATGCATGAGTCTGGTCTCTTTTGAAATGAAACATTCTGAACTCTCTTCCATAACAAAGTAAAAATCACTCTGAGTGCTAATGAAATAGAGTAACAGAGGTTTGAACACACTGAAGTAGAAGTTTTGTGCACTCACATTTCTGTTTACTTGTTGCCAGATGCCTGTTTTTGAGTTCCAGCTGAGAGGTAGGAGCTGGAACACCTGAATACAGTGAACCTGAATACAGTGAACCTGAATACAGTGAACCTGAATACAGTGAACCTGAATACAGTGAACCTGAATACAGTGACAATCTGAATACAGTGATAATCTGAATACAGTGATAATCTGAATACAGTGAACCTGAATACAGTGATAATCTGAATACAGTGATAATCTGAATACAGTGATAATCTGAATACAGTGAATCTGAATACAGTGATAACCTGAATACAGTGATAATCTGAATACAGTGAACCTGAATACAGTGATAATCTGAACACAGTGATAATATGAATACAGTGATAACATGAATACAGTGATAATCAGGTTTTGGCTAGTGAATTAAACATTTTATATGACTGGATAAAAACAAATAAGCTGGTGCTTAACATTTCTAAAACTGTTTGTATGCTTTTCGGGTCCAATCAAAGATTAGTGTAATCCTACATTGGTTTTACAAATTGCAGGTCAACCTATACAGCAGGTTGAAAAAAACTAAGCTTCTAGGCCTCTGGCTTGATAGTTCTTTCTCATGGTCTGAGCTCACATATTTCGTTATTCAACCAAAAGACAGAGTTTACGGGTCGAACAGAGCGAGTTACCAGCGGCGCTACGTCATCTAAGATGGCTGTGCAGCGCGTGTTGTTGACATGAACCAAACAATCCACGTCATCATCAGGGGACACCAAACCATCACTTTTGAAATTAACAGCAAACTTTTCTACAGCCAGGATATTTACAATGCGGGAGCTTCTTTTATTTATTTTTTGCCTACAGAGTCTGTAGGAACATGACAACATGATGGGGAATGCACTTACCATATTCTACCCTCAACTAGCCTATCTCAGCACTGTCTGTCTGTCTGTCTGTCTGTCTGTCTGTCTGTCTGTCTGTCTGTCTGTCTGTCTGTCTGTCTGTCTGTCTGTCTGTCTGTCTCTCAAGTTTCAAGTTTCAAGTTTCTTTAATAGTTGTCATACAGAAGTACAGAATACTTTTGTACAAAATGCTTCTTACTGTTGCGCTCCAGAGACTGTGCAAGACAAGATAAGTATGAAATAAAAACATAGTAAAATTAGAAGTAAAAAAAAGAGGTCACAGTGTTCAGTTTAGACATATGTACAATGTTCGATGCAGAATAGACGTAGTTACCATACAATATACAATACTGTGCAGTGTACTAATATACAATACTATATAGTGCAAGGCAGAAATGGAGAAATGGGACGAGGTGCAATTTAGGTACAATTCACAGTAGGTGTACGAGTTGTAGTGCAAATCCTTTATCAATAAATATAAAGTGTAAGTGTGTTTGTGTGATCTAAAGTGTGGAGAGTGGGTGCTGCAGTGTGTTGTTTGTTTGAGTGAGTGTGTGCGTGTGTGTGCTGTGTGCATTTGATGGTTGTTGCATAGTGATTATTGTTCGTTTAGCGATTATTGTTCGTTTAGCAGCCTGATGGCCTGGGGATAGAAGCTTCTTCTGAGTCTTTCTGTGCTCGCCTTAAGACTCCGGTATCGCTTGCCTGACCGCAGCAGTTCAAAGAGGCAGTTGTTCGGGTGGCTCGAGTCCTTAATAATTCTCTTAGCCTTTCCCTTGCACCGCTTGTTGTAAATGTTCTGGAGGGTGGGAAGCCCCCCTCCAATTGTGCGTTCGGCTGAACGTGTCACTCTTTGTAGTCTGCTACGGTCTTGTGCAGTGCTATTCCCAAACCAGGAGGTGATGTTGCCGGTCAGGATGCTCTCTATTGTACATGAGTAGAAGTTCCTAAGGATCTTCTGACTGACTTGGAACTTCCTTAGGCGCCTGAGGAAGTAGAGGCGTTGTCGTGCCTTCTTCACAACACTGTCAATGTGTGTGGTCCATGTCAAGTCCTCGGATATGTGGGCTCCGAGGTACTTGAAACTGTTCACTCTCTCAACCGGTGCCCCGTCGATGCTGAGGGGGCTGTAGTCCTTGACCCCTGACCTCCTGAAGTCCACAATCATCTCTTTTGTTTTGCTGACGTTCAGGGAGAGGCAGTTCTCCTGACACCACTGTGACAGGTTCTCTACCTCTTCCAGGTAGGCCCTTTCGTCGTTGGCAGAGATCAGGCCCACCACTACTGTGTCATCAGCAAATTTGATGATGGTGTTGTTGTTCCGCTGTGCTACGCAGTCATGTGTGTACAGGGAGTAGAGGAGGGGGCTCAGAACACAGCCCTGGGGGGCCCCTATGTTGAGCGTGATGGATGAGGAGGTGCAGTTGCCGGCTCTTACCACCTGGGGTCTGCCCGTCAGGAAGTCCAAGACCCACTGGCACAGGTCATAGTTCAAGCCCAGGTCCCTGAGCTTGGCTATGAGTTTGGAGGGGACTATGGTATTGAATGCTGAGCTGTAGTCGATGAACAGCATTCTCACATAGTTCCCCTGCCTCTTGTCCAGATGTGATGCTGCTGTGTGCAGCACATGGGCTATGGCGTCCTCCGTGGACCTGTTGGGGCGATATGCAAATTGCAGAGGGTCCAGGTTGATGGGGAGGGAGGAACAGATGTAGCCCTTCACTAGCTTCTCAAAGCACTTCATGGCTATGGAGGTGAGGGCTACAGGGCGGTAGTCGTTGAGGCAAGCGGGCGTAGATTTTTTGGGTACAGGGATGATGGTGGACTTCTTCAGACAGGTGGGGATGACAGCCTGTTCCAAGGACAGGTTGAAGATGTCAGTGAATACCGGGGCCAGTTGGTCGGCACAGACTTTTAGGACGCGGCCGGGGATGCCGTCCGGTCCTGCTGCCTTCCTGATATTCACTTTTTTAAAGATCCGTCTCACCTCATGCTCTGTTACCCTGAACACTGAGTCTCCATCAGCAGACCCCCCCCCCCCCATTGCCGTGGTTTGTAGGCTGGTGTTGTTATTCACAGCCTCAAACCTCGCATAGAAGGAATTGAGATCATTTGCTAAGGAGATGTCACTGTTCAGTTTGAGAGGGGTTCCTTTGTAGTCTGTCATTGTTCTGAGGCCCTGCCACATGCCTCTAGAGTCAGCCTGTTCAAACTGAAGTTCAACTTTATCCCTGTAACGCCGTTTTGCCTCTATTACTGCTCTCCTGACGTTGTATCTTGCCATCTTGTGTTCTTCCATGTTGCCTGTCACCAGCCCGGTGTTGTATGCTGATGTGCGCACTTTCAGAGCCTCACGGACGGATTTGTCTACCCAGGGCTTTTGATTTGGGTAGATTTTAATTTTGGTGGAGGGGATTGTTTCTTCTACCTGAGTACAGACATAGTCAATCACCGTTTCGGTGTATTCGTTAATATTGGCTGTGTTATCACGGAATACACTACAGTCTGTGCTTTCCAGTACAGCTTGGAGTGACTCCTCTGACGTCACGGCCCAACGCTTAACCTCTCGCGAGACCACCGGCGTTCGCTTGAGACTTTGTTTGTACTTTGGCAAAAGAAATATTGCTGCGTGATCGCTTTTACCGAATGGACTAAGAGCCTGTGACTTGTACCCATTCTTAAATTGCGAGTATACATGGTCTAATATGCTCTCGCCTCTGGTGGGACAGGTCACATGCTGATAGAAATTCGGCAGCACCTTTTTAAGACGCGCGCTGTTAAAATCACCCAAAACCAAAATGGCGGCGTCAACATTAGCTGCCTGGAGTTTGTTTACCTCGTCGTGAAGTTTTGAAAGTGCGACCCCAGTGTTCGCGTGTGGTGGAATGTACACTCCGATGAGGATGATGGACGTTAACTCTCTTGGGAGGAAGAAGGGTCGACATTTTATCGTGATAAACTCCAGGTCTGGGGAGCAGTGGTTAGACAGTTCCTTTGTGTTGCCTAAATCGCACCACTCCTTGTTTATCATGAAGGCAATGCCGCCTCCTCTCGTCTTTAGTGACTCTTCTGCCGTCCGGTCCTTGCGGAGAACGAAGAAGTGGTCTGCCGGTTCTATTGCGTGATTCGGGACATCTGGACTCAGCCAAGTTTCTGTGAAACAGAGGACGTTACAATCCCGAATGTCCCTCTGGAATTGGATCCGTGCTCTGATGTCATCCAGTTTATTTCCTATCGATTGCACATTGGCCAACAATATGCTGGGCAATGTGGTTCTGTGTCGTTTGGACCTCAGTCTGTTTCGGACCCCCGCTCTCTTTCCACGTCTTCGCGGCGGCTTCTCCTGGTCTTGGCCATGATAACAAAGGATCTCGGCGGGCCATTTCTGCTGTTCAGCGATCCGATCCAGAGAGCAATCCAAACGGTAAGTTTTCCTTAATCCAATGTCAATGATTGACTGACGGTCATACAGATACAGTATAATGCACCAACAGTTGGTGCAAATAAAACTCCTAATACTATAAAAATTAACAAAAGAAAGCACAGTCTCGACGGAGCGATCAGAAAGGCAGCCATCAGAGCAGCGCCAGTGATACGCAACTATCTATCTATCTATCTATCTATCTATCTATCTATCTATCTATCTATCTATCTATCTATCTATCTATCTATCTATCTATCTATCTATCTATCTATCTATCTATCTATCTATCTATCTATCTATCTCCCCTCCAGCTCTATACAGAGAAAGATATTATTTTTGCTGGTGTATTTGTTTACCTCTGGTTCTCTCACTCTCTTCACTTAATCACACTAATTGGCAGAGATGATTTATAACAAGTTTCATAAAATAACAAACGATGGGTTTCATTCCAGAAATGCTATATTTTATATTTAATTTCCACTCTGGGGGGTAAAAAGCTTCTTCTTTAATAACCATTTCACAAATACAACTGATTATGTTGTCTAAGATATGGCTGTTAATGAACTTAATTAACTAGATTGAGTTGTGTGTTAATAGCAGAAATCTGGGGCTCTTATATATCATGATATGTTTCTTATTTTTTGATGATATAACAATATTTTAGGCAGTGATGTTGGTAATGAAATTATGGTGCAACTTCCCTAAAAAATTAATGGGAATTATATAAATAAACAAATGTAAATATATCTGCATAATACTTCTGCAAAGTATATCAGTATATATATATATATATATATATATATATATATATATATATATATATATATATATATATATATATATAACCTCCTAATATACTTAATCTGTCCAGCTATACAATATATACCTCTAGTATATAAACCGAATAGACTTAATCTGTCCAGCTATACAGTATATATAAAACTGTAGTATATGAACCTTTCAGACAGTTTCAGAACCGCACTGAGCAGAACTAAAGCATGGCATCCCCGGGCTGTGTGCTCTGGAACTATGCTGAGCAGCTGACCAATGTCTTAACTGACATCTAGCCCAGGCAGCTGTCCCAGCGTGCTTCACAACCACCTCCATCGTGCCAGTGCTGAAACACTCCTCTGTCACGAGCCTCAATGACTTCTGCCCCCTTGCACTCACCCCCATCATCACGAAGTGCTTCGAGAGGCTGGTCCTGGCTCACCTCAAATCTGGCCTGGTCAGTCACCCTCACTCGACACAACAACCATTTTCCTACCGTGAGAACCGGAGCACAGAGGACGCCATCTTCCCAGCACTACACTCCGCCCTCTCCCACCTGGTGAGAGCAGCAACACTCCCCCCCTCTCTCTCTCTCCCACCTGGTGAGAGCAACACTCCGCCCCTCTCCCACCTGGTGAGAGCAACACTCTGCCCCTCTCCCACCTGGTGAGAGCAACACTCCCCCCTCTCTCTCTCTCTCCCACCTGGTGAGAGCAGCAACACTCCCCCCTCTCTCTCTCTCTCCCACCTGGTGAGAGCAGCAACACTCCCCCCCCCTCTCTCTCTCTCCCACCTGGTGAGAGCAACACTCCGCCCCTCTCCCACCTGGTGAGAGCAACACTCTGCCCCTCTCCCACCTGGTGAGAGCAACACTCCCCCTCTCTCTCTCTCTCCCACCTGGTGAGAGCAACACTCCGCCCCTCTCCCACCTGGTGAGAGCAACACTGCCCCTCTCCCACCTGGTGAGAGCAACACTCCCCCCCCCCCTCTCTCTCTCCCACCTGGTGAGAGCAGCAACACTCCCCCCTCTCTCTCTCTCTCCCACCTGGTGAGAGCAGCAACACTCCCCCCTCTCTCTCTCTCCCACCTGGTGAGAGCAGCAACACTCCCCCCTCTCTCTCTCTCTCTCTCCCACATGGTGAGAGCAACACTCCGCCCCTCTCCCACCTGGTGAGAGCAATCTTCCATTTACTTAGGTGTGTATTTTTAGGCGAATTTTCTGAAAATATGGCTAGGGCTTAACTCTTTAATTGCCAAACCCGAGATAAGTTGGGTTAACTTGACATGCGTTGGCTGCCAGACCCGAGATATCTCGGGTTTTGGTTGTTTATTCTTTTATTCAATATTTGTATTCATTATTCATCCAGGGACCTTGGTGTTACCATAGGGAATGAGTCTGAGATCGCCAAAGTGCAATACCGGCCGCATCCAGCTAGACGGCAGTATCGAGCACCCTTTGACACCTTGTATCTTGGCCTGTGCAACGGTCAAGGCAGGTTGCAGAGGGGCGTAAGGGAGAGAGGCAGGTTGCAGAGGGGGGTGAGGGAGAGAGGCAGGTTGCAGAGGGGGGTGAGGGAGAGAGGCAGGTTGCAGAGAGGCAGGTTGCAGAGAGGCAGGTTGCAGAGGGGGGTGAGGGAGAGAGGCAGGTTGCAGAGGGGCGTAAAGGCCTCTGCATGCTACAGAAACTTCAAAGCAACTGCAACACAACATCGACAAAGCAACGGTGTTGCAGACACTCTGCCTTTATGATTCTGCAACATCGACGCGCAAATTTTGTTTAACTAAAGTTAGTTTAGGTTCGTGTTAACGTTAGATAATGTACAAAATAAACGTATTTCCGGTGCTTTTAGACACCGCTCTTTTATTTTGAAATCCCCCGACCGGAAGTGTTATAGTGTCTGTTGCTAGCAGCTTAACTTCTGTCGCCCGTTTCTGTGCTTTTCGAGCTAACGTAACGTCATTAGTTTCCAATGGAGAGGAGAGAAAGACCTCGGCTCACATGCAGCTCAAACTACCTGTTGGAATAAATTAATTGATTGATGTTTAACTTGTCCCTGTGTGTGTCCAGTCATTTCGACTAGCAAACGTTGTATTTAACGTTACCTCAGGATACCATTGTATTTAGTTGGTTAGCTATGTAGCTAATGTGGATAGCATTTTGAATAGCACCAATGCTAGCTGGCTGGCTACAGCTTTATTTACTAAATTATGGAGGCTTTTTAATCGTCAAGGTAAGAGAGGATTTGTCATGATCAACTGAAGGCGTATGCTATGGAACAATATGTGCTTGGGTTTTCAGAAAAAGGCCAGCTATGTGACGCTAATTATTTAGCATCAACGCTGGCTGGCTACAACAATGGAGGATGGTATTCTCTGCGGGACCAATATTATTCTATGACAGCCCCGCCCCCATTCACTAACCGACCAATCACTGCTACGCAATATCAACGCAACGGTTGTTTAGATTAGATTTTGGAGACAGGTACGCAACGTCCTCGCAAACACAGTCTACAAGACCCTCTGCAACAACCGCGTTGAAATCGCGCTGATGTTGTGTTGAAGTTGCTTTGAAGTTGCTGTAGCATGTAGAGGCCTTAAGGGAGAGAGGCAGGTTGCAGAGGGGTGTGAGGGAGAGAGGCAGGTTGCAGAGAGGCAGGTTGCAGAGGGGCGTGAGGGAGAGAGGCAGGTTGCAGAGGGGCGTGAGGGAGAGAGGCAGGTTGCAGAGAGGCAGGTTGCAGAGGGGCGTGAGGGAGAGAGGCAGGTTGCAGAGGGGCGTGAGGGAGAGAGGCAGGTTGCAGAGGGGCGTGAGGGAGAGAGGCAGGTTGCAGAGGGGCGTGAGGGAGAGAGGCAGGTTGCAGAGGGGCGTGAGGGAGAGAGGCAGGTTGCAGAGGGGCATGTTGCAGAGAGGCAGGTTGCAGAGAGGCAGGTTGCAGAGAGGCATGTTGCAGAGGGGTGTGAGGGAGAGAGGCAGGTTGCAGAGGGGCGTGAGGGAGAGAGGCAGGTTGCAGAGAGGCAGGTTGCAGAGGGGTGTGAGGGAGAGAGGCAGGTTGCAGAGAGGCAGGTTGCAGAGGGGCGTGAGGGAGAGAGGCAGGTTGCAGAGAGGCAGGTTGCAGAGGGGCATGAGGGAGAGAGGCAGGTTGCAGAGAGGCAGGTTGCAGAGAGGCAGGTTGCAGAGAGGCAGGTTGCAGAGGGGCGTGAGGGAGAGAGGTAAAGTGCCAGACAGCAGCTAAAACACTGACCTGCCCTCTCTGTCTGGTTGAGCACCTGCCTTCCAATACGGTTCTGCACGTCTGTTCCCTAATTTGAATTTGATATTTGGTTTATTTCTCTTTCTCTCTCTCTCTCTCTCTCTCTCTCTCTCTCTCTCTCTCTCTCTCTCTCTCTCTCTCTCTCTTTCTCTCTCTCTCTCTCTCTCTCTCTCTCCCTCTGTCTCTCTCTCCCTCTGTCTCTCCCTCTCTATCTCTCCCTCTCTCTCTCTCCCTCTCTCCCCCCTCTCTTTCTCAGCAGCCTTGGTACATCAGGGAGAACCTGTGGGCTGAGATTGACAGTTAGCTACAGTTGTGTGTGTGTGCTTGTGTGTATCACAGCATGGCCCCCACTTCCTCCTGACTCACCTGCATTGCAGCAAACAGAACGTCTCAGACAACAGTGCGTAACACCACGCTGTACTGTACACCCAGGGGGGGGTATATCGCAGAGTAGATGTAGTGGCCCCTCCCCTCATGAAAAACCACCCCTCTCTTAACAGATATTGAATTGTTATTGTTCAGTTGGGCACTGTCTTTATAGGTTCTCTTTATAGGCACTGTCTTTATAGGCACTGTATTTATAGGTTCTCTTTATAGGCACTGTCTTTATAGGTTCTCTTTATATGTTCACTCTTTACAGGTTCTCTTTATAGGCACTGTCCAATTATCTAGCAGTCACTGTCAATGTGTCAACTAAATGTCCCCATTGGAAGGGCGTAGGCGAACGACTGAGAATAGGAACCAAAGAAACAATTCCGACTTTGCAATAATGGTGTTTATTTGGACTCCATGTCCAAACATTCAGTACTTCGAGACAACTGTGTATGCCGTTAACACCAGGTGGCCAATTAATCAGCAGTTAGCTGGTAGCTAGCAATCAGTAGTTGGTAGCTAACTAACAGTTAGTCATTAGTAGTAAATTGATAAAGTCGATACAGCAGTAGTCAGCAGCATACATTCAGAAGTCAGTACTTGTCAGAGTCGATACAGATTATTTACCTACACAAAAGAAAGGGAAATAAACGGCAATCATTAGCAACTAGTTATACATGTAAAGGATAATTGCGAATATAAACGGCGCATACAATGCAAAGTACTGTTGGCGAGTCAGTTCGCCCACAGGGCTTTTCACCTTACAGGCATATGGCCCAGACTAGAGTGTCATTTAAATATCGTGCCACGCCGGCGCATAGGCAGCTTACCTGTCCAAAGTCACAACGCACATTCCAAAGTGTGTCCACTAGGCGGCACCAGACAATAACTAACGCTTGCAATAAAATGTCACTTATGATAGTAATAATAATAATAATAATTAACTCTTTGTGGGAAACGTCGGATAATTCTCCAGGCACTGTCTTTATAGGTTCTCTTTATAGGCACTGTCTTTATAGACACTGTCTTTATAGGTTCTCTTTATAGGCACTGTCTTTATAAGCACTGTCTTTATAGACACTGTCTTTATAGGTTCTCTTTATAGGCACTGTCTTTATAAGCACTGTCTTTATAGGCACTGTCTTTATAGGTTCTCTTTATAGGCACTGTCTTTATAGGTTCTCTTTATAGGCACTGCCTTTATAGGTTCTCTTTATAGGCACTGTCTTTATAGGTTCTCTTTATAGGCACTGTCTTTATAAGCACTGTCTTTATAGGCACTGTCTTTATAGGTTCTCTTTATAGGCACTGCCTTTATAGGTTATATTTATAGGCACTGTCTTTATATGTTCTCTCTTTATAGGCACTGTCTTTATATGTTCTCTCTTTATAGGCACTGTCTTTATATGTTCTCTCTTTATAGGCACTGCCTTTATAGGTTCTCTTTAGAGACACTGTCTTTATATGTTCTTTCTTTATAGGCACTGTCTTTATATGTTCTCTCTTTATAGGCACTGTCTTTATATGTTCTCTCTTTATAGGCACTGTCTTTATATGTTCTCTTTATAGGCACTGTCTTTATAGGTTCTCTTTATATGTTCTCTCTTTATATGCACTGTCTTTACAGGTTCTCTTTATAGGCACCGTCTTTATAGGTTATATTTATAGGTACTGTCTTTATATGTTCTCTCTTTATAGGCACTGTCTTTATAGGTTCTCTTTATAGGCACTGTCTTTATATGTTCTCTCTTTATAGGCACTCTCTTTATAGGCACTGTCTTTATAAGCACTGTCTTTATAAGCACTGTCTTTATAGGTTCTCTTTATAGGCACTCTCTTTATAGGCACTGTCTTTATAAGCACTGTCTTTATAGGTTCTGTTCCATTAGGGGCTCTGCTTGGCATCACACTGCACTCCCTCGCGTACGTGCACGCGCACTGAATAAATTCCACAAATGTACCTTTAATACCAGTATTAGTCTGACCACACCCCTCATCAGCTTACCTTCATAAGCAGGTGTGTGGTCACCTGCTCTCCTCCTTCTCGCTTTCACCACAAGGAAGTGCCTCGGTAGTACCCCACTTGACGTGTTGTTAGTTGAAAAGAGTTGTGACGGGTTTACATTGTGCTTAATTTTTTCTTCTCTCACATCTGTTGTACAGGAAAAAGTTGGGTCATAATGTATTCCGCGGAGAGTAGACCCGCTAGACCTACTCTTCACCAGCGGTTCTCCATTCCCGCCTCCGTCGTGCGCTTCGGTGCTGGGCTGTTGCCACTCTTGTGGTTGCCGACCCAGCCCGGGAGACTGCCGGTGGATAGTTTGCCTCACCGAAGAGCCGAGGGTTCGGTGCCGTCGCTCCGGCGATGGCCTGATCTCGACTCTGGTTCCTCTGGTTCTGGGGAATCGCCCGTTGGTGAACGGGGGGTTGTCTTGGAGCCAGAGGATTTGCGACGCAAACTTTTCGCGTTTGCTCGCTCACGTCGCAAGATGGTGGCGTGCAGGCGCGAACGGCCTGGGTTTGGGGAACTGATGGAGACCAGCGAAGATGCGTCCGGCTCTGGATTTCCAATGGAGACTGAGGACTTCATGGACGAGGCGGACGGGTTTTTGTATGAGGGCCCCGTGGAGGAGAGTATCCCTCCTCAGGAGACCCCGGAGGGGGGGGAAATGGCTCCATGGGGCGCCCTGTTCGAGGATGTCGAGGAACCACCTTGGCCTCATCAGCAGGATGCCCTACTGTCGGCCACATCAGACTGTGGCTCCTTGACCAGTCGCAGCCTGCTGTAT
The DNA here is from genome assembly GCF_963971535.1 of Notolepis coatsorum. Classification (NCBI taxonomy): domain Eukaryota; kingdom Metazoa; phylum Chordata; class Actinopteri; order Aulopiformes; family Paralepididae; genus Notolepis; species Notolepis coatsorum. The sequence goes on from NC_140182.1 coordinate 22,213,549, forward strand.
GTGAGGGATGCGGGGTCGGTGGAGGAAGGTTCGCAGGGGGAACTGCGGGCCTTGTTTCCCGAGCTCATGGCGGTAGCCGCCGCCGCAAACGGCGTGCCGCTGCCGCTGCCATTGCCTGCACCTGTCCCTGATGACCTCCTAGGCCATCCCTGGCAGCGTCCCCCAGTGAGAGGGGTGGACGTTGTCTACCCATTTTTCCCATCGATGGGGGCCTATGTTCGTCGGGGTCAGGCGGTGTCCAACATCATGGGACTAACTCCTGCCTACGTACCAGTTACGCGGGTGTCGGGGTTGGTCAAAGGTATGGGGGAGGGCGTGCCTCGGCTTGACAGTCCGATGGCCGCGCTCCTCTGTCCGGATATGGTGTGGGAACCACTATGCAAGCCGGTCCTCCAGGGGAAATCGGCTAGGCGATTGGCTTATTGGGGTGACCAGTCATTCATCGCTGGTACACAATCGCTAGCTGCGGCGTCTAACATCGCCCACCTGGCTAGATTTGTATCGGGGATAATGACGGGCGGCACGGATCTGAACGAGGTGAAATGCGATCAGATCACCCAGGCTGCGGGAGCTGTCCTGCACCTTTCCCAGGTGCTGGCCATAGCCATGGGGAAAGTGCGCGCCCTGGCCACCCTGGGCCAGCGTCACCTTTGGCTGGAGCAGGCCTGTGTGCCAGAGAAGAAGAGAGCTCCTCTTCTGACGGCCGCCCTCTCCGACGCTGGCCTATTCGGGAAGGCCCTGCGGTTGATGTCCTCAACATGCAGAGACATGGCAGAGGAGAGGTCCATTCTCCAACCCCATTTTCCGCCTCCCGTCCTTGCCGGTGTAGTCAGAAGGCTTCCGCGACGTCGAGCTGTCTCCGTCGCCGCTACCACTGCCTCCGCCGCCGCTGCTGGCCCTGCCAAGAGGGCCAGGGGACGACACGGCGCTTCTGCCACCGCCGGCCCATCCACGACCGGAGGAGACGGTAGGGAACGTTGTGTCCAGCAGACTGTAACCTACCGTCCCTCCGGGGCTCCTCAGGGGGGCAAGACTCGAGCGGCGCGAGGTGGCAGACGCCGTTAAAAGTGACTTTTTCCCCTCTGTGTCCCCTCTCCTCTACACCCTCCCCGGCCCCTCTATGATTTTGTGCCTTGACACGCTTTAATTAGTTAAATAGAAAAGTTCCCCGATGGAGGGGGACTGTGTTTTGGCCGAACAAACTGTGTGTTTCTTCAAACAATTCATATGGTGGGGTTGTGTATATATGAATCTGCCCTTTTACGTTGTGGGATGAGTCGTGTTGTGTTACGAGGTTAAGCAAGGTCTGCAACGTACACTCGGTAATAGGTTATATTTGGCTTGATGCTCCACATGCAGGTAGAACTGGTGTTATTCCATTGCTTGAACTAAGTATATGTGTTTCACAATGCTGTGTTGTTTAGTTGCAGTAATACTCGTACACACACATTTCACTGCCTAGCCGTTTACTCTCGATCAGCGGTTTTCCTATGTACGACATAGTCAACGGGTATAGGATTCACGCACAGGCGACTTGTGTTTTGTTGTAAAACCTTTACACATTTTGTGGGTAGCGGACATTGTATTAGCTTCGCTATGCATTGCTTTCTACCGGAGGTTTTTCAAGATGGCTACGGTTGTTTTTCTGTGTGTAGGGATAAAGGGTGTTTTTTCGGGAGGGGGTGTCGAATAAACCCCTCCTTTCCCACTTGATTGGTTTAGGGGATTTTTGATCTCTTCTGCTGAGCCAGTCAGGGCCAATCCAGTGCTTGGCAGGGGGGGGGGGGGGGGGGGGGGGAAGGGGTATTCTACCGACTCCTATTACATGACAGGAGCCGGCAGGTTTCCCCGCCCGTTGTAGCGGTGTTGCTATGGCGACGCCTTCCATGAGCTGGTGTCTTAAAGATGTCGAGGTTAGGGCGTAGGGCTCACAGTTCTGCTGCGCCCGATTTATGTGTCAACTTGAGTCGATTGGTCACGTGACTCACAGTTTACATATCTTTTTCATGACTATGGTCTCATGTGGGAAGGTGTTTCTGGGAGGGTCTGGTCTTACACTCTGATTAGAAAGAGTGACTGGATTAAAATCATGTGAAAACAGGTTTTTTACTCCCAGCTGTGCAGTTGGGTCATACGGGTGATGCTTTTTCTTTATTTTTATAAAGAGTTGAATGTGTCTATATGGATTGGAAATGAGGGTCCCTGATGGAAACAAGACTAACGTCTTTCTCAGGTCTGCCTCCCCTTAACCAATTGTGTGTATTGCCGTACTGGGTTGTACCCTTTCTGCAGTCTGTTGGGTAAACTTTTTCATTCATTCATTCATGGAGTTGATTGCATCTCGCCCCTCTTGTCGTTCCCCTGGGCGTCTTGGGGATTCAATATGGTGGTCTAAACGGCCTATTGTTGATGTGGGTATGTCAAAACGCACACATAGTGCTAGCTCAGGATGTGCTTTTGGGGCATTGGCTGACTGGCGCGCCTTGATTGCTTGGGGTTGAAACAGCGTTTTTATGAAGCAATTGGGATGGGTTTTTTTTCCTCTTCCGACACCCTGTGTGGTTGTCGATGGGTTCCCGTTCATGTCAGGGGATGATGACGGAATGGGTCTGGACATATGGGGAAGGGTCTCACGCCCTAGGGGTGGGCCACCGGGCGCGGTTCGTACCGACACGTCTGGGTGGCGCCTTCTTTTTATGTTGGGATCAACACGCATATCTGCCCCTTCTCCTGGGGTTGGCAGGTCGGCGTGATTAGGGCACGGGACTGGTTCTGGTCGCGCTGGTCCAGATCAGTTGCACCCGTTGTCCGCTGGGGATGCAGATCTGCTGTTCTGGTACCCTGAGGGACTTGGGTTTTTTTCAGGGGGAAAAATGCTAGGTCGGTCCGGGTGTCACAGGGTTGAGCGTTATGGAACCCTTGTTGGGTGCGTTTGTATTCTGCACTGTCGTAATGGCTTACGGCCGTGCCAACCTGTACGCGCCAGATCTCGTCGGATCTCGGCCGCTGTGCAGGTTGGTCTTGGTTGGTACTTGGTTGGGTGACCTCCTGGGAATACCGAGTGCGGGGTGTTGGGGCTGGTCTTCCATTTTTTAAGCTCTTCTCTTGCGCTTGGCGCAGAGGGGCCTGTTGGGGTGGTTTTAACCTCCTCGGGGGACCCTGTGCTCCCCGTATCACCGGGCCCGGTCCGGGGTAATGTTCGTTGACCCGTAGGCCCGGGATAGCCCTGTTGGAAACCAGAACGCGGGCTGCGGCGGTGCCGCAGGTGTGTTTTTGGGGTTTCTTTCCTGAGGGGTTATGGGACCAACCATTGCATGGGGTAATGCCTAGGTGGTTGGTTCTCTGGTGTGTTGCTGCAGTGTCAACTCCCGGTTCTCCGGTTGAGGGTGCCCCTGCACGTTCATGACGTCTGCCGATCGTATGGGCCTTCTCTGTGGAGGCTTGGTTATGCGACAACGCCAGCATACGCCCCTTCCGCCGGGGCGGCTGTGTTCAGTTGTCCTTCTGGCGCCTGCCTCGTCCGCAGTCTCCAGGCTTGGGTTGACAGCCTGTTGCCTGGTCTTTTTTCCCGGTGCACTGCCTGCTTCCGTTGGTTAACTCTTGTGTGTTACGACCATGCTGTCTGCCTGTTGCAGGGCCTGTGTTCCAGGCGGTGTACTGTTGGGGAGGACAGGGCCCGCACGGCTGAGGGGCCTTTGTCCGAATACGCTGGCGATGTGGGGGGCGGGGTCACTAGGTGCCCACCTGGTGGGGTCTTGATGCTGGCATCATGGACTTCTCCGGGCCCCCATTCCAGGGAGTCCAGTCCTTTTGGTGGGTCTGGGTCTTCCTTCGCGCTCCGCTGCTACGGCCTTGCCACGGGGTTGGGTTTGCCCTTGATCCCGTGATTCTGGGGGCAGTAACGAGGTTGTTTCCTACGTTCGTTCCCGGGTGGCATGCGGGTTGTGCGTGGGTGTAGTCGTGGGGTCAAGCCACGGTCTGCTCACCCTGTGCGTTGAGTTGCTTGAGTGCCTCTTCGCGCGGTCGGGTCCGTCGCCCTCTCGGTAGACCTCTAATAGGGAGGGTGCCCTCCATTAGGGGGGGTCGGGGGGGCTCGGCCCTCCCTGTTCTGTTGGTTGTGGGGGGCCTTCAGCGGGATGTATTTGTCAGCCAGCGGCTCCGCTTGGCCTCCCTTTGTGCAGTGTGATGCCAAGCAGAGCCCCTAATGGAACAGAACGTTAGGTTATAGCTATAACCAAGTTCTGTTAATTAGGGGTGACGCTTGGCATCAGACGGCCGCTGCAGCCCTTGACCTCACCTTGTGGTGAAAGCTTGGGAAGGAGGAGAGCAGGTGACCACACACCTGCTTATGAAGGTAAGCTGATGAGGGGTGTGGTCAGACTAATACTGGTATTAAAGGTACATTTGTGGAATTTATTCAGTGCGCGTGCACGTACGCGAGGGAGTGCAGTGTGATGCCAAGCGTCACCCCTAATTAACAGAACTTGGTTATAGCTATAACCTAACGTTCTCTTTATAGGCACTGCCTTTATAGGTTCTCTTTAGAGGCACTGTCTTTATATGTTCTTTCTTTATAGGCACTGTCTTTATATGTTCTCTCTTTATAGGCACTGTCTTTATATGTTCTCTCTTTATAGGCACTGTCTTTATATGTTCTCTTTATAGGCACTGTCTTTATAGGTTCTCTTTATATGTTCTCTCTTTATATGCACTGTCTTTACAGGTTCTCTTTATAGGCACTGTCTTTATAGGTTATATTTATAGGTACTGTCTTTATATGTTCTCTCTTTATAGGCACTGTCTTTATAGGTTCTCTTTATAGGCACTGTCTTTATATGTTCTCTCTTTATAGACACTGTCTTTATAGGTTATATAATTTATAGGCACTGTCTTTATAGGTTCTCTTCATAGGCACTGTATTTATAGGTTCTCTTTATAGGCACTGTCTTTATAGGTTCTCTTTATAGTCACTGCATAGACTGGGTGATGAAAGAAACAACCAACAACAGAAAAAAAACGGCATACAATGGAGCTTGACAGAGCAGCTGGAAGATCTGGATTACGCTGATGACCTCGCACTACTGGCTCACACACATCAACAGATGCAGGAAAAATCGGGAAAACTGGAAGAAACTGCTGCTCTGCCCGGGCTCAAAATAAACTCATCCAAAACCAAAGTAATGCGTATCAACACCAAGAACAACACACCCATAACCATGGAACAAAACCCATTAGAGGATGTAAACAGCTTCACTTACCTTGGAAGCATAATTTCTGTGGAAGGGGGTACGGAAGACGATGTCCAAGCCAGGATTGGAAAGGCAAGGACAACATTCAACATGCTAAACATTATCTGGAAGGCAAAAAACCTGTCACTCAAGACCAAGCTACAGATCTTCAACTCAAACGTAAAGACCACTCTACTATATGGCTCAGAATCCTGGAAATCCCCCACCACTATACTCAATAAGCTACAGACCTTCACCAACCGGTGCCTCAGACGCCTCCTGGGAATATACTGACCCAACACCATCTATAACGCCAACCTGTGGGAACTCACCAAACAGGACACAATAGAAATTCAAATCCGGAGGAGGAAGTGGAAGTGGATAGGTCACAAACTCAGAAGAAAGAAATCAATCACAAAGCGAGCGCTGACATGGAACCCACAGGGCAGGAGGAAGAGAGGCAGACCAAAAACCACCTGGAGAAGAACCACAGGAGATGAAGAAAGAAGGGCTGTCCTGGCAAGATCTGGAGTGGAGGGCACAAGACCGATGTTCCTTTGGGAATTTAAAGGCCTAAGTAAGTAAGTAAGTTTATAGGCACTGTCTTTATAGGTTCTCTTTATAGGCACTGTCTTTATAGGCACTGTCTTTGTAGGTTCTCTTTATAGGCACTGTCTTTATAGGTTCTCTTTATATGCACTGTCTTTATAGGTTATCTTTATAGGCACTGTCTTTATAGACACTGTCTTTATAGGTTATATTTCTAGGCACTGTCTTTATAGGTTCTCTTTATATGCACTGTCTTTATAGGTTCTCTTTATAGGCACTGTCTTTGTAGGTTCTCTTTATAGGCACTGTCTTTATAGGTTCTCTTTATATGCACTGTCTTTGTAGGTTCTCTTTATAGGCACTTCCTTTATAGGTTCTCTTTATAGGCACTGTCTTTATATGTTCTCTCTTTATAGGCACAGTCTTTATAGGTTATCTTTATAGGCACTGTCTTTATAGGTTATCTTTATATGCACTGTCTTTATAGGTTATCTTTATAGGCACTGTCTTTATAGGTTATCTTTATAGGCACTGTTTTTATAGGCACTGTCTTTATAGGTTATCTTTATAGGCACTGTCTTTATAGGTTATCTTTATATGCACTGTCTTTATAGGTTATCTTTATAGGCACTGTCTTTATAGGTTATCTTTATAGGCACTCTCTTTATAGGCACTGTCTTTATAGGTTATCTTTATAGGCACTGTCTTTATAGGTTATCTTTATAGGCACTGTCTTTATAGGTTATCTTTATAGGCACTGTCTTTTTGTATCACAAACAGTACTGTATTTGCAAATCTGGTATGTCATAAATGTATAGATGTAGCAGTACTGTCTATCTGTATGTCATGTATGTCATATATGTCCTGATGAATTGAAAATGGGGGACCCTGATGTAAACAAGACGAAAGTCTTTCTCTGGTCTGCATCCCCTTAACAATTGTGTGTATTGAGCTGTACTGTATTGTACCCATTCTGCAATCTGTTAATAAAGTTTTCAATCAATTCAATCAATCAGGCACTGTCTTTATAGGCACACTCTATAGGCACTGTCTTTATAGGCACTGTCTTTATAGGTTATCTTTATAGGCACTGTCTTTATATGTTATCTTTATAGGCACTGTCTTTATGTGCACTGTCTCTATAGGTACTCGCTTTAACATAATAATAATAATAATAATAATAATAATAATAATAATAATAATAATAATAATAATAATAATAATAATAATAATAATAATAATAATAATATATTCGATTTGTAGGGACGCTTTATATTTGTGGAACAAATCTCAAGGCGCTACAGTGTAGAAGAACATAAGAGAGTAAAAAAGAACATAAAATAAGTAGGACTAAAACTAGTAAAAGAGTAAAAGAACATAAAATAAGAAATGCTAAAACTAGTAAAAGAGTAAAAGAACATAAAATAAGAAAGGCTAAAACTAGTAAAAGAGAAAAAGAACATGAAATATAATAGAAATCAACAAAAGGCTCTATTAAAAGATGTGTTTTGAGGCCCTTTTTAAAAGCATCCACGGTCTGCTGTGCTCTCAGATGATTATAGCCACTCTCTTTATAGGCACTGTCTTTTATAGGTACTCTCCTTATAGGCACTCTCTTTATAGGCACTGTCTTTATGCTTACTTCTTCGATCAATAATATTGATCGGTTCATTTATTTCAGGTACAGTCGATATTAAAAAAAAGAAAAACGGTGATGCAGCTTGTCTCTGTTCTTTTCCTCACCCAATAAACTGATTACACGCAAATATATCCTACATTTAACTCTGTTGTACACACCTCATAACTGCACACACACACACTCGTGCACACTCACACACCCGTGCACACACACACACCCGTGCACACAATGCATGTGGCGTCTTTCATGTCTGTCTGTCAAAAAGGGTAAAAGCACAGCTCCAATTACTGTATGTACCTGATGATAAAAGCTTGTGTGTGTGTGTGTGTTCATGATGAAAGCTAGTTATAGTTCATGACATCATGGCATGCCAGCTGTCTAGAGTCTTGTTATTATATCAAGCGCTATGTTCTCATGCATGTTTTCTTTGTGCATGTACTTTGTTTTATAGGGGCATGTACATTTGTAAAGGAACACGCTAACATTATGGGAGAATGGATCCTGTCATTCCTCTGCATTCAGTAGAAAGCTATTGATTGATTGATTGAAAACTTTATTAACAGATTGCAGAATGGGTACAATACAGTACAGCTCAATACACACAATTGTTAAGGGGATGCAGACCAGAGAAAGACTTTCGTCTTGTTTACATCAGGGTCCCCCATTTTCAATTCATCAGGACATATATGACATACATGACATACAGATAGTCAGTACTGCTACATCTATACATTTATGACATACCAGATTTGCAAATACAGTACTGTTTGTGATACAGAAGGAGTCAAGAAAAGGGAGTATATACATTTGACGTAGAAACTGTACATTGGAGGAGGTTGGGTGGGGGGGGTTGGGTACGTTGGGATATTGACAACCATACTGGGTAATTTACATTGGAGGTGGTTGGGGGGGGGGGCACACTGTATAAACAAGCAAAACTGTACATTGAGGGGGGGGGGGGAGACACTGTACAAACAAACAAAATTGTACATTGGACTATTGACAAAACCATACTAGGTAAATGACTGTACATTGGAGGGGGTTGGGTTAGGATATTTACAGGGGCCAGTGTTGAATTGCAGTCTCCCGTAGGTGTCCCTTGAGAGAGGTTTTGAAAGTGGGTAGTGATCCACATTCCTTTACAGCTTTGGGTAGGGCGTTCCACATTGATGTGGCATAATTGCGAAATGTGTTTAGTCCCTTATTTGAGCCGAATCTGGGTTTAACATGATTTGTGGAGCTCCCTCTGGTGTTGTGATCATGGTATTCACTGACCTTTGGGAAGTATTTTGACATGTACATGGGTACCTTGGTCGTGTAGTGTATCTTGTAGACCAGGCCCATTGCAAGTTGCTGTACTCTGTTGTCTACTCTAAGCCATCCTAGGTTGTCAAAGTGGGCAGGGGTGAGGTGGGTTCTAGGAGTAAGGTCAAGCAGTAGTCTGACCAGTTTGTTTTGAGATGTTTGTAATTTTGTTTTTAGCGCCTTTGAGGTGCTTTGGTACCATGAGGTGCAAGCATAGTCGTAGTATCCCTGAATGAGTGCTCCTGCCAGAGTCTTCAGGGTATTCTTGTTTACCAGAGAGGAGATCCGGTACAATAATCGAGTTCGTTGGTTGACTTTCCGGGTGCAAGCTAGCCTAACTTAGTTTGTGTGTGTGTGTGTGTCTGTGAGTATGTATGTATGTATGTTTTGTGTGTGTGTGTGTGTGTGTGTGTGTGTGTGTGTGTGTGTGTGTGTGTGTGTGTGTGTGTGTGTGTGTGTGTGTGTGTGTGTGTGTGTGTGCGTGCGTGCGTGCGTGTGTGTGTGTGTGTGTGTGTGTATATATGCATGTATGTGTGGTGTGTGTGTGTGTTGTTCTCAGACTCTCAGTCTTGTGTCTATTAGCTGATTAAGCTGATTAACAAAAAAATAAACAGAAATACTAAATAATGTAAACTCAAATACCTGCATTCAAACACCAAAATAATATTATGGTGAGCAATAGATCTCCCTCCATCACATGTGCTCCACCTGCAAACCAACAACAAAACCAGCCTCAATACATGACAGTGCATCTCACTCTACAGACCGACTGTGTAGCAGGTAGCTGCAGCCCCGGAGACCTACAGTTCCAGGACCACAGTTCCAGGACCAGAGGCCTGAACGTTAAAAACTATCCAGAGGTGCGTCTCAATACACCCCTAGAGCTCCCTCTGGTGCTAACATAGTGTGGAGAGAAGCCTGGCTAGACCTCTCTCTGGTGCTAACATAGTGTGGAGAGAGGCCTGGCTAGACCTCTCTCTGGTGCTAACGTAGTGTGGAGAGAGGCCTGGCTGGACCTCTCTCTTGTGCTAACGTAGTGTGGAGAGAGGCCTGGCTAGACCTCTCTCTGGTGTAACGTAGTGTGGAGGGAGGTATGGCTGCGTGAGATTAGGGTCTAACTATGTGGAGAGACTCCTGTATCGATGGGTTCCTAGTGTGAATAAAGTAGCATATCTTTTTACATACTTTTTATGTATTTTTGTTTACCAAAATAGTAATTATTTTAAGTGTACTTACAGATTACACTTAAAGTATATTAATGACTATCATACTAAACGTGCTTTGAAATAGTACATGGAAGCACATAAAAAGTACCAAAAACACACACAAAAAATGCAGAAAAGTACATAGGTAGAAATATACTTTTTGAACACACTTCAGTGTGAGAAAATATACACATTGTGTGTGCTTGACCTAGTTACTTGTTCATCATCGTAGCTGAAAGTCTTTGATGTGTACAGGCACAGTACAGGAGCATGTGATAAAAGCCTCGTTCTGTCTTGTTATGTCTTAGCGATGCGTTGTTGTTGTGTCTGCATCTCCTCTGAGCCTCAAAGTCTTGTCATGTAAGTGATCACAGAGAATGTCAAATCATGGAGCAGGGAAAGGTCAATTCAAATCCAATTCTCTGTGCCTGCCTGAAGCTAACCGAGATTGATTTCAGATGGATTCAGATGTGCTCATAGAGGTCACAATTTAATCTGGGCTCTGGGCGTCATCTGGTCAAGGTCTAAACCGGGGACCAAGGGGTATTACACAGAGAAAACAGATCTGAAAAGAGAACATCTGGCAAGTGATTGAAGGGATACCTACATCTAGGGCTACTCGATTATGGCAAAAATCATAATCACGATTATTTTGATTGATGACTATTAACTTATTCTGCGCCTAGAGGTCGCTGTTTACCTTGTGGTAAGAATGCCAGTGCTCTGTTCAATGGGATAATGCCGGTGTTTGCGAGTGCTAAAACTATATAAAATATTATAGCTATGGATCTAATAAACACGTCGATTGTCAGTGAGTTTCTTCCGGTCAACATGCAAAAAACAGATTTTCATACATACATTTCCGTTTTATACCGTGGTGAATATGAGTATCATTTTAGAGTGATCCTGTCAAATCCCAATAACCCCAGCAAACGGCGCTTCAATGTATTTTCTTATAAATCGTTTGTCGCTTGATTTATGAATCGTTCTGAAATAAACGCTAGATTATTGGTATTATGTTTCATCATGCGTGCACGGAAGCGGGGGCTGAAAAGTCGCCCCTCCGTGCTTTGGTCGGCGTCAACAGCACGCACACACACACACACGTTACAAAATAAACATCGGATTAACCCAAGATTGGTAACATAGAGTCCTTACCTCACATCTGATGTACTGCAAAAAGATTAATCCAATTCCTGATCGCCATTCCAAATATTGATCGCGTTTATTGATCCAACGTTTCTCAACCAAAACACATGAATCCACGCTGCTCCAGTGTCCCCCAGTCCATGTGTTATAAACGTTACTCTTGCCCGAGAAGGAAAACCTGGACCGTACTTCTTAGATCGATGCACAGCCCCAGCCAGAGGGATTCCAATGATGTGCAATACCGGCCGCTAGTCCCGACTTTAAAAGTATAACTGCGGTGCAACGCGCCCAACCCGGGTTCGACTCCCGGACCCCGTGTTCTTTGCTGAATGTCTTCCCCAATCTATCTCCCATTCCACCTCCTCTCTCTCTCTCTACCAGACTGCCCGATAGCACAAAAAAACAATACAAACCTACAAAAACATAACTTGTCCGATTTAAAAGTATAATTTAAAAGTATAATTGCGGGGGAAAACATTTATTTTAGATGGAGAACTTTTTATTCCTAAATCTACACCAATAGATCTTTCACTCAGAGTGACAAATTCGTAGTTCCCCATGGTGGGAACGGTATGAAACAAAATGGGGTTCACCTTATGGCCTAATTATAACATATTTTCAGTCCCAAATATGGGTAGCTTTTTGTGTTTTCCAAGATGTGTGTGCCTAAAATGAATGTATTTTTGTGCTGCTACGTGGCGCAGTGGGCAAGGTGCTCGCAACAAATGCTGGAGACTAGGCTCGAACAGGATGCCTCCTGTTCGAGCCCCGCTCTCCACATTGCTTTCAGTTTAGCTGGTCGTCCACAGTAATACACATTGGCCGTATTACGGGGAGGGAAACTGAAGGGTGGGGATCGGGCGTTGTGGAAAGCGACTCCTACAGGTCGGTTGGTGCGCCTGCACAGTAGAATCAAGAAGCGACGGGGACGGGGCCCCTCCAAAGCCCAGACCCCCGACGCTGAAAGATCGAGCCGCGCAGGTGAAAAGATGCGACGGCTGTTACCTCGAGTATCGGAGGGGACTTGTGCTATGTATGACTTAGTCCACATTGCAGCCGGCTTGTGGGAGGCAAGAAACAACGTTTGAAGACAGGGGAGGGTTGAATTGGACGATATGAAAATTGGGATGGGAGAAAAATAGAAAATGGGAGAAAAAGTGGATCAAAAGAAATGAATGTATTTTTGTGAGCTCTGAGATTTGTGTCTCCTTTAAAAGACCATGACTTCAGTTTTACTTTCAGAGACCATGTCTCACAGAACTGGTGGAGGATGTCTGGGTTCTGTTGTAGACCCTCTTTAGTGGCTGACAGCAGAACTAGATCATCTGCATACATCAAGAATTTGACTTTGGCATCATGGAAAGTCAGACCGGGTGCAGTTAAAGGTTCGAATAACTCTGCTAATTCATTTATATATGTATATATATTAAACAACGTTGGGCTTAAATGGCACCCCTGTGACCCTGGGTGAAGAAATGTGTTATTTTATTGCCAATTATATTTATTGTGTACATAGATTTGATCAAATGATATGCATTTCCTCCAACACTACTTTCTAGAAGCTTGAAGAAGAGACCTTTGTGTGACAGTGGCTCAGGAGATAGAGCAGTCATCTGGTGAACGGAAGGTTCTCGGTTCGATTCCCGCTCCTCCCGGGCAGCGTGTCGAAGTGTCCTTGAGCAAGACACTTATCCCCTAATTGCTCCCGATAAGCAGGTGTTGCACCTTGCCGTTGGTGTGTGAATGTGTCAAAATGTGAGGAACAACATTTTTTAGAGCGCTTTGGATAAAAGTACTATATAAATGCACTATTTACCATTTACCAAATTGAACACTTTTTCTAAATCGACAAAGCAGGAATACATTTAGTTTTTGTTCTGATTCACGTGAATGTCAATTAAGGTGTTTGGATGCCAAAAACAAGTTAAGTCGTTTCTGGGCCTAAGTCGTTCAGTGCCAAAAACGACTTAAGTCGCTTCTGGGTCGTTTTTCCTTTTTTTTTATATTTTTATTCATTATCCACCCAGGGAGCCTGTTGATACCATATGGAATGAGTCTGAGGTCCCCAAGGTGCAATACCGGCCGCATCCCGCTAGACGGCGGTATCGAGCACCCTTTCTAACCTTGTATCTTCCCCTGTGGGACGGCCAAAGGTCTCGGGTTTCATTTTTCCTCGTCGGCCGAGGCGAACGGTGGTCCCGGTTCCATTGACGTGTGTTAAATATCCCTGATCGATATCTTGTTGTGGATTATGCTGTGGGCCAAATGGACATTGGATGTACCAGATGGCGATCAAACAATTGGAATATTATTTTTGGAATACTCCCGATCGCAGGTAAGAACGATCTGACGTCAATTTTAGCTTGATCCTGCAATGCTTTCATACCGATCTGGCTGATAACCGTTTTTAGTGTTCAATACGAATGCCGTTACTGACAATCAAATAGTCAGAAACGACCCCCCCCCATGATGGAACATAATACCTATGATATATATTTGATTTCGGGATAATAGCATGGACAGGCAAGAAATGGCAACGTCTATAGTGGAATCAACGTGTAGGGCTATAACTCAGCATTTCATGAATTACCCTAGACCGCTCTAAAACCATACTTATATTCACCACGGTATAACACGGGAATGTATGGATGGAAACATTTATTATTTTTCACATATTGAACAATAGATAGGTGATGTCAAATGGGCCATAGTATTGTATCCATAGCTATAATATAGAATATAGTTATAGCTCTACAAACAAGGTGACGGATTCTTATCTATCTAGTGGTGGCCTCGCTACAGATGGCTTCGTCTAATGGCTGGCACTCAAAGTGTTAAGAGTGTATATATGATCAGAATTCCTTATGGAAGAGTCTGGTGTTGATGATACTACATAGAAGTTTGCCTAAATTACTCGTCACACAGATACCTCTCTATAGTTTGTTGGGATCAATGTATCCACACTCCTGAATATTGGGGCCATGAGTCCTTCATTCCAAATCCAAACATCTGGAAAATCGCCAACATTTTTTGTCAGATTTTATCATTTTAAAATAGCCAATTGGAATTTTTCAGACCTGTGTTTAATCATTTCATTCAATATGTCATCTGGACCACAGGCCTTTCTAGCTTTACGGCACTGGAGTTTTGATTTCAGCTCTTGTTCAGTGATTGGGAAGACTAGAGAATTTTTTGTTCATCTTTTATGATTTTCTGTAACTTTTCACATATCTGGCTGGTCTCTGTTTTTGTATTCAGGGGTACAGTTGCAAAGAGTGATGTAAGTAAGTAAGTAAGTAAGTAAGTAAGTAAGTAAGTAAGTAAGTAAGTAAGTAAGTAAGTAAGTAAGTAAGTAAGTAAGTAAGTAAGTAAGTAAGTAAGTAAGTAAGTAAGTAAGTAAGTAAGTCAACTTTATTTGTATAGCACCTTTCACAGATAAAATCACAAAGTGCTTCACAGAAGTAAAACATAGCAACAAATAAAACAATTCTGACACAACATAAGCATAGGCAAAACATAAGTAAATTAAATAACTAAATATGAGTGCAACATAAATGTCAGTCCTAAAAACAAAACAACAATTATAAATAAATAAACAAAGTATACAACCAGGAATTAATTAAAATTAATTAAAAGCCTGTCTGTGAAGTGGTTTGTCCAAACATCACCATTTTGAATAGCCTTTTCTTCAGGCTTGTCTTTATCCAATGAGTTCCAGTGGTCCCAGAAGGAGTTAGAGCTTAACACTTAGTGTCAGCAGGGGGCGCACGGGTTAGCTCTGGATTGCCAACGCTCTATTCAATGAGCGAGCGAGCACATTTGCGAACGCATAAACTATATCTTAAATTATGGCCTAATTATGTGTCTAATACGCCCGTCGCTTATCAATGACTTGTTTCCAGTCAACATTGTCGAAACGGATTGTTTTTTGAAACTTAATTTTTTTTTTAAATTGATTCTGCAGGAATCGCGCTTTACTGGAATACACAAAACACGTTGTCATTTTTCGGCCTATTTATGAATAGTTTTCAAATAAACCCTAGATTATCGATAGTATATGTGTACTTATGCACGCTAGAGAAGCGGGCAGTTCTTGCCCGACTGATTGGAGCCGAATCCCGGATCCGATTTTCTGATGAATACCCCCAAAACATGGAGGTCCCGAACACATGGAAGTATTGATTGCGCCGTAATGAATCATTAAAAAAATATACCGTTAACTGGAATATGTTGTGCCTTTACACATATGTTGGATTATGTAATTGGTTTGTCATGACAAACTAATAAAAAATCGCGATTTACCCGGTGGCTACAACAACACACAGTGACTATGCATCATTGTTTACAATGAATGGAAATCGCGATTTTTGGTCATGACAAACCAATTACATAATCCAACATATGTGTAAAGGCACAACATATTCCAGTTAACGGTATATTTTTTTAATGATTCGTTACGGCGCAATCAATACTTCCATGCGTTCGGGACCTCCATGTTTTGGGGGTATTCATCAGAAAAATCGGATGCGGGATTCGGCTCCCATCAGTCGGGCAAGAACTGCGGGTTTTCAGCCTCTCTCCTCTCTCCTGGAGCTTAAGGGGGAGTCGCGCTCGGCCAATCAGAGAAACGCGGAAGCGCATGTTGGTTGCCTAAAGTGTTCACGCGTCTGGGGCGGGGTTTATATTTCATTTCAACCTTTATTTAAAATCGTAAGCATTTGAGGTTTCCCTCATTTACAGAAACGACGATTGTACAGTACATAATAAAAACAATATTCACAGAAATTTAAACACCAGAGTAAATCTTTTTTAAACGTTTAAAAATCATTTTAAAATACTAACTAAAACAGTTACACAATTGTCTGAAATCATACATTTAAACATTCCAAGGGAAGGGAGAACCTCCAATTTTAGCGTGAGTTGAAGGACATTCCATGAGTTAGAGGCATCAAAGGAAAAGGCTGACTTCCCTAGCTCAGAACAAATCTGAGGAACCCTAAGAACCATCCAGTCATTCGATCGAGTTGAATAGGTTCCAATATTCCAATCTAACAGTGAGGAGATATAAACAGGTTGTATAAACAGGTTGTTTATGATGTACTCTGCCCACAGACCTCAGATCAGCTGGGGCGGGGTTATATACTAGGGGTGGGACGATACATCGATCCAGATCGATATATCGATCTATTATCAATAATCAAATAGGATCGATGCAACGTAAAAAGATTGATTCATATTGCGATACTCTTATTTTGAAAATCCCATCCGCTGTTGATCCGCTCGGCTCGGATCAACAGCACACAGCAGTAGCGTCTAGCGCGTCACTAGAGCAAGACTAGTGTGCCTATTCTGTGACCCAAAACATGTCCCTGCTGTTTTATTCCGCAACGGGTCCAATGCATCTAACCTGCTTTGCAATCCTCGCCACTCCATTATGCCCACGTCGCGTTAAAGATCGAAGATAACGTTACGTTAGCGTAAGCTAACAAGCTAACCCAGAGCCATAGGCAGAGAGAAGTGGGGACTGGGAAGGAGGGTGCATTCTCGGGATAGCCCCACTAACAGGATCTGGCCGGTACTGCACCTTCAGACTCCCAATATGCCTGTTCCAGCCAAAAGACAGCTCTGTGACAGTGAATGGGATATTAATATCGAAAAAAAAAGAAAAACGAACCAAAAACAGTGAACAGGAGGTCTATTTGTATAAAAAACAATAGATTGTTTTTCATTTAAATGTCTGGAAGAGCTCAAAAATAAAAATGTCAAATGATATTTCCATTGCCTTTTTTTTTGCCCTCTCCTCACCTTCTCTCTCTCCTCACCTCCTCCTCCTTTCCTCTCTCCTCACCGTCTCTCTCCTTCTCTCTCTCCTCACCTCCTCCTCCTTTCCTCTCTCTCCTCACCTTCTCCTTTCCTCTCTCTCCTCACCTTCTCCTTTCCTCTCTAATATCCTTCTCTCTCTCCCTCTCCTCCTCTCTCTCCTCACCTTCTTCCTCTCCTCTCCTTCTCTCTCCTAACCGTCTCTCTCTCCTCTCCTGCTCTCTCCACTTTCCTTCTCTCTTTCCCCACCTTCTATCTCTCCTAACCTCCTCTCCTCTCCTGCTCTCTCTCCTCTCCTCTCTCTCTTCAAATCAAATTGCATGTATTTGTATAGCCTGGGATCACATGGAATTGGCCCCATGGGCTTTACAGACAAAGAAGAAACATCACAATAGATCCAATATAAAATCCATATACGCAACATCCCCAGACTTTCCCCAATGAAGATGAGGAACAACTCACTAAAACCTAGCAATAGGGAAAAAAGCACCACTGTCATGGTTCGACAAGGTGGTGTTGGTGGTGGGATCCATACGCAGACAGGCAGTGAGGAAGCATGCAGAACAAGGTGGGTAGTGATAAAAGGATCTTTACTGAAACACATAAACTAACACTACAAAAAAAAACTCTCAGCAAACGCTGGAAGAGGGAAAAACCAAAGTAGGGAATACACAAACAAAACCTAACATAAACTGGCACAAGACTTACTAGAACAAGGTACTGTACTGTATATGTGAGAACTGGGGTCTGGAGCACAGCCCAATTGCTGAATACACGAGAAGAGATAGGAGCGGTTTCAAGGGTGTTTAATGTCAATTGAGCAACACAGGAATTGGGGGAAATAGAACGAGGTTATGTTCTGTCTTGTGGCTGCCGCGGCGGCAGTGAGCGAGCAAGCGTTCCTGGTGCTTGTCTTGGGAGCTGCTGGGTTGCAGCGGGAGAACGAGTGTTCCTCTTCGGGAACAGGTGACGTCCAGGCAGGGACGGCGGTCCCTTGGGGCACAGGAGAGAAACAGGTTAGAGTAAGCAAATACACGGTTGGTATCTAGCAGAGCTTTCGGCAGAGACGTCGTACCTGGGCAGTGGTAATTAATACCACGACAGTTTCTGGTCAGCGTCGAGGTGTAGAAGTAGTCCCCCCATCAGTAGGGGTGGGACAATACATCGATCCAGATCGATATATCGATCTATTATCAATAATCAAATAGGATCGATGCAACGTAAAAAGATCGATTCATATTGCGATACTCTTATTTTGAAAATCCGGCGACGGCGACGTCATCGCCCCGCGCCCAGTGTTGTGAAACTCCATTTAACATCAACAGCAGTAGCGTCTAGAGCGTCACTAGAGCAAGACTAGTGTGCCTATTCTGTAACCCAAAACATGTCCCTGCTGTTTTATTCTGCAACGGGTCCAATGCATCTAACCTGCTTTGCAATCCTCGCCTCTCCATTATGACCACATTGCGTTAAAGATCGAAGATAACTTTACGTTAGCGTAAGCTAACAAGCTAACCCAGAGCCATAGGCAGAGAGAAGTGGGCACTGGGAAGGAGGGTGCATTCTCAGGATAGCCCCACTAACAGGATCTGGCCGGTACTGCACCTTAATACAGCTCTGACAGTGAATAGGATATTAATATCGAAAAAAAAGAAAAACGAACCAAAAACAGTGAACAGGAGGAAAACAATATTGTTTTTCATTTAAATGTCTGGAAGAGCTCAAAAATAAAAATGTCAAATGATATTTCCATTGCCTTTTTTTTGTTGATTTAAATGTTACTGATTGTGTTAAATGGGCATATAATATCGTCTCATATCGATCGCAGGCACCTGAATCGAATCATATCGTATCGTGGCAGACTGTGTGATATCGGATAATATCATATCGTTGTCCAAAGAATCGATATCGTATCGTGATGAAACTGGTGATTCCCACCCCTACCCATCAGGGAAGGGTTGAGTGCAGCTGTGGAGAGTGGGGTGCCTGACCGCGTGCGAATTAGGGGGATGAAATACAGCTGGGCGTATGAGGGTAAAGGAAGGGGTGACTGGAGAAGGAGAGGATGAGGAGGAGTGTGCAGTGGATGGAGAGGGGGATGAAGAGGAGCGTGTGGAGGACGTGAGGGGAAAAGGAGGGGGAGTGAAGTAGGCCCGTGCTGTGATTATGACAGTATACAAGCACGACAACAGGGAATAATAATAATAATAATATTAATTACTTGCATTTATATAGCGCTTTTCTAGACACTCAAAGCGCTTTACAATGTAGGGTGGAAATTGCCTCCTTCACCACCACTGGTAGCATCCAACCTTGGGCTATGCAGGCTCAATGGCTACCATACACTGGCACCAGGCACACATCACACAGGGTTAGGGCTCAGGAGACAGGGATGGATATCAGCCAATTAAGGGGAAGGGATGATTAGGTGGCCTTGATGTCAGAGACCTAATTGGGAATTTGGCCAGGAACGTCGGGGAGCCCCCTACTCTTTACGATAGGCGCAGGGCTTGACGTTGACACCTGCCCACCTGCCCAATGCGGGTAGAATTCGTCATTGGCGGGTAGATGCGTCATTCTACCCGCCAATCGGGCGGGTGTCTTTTTTTTCTATGAAAAAAAAACATTGTAGTCTACAAAGGGCATCTGGAATAATTACGTCAATCCAGGTGATATTATATAGTACGACAACTCCCACAAGGACTGGGTGCGCACAGTGTGCTCATTCCATTGGCCCATCCACTTCGTCCTATCGCGCGCGTCGTGTTGCTTCCGTGTGTGACAGCTGACGCTGTTAACGTTAGCTCGACAAGTGGTTAGTGCGACCGACTCATCCATAGGTTAACAGACAGTTAGCTAACGTTACAATGTGGTGGAATATTGTGAAAAGACCGGGTGAACTAAACAAGTTCAAAAGTACAAAGTTACATGTTGCATTCTCTGAGTGATGTCTCTCTCCTCCGCGGTGCAGCTGACTCTGTGGATCAACGAGAAGATGCTCACGGCTTAGGACACGTCGTACGACGAGGCGAGGAACCTCCACAGCAAGTGGCTGAAGCACCAGGCGGTCATGGCCGAGCTGGCCTCCAACAAGGACTGGCTCGCCAAGACAGACCAGGTCAGTGGGCTGTGTGTGTGTGTGTGTGTGTGTGTGTGTGTGTGCGTGTGTGCAAGTGTGTGTGTGTGTGTGTGTGTTAACCCTTTCACCACCACACTACAGAAGGTTAACCCTTTCACCACCACACTACAGATTTGTAACCCTTTCACTACCACACTACAGAATGTTAACCCTTTCACTGCCACACTACAGAAGGTTAATCTTTCACTACCACACTACAGAATGTTAACCCTTTCACTACCACACTACAGAAGATTAACCTTTCACTGCCACACTACAGAATGTTAACCCTTTCACTACCTATATAATTGCAGTCTATTTACCATTCAGATCAAACATGGCTTGTTTCCTAGCCATTCTATTCTACCGTGTTCTATTCTTCTGTGTTCTGTTCTTCCATTGAATTCCATATGTTCTCTCTGACACTCTCTCTCTCTCTCTCTCTTTCTGTATATGTCTCTGATGTCTTGGTATAGTGGGCAGGTTGAAGTATATGTCTCTGATGTCTTGGTATAGTGGGCAGGTTGAAGTATATATCTCTGATGTCTTGGTATAGTGGGCAGGTTGTTAAGAAGTGTAGCTCGGTTTCCACCTCATCTTGTGTGCAGTGGGTGCACAGTCTGTCTTCTCTTGGGAGCCAGGTCTGCCTATGGCGACCTTTCTCAATGGCTAGGCTGTGCTCGCTGAGTTTGTACCTAGTCAAGGATCTTCTTAGTTTCTTCTTAGTCTCTCTCTCTCTCTCTCTCTCTCTCTCTCTCTCTCTCTCTCTCTCTCTCTCATTCATCACGGTGGTGAAAAAAGGAGTCTGGAGCCCATTTTCACATGATCATTTTAATAATCACAATGTTGGGTTATGATCGGCGTGTGTGGGGATTTTTGGCTGGTGAAAATGCTGAGTGGCTAGTGACTTTGGAAATCCACTAGCCACAGTGGCTAGTGAGCCAAAAAGTTAACGTCAAGCCCTGGATAGGCGTCCTGGGTTCTTTAACGACCGAATTCAGTCAGGACCTCGGTTTAGCGTCTCATCCGAAGGACGGCACTCGCAGCTGTACGGTGTCCCTATCACCGTAACAGGGACATAGGGAGGTGTAGTCTGACGTTCCACCCGTATAGGGATTTATCATTGGGAAAATGGATTATCGGCTATTGTAACAATTCTGCCGCATGAACATTGGCAAGCTTTCCATTTTTGCACAAAATCAGTTCCCTTCTACCACTAACATTATTGTTTAAGCATTTTTGGTTGAAATAAAGGTATTTTTTTTTTTTATTTTTTTTTTTGATCTTTTACCCCTCCATTTTCCTCTGATTTTCTCCCATCCCAATGTTAGTCGTATGCCAATTCCCAATCCCCTTTCTGGTCGCTGCGCACTTACCCCCCACAGTCAGATAATCTGGGAGAGTGGAGGCTATCACGTGCTTCCTCCGACACACGTCCAGCCAATCAACCGCTTCTTTTCACCTGGCAGCGCGGATCCTCCCCGAGAGGGCGTAGCGTGTGGAAGGATCACACTATCCCACTCAGGTCCTATCCGCGCTTAGCAGGCGCCCCGACCGAACTGTAGGAGTCGCTGTTTACAACGACCCGGACCCACCCCGCCAGCTTCTCCCACCCTCTAATACAGCCAATTGTATTAGTGTGAACGGCCAGCCAAGCTGGTGACAACCCCGGAGCTGTGAGCTGCGCCACCTAACCGCCCCGGAAATAAAGGTAGTTATAATGTTTTTAATTTGTCGGAAAAAAAGAATTAATTTACCAGTAGGCAGCCTGTTTTTCAGTACGCAGCCTGTCGCCATCCCCATCACGGCCAGCTGATACCAAGCTAGCTAGCTGACGTTAACGTTACCCCGCTAAACATACTAGACGTTAGCATTATGTCTACTGTTGTGAACCATTTTAAATCGGGGCATAGAGGAGTTTCGGGAACGAGTCAAATGTGCAGGTCCTCTTCTCAGACCTGTCGGGCAAGCACTGCACATGCATCATGCCGGCTAGCAAGCTAGCTAGCTACACGTCACGGCCCGTTGATACCACGATAGCTAACTAACGTTACAAGCTCAATAACCTTATAACTACTACTACTGTCGTGTCCATACGTTCCCTGGCAGAATACTTTGTGAGGACAAAGGTATACAACGGGGCATGTTAGGAGTTTCGGGAATGCCGGCTAGCAAGCTAGCTAGCTACAGTACTAACGTCATGTAAAAAAACAATAACGTTATAAACTATACACAATATGTACAACGAAACAATGATTTACATTAGTATTTACAGTGATTTAATATGCAGCGAAATAACGTTATACGATTTAAATTATAAATAAAAATATGGTAACGTGGTTGTGGCTTTTACAAATAGTGGTTAGCTTTAGAGATAAATGGTTATGATCACCGGAGCACTAGTGTTGGGTGAAACAGATACTAGCCACAGATTCAGGGTCAGTTATTGTACGAATTGTTAAGCTTATGGAATGTAAGGGAAATCTGAGCCTAGGTCTGTGACTACAGGCAGGAGGCTACGCTGTGGTGACGTCAGTCAGCAGCGCCAAATAGCAGTGTAGTTTCCCAGCGAACGAAAACATAAACGTTGTTATTTTGCTACCTTTACGATTAATTACGAATATTTTCATGTTGAGCTATATATTGTGGATAAATACGCACAGAAAGGTACACCATGCCAACATTAATGCTTTATTTATCTAAAACGAGCCGATTTTGAAATGGTCAATGGGGAAATACATTAAGTGGAACAGAGGGTGGAACAGGAACAAACGAAAATGACGTAACCACTACACCTCCCTATTGTTA
Source organism: Notolepis coatsorum (assembly GCF_963971535.1). Lineage (NCBI taxonomy): Eukaryota > Metazoa > Chordata > Actinopteri > Aulopiformes > Paralepididae > Notolepis > Notolepis coatsorum. Next base: position 22,236,370 of record NC_140182.1, read on the forward strand.
CTGACAAGTCTAGAGGACAGAGTGCCCCCTGCTGGACAACAACACCACTTTCCGACAGCAGCCTTGACCGGGGCTCGAACCGGTGATCTTCCGATCATGAGTCCGGAGCTCTACTCATGTAGCCACGCTGCCGGACAGGAACAAGGTACAGCAAGGACACCGGAACAGTAGACAGGATATCAGGAACACAGAACAATGAACGCACACGGGAGACAGGGCAGACTAGACATATATACACAGGTTGATTGACACATGAGGGCTGATTAATGATGAGACACACCTGGGAGGGGAAACAGACTGAAAGACAAAATGACCAATACAAAAGACTAAACACACTGGGGACAAAATACTAAAGAGAAGAAACTAACCTAAACCAGACAGGACAACAAGACCAGACAAGGAAACACAAAAGACAACAGGCAGGCAGGAAGACTTAACTAGATGAAATTGATAATACATAAATGTATGAGGAGTCCAAGAGGTAATGAGGGGAATTGTCCAGCAGGTGGGGGCAGAGGGAACTGTCCATGAGTGAGTGGAGGAGGAAAGAATGGAGGAGGATGAGGAGGACAGAATGGAGAAGGATGAGCAGGGACAGGTGGGATGTGACAACCACAGGCGGCGTCGAGGAGAGAAACCTGAGATGGGCAGTTCAAAGGGGATAATATAGTGTTGCAATGGATGATAGATGGATGGAGAATAGAACAGGCGAATAATTGGTATGAATGTATATATTATATACATGATATGATATGAATACACATATGATGCTGATAATGAAACACATTATACATACATACATGGTAGCAATAGTATCTAAAGAACATTTTCAAATTGAAATAAAAAAAATTAAAAAGCATAGGAATACAAGCGCTGGTATGAAAATAATATAAAAAAAGTCAAGGCTTTCTTCTCCTTCTCTCTCCTCTCCATCTTCCTCTCCTCTCCTCTCTCTCATCTCCTTCTTCCTCTCCTCACATTGTCACTATCTTCTCTCTCCTCACCTTCTCTTTCTCCTGTCCTCGCCTTTTCTCTTCTCTCCATCCTTTTCTCACCTTCTCTCTCCTCTCCCACCTTCTCTCTCCTCTCCTCTCTCTCCTCGCCTTTTCTCTCTCTTTTCCTTCTCTCTCCTCTCCTTCCTCTCCTCACCTTCTTCCTCTCCTTCCTCTCCTCACCTTCTCTTCTCTCTCCTTTCCTCTCTCTCCTCGCCTTCTCTCTCCTCTCTCCTTCCTCTCCTCACCTTCTTCCTCTCCTTCCTCTCCTCACCTTCTCTTCTCTTCTCTCCTTTCCTCTCTCTCCTCGCCTTCTCTCTCCTCTCTCTCCTTGCCTTTTCTCTCTCTTTTCCTTCTCTCTCTCCTCTCCTTCCTCTCCTCACCTTCTTCCTCTCTTTCCTCTCCTCACCTTCTCTCTCCTCTTCTCTCTCTCCTTTCCTCTCTCTCCTCGCCTTCTCTCTCCTCTCTCTCCTTGCCTTTTCTCTTTATTTTCCTTCCCTCTCCTCACCTTCTTCCTCTCATCTCCTTATTCTCCTCACCTTCTTCCTCTCCTTCTTCCTCTCCTTCGTCCTCTTCCTCATCCTCTTCCTCTCCCTCCGCTGTCACTCCTCTTCATCATGAAACAACACCCACATTTCTTCTGTGAAAAGAAACCAACCAACCAACCAACCAACAAACAAACAAACAAACAAACACCTCTATTTTGTTCACGTTATCACACTGATTTACAATGTGGGGGGGGGGGGGGGTGTGCTAAGATGATTTCACATGTTTTATTTAGATGGTATCCTCTCTCATCCCTCCATCCACCCCCCCCTCTCTCTATCCCCCTCCCTCTCCCACCATTTTAAGTGATGGAGGTATGTTTTTATGAGAAGTGACAGAGTAAAGAGGAGTAGAAAGGTTACACCGGCAGGCTCCAAGACACCAGCATATTACTTATCACACACACACACACACACACACAGACACTGCCTCCACAACACCACCATTACTTATCACACACACACACGCACACACACACACAGACACTGCCTCCACAACACCACCATTACTTATCACACACACAGACACAGACACACACAGTATTACTGCAAAGGCACGTACACACACAAGGAAAGAGGCAAGCACAAGTGCACATCAACACATACACATGTGAGCACATTTACACGTGATAATATATGTACATGTATGTAACCTCATCATCATCATCATCGTGTAAAGCCTCTGACCACTAGCTACTCTAAACATTTTATATACAGTATATTTCATTTTTTATTTGTTCTCTCCCTTCTAATGTCTCTATATATTAGTGCTTTCCTCTGTTACCAATACCTTTTTTTTCAAATTTAAAGTAATAATCTCAAATATTTTCTTGTAAATGAATGTCTTTGTTCCTACTCTCTGGTGTTAACACAGCAGTGATTCTGCCAACACACAGGAATGAGGAGGAGCCTCCGCCACACAGGAAGTGATGCATTCTACATCACCAGCAGCAGCAGCAGGAAGTGATGCGTTCTACATCACCAGCAGCAGCAGCAGGAAGTAATGCGTTTTACATCACCAGCAGCAGCAGGAAGTGATGCGTTCTACATCACCAGCAGCAGCAGGAAGTGATGCGTTTTACATCAACAGCAGCAACAGCAGCTTGTAGACCTGGGGAGTCACACGACTCATGAAAAAGAAAACATAATAAATAAAAATAACAGAAAATGGGAATTCACCATTTTCTTTTCATCCATATTTCACACAAAGTCACGTAAGGTCTGGCCTTGTGAGCCTCACCAACCCCCGCCTCCAATCTCCCCCACCTCTCCTCAAACCTCTCCGTCTCCCCCACCTCTCCTCAAACCTCTCAATCTCCCCCACCTCTCCTCAAACCTCTCCGTCTTCCCCCTCTCCTCAAACCTCTCCATCTCCCCCATCATCTCCCCCACCTCTCCTCAAACCTCTCCATCTGTGGTCTCAATAGTGTCAACATCAACCTCACCCTTTGTAGTTTATGTTTATTAGGATCCCCATTAGTCATCATCGACGTGTTGACTATTCTTCCTGGGGTCCTCACAGATATACACATACAAATATGAAACATTCAGTATAAATCAGTCCATACTCCATACCATACCTAAACATTTTTTAATTTAAAAAAGTAAACAGAAGAAGTTTGGATAACATGGCTGCAGCACTCATGCATGACATATATTGATTTCCTTCCGGAGTATGGCTCCTTTAAGTTTCTTTTTGAAACTGTCCTTGTTTTCCGTCCATATGATATGTAATGGGATCCTATTCCAATATGTTATGGCTCTATACATTGCAGTTTTCTTGAGAGCATTGGTTCTAGGCAGAGGTAGGGTAAAGCGACTACTTGAAGCATATCTGGTATTATGGTCATGTCTATCATTGGTGGATAAAAGCATAGAATACAATTGAGTGGGTTTACCTAAAGGTACAAATGTTCTTTAAAAACCGAATCAAACTGCATGCTAGTCTCTCGTCCACCCTCATCCACGACAGTCTAGGATGCATTCCCTCCACACTATTCCTTATAGAGCAGTGAAGAGTGAGTCGGGCAGCTCTATTTTGAGTGAGCTGGAGTTTACTAAGCTCTTGCTTGGACGCGCTAGACCAAATTCTCAATAGTCTCAATGTCAACCTCTCCCTTTGTGGTCTCAATAGTCTCAACGTCAACCTCTCCCTTTGTGGTCTCAATAGTCTCAATGTCAACCTCTCCCTTTGTGGTCTCAATAGTCTCAATGTCAACCTCTCCCTTTGTGGTCTCAATAGTCTCAATGTCAACCTCTCCCTTTGTGGTCTCAATAGTCTCAATGTCAACCTCTCCCTTTGTGGTCTCAATAGTCTCAATGTCAACCTCTCCATCACATAGACCTAGTGATGCACGATATATCGGCCGCCGATATAATATCGGCCGATATGGCAGTTTTTTTACACATCGGTATCGGTCCGATATCAAGATAGGGCAGATATTAAAAAAAATTAAAATAAAATAAAGAATAATTTTTTTTTTCTTTTGACCTGTTTTGGCCTTAAATAGTTTCAAAATATCAGTCATTTCTGAAAATAAGTTACAAAAGTAAAAAAATTATGCGTTTTGGAAAATAGCTCTTTATTTGATTATCATAAAAAAGTGTTTTCTATACAGAGATATCGACATCGGTAAATATCGGTATCGGCCAGAACAGCAATATTAATATCGGTTATCGGTATCGGCCACAATTTTCACATCGGTGCATCACTACATAGACCTCATCATGGATCAGGTCCATCCATTCTCCCTCCGTCGGCACCACATAACTCATCCACTTCCTTGTGAGTCTTTTTGGTTGCCACCAAAGAATATGTTAAAAATATATATTTATCATCATTATCCCTTATATCAAACGTCTATCTTCCCCAAATACATCACTTCAAATTGTAACAGTATTTCTACTTCTAATACATTTTCCATGTACTTGTGTACTTGTGTCCATAGAGGGAGAATGGATGAACAATCCCATAAGACATGATGGTGGTTGGTGACTTTATTCTCTCCAACAGTCTGCTCCTTCATCTCTCTATCTTTTTGGGGAGGCTGTGGTGAAGAATCTGACTGCGTTTTTCCGCTCAAATTCTCTCCAAGTCTGGGAGTTGGTAGTATTCCATTGTTGTTTACATATTGTTCCCCATTCGTCTGTTGTTCTAGTTCCCACTTCTCCTTGATATATGCTTTATCTATCAATGTCCAGCTCTGTAGTCCATTCTACACTTCCGCTATAAAACTTCTACTTGGTTCTGAGTTGTATGCTGCTATGAATACCTTCAATACACCTTCTTCTTTGATTCTTATGTGACTTGACGTGTTTCTTTTGCGATGTGTTTTGGAGACCGCGTTTTTTCCCCTTTGCTTTCCCCATTTTGTTATATAGATCAGTTTATGTGTTTGTGCTATAGCGTGTTTGGGAGACTTGTTTTCTCCCCTATTATTTTGTCCATTGTGACATGCGTATCATTTATCTACTCTAATTAAAAGGAGCAGTGCTCACATTCGAAGATCCATCTCTGTCTCTCGTCGTTTCTGTTCTGCACTGCACCTGGGTCCAACACAACTATACCAAACCATAAGAGAGTGTCAGTGTGTCAGTGAGAAAGGGGGGCCATGTTGAGACACAAGAACAGGGTCCATCTTGTTATTTCAGTGTGCGGAGAAGAATGTATGGGCCTCAGCTCTTTCCTTTTACAGTTTTTTACAACTGCTTTGACGCATTTAGCACATCAGAGTTTCAATGTGCAAAACTCTAAATGCAAATTGCCAAACTGACTTTCAAAATTCATACTCTAAGATACTAAATGCTATGTTTCAAGTTCAAGTTTCTTTAATAGTCGTCATACAGAAGTACAGAATTCTTTTATACAAAATGCTTCTTACTGTTACGCTCCAGAGACTGTGCTAGACAAGATAAGTATGAAATAAAATAGTATAGCATGTAAATTAGAAGTAAAAAAAGAGGTCACAGTGTTCAGTATAGACATATGTACAATGTTCGATGCAGAATAGACGTAACTGAGTTACCATATAATATACAATATACTATACAATACCATATACTATACAATACTTTATAGTGCAAAGCAGAAATGAGATGAGGTACAATTTAAGTACAATTTACAGTAAGGTGTACGAGTTGTAGTGCAAATCCTTTATCAATAAATATAAAGTGTGTTTAGGTGATCTAAAGTGTGGAGAGTGGGTGCTGCAGTGTGTTGTTTGTTTAAAGTGTGGATGTGTGTGCTGTGTGCATTTGATGGTTGTTGTATAGTGTTTATTGTTCGTTGAGCAGCCTGATGGCCTGGGGATAGAAGCTTCTTCTGAGTCTTTCTGTGCTCGCCTTGAGACCTTGAGACTGTTCGGGTGGCTGGAGTCCTTGATGATTCTCTTAGCCTTCCCCCTGCACCGCTTGTTGTAAATGTTCTGGAGGGTGGGGAGCCCCCCTCCAATTGTGCGTTCGGCTGAACGTGTCACTCTTTGTAGTCTGCTTCGGTCTTGTGCAGTGCTATTCCCAAACCAGGAGGTGATGTTGCCAGTCAGGATGCTCTCTATTGTACATGAGTAGAAGTTCTTAAGGATCTTCTGACTGACTTGGAACTTCCTTAGGCGCCTGAGGAAGTAGAGGCGTTGTCGTGCCTTCTTCACAACACTGTCAATGTGTGTGGTCCATGTCAAGTCCTCGGATATGTGGGCTCCGAGGTACTTAAAACTGTTCACTCTCTCAACCGGTGCCCCGTCGATGCTGAGGGGGCTGTAGTCCTTGACCCCCGACCTCCTAAAGTCCACAATCATCTCCTTTGTTTTGCTGACGTTCAGGGAGAGGCTGTTCTCCTGGCACCATCCCGCCAGGACCTTGACCTCTTCCAGGTAGGCCCTCTCGTCGTTTGCAGAGATCAGGCCCACCACTACTGTGTCGTCAGCCAATTTGATGATTGTGTTGTTACTCCGCTGAGCCACACAGTCGTGTGTGTACAGGGAGTAGAGGAGGGGACTCAGAACACAGCCCTGGGGGGCCCCTATGTTGAGGGTGATGGATGAGGAGGTGCAGTTGCCTGCTCTCACCACCTGGGGTCTGCCCGTCAGGAAGTCCAAGACCCACTGGCAGAGGTCATAGTTCAAGCCCAGGTCCCTGAGCTTGGCTATGAGTTTGGAGGGGACTATGGTATTGAATGCCGAGCTGTAGTCGATGAATAGCATTCTCACATAGTTCCCCTTCCTCTTGTCCAGGTGTGATGCTGCTGTGTGCAGCACATGGGCTATGGCGTCCTCCGTGGACCTGTTGGGGCAGTATGCAAATTGCAGGGGGTCCAGGTTGATGGGGAGGGAGGAGCAGATGTAGCCCTTTACTAGCTTCTCAAAGCACTTCATGGCTATGGAGGTGAGAGCTACAGGGCGGTAGTCGTTGAGGCAAGCAGGCTTGGATTTTTTAGGTACAGGGATGATAGTGGACTTCTTCAGGCAGGTGGGGATGACAGCCTGTTCTAAGGACAGGTTAAATATGTCAGTGAATACCGGGGCCAGTTGGTCGGCACATACTTTTAGGACGCGGCCGGGGATGCCGTCCGGTCCTGCTGCCTTCCTGATATTCACTTTTTTAAAGCACTTTATATGCTTACATATAAAGTGCAAAACTGTTAATACAAAGTGCATAACTCTAAATCATATATGCTCCAGTCTCAGAATACAGCCACCTAATACTACAGCAATGTTCAATTGCTTATTGCTACACAGGCAGATCACTAAATCAATTCAACAGGTGTTTGTACTATTGTCTCATTACTTTCAACAACCTTGCCCAGGTGAGTAGCATTGCAATACAATTGATAATCTCTTCACCACTACATAAAATGCTGCTTATAAACCTGAAGAAAGGAGCAACATGGAGCAAGTTGGTGCAGCTGAGGTTGACAACGAAAGACAGGGTCGTGGACGGGGTCGTGGTCGTGGCCAAGGAGGCAGAAGAACATCTGTCTCAAATGAAATTATAACCACAATTGTTGACCACGTAATACAGTAAACCAAGGTCTAACACTATAGCTGAAGCTGGCAGGGTGGTGCAGCCAAACCTGAACAGGTCAACGGTGGCATCCATTATACGATTTTTTTACAGTATGATATAATTGGTAAGTCAATATGTGTAATTTACTGTACAGTAACTGTATATTGAAATTACAGTAATTGTGAAATTGATATTGGTGTCTGTTACAGTATGTTTCATAAATACTAAAGGTGTGGGTGTGAATTATTTTTGTAATTGTTATCTTTACTGTACATTAGAACTGAACGAGCACCACCAAGTGGAGGACGTGGCCGTCTTCTCTCTGTGCAGCCGGAGAGGGCACTTGTAGACATGGTGGTCAGATGTGACATCGATGAAATTATTTGGCCAAATGTCGAATTTTTCTTTACAATAGTTTGTTTACTGTAACTGTTTTTGTTTTTACTGTAAAATACAGAGCTTTACTGTATGTATTTTTCTTTACTGTAACAATTAAACTTCAAATAATATTTCATAAAAACACAAGCACTATACTGCAGTCTATCACAGGGGTTACTGTATGAGGAAATTACCATTACATCTTTTGGTAACAAATATTCTGTGTTTGACCGCATTACTGTATTTGATAATGGCCGTTGTATTTGAAAATGCACCAATAAGTAAACTTCAACGATGCACATATCCACTGTTCTGGTGCTGTGATACTGTAAACCTTTGCATAATCTATTCTCTGATTTGACACTGGTATTTTATGGTAATTTTGCATGCTGTATTACATTTTGAACCCAAAGTGAGCAGTATAGCATTCTGTGTTACTGTAATAGCTGATAACGGAGTCTTTGAAAATATCCAGTCAATCAGCCTCACGACTATTGGGTGAACATTGAAAAAGCACCAAGTAACCCTTTTTTACTGTTCTTTACAATAGTTTGTTTACTGTAACTGTTTGTTTTTACTGTACATATTTCTGTATGTATTTTTCTTTACTGTAACGATTAAACTTCAAATACTGTAATCATATATTTTGTTTGTCTTGCATAAAGACACAAGCACTATACTGCAGTCTATCACAGGGGTTATGAGGAAATTACCATTGCATAGTCTATTTTGGTAACAAGTATATTGTGTTTGACCGCATTATTTGATAATGACCGTTGTATTTGAAAAGTGCACCAATAATTAAACTTCAACGATGAACATATCCACTGTTCTGACACTATGATACACTTTTGCAGGACATACTGTATAATCTAATTTGGTTCAGTTGTTCACTTAATTGTTTGAAATATCTAATGTTTTGGTGCTGTTATAAGCTTTTGCATATACTATTCTCTGATTTGACACTGGTATTTAAATTTTGCATGCTATATTGCATTTTGAACCCATGCACATTGAAACTCTGATGCAAAATGTATCAAAGCAGTCGTAAAAAACTGTAACAGGTAGCAGGGAGCCATACAACTGAGTTTAAAGACAGATGTAAGTTAGTTGGTTAAAATGTAATTAGATGCAAATGAGAGAAGGCTGGACGTGAGCCCTGAGTGGACAGAGATTAGGGAAGTATAATTATTTAGACCAATCAGTATAGAAAAGGAGGGATTACATTCTAGTATATAAGACTGTTTCTTAGAGAGAAAGGGCCTCTTTGCTCCTGCTCTGATGTCATTCTGTAGGGTACTTTGATTATCTGACTGTGTGTGTGTGTGTGTGTGTGTGTGTGTGTGTGTGTGTGTGTGTGTGTGTGTGTGTGTGTGTGTGTGTGTGTTAGAAGGAGGACTGGGAGCCAATCATGACTTAAGTTTTGCCAAGTGAATTTTGTAATAAAGCATCATCTGAACCTTAGAAGTGTACAGAACTCGTTTTGTCCTACAATGGTATTTGATCATCTCATCGATTGAACAGAAGAGAGCTCACCTCTCTCCACGATCTGGGAACCCTTCTGTAACCCCGGCATGGGGCTATCCTATGCCCTATAAGATGGATGCACATTGGCCACACACACCACTCTTCTATTTATAATAATATCTTGCCGGCATAGCATTGTGATAGTTGTGTCTGGTTAATGGGTTATCTGATTTGCAATTATTACCAGTCTTTATTTTATTTTTTTTAAATTTTTTATTGCATTCTTTTTTTTATGAACATACATAATACAGGACAAAAACACATTCAACCCCCTCCATTCCCTAATTATAATTTAAATTGACATTTACATAAAACTTCAACCAAAAAATCCAGTAAAATGAATTATAAGAAATCATAAAAATAAAAAACCCTCTTCTGCCTCTCCACCCCCATCTGTCTTCTTTTCCTATCCCCCAACCCTCACCTCTCCCACCTCTTTCCTTCAAACGCTCACACCCTTCAAGAACCTCATAAATGTCACCCACGTCCTTTCAAACTGCTCTGTTTTTCCCTTCTGTATGTACTGTAGCTTAGCTTTTCCATTGCCAAGTTCTCTGAATTATTACCAGTTGATTTAGCCCTGGTCACCACATGTGGTCATTATAGGCAAACAGTTAGCGTAGGCCATTGTCTTTGTTTGTAAGGTGCACATGCAATTTTGACTACCACACTCTCCCAAGGTTGTTGAATTGCAACAAAGACATAATAAGCTCAAAATCAAATGTGATGAATATATTCCACAATAACTACATTTATTACATGGCGTTTTAACATTAGCCGAAATGCTTGATTGTGATTGGTCAATAGCCCCCGACAGCGGTGAATTATTTTTCGATAACCACCGGTGATTATTGTTTTTCGCAGCTGGAGTAATCAAGCCCCACTGACACACACTGTTTCAGTGCAATCAGACACACCTGCCGGGCTGCCCGCGATAATAATAATCACTTTATTTGGGCTGACAGAGCCACAGAACAACTGCGTCTGCATTTGATCTCGTCTTGTCGATTTTGTAAAATGAATTAGGTATATTGTTAGTAAGTTAGCCATGTAATAAGCGGGATAATGTATAGCTATACTCGGTCATCATCGCAAAATAATTGACCTTCACTGACGTTTAAAACACCTCGCCGAGGCGCCTCGGTATTTTAAACTGTGTCGGTCAATTATTTTGCGACAATGACCTCGTCATACATTATCCCTTACATATACATCTTCTAGACATTGTAATAATCACCAAAACAAATATTTAAGGCATTTTACTTACTTGCATCTGACAAATCCAGTCCAATAAAACAAAGAGGTTTGTAATCTTTTCCAGTAGCCCTCTGGAGGAGGTAACGGAAGCATTGAGCTGAAGAAATTGATTCTTGGTAATACATCCATCTTAACTATTGATACCCTTGCCTGTACTGAGTTTTTAAGTTTTGCCCACCTGTCCAGGTCGTCCTTGATTTTGTTCTGTATTTTTGTGTAATTGTGCTTCACCGTTTGTCTTATGGTGGGGAATATTTCCACTCCCAAGCATCTGAAATGTTTTACCATCGGTATCGCACCTGGGAGGGTTATATCTTTTTTTGCAGGGGTGTTAAGTGGAAGGAAAGCCGACTTCGGCCAATTTATCTTAAATCCCGATAAATCACCAAAGTTCTCAATCAACTTGAGCAGATGAGGCAATGTGGTGTTGGGGTTTTGCATGAACAATATTACGTCGTCCGCATATAAACTAATTTTTTGTTGTGTGCCCTTGATTACGATTGGTTCTATGGATTGGGATTGTCTTATATATTGTGCTAAAGGCTCTAATGATAAATTGAATAGTCCGGGACTAAGAGGGCAACCCTGTCTGGCAGAGCGTGATACCGGAAAGATTTTGGAGATGATTGTGCCTGTTGTAATCATGGCCGATGGGTCCTTGTATAGTACTTTAATCATATCAATGAAACCTTTTCCTAACCCCATCCTTTCCAATACTGCCCATAGAAACGACCATTCCAACCTGTCAAATGCTTTCATAGCATCCAGGGATAGTATCGCCTTAGGTGTGATGTCCTCTTTGTCTGTATCTAGTACGTGCAGTATTCGCCTTATGTTATCATTGATCAGGCGACCTTTTATGAAGCCTGTTTGGTCCGTATGAACTAAAGACGTCATATGCTTTTGCAATCTGATGGCTAATATCTTAGAGTACAGTTTGACATCGGTTCCGAGGAGGCTTAAAGGACGGTAACTACCGCATTCAGTGGGGTCTTTGTCTTTTTTGTGAAGAACTGAAATGAGTGCGGTATTTTGGTGTTCGATGAAGCTTCCCTCTTTGACTGAGTATAAGATCATATTTAGTAATAAGGGTCCAAATATGTCCCAGCAAGAAATGTACATTTCTGATGGGATACCGTCAATTCCCGGAGCTTTGCCGTTTTTCATTCCGGATATGGCCTTCTTGAGTTCTTCTAATGTGATCGGTACTTCTAACTGTTTAGCGTCTTCATCTGTACGTTTAGGGAGAGTAATTTGATTAAGATATGTGTCTAATTTGTCTTGATCAAAGGTCGTTTCTGAGTTATATAAATCGGAGTAGAATTCTTTGAATGTATCGTTTATTATTTTGGGTTCTGTTACTAGAGCTTGTTGTTTCCTAATGGCAGTTATATCTGCAAATTTTGCATTAATTCTTAGTCGCATGGCTAATAGGTGACTAGGTTTAGAACCTTGGAAGTACTGCTGTTGTCTAGTGCTGCGTATTTGCAATTCCGATTTTTGTCTGTACATTGCTTTGATCTCGGTCTTTAGAATGTTAACTTGGTTATCTAGTCTAGTAGAGTTGTTGTATTTTAAAGAATTAAAAAGCGTTGAGTAAAGCGTTTCCTTTTCAGACAGTTTTGTGTTTTGATTTTTGCGCAATATGGAGGTAAATCTATCCGAGAAATCCTTGATCATACTCTTTACCGACATCCATAATATTCTGGGATCTTGCACCGAGTTAGCATTAACTTGTAGGAATACTGTGAGAGCTTCTTTAATTTGTGTAATGAATTCCTTGTTGTTAAGCAGCATCGAATTAAAACGCCATCTTGGGGCCCGGGTAGATAATGTACCAAATGTTGCTTTCAGGATTAAGTAGCAGTGATCTGATAGCGCATTGGGTGTCATTTCCACTTCGTATTTATCAAATATTCTCGGGGATGCAAAGACGTAATCAATTCTGGATAGTGTGTTGTGTCTCGCCGAACGACAGGAGTACTTGCGGGTCATGGGGTTAAGTGAACGCCATAAATCAGTTACTCCTGTTGATTTCGACCAATCTTTTAATGCTTTAGATGAATTCTTTTGTTCGCTGGAGAAGGAAAGGTAAGTTTTGTCCATCCTTGGGTTCCAAATGGCATTAAAATCCGCACCTATTATGTATGAGTACTCGGGATGGTTTAACATTTCTCCTGTTAGTGATGTGAAGAAACCCACTTCGTACAAATTCGGGGCATATACCGCTGCCAATGCAATTTTCCTGTTATTGTGTATAATCCTAGCTATAGTTATGCGCCCCTCAGCATCCGACCATACCCCTTTCAATTCGATATTTAATTTGCGTCTGACGACTATGGCTACCCCTCTAGTTCTCGTAGCAAAGGAAGAGTGACCAATATTATGGTATATGTTATCCGCTAACGTATTTATGTCTCCCTCTAAAATGTGCGTTTCGCTTAATAGTGCCACGTCCACATGTTCTTTTTTCATCAGTGTAAGCATGCTTTTGCGCTTGTGTTGTTTGTTTATCCCACCGGTGTTCCATACCATTATATTCAAACTAGCCATAGTCTATGCATGTTTTCGTGTAGTTTTTGGTAATGTTTCTGGAGTATGAAGCTACAATAGATGCACATCCAATTAATGAGGTCCCGTTGAGAGCCGAGCTTAAAAACATATATATATACAAATAAAAATCCCCTATTTTCCCCTCTCCCAGAAAGTCGAACATGCCTGTGTTCCAAGAACACATCCTCCGCGATTGACTTTCTCCCATGGTCCACCGGATTGCCCAACCTGAGCATTGTAATCCTAATTTTCCTATGCTCATTGCCATAGGATCTAACATTTCCATTCTATTGCAATAGAATGTCGCTTTTGGTCTTGCACCTTCCCTTACTGTAATGAAGTATTGTGATAAATAACCTAAAGATATAAATAAAAAATAAAATAAAAAGAGAATAAACCTTTATCGACATATTCCTTTGAACCCTCCACCAACGTGTGAGGGAAAAAAAAGGAAAAGATTGTAGATCAGTATTGACACTTAATGTGAAGAACATTGGAAAAGAATAATGTAAGTTACAATATATTTAAAAAATATATAGTAATATTGACACCTTAATGTGAAGAACATTGGAAAAGAACAATGTAAGTTAAATTATATTTAAAAAATATAGGGTGATGAGAAGAAAAAATTTAATAAAATAAAAATCAATGGAAAGATATAGATAAGGAATAAGAGATAAATAATTATCAACGTGGAGAAGCCACTAGAAACGATTTAACTGATTAGATAAGATAGAAAAGCAGCGCCTTTTAGCGCTTCAATGTGCCTTTAATGGAGTGATTACTTAAATTGTTAGATTGTTAGAATAACCTTGCTGTGCCCATACGTTTATGTGTGGATAATTTTAAAGTATTATTAAGGGCTGATTGCACTTCATTTAATTTATATATGCTATGTGTATGCACACCGAATGTTATTGTTAGAGTTGTATGCTTCGTTGTCATGGTGCCTTATATTCTAGAAGGTTGTAGAATATACTAGTGCCTAGACTATTTTACTTCTTTGTCATGGTGCCTTATATTCTAGAAGGTTGTAGAATATACTAGTGCCTAGACTATTTTACATTCCAGAATGATCTAAGAGACCCAGGGCATTTGAGCGATAAACCCAGAATATTCCAGATAGATCTTTTTGCATTGATATTTTAGAGACCAGAGACTGAAATTATAATGTATTATGAATCGTATTATACACAGTAAACATTGTTATAGACGACTTGCATATCGTTTGCTACTTTGATGAACACAGCAATGTTATTCCAACACTGGTGGAATGACCTCATTGATGAACACAATAAAGTCATTCCTACACTGGTATATATTTAGAGAGAGGCTTAACTGATTCCGGCATTTCCGTCATGCTTTGGGTTATTTGCCGCATTTTGAATCAGGAAATCCTCAGCATCAAAGGGTGTAAATGGACCTGACCTGCGGCCGTTATTGTCCAAGAATGATAACAGCGCCGGATATGCTAGCCTTGGCTTGTGGCCGGCTGTGTACAGCTTTTGCATCACAACTTTGTATGGTTGACGTCGGATGATGGCCTCTCTGCTCAAATCTTCGTAGATAAATATTGGTTTATCACCATACTTCAGCTTCCCACGTAGGTTGCGAGCATATTTGATGATTTCATCCCTTGTTGTAGTTTTCCGCAGAGTGACAATGATGACTCTCGGCCCGTTGATATTTTGCCCCTGGGAACCAATTCTGTAAACTTGTTCCACTTCTGGCACTTTGCTTGGATCGGAGTTATTCAAAATCGTTGATAACTCGTTTGGAAAGTTGATGTCATCGCAGTTCACTGATTCATCAAGCCCCGCAATGCGGATGTTATTCCGCCTGTGGTAACGATGGGTTTCTAGTTGCCTCTCCATCACTTCGTTTTTAAGCAATTTTATTTCCCTCCGGTATTCATCTTTAACTTTTTCCATCTCTTCTCCCATCACTGTCATGATACCTTCGTTCGCCTTGACTGCTTTTGTGTTTTCTGTCACCGAAATTTCCACTGTCGTGATTCGCACGGACAGCAAAGTGACTGCTCTCATAACCTCTTCGAATTTGGTATCGATGTGTTCAGCGTGTGCGACCAACTGTTCTTCTACGTGTGCTTTGAAAGCGATCATCTGTTCTTTTATCAGGGTAGTCAGAGAGTTGAAGTCGGGCTGTGCAACTGAACTGCTTGTGTCAGTTGATGTTGTTGGAGCAGTGAGGGATCCGATGGATGATTGTGCTATTATCTTCTCAAAATCGCCTGCTTTTTCCTTCACGGTACTTTTTTCTGATGTTCCTGCTATGTTGTCATCTGTTGTCTCCATCTCGGGGCCAGTTGTCCTTGGTCCCTGTGTATTCTCCTCTATATTCCCCGCGCCGGGGCTCACCAACGGATCTGCCACAGCGTCGCCTGTCATTGTCTTTGACCGAGTTTCAATCTGCGCCGTTAGCTTTGCCGTTTCTTGTTTCTTTCCCGTCTTTTCCCTATCCCTAACCATGTTGTCTTTTGATATAGTTAGTAGAAGGTCTTATCAATACATACGATGTGGTCTAGTCTCTTTTGGTACTGTCCAAATAAGGTTTTTAAACGAAATTAACGATAACGGGAGCGGAGCTATAACCAATTGCGTGCGCTACATATTGCAGCTTAACCGGAAGTCTCCACATACAAATTTATTTGGAATAACAAACCACCTCGCATAAAAAGATCCACCGCACAGAGAAGTAAAGCAGACGGTGGCATGGCAGTCCCAGATTTTTTACAATATTTTAATGCCTTCACATTAAGACCATTGAAGAAGATATGGTTTGACCCCGAGGCTTTGGTATCTTGGAGAGAATTAGAAGAAAACATAGTAGCCCCACAGAGATTGAAAGACATAGCATACACTAAACTTTCAATCAAGCATTGTGAGCGAGAATTTGGCCCAATAATAACCCATGCAATCAGGACATGGCGGGAAACTCAAAGGAAATTTCCTAACAATCAAGTATGGCATAATCACACTCCCATATTCAATAACAATGCTCTCTTAATGGGAAAACGACCTATAAGATTCCCTGTATGGGAAGAAAGAGGCATACACTCATTAGGGGATATTTTTAATAACAAGGGCCTCTGTAGTTATGTCGAAATATGCATAAAGTTTAACCTCACCGAGTCCACATGGCTTTTTTACATACAGTTAAAACTTTGTATGAGATCTCACGGTGTTCCATTACATATACCAATTGAACACCACAGATACCACAAATTTTTCTATGACAGAAATACATTGGGAGGTTTTGTATCAGGTTTTTATTCACAATTACTAACGTCCTCGTACGAAACCCTTCAACTAGACAATGTCTGGAGGAGGGATATACCAGACCTGGAAAATGACTTTGATTGGCAAGGAGCCTGGGCAAATGTCCGACTTACATCAAGGAACCCGGATCATCAACAAATCAATCTGAACTATATTCACAGGACATACTTGACTCCTATAAGGCTGTGCAAAATGGGGCTTATACAAAACTCCAAATGCTCCCAATGTACAAATGGGGACGAAGGAACATTTATGCACATGTATTGGGACTGCCCACCAGTTAAGGCATTCTGGGAAGATGTGTCCCAACAATTATCAATACTCGTATTTTGGAATATACCTGTACACCCCGCGGTATTGCTATTGAATGATGTTTTTGAGTTTGCAGTGAACCCACAACTAAAAAGATTGGTTTTATCGGGTATCACAGTAGCTAAAAAACTGATTGCATCACGTTGGTTTCAACCGGAAAAAATGTGCCGGAAAGTGTGGTTTCTTACATATCTTGATGTGATATATCAAGAAATATCAACAGCAAGAATTCTAGGGCTCAATGAATCCAAAATGTTAATGTGGTTAGAAGTGGTGGAGAGAATAAAAGCTAGCCTATAATGGTGATGTCTGGTTAGGAGTGAGGGATAATAGAGGTACTATCCAAGAGGGGGTCCGGGAGGGGGGGATTTGAGCTGGAGCATATGTGTGTAGGGTTTTAGAAAATAGGTATTCGGGGTATATTATATACTAACATTTATATAATTGTAACTTCGCTGGATATACACGGTATACGGTTAAAATGTTATTATTGACTATTTTTGTTTTATCCTGTTTCTGTACTTGCATATATTTTAACCACCTTTACTGAAAGTTTCATTATACATTGTGTGTTGAGTACTGACTTTTAATAAGTTTTGTTTTGCAATAATAAAAAAAATTAAAAAAAAAAAAAAAAAAAAAAAAAGAGGTGTTGCTTGCAGGAAGATTAGGAAGTTGTGTGACTTTGACCATTTACAGATGCATAAAAGACAAATGCATGCTGTCGATAATAAAAATTGTATGTTTATTTGAATTGGTTAACAATGATTTGTCTCTGTGCTCACACTTGGTTCCTTGTAGAATCTCTGGGTGCCCAACCACAACTGGGAGAGTCCAAAACCTTTCTAGAGGGGAGATCCGGAAGGTACCAAGTGTGGTAGAGTACACAGGGGGGTTTCAGAATATGAAGGAAATATACTTTTAAAGTGCCCTAAACACTGTATATGGTGTTTGTAATGATAGATTCAAGATTCAAGAGTTTTATTCATCACATACATACCAGGGCATACAGTGAAATGCGGTTGGTCATGCCCGCTTCGATTGTGCAATACAATTATATTAATGCCATACTAATGATAGGTCGTTATGGAATAATAATGTATCCATGTTGTACAGAATTATTTAAGTTGTGAAATAATGTCTGTTATTCTTGATTGATTGTGTATTGATTTTGATTTGTCTCCATAAAACGAGCTTCCAGGATCAAGCCTGTGACAGAAGCTCTTCTCAGGGAAAGAGGAAGAGAGACCCATCCGGGATAGAAGCAGCAGAGCTAGTTCCCAGAGCCAAGGGCCTCGTTTTGTTTGTGATATTTTTGTTTGTTAGAAAGTTAAGTATTGTTGTATTCTCAAATGGCATTTATTTGTATGGAAATACTACATTCAAATCTTTCTATATTTTTCTCTTTTTCCACATGAAACAAGACACAACACATTACAGTAACAATAATAATAAACAAGACATCACAGGACAGTAACAGCAATAATAATAATAACAATAATGACAAATTATATTGCTAAAGACATTTCTAAAAGACATTTCCCCCCCCCCCCACCCCAGGACCCCTCAGGACCAACATCCCGACCTCGCTCTGCTGCTACAGTAGATCATTGACTTTACTCTCTCAGCTGCCGATGCCCACAAATTAATGTTAGATTCTTTAACTCCAATTACCAGAGCTGTGGAGATCTCCAAATAAATTACATCTAAGAATGTTAAAGCGCAATTAATTATTGTAAGATTGTTGGGTTGTTTCCATCTCATAGCTATCAGTTTTTTGGCTGCTGTAAATCCCGCTAAAATTAGTATTTTTTGCTGTATAGGAGCTAGGAGGAAATGCTACATTATTGTAAATAGTGGTGCTGCAGACTTATCTTTCCCACTGGTGAGCAAAAAAAATTAAGAAAATAAAAACAAAACACTGGGTGATGACAACCTCATCTCTTGTCTCAGCTGTCTGAAGTCCCTCATCTCTTGTCTCAGCTGTCTGAAGTCCCTCATCTCTTGTCTCAGCTGTCTGAAGTCCCTCATCTCTTGTCTCAGCTGTCTGAAGTCCCTCATCTCTTGTCTCAGCTGTCTGATGTCCCTCATCTCTTGTCTCAGCTGTCTGAAGTCCCTCATCTCTTATCTCAGCTGTCTGAAGTCCCTCATCTCTTATCTCAGCTGTCTGAAGTCCCTCATCTCTTGTCTCAGCTGTCTGAAGTCCCTCATCTCTTGTCTCAGCTGTCTGAAGTCCCTCATCTCTTGTCTCAGCTGTCTGAAGTCCCTCATCTCTTGTTTCAACTGTCTGATGTCCCTCATCTCTTGTCTCAGCTGTCTGATGTCCCTCATCTCTTGTCTCAGCTGTCTGATGTCCCTCATCTCTTGTCTCAGCTGTCTGATGTCCCTCATCTCTTGTCTCAGCTGTCTGATGTCCCTCATCTCTTGTCTCAGCTGTCTGATGTCCCTCATCTCTTGTCTCAGCTGTCTGATGTCCCTCATCTCTTGTTTCAACTGTCTGAAGTCCCTCATCTCTTGTTTCAGCTGTCTGAAGTCCCTCATCTCTTGTCTCAGCTGTCTGATGTCTGTGTTCTGACCTCATATAGTGTGTGTGTGTGTTCTGACCTCATAGTGTGTGTGTGTGTTCTAACCTCATAGTGTGTGTGTTTTGACCTCATAGTGTGTGTGTTTTGACCTCATAGTGTGTGTTCTAACCTCATAGTGTGTGTGTGTTCTGACCTCATAGTGTGTGTGTGTGTGTTCTGACCTCATAGTGTGTGTGTTCTAACCTCATAGTGTGTGTGTTCTAACCTCATAGTGTGTGTGTGTGTTCTGACCTCATAGTGTGTGTGTGTGTGCGCGTGTGTGTGTGTTCTAACCTCATAGTGTGTGTGTGTGTGTGTGTTCTGACCTCATAGTGTGTGTGTGTGTGTGTTCTAACCTCATAGTGTGTGTGTGTGTGTGTTCTGACCTCATAGTGTGTGTGTGTGTGTGTTTGTGTGTTCTAACCT
Organism: Notolepis coatsorum; assembly: GCF_963971535.1. Classification (NCBI taxonomy): domain Eukaryota; kingdom Metazoa; phylum Chordata; class Actinopteri; order Aulopiformes; family Paralepididae; genus Notolepis; species Notolepis coatsorum. The sequence goes on from NC_140182.1 coordinate 22,256,223, forward strand.
CATAGTGTGTGTGTTCTGACCTCATAGTGTGTGTGTGTGTTCTGACCTCATAGTGTGTGTTCTGACCTCATAGTGTGTGTGTGTGTGTGTTCTGACCTCATAGTGTGTGTGTGTGTGTTCTGACCTCATAGTGTGTGTGTGTGTGTTTGTGTGTGTTCTGACCTCATAGTGTGTGTTTGTGTTTGTTCTGACCTCAGTGTGTGTGTATGTTCTGACCTCATAGTGTGTGTGTGTGTGTGTGTGTGTGTTCTGACCTCATAGTGTGTGTGTGTGTGTTCTGACCGCATAGTGTGTGTGTGTGTTCTGACCTCATAGTGTGTGTGTGTGTGTGTGTGTTCTGACCTCAGTGTTTGTGTGTGTTCTGACCTCATAGTGTGTGTGTGTTCTGACCTCATAGTGTGTGTGTGTGTTCTGACCGCATAGTGTGTGTGTGTGTTCTGACCGCATAATGTGTGTGTGTTCTGACCTCAGTGTTTGTGTGTGTTCTGACATCATAGTGTGTGTGTGTGTTCTGACCTCATAGTGTGTGTGTGTGTTCTGACCTCATAGTGTGTGTGTGTGTTCTGACCTCATAGTGTGTGTGTGTGTTCTGACCTCATAGTGTGTGTGTGTGTGTTCTCACCTCATAGTGTGTGTGTGTGTGTTCTCACCTCATAGTGTGTGTGTGTGTGTGTGTGTTCTCACCTCATAGTGTGTGTGTGTGTGTTCTGACCTCATAGTGTTTGTGTGTGTTCTGACCTCATAGTGTGTGTGTTCTGACCTCAGTGTGTGTGTGTGTTCTGACCTCATAGTGTGTGTGTTCTGACCTCATAGTGTGTGTGTGTGTGTTCTGACCTCATAGTGTGTGTGTGTGTTCTGACCTCATAGTGTTTGTGTGTGTTCTGACCTCATAGTGTGTGTGTGTGTTCTGACCTCATAGTGTGTGTGTGTTCTGACCTCATAGTGTTTGTGTGTGTGTTCTGACCTCATAGTGTGTGTGTGTGTGTTCTGACCTCATAGTGTGTGTGTGTGTGTGTGTGTTCTGACCTCATAGTGTGTGTTCTGACCTCATAGTGTGTGTGTGTGTGTGTGTTCTGACCTCATAGTGTGTGTGTGTGTGTGTGTGTTCTGACCTCATAGTGTGTGTGTGTGTGTGTGTTCTGACCTCATAGTGTGTGTGTGTGTGTTCTGACCTCATAGTGTGTGTGTGTGTGTGTTCTGACCTCATAGTGTGTGTGTGTGTGTGTGTTCTGACCTCATAGTGTGTGTGTGTGTTCTGACCTCATAGTGTGTGTGTGTGTTCTGACCTCATAGTGTTTGTGTGTTCTGACCTCATAGTGTGTGTGTGTGTTCTGACCTCATAGTGTTTGTGTGTTCTGACCTCATAGTGTTTGTGTGTTCTGACCTCATAGTGTTTGTGTGTTCTGACCTCATAGTGTTTGTGTGTTCTGACCTCATAGTGTGTGTGTGTTCTGACCTCATAGTGTTTGTGTGTGTTCTGACCTCATAGTGTTTGTGTGTGTTCTGACCTCATAGTGTTTGTGTGTGTTCTGACCTCATAGTGTTTGTGTGTGTTCTGACCTCATAGTGTTTGTGTGTGTTCTGACCTCATAGTGTGTGTGTGTGTTCTGACCAGGGGCGTAGCTGTAATTCTGGGCCCCATGAAAGAATACATTTGTGGGCCCCCAATTCATGCGAGCGCGCAAAAAAATAATTGGGCCATTTATTTATTGATGAAAACGCATAATATGGTTTTTACCTATACATTCGGATCAGCAGTTCAGCACCTGAACTGTTGGTGGGTGAGCCTAGTAAAGGATGTCGCATTGCGTTCATCTTCAATGAATGGACCAATGCAATAGTCTACCAAAGAACCTTGAGTCGCACTAGGCTGGGAACAACCCTGGGTCAAGTGATAGTAAACTGGACTGGACGGACAACACAGAGGCCCTCTACAGGAAGGGACATAGCAGACTGTTCTTCCTGAGAGGGCTCAGGTATTTTAATGTTAATTTTAGTGTTTGTGTGTGTTCTGACCTCATAGTGTGTGTGTGTGTGTTCTGACCTCATAGTGTGTGTGTGTGTGTTCTGACCTCATAGTGTGTGTGTGTGTGTTCTGACCTCATAGTGTGTGTGTGTGTGTGTGTTCTGACCTCATAGTGTGTTTGTGTGTGTTCTGACCTCATAGTGTGTGTTTGTGTGTGTTCTGACCTCATAGTGTGTGTTTGTGTGTGTTCTGACCTCATAGTGTGTGTGTGTGTGTTCTGACCTCATAGTGTGTGTTTGTGTGTGTTCTGACCTCATAGTGTGTGTTTGTGTTTGTGTGTGTTCTGACCTCATAGTGTGTGTTTGTGTGTGTTCTGACCTCATAGTGTGTGTTTGTGTTTGTGTGTGTTCTGACCTCATAGTGTGTGTTTGTGTGTGTTCTGACCTCATAGTGTGTGTTTGTGTTTGTGTGTGTTCTGACCTCATAGTGCATCTGGATGACACACAGTAACAATCAACATCTCTCTCTCTCCCTACATACCACCCTTCCCCTCTCTCTCTTTCTCCATACATACCACCCTCCCTCTATTCCCCCCTCACTTCTCCATCAAGGACTGATTGATGGGTCACGTATGTACAAACACACACACACACACGCATGTATTCCCACCTATCTGACACATGGACTATTAAACCACTCACATGTATAGCCTCGACAGTACGTGTGTACACACACATACAAAACACCCCAGACACATGCCCGCGAGCGCACGCACACACACACACGCACGCACAGGCACTGAAGCAGCACAGCATCGTCCTGGCCTGCTCCTCTCACTGAGCGGATATATATATATATAAACGCACACGCAGACACCCCTTATCCTGTCCTCACTTTGTGTTTGCTGTGTTTCATCCAGAGCGAGAGCGTCTTCCTCAGACTGGGCTCCCTCCTTTGGGGATTGGGGCCAGTGGGCTGCGGCGCCGCGAGCAGCTTCTTCAACAAATTGAGTTCTACAGGACGGCTCTCCGCTCTGTGATATTCTGCTGCTCTTGAAGTCGTTCTTTATTCACATCAAAATGTAAAACGTCTGGGTGTCTCCCGAGGCTCTTAGATCTGATTAGGTTTGAAGATCGGGACACCTAGCGGCATCTCTCTCTCTCTCCCTCCCTCTCTCTCTCTCCCTCTGTCTCTCTCTATCTCGCTCTCCCTCCCTCTGTCTCTCTCTATCTCTCTCTCCCTCCCTCCCTCTGTCTGTCTCTCTCTCCCTCTCTCTCCCTCTGTCTCTCTCTCCCTCTGTCTCTCTCTCTCCCTCTGTCTATATCTATCCCTCTGTCTCTCTCTCTGTCTCTCTCCCTCTCTCTCCCTCTGTCTCTCTCTCTTTATCTCTCCCTCGGTCTCTCTCTCTCCATCTGTCTCTCTCCCTCGCTTTCTCTCTCTCTCTATATCTCTCTCCCTCTGTCTCTCTCTCTCTCTCCCTCCCTCTGTCTCTCTCTCTCTCCCTCTGTCTCTCTCTCGCTCTCTCTCCCTCTGTCTCTCTCTCTTTATCTCTCCCCCGGTCTCTCTCTCTCCCTCTGTCTCTCTCTCCCCCCTCTCTCTCTATATCCCTCTATATCTCTCTCTGTTCTTTCATTCTCGCCATGTTTTCTGCTTTGCTTCTGCAGTCTTCCTGAATTTCCCCAAGGGGATCAATAAAGGAATATCTTAACCTATCTTGTCTTGTGTGTGTGAGTGTGTTTGTGTGTGTGTGTATCTAATAATAATAATAATAATAATAGATTTAATTTGTACCGCACTGTACCGCACTCTTATGGCCAAAGGAAAGGACACTTTAACTTATGGCCAAAGGAAAGGACACTTTAAATTAGAATAACAGGAACAGTGTATTGCACTACCAAAGCTAACTAGCATGTCCCATATGCTCTGTAAATAACTATGTACAGATACCGAGATGTCACTCCATGTTACCTGTTACCTGTTTACTGCACAATGTTGTTTTTTCATTTTGATTCTATTACAGTATATGTACCACTGTATTGCACATCGTTGCGGGCAAGACCACCCGCATTTCATTGTATACCTGTATGCCGTGACAATTAAAACTCTTGACTTGACTTGACTTGACTATATTTGTGAAAATCTCAAAGTGCTACAAAGGTAAAAAGTCAAATGAATAAAAACAATTGAAATGAATAAAACAACCAATGAAAATGGAAGAAACATAGAGCAAAAAAAAAAAAAAAAAAAAAAAAGTAAAAGAATAATTCATGCAAATGCCTTGTTAAAAATAAATGTTTTAGGCGCCTTTTAAAAACCTCAACGGACTGTGGTGCTCTCAGATGGTCGGGGAGGGCATTCCACAGCCGAGGAGCAGCTGAGCAGAAGGCCCGGTCGCCCATGGTGCAAAGGTTGTCCTGTGTATGGGTTGGAGTGTGTTTGAGTGTCCAGAGCGGAGGGAGAGGGTGGAGGTCGGGGGAGCGATGAGTTCCTTTAGATAGGAGGGGGCGTTGCTGTGGATGCACTGATGGGTGAGGAGGGAGACCTTGTATTCAATCCTGGAGGAGACATGGAGCCAGTGTAGGGAATGGAGTATGGGTGTGATGTGTTCATATTTCCGCACTCTCATCAGGATCCTAGCAGCACCGTTTTGGATGTACTGGAGCTTCTGGATGCTCTTGCTAGGGATCCCGATGAGCAGTGCGTTGCAGTAGTCAAGCCTTGAGGAGACAAAGGCGTGAACAAGCTTTTCCGCATCTGGCAGGGTGAGTGTGGGACGGAGTCTTGCTATGTTTCTAAGGTGGAAGAATGAGATTTTGCACATGTGCTTAATGTGGGAGTCAAAGGTCAGGTGGGGTCCATTTCTACACCCAGGTTAGTGATTACAGGTGAGAGGGAGGTTCTGGCTGGAAGAGGTGATGCTGGTTATTGGGGATGATTTGATTTGGTGTCGGGTGCCGATTAGAATGGCTTCTGTCTTGGAGCTGTTTAGTTGTAGCAAATTGTGACTCATCCACGCCTTTATCTCATCAAGGCAGGTGGTCAGTGTGGATGAAGGTGATGAAGGTAGGGGGGCAGAGGGGAGTGGGGCAGTCCTGAGGTAGAGTTGGGTGTCATCAGCGTAGCAGTGGAAGGATATCCCATGCCGGCTGATGACATGACCAAGGGGGAGCATATTGTAGTGTAAAGAGGGTGGGGCCGAGGACGCAACCTTGGGGGACGGCGCAGGTGAATTTGCGCATCCCAAGGAGACGCGCACAGTTCTGTCTGTGAGGTAGGAGGTGAACCAGTGGAGTGCAGAGAGTCCTATGGAGGAGTGAAGACGGTCGAGGAGGATGGTGTGGTCCACTGTGTCGAAGGCTGCTGACAAGTCCAGGAGGATGAGGAGGGAGGGGGAACCATTGTCAGCAGCCATCAAAAGGTCATTAGTGACCCTGACCAGTTTCTATGCTGTGGGCTGAGCGGAACCCTGTATCTCATTTTAAACCTTTATTGAAACTTGAAAGGTAACTGAGGTTTCCCTCATTTCCAGTACACATTAAACATTTAAAATTCCTCTTCATGACCGTATGTGACCTAGTTTCTTCCATTTTTGCACTCCTCACATGCGGTAGGACAGTGATCACTATTACCTAGATCAAAAACACCAGTGGTTGGGCGGCTAAGTGGCGCAGTGGGCAAGGCGCTCGCCACTAATGCAGGAGATGCTGGGTTCGAGCCCGGCTCTCGGCATTGCTACCAGCTTGGCTGGTCGTTCATACTAACGCAATTGGCAGTGTTAGGGGTGGGAAGCTGGTGGGTGGGGATCGGACGCTGTCGACAGCGACTCCTACAGGTCGGTTGGTGTGCCTGCGCAGCAGAATCAGGAAGCAACGGGGGCGGCGTGAGCCTCCCACGCAGACCCTTGCCGCTGAGAGATCGCGCTGTACAGGTGAAAAGATGCGACAGCTGCCTCCTCGTGTACTGGAGGGGACACGTGATGCAAGGCTTGGTCCACATTGCAGCCGGCCTGTGTGAGGCATGGTCTAGCAACGTTCGAGACAGGGGAGGGTAGAATTGGACAATACGAAATTGGGATGGGAGAAAAATAGAAAAATGGGAGAAAAAGTAGACACAAAAAATAATAAAACAGTGGTTGGGCGGTCGGATGGCATAGCAGAGATTGCGCTCGTCACCAATGCAAGAGGCTGCGGTCTCGACTCCCGAAGTCAGCATTGCCTGCGGCTTGGGCCGATCGTCATACTAACTCGTTTGGCTGAGTTAGTGGGAGGGAAGTCGAGGGTGGTAATCTGGCGTTGTGGACAGCGATGCCTACAGGTCAGGTCTGGGCGCCTGCTCAGCGAAAGGCAGGAAATGGTGGAGGCAGCGTGACCTCCCACGCGTTACGCTTCACCAATGAGAGTCCTCGCTGCCAGGTGAAAAGAGAGCCACTGGCTGTCTCCACATGTGTCGGCGGAAGCATGTGGTGGACTTCAGGGTTCCCTTGTACCGACCAGTAGGAGGAACATGCGCACAACAACCAGGTAGGGGAGGGGGGGAATTGGCATAACGACTAAATTGGGATGGGGAGAAAAATTTAAAATCAGACGGAGAAAAAATAATAATAATTAAAACACCAATGGCCAAAATTTTATCAATTATATTTGGAAATACAAGGTCAATTAGTGTGGATTTTGAGGCAGACAATACTGATATACCCAGACTAATTGACACATGAGGGTGATTGGGAACGAGACACACCTGGGAGGAAAACAGAACTAACACAGGGGCAAGGGCTAAAGACAACAACTAGATACAAACACACTGGGGAAACCACTAAGACAGAATAACACTTAACAAAACCAGGGGAGCACAGAGGGTAACAAATATACAGCAAGGGTTAACAACAAGGGGAGAAAACACATAAATATAGATGTCTTGATGAAGTGCAAGTGAAGGAGGAGTAGAGGTAATGCATGTCCAGCAGGGGAGGTACATATGGGGAAAGTCTGTGCAAAGTTGGGGGCTGTTGAGGAGTAGTGGAAAGTCTGTGCAAGGGTGGGGGCGAGTGAAGGGCAGGGGAACAACACAGGACAGGTGGACCCTTACAGTTCAATCTGGATTTAGTACCACCAGGCGAAATCTACTGTAAGTACAGTTACTTTTTTATAATGTAAATTTCTCCGCCATTTTTCATCAGATTGCAAGGCCGTTTTGTTGCTAGACGTTCACAGAAAGGTAGAGAACTGCGTTCTATTTTATGGCAATAACGTTCAGGTTTGTTGCACCCGTGAGATAAGTTCACGCTACAAGTCAGCAGCTCGCCTGGTAAACGAGTCAGGTGTCCCCCTGCTCCCCCCCCCCACCCCTGATGGCGAGCTGCTAGGGCTGGACTTCTGGACTTGAACTTTGTGTTGCACTGTATCCATGTCCCCAACCACCGCACTTTCACAGTCTTATTGTTGTCTCACTGTTCTGTCCTGTCTTGCACTTTACTTAAAATAATTTATTTACTGTTGTATTGTTCTTAATTGTGAAAAAAGTATGCACTGTAATGTCAAAACACGTTCCATTTTGTACCTGTATGAAATGGCGAATAAAGTAATCTGAATCTGAAAACCCCGGGTCTCTTCTCCCAAAATACTCAAGTTAAGTTGCGCCAAATCCTCGCGTCAATCCTCGCCTTTTTCCGACTCGATGCCCTGAGATTTCTATACTCATATTTCACTAATAAGACTTAAAGTCATTGGTAAACAAACGTAGTGCTGAAAATATACACTTTGACTGTTGTTTTGACAGGGATAGGGTCTTTACTCTTCGCTACATTTGATAAGAAAACGCAACATTAATTCATGCATTCTGTAGAGATGGATTTATGGCGTGATGTCATTCTCGTACTGGTACCGGACGGCTCGGGCTTAAGAGGTTAAAGCAATAAATTCTAATTTCTTTGAGACTGAATCTAAAATGGATACAGATATATTATAGGTATATGCCTATAATCATATGTATGGTCAGATTTATAGGACCTGTAGTGCCACAGCCATCACAACGGATCAGGCTCACCTCGCTTCAGGCACGACTTGGCCCACCTGAGGGCAAGGTGGCCAGTGACGGACAGGAAGCCAGTCCGGTTTATGTGCAGGCCATCCATGTGTGTGTGTGTGTGTGTGTGTGTGTGTGTGTGTGTATATATGTGTAGGCTGGAGACACTAACTTGTTTATAATTGACTCCAGTAATGACAGACTGGCTAGCTGGGTAACAGATGCCTCTGTCTGTCTCTCAGTGTGTGTGTGTGTGTGTGTGTGTGTGTATATGATTGTGTGTGTGTGTGTATATGATTATGTGTGTGGGTGTGTATTTGTTGTGTATTGTATGTGATAGTGTGTATATGTTGTGTATTGTATGTGATAGTGTGTATATGTTGTGTATTGTATGTGATAGTGTGTATTTGTTGTGTATTGTATGTGATAGTGTGTATATGTTGTGTATTGTATGTGATAGCGTGTATATGTTGTGTATTGTATGTGATAGTGTGTATATGTTGTGTATTGGATGCAGAAAGTGATATATGTATTGATGTAAAGGCTGACCTCATGTGATGATCACCTGTAGAGACATGTTTACTACTTTTTCTGTTCGCAAAAACAATCACAGCCAATCGAGGGACATATTGACTTTTCACAGAGGCAGGGGAATGGCTGAGAAAAAAGTATATAAAATGTTGGGGAGGCCAGTTGATTTAAAAAACAATTATATATATATTTACCCCCCCCCCCCCCCCCCCAAAGTAATTATTAAGTGGTCCCTAAGTAGATTAACTGTTTACTTTTGTCTATTCATAACAAATTATGTAATGTCCAACCGAGATGCTGCATATTGCTGCTGTTGACACTAATAACATGCAGTGTGGTTTTCATTTCCACGACAAGGGGCAGGAGAAAAACCACCTAACTGCCCTACTGCACAGTAGGAGCTGATTAACTCCAGGTGTATTTGCATCCATACTGTGATACTGTATGTAGTATTAAATATATGCCAGGTGTATTTTATCCGTGTTGTGATATTGTATGTGGTAATAGATATATACCAGGTGTATCTGTGATATTTTATGTAGTAATTAGGGATGTCCGATATTATCGGCCGATATTGGCATTAAAATGTAATATCGGAAATTATTATTATTTTATTTTTTTACATTGATTTAACCTTTATTTGCCCAGGCAAGCAAGTAAGAACAAATTCTTATTTTATTTATTGTCAAAAGTATGCATAATGTTGTATTAATTCCACGACAAGAGATATGTAATGAAATTATTCAGTTTTTGGGGGGGGGGGGGGGGGGGGGGGGTATATATATTAGGGATGTTCGATATTGGCTTTTTTACCGATATCCGATATACCGATATTGTCCAACTCTTAATTTCCGATACCGATATCAACCGATACCGATATATGCAGGGTTCCCCCCCCCCCCCCCAACTTTGCTGCCTCTCTCTCTGCTTGACTGTTCCAATAAACAGCCCTGAGGATGGATTAAGGACTGTGTGTGTGTGCGTGTGTGTGTGTATTTTAATTACTAACGTCTGTTCTCTCCTCCTGGCTCTACATTCATTACACTGTTAATTCACTATCACACACTCAATTACACACACACCAGTATCTGTCTGTCCGTGTGTATATAATGTGTGCGTGTGTGTGTGTGTATGTGTGTCTGTGCATGTAGGTTTGTATGTGTCTGTGTGTATATGGGTGTGTGTATGTACTTTATGTGTGTATGTGGGTTTGTGTGTATGTGGGTATGCGTTTATTAGAGGGAATTATTATGGTGACACCACCATACACAAAATACTAAGCAAATACTATAAACAACTTACCCATACTAACGTGATGTTTACAGGGTGTTACAAAAAACGTCTGTAGTGAGGTAGTGAAAGGTTAACCTTCTGTAGTGTGGTAGTGAAAGGTTAACCGTCTGTAGTGTGGTAGTGAAAGGTTAACCGTCTGTAGTGTGGTAGTGAAAGGTTAACCTTCTGTAGTGTGGTAGTGAAAGGTTAACCGTCTGTAGTGTGGTAGTGAAAGGTTAACCGTCTGTAGTATGGTAGTGAAAGGTTAACCTTCTGTAGTGTGGTAGTGAAAGGTTAACCTTCTGTATTGTGGTAGTGAAAGGTTAACCTTCTGTAGTGTGGTAGTGAAAGGTTAACCTTCTGTAGTGTGGTAGTGAAAGGTTAACCTTCTGTAGTGTGGTAGTGATTATGTTTCTGTCGGGTGAAGAGTAATCATTAACACAATCCCGCCCGACCACGGATAAATCTGTGTTTCGAATCCAACGGTTGAGGACCTCCGTGGCAAGGTTGTTTTGGCTTTTATTCCATTGTAATAACCTACTCGATGTCACCGAGCTGCACTGCAGATCTACCCTCCTCTTTGAATTCTGAAAAGTGCATTACCGGCAAGATCCTCTTAGGGGCGCTGTCTCGATAATGCAGTGTGCCCTGTGGCAGAACGGTGCACTATTTTTTTTACTTTCAATGTAGTTTCCAGTTAGCTGGATTCTGGATGTGCAGCCTGTAGCTTGGAAAACGTTTTGGGATGCGGATTTCAGTGTGCAGTAAAGGAATATATCATCAGCCAATGGACATATCGATCTACCAGATGGCGATCGATAACTGGGAAATCATTTTGGGGATCCAACCGGCCCACGGTAAGATATTTTTTCACGTAAAAATTACATGCTGATCAGGGCTTGTTATGATAGCCATCCACCCGATCAGCGAATGTGGCTACTGAGGCTAACGCGGTTATTGGTAATCAATAATCAGAAACGACGTCCCCCGCCCCCCCCTTTCATGCATTCATGGTGGACCATCATACCGATCATATGCAGTTTGAGTTTTAACTGTAGCTTCTGTATATCCGATATGCCATTGGATTTAACGTTAGTAGCTTAGCGGCCTGTATCTCGCCTTCCAGGAAATATCCCAGCCTTATAACGCTTATATTCAAGACGCTATAAAATAAGAACGTATTGATGAAAAAATTATTTCTTTAAGCCATTTTGAAGGGACGGTTTATGGTGTCAATTGACAATGAGAATGGACAGATAGCAATACTATAAAGTATAGATTTAGCTCTACAAACAGCCCCACGGACTATGCAAGTCTGTTTAGAAATTCTGGCCGTTTAGTGATTTTAGACGCATCCAAGTGGCCGCGAAAGTGTTAACAAATGAATAATACATCCACAGTGCTTTTAGAAAAGTGTGGAATGCTTTCCCCCCAAAATGTATTTATTTGCATATCAAATGATCCCGTAGAGGCCCAGCTCTCTCATGGTTTATGGCACTTGTATTATTATTCTGTAAATTTTTATACTCATTCTATGTCTTTTCATGTATTCATGTATTTTTTAGAATGTAATGTCAGAAATAAAAAAAAATTAAAGAGATTTTAATTACATTTAAACTTTCTGCTGATTCTATGTGTGACGGGGTCCTTTTTCTCTCCCTCCAAACTCACACAAATGATGGCGTAGTCGGAATAAAATATGTTGGTGTTGTTTTTATTGCCCAGCCTTCCAAGGTGCAGAGGTGACGTTCAAAACAAGTGACATAATCAAAATAACAAAAATACTATACTACCTGGTCTATCAGATGCGTTCCACAATAACGTCATCATGACAGACAACACTTACTGTGTGGCGCTTCCCTAGTTACTCATTTTGCAACCTTTATCTGGTGAAGCCCCGACACAGAGACAAACAGACTAACAAACTGTCATGGTCCCAGCCGCCTGTATCAGTTCCGCAACCGTTTCCATTTCCGGGGTAGGCCTGATTGGCCGCGACAGGCACGTGACGCGCGTGGCACGCCCCCGCGGCAAGCGCGCTACTGCTGGAGTTCACTTCGCCTTTCACATCGCTGCCGTTGGCGAAAGCAGGATGAGAGAGCGTAGATTTCGCTGTGTATCATTTAATCATTTATCATTTAACATTTGAAAGGCATACATTGTTGTCATACAGAAGTACAGAATACTTTTATCCAAAATGCTTCTTACTGTTACACTGTTAGAGACTGTGCTAGACAAATGAATGACTAATTCGGTCAGAAATAACGTAACTAATAACGTTAGTAAGCACTTCTTATATGCTTATTATGTCATAATCCAACATATGTGTAAAGAAACAACATATTCCGATTGGAAGGACTCCCATCTCCTCCTCGCGTCTCACACAGGGCTGAGCTGTGCATGGCTTTGCTCTCACTCGAGTGAGGAGGAGCGGAAGACCGCTGGTTCTCCAACATACAGCGGTGTGCTCTTCAGAATGTACCGGGACCTGTACCCCACAGACATAATAAGCATATAAGCAGTGCTTACTAACGTTATTAGTTACGTTATTTCTGACCGAATTAGTCATTAATTTGTCTAGCACAGTCTCTAACAGTGTAACAGTAAGAAGCATTTTGGATAAAAGTATTCTGTACTTCTGTATGACAACAATGTATGCCTTTCAAATGTTAAATGATAAATGATTAAATGATACACAGCGAAATCTACGCTCTCATCCTGCTTTCGCCAACGGCAGCGATGTGAAAGGCGAAGTGAACTCCAGCAGTAGCGCGCTTGCCGCTGGGGCTGCCGCGGGGGCGTGCCACGCGCGTCACGTGCCTGTCGCGGTCAATCAGGCCTACCCCGGAAATGGAAACGGTTGCGGAACTGATACAGGCGTCCCAGCCGGGGACCCTCCCTGAACAATATGAAAAGTGGTTTTCTGCCGCCCTCTGGTGGCCAAACACAGCAACTCCAGATACTGAACCTCCTAGGTTTGCTGGATACTATTAATACTATGATTAATACTTTTAATGCTATGCTGCGTCTGTTCATGTTGTGTTTCCCCGGTCTAGCTTGTGTTTAAAAGGTTTATCATTTTCATGTTTCCATTAAGGTTTATCCTTTACATATGTTTCCTGTAAGGTTTTCTCTTTACATATGCTTTCCATTAACACTTTGATTGCCTAAGGCTAAATTCATGATATACCATAGGTTGCCAGCTCTATTTGTCTATGGAGAAGTTCCCCTTCTTTGCAGAGCTATAACTTTTTAAATTCTATTGCTAAATTGCCATTATTAGGGCCCATTCAATGTCCTATATGTATTGTTCAGGGTGAAGCAACGTTAAACTTTTTCATTCACATATTCATACTAAAGTATGGTCTAATGTATAAGTATGTTTTCATCTCTTTCTGCAGCTTTCTCCAGAACGTGATCTATAGCCCCAAATGCATTATATTGATGAAATACAGTTTCATGGCAATCGGCGCGATATAAAAAATTCCAACTAGACATGGTTCTAGAAGTTACTACGTATGATCTGATGTTGACCGGATGGGTGAGGGGGCGTTTATAATTCTGTGGGCAACATTATACCATTCATCTAGTGTGGGTCATATGTTCATCGGATCAGTTAGTATAGGAGACATTGAAAAATAACGCTGAATCTTACCGTATCTTCCTCGCGCCGTTGGGCGATGAGCGTGGAACAGACATTTTCCTATTATGGGATGTAGAAATATCGGGTCCATTTCCAGCTTGTATAATAGTATATACGTCCAAATCATGTTGTTTATCGAGTTATTGGCAACGGATCGCTATGTATTGTGATGAGCTAGAGTGCCGGAACCTATACCGAGTGCCCGGAAGTAATATGGGTGAATTAGCACATCGTCCTAGTAACTTCCTCTTTGGCGATTGCGCCGATCGGCCACCAGATGGCGCTCTTGAACCGCTAGAGGGTTCAGTGGGGCTTTTTGGTGGGTCTCAGGCCAGCGGATGGGAAATATGAATCCGATCACAGATTTTTGAAATATTGATATCAAAGACGAGTTACGGCATCTTCGGCAACTTGAGCATGGCGGGGAAGGACGCCTAAACACGTTTTCGGCACTTAAAGTGTTAAGGGTTAATCCTTTTCATATGTTTCCATTAAGGTTTATCCTTTACATATGTTTCCATTAAGGGTTGTCTTTTTGCATATGTTTCCTTTAAGATAATCCCTTTACACATGCTTTTATTTATAGTGTGTGATTTCTTTTTACTAATACTTTGTGTTCACCAGTCTTGGTCATGCCTGGTCTTATACCAGCTGGCACTCATTAGTAATCACGGGCAGTATTTATTCCTGCCCGTTTCTCACATTCCTTGTCGCGCCATTGCCCTTGTTTTGTTTTGTCTACCCAAGTTGTGTTCGGTCACGTACTCACCTTTGTCACCTGTATTTCCCAGTGAGTCCGTTCCTTATTCTTAGTCCACTTTTTCCAGCTCTGCTGAGTTTTATTTTCGGGTTTTGCAGTTCGTTTTTGTTGTTACCGTTTTTAACGTGTATCATTGTTGCTTGCAAACTGCCAAAGTAAAAGCCTGTTCAGTTTCATTCCGTCGTCTCTGCCTCTACTCTCTCTGATCTTGTTCTGCATTTGGGGTCTCCTCACCTACCCTCACACCAAACCTTCACACAAACACTCACGGCGCTTCCCTCAGTCACCTTCAGTGTAACTGATACAGGGCAAGAACAAACGTCCTTGGGCACGCAGCCCTCATGAACACCTGGACTCCTCCCCCTCCACAGGTGCCACACATAATTAATTAACTAACTGCTACACGTCAATTCATTTGCCATTTCCTACACACATTATACCAAACAACCCGCAACACCAATACCCCCACAACAACCCAATAAATAAATATATACACATAACCCAATCAATAAATATATGTATGAATGTATATATGAATGTATGGTAATATGTATGTATGCATGTATGATAAGATTAACTCATTCTGGGCCAACAGCGCCCTCTGCTGATTAGGGATGGGAATTGAAAACCGGTTCCCGTTGGGTAATATGCTCCCGAAATGCTCCCGCTCTTTGGCTACTTCTATGTGCAGTGAAAACTACTTGAATGCTTTAGAACCTAGTCATTGATTTAGTTCAGGGTGAGCTAAAATGAGCCGCGGAGCTAACGTGAGCTAATCAAGCTCTCAGAGAGAGATAAACAGCTGGCAGCGGATAGTACAGGTACAAATACAATAAAACAGCGGGTGGGGGCTGTTGTGTAAACCTTGTACTCTTTAGTTCACATATAATAAGAGACGGAGTGTTTGTTTACTAGTCTGTACTCTGTAAGACAGAACCCACCTCACCCCTGCCCACTTTGCCAACCTAGGATGGCTTAGAGTAGACGACAGAGTACAGCAACTTGCAATGGGCCTGGTCTACAAGATACACTATACGACCGGGGTGCCCATGTACATGTCAAAATACTTCCCAAAGGTCAGTGAATACCACAACCACTACACCAGAGGAAGCTCAACAAATCATGTTAAACCCAGATTCGGCTCAAACAAGGGACTAAACACGTTTCGCAATTATGCCACAACAATGTGGAACGCCCTACCCAAAGCTGTAAAGGAATGTGAATCCCTGCCCACATTCAAAACCGCTCTTAAAGAGCACCTACGGGAGGCTGCAATTCGAAACTGGCCACCGTAAATGCCCAAAACCCCCACCACCTCCTAATAGACAGTCTCCTCCCCACCGCATGTATATATTCCCTCCCCGCCGTATGTATATTTCCCTCCCACCCACCCACCCCCTCCTAATGTACAGTCCCCTCCCCATCATATGTATATATCTGTCAGGATCTAGGGGTAACAGTACTGTATATTTGAATACCGCTTATGTCACAAATGTATCAGTACTAAATACCTATATGTCCCAATGGCGTGAATATTAAAGGCAACCAACTTGTGTTCGGCTTTTCTCTGATTGGCCGCGCCCCCACGCGCAGGCAAGCGCAGTCGTCCCACCTCCCAAATGAAATCCAAGGAGCGCAAGCGAGCGGCAGCGCGCCTTGTGTACCATGGGCTGCTGTTCCAACGCACTTGTGTTGGGCTGCTGTTTCACTCGTGTATAAACAAAGCCCATACAGTTATGAAATGCGCTGAACTAGAAAGCGTAACGTTATTATGTTTCGCGTTTTTAACAACCAACTACCAGATTCACTCGTGTATAAACAAAGCCCATACAGTTATGAAATGCGCTGAACTAGAAAGCGTAAAGTTATTATGTTTCGCGTTCCATTGATTAACGCCATTACCTGCTGTGCTGTAGGAAGCAGAGGTACAGTAAGTTACAGTAGGTGTAGGTTACATGTTTAATCAAAGCCCATACAATTTTTTAGATGAATGATTGTGGATATAATATAGAAAACACATCATTATGATATTGTCAGAGGGAGAGGCATGACTTTGCGACAGCCATATTAGACACTCACTGTACATCAGTGTGGAACTGTAACGTTATATGTTATTTCGCCCGTGGAGGCTGCTGAGCCTGAAGCGCCAGCGGGGCGACGCAGTGGTTTATCCCCGGCTTTCGTGCGCCGCCGCCGGCTTGATACAGCTTCAGCAGCAGCAGCGGCGGTGCTCTGTTGTAGGAAGCCCTTCAATGACAGCGGCGCGCTCTCATATTTTGCGAATGCATAAACTATATCTTAAATTATGGCTATGTGTCTAATATGGCTGTCGCTTATCAATGACTTCGCGACAGCCATATTAGACACATCGCCATAATTTAAGATATAGTTTATGCATTCGCAAATATGAGAGCTGTCATTGAAGTGGGTGGTGGCAGCATTACTAACAGTAGCGATTTTTATTGTTTTGTCATGACCAAACATAATCCCAACATAGATAGGAGGTGTACTGTATGTCAAATGTCGGTCATGTGGTGGAAGAGTTTAGTACAGTCACACAACAGAACACCGCTGTAGTACAGTCACACAACAGAACACCGCTGGTTCGACCAGCGCTTCTGCCGCGCCGCAAGGGCGTGTGCTAGTGGATTGATTGATTGGCCGTGTGGCCAATCAGAGAAACGCTGAACGAAAAGCTGAACACAAGTTGGTTGCCTTTAATATTCACGCGTCCCAATGCCATAAATGTCATGTATGTTGTGTATGTCATAAATGTCTATATGAATTGAAAATGGGGGACCCTGATGGAAACAAGACAAACGTCTTTCTCAGGTCTGCATCCCCTTAACAATTGTATGTATTGAGCCGTACTGTATTGTACCCATTCTGCAATCTGTTAAATAAAGTTTTCATTCATTCATTCATTCAAGTACCGTGGTGCAACATACAAATGTGTCCGTGTAGCAACACATGCCAATACCTTACAGGACAGGGGCCCGGGGAGGGAGCTCTGTGTGTGTGTGTGTGTGTGTGTGTGTGTGTGTGTGTGTGTGTGTGTGTGAGACAGAAGTCAGAGGAATAACGACCTGTTATTCAATAGATTAAATTCGTTTAAGAATAAAAAAATAAATACATTTTAAGAGAATCTCAAATACATTATTTTATTTAAGTGTAGGCTATAGTTAATGTTTTATTTTTTACAGTTTTTGTATTTTTCTGACATGGTAAATGGCTGCTTTTTTATATAGCGCTTTTATCCAAAGCGCTTTACAATTTGTTCCTTACATTTTACCCAATCACTCACACATTCACACAACGACGGCGGAGGCAACCATGCAAGGTGCCAACCTGCTCATCGGGAGCAGTTAGGGGTTAAGTGTCTTGCTCAAGGACACATCGACACGCTGCCCGGGAGGAGCGGGAATCGAACCGGGAACCTCCGGATTGCCAGATGACTGCTCTACCTCCCGAGCCACTGTCGCCCCTGACATGGGGGCTCAACAATAAATGACAATCAGAAATGTCAAGTTGCATGTTGTTATTCTAACCAGCTTAGTTCTGTTGCATTTCCAATTTATTTATTTAAATTATAAATTGATCAGGTATCGATAAGGGAATCGATAAAGAATCAAATCGATAAGCAGAATCAATAATGGAATCGTATCGATAAAATCCTATCAATTCCCATCCCTACTGCTGATGGCCCTTCCGTGCCAACGCTATATCCAATGGAGAATAAGACTTATGTGTGCATAAAACATATAAAATATAATAGCAATAGATCTAAATAACACAGTGATCGTCAATGAGTTGCTTCCAGTCAACATGTACGAAACGGATAGTTTTTTGATCTGTACATTTCCGTTTTATACCGTTTTGAATACGAGTATAGTTTTGGAGATTTCTAGTAATTCCAGAGAAAGACACGATAATAGCCCTTTAGTGGAATACACAAAACACGTTGTAATTTTTCGGCTGATTTATGAATCTTTTCAAATAAACGCTAGATTATCGATAGTATATGTGTCCTCATGTACGAAGAGAAGCGGGATGTTTGATTATACATATGATTGTATATGATAATGAGTGAATGTATGTATGTATGATAAGCTGAATGTATGTATGTATGATAATGTATATGAAGGTGTATATGATAATGAGTGAATGTATGCATGTATGATAAGATGAATGTATGTATGTTTGATAATGTATAAGATAATATGAAATGACTGATGGGGGGGGGGGGGGGGGGGGGGGTTGCAGTTCTCAGTCCAATCTGATCCAGTCTCCAATCTGATTTTAGTCCAATGATGAATGTTTGGTGTGTGTGTGTGCTGCTCGGAGTCACACTATGCCTGCCTATAATTATGCCAATGTTATGCTCATTTTATGCCTATGTCTATTTTGTGTCTACATCACTGCTGTGAAGCACTTTAGGCTGCAATTCTTGTATGAAAGGTGCTCTACAAATACAGTTTATTATTATTATTATTATTATTATTATTATTATTATTATTATTATTATTATTATTATTATTATTATTATTATTATTATTATTATGACTTGTATGTGGCACCTACTGCTGAGGTCCTTTCTGAGGTTCCAGCATGTATTTCAGGGCTTGTACAGACTGGAGCATGGCCCCATTGAGCGTGGCCCCAATGGTACTGTGTAAGAAAGAGATCATAAAGAAATATACATCCGAACGGGAACAAACTGTACATTGGAGGGGGTTGGGTGGGTGGGGGATTTGGACATTTACCTGGGCCAGTTTCTAATTGCAGCCACCCGTAGGTGCTCTTTGAGAGCGGTTTTGAAGGAGGGTAGGGATTCACATTCCTTTACGGCTGTGGGTATGGTGTTCCACATTATTGTGGCATAATTGGTTGCCATTTTGTCACAGGAAAGATTTGCCTCTAGGATGGAACCCAGGTAGGTATTTTCATCTTTCCTTGTGACAATATTGTCACCCACTAACTGAGAAGCCATTGGCCTTGCTGAGTTTGCTATCTGATCCAAGGAGAATGGATTCCATTTTACCCAGGTGTAATGATAGTTTGTTATCAGCGAGCCAGGTGCAGATTCTGCCGAGTTCAGAGCTGAGGGCTTTTTCAACCTGTAACTTGTTCTTGTCAGAGACCAGCAGGGCAGAGTCGTCCGCAAACAGGAACAAGTTGCAGTCACAAGCTGATTACATGTCATTTGCATAAATTAGGAACAGTAAAGGTCCTAGTATGCTTCCTTGTGGAACACCACAGCTAACTGGGAGTAGGTTGGGGGGCGGGCAGTGTACCGTTCACCTCCACCACCTGTTCTCTCCCCTCCAGGTAGGATTGCATCCAGCTCACTGATGAACTATCAAAACCAATTGCTTTTAGCTTATCAATCAGAATGGAGTGATTGACAGTGTCGAAAGCCTTTTGGAGGTCCAGCATGACCATGCCGCTTGGAATTCGTAGATTAGCTTTTCCCCGGCAAGGTACTTTACGACCTGTTCGTAGAAAAAAAGTTCCATAACTTTCAAGCATGAGCTCGGTATGTAATCACATGTCCATTGAACTGTACGGAGAAAGGACTCTGAAGGATTTTCTTGGTAAGTAGGAAATATGGCTAGGAGTCCATCATTCTGAACTTGTGATTTAATTTGCCTGTTACATTAGACGCATTTACCGCCCACTTGGCCTTCAATACCTATATGTGCCTCTTCAAGGAACCTTTCCGCCAGCTCGTACATATAACCCCTCCTGTGTTGTGTGTTTGTCAGGGCTTTCAGATGCCGGGTGTTAAGTGGCAGGGCCCCAGCAGTTAGCGGGGTATTGTTCAGTAGCTGCTTTACCGGGAGCGGCTCAGGGTGAAGGCTTGACGTGGGCCCGATGTTATTGTGTTGCCTGGGCCTCGTTGGGCCCGGAACAACTTGATTGTTACTTGAGCGCATGTGGTACTGAATGCTCTCTGATTATCCAGTATGACTACTACATTCATAATGTTTATGTCCCTTACCTGATTATATAATGTATATGAACATTTGTGTGAACAGAATTTGTGTGTGTGTGTGTGTGTGTGAATAAAATACAATCTTTTTTTCTATCCATGTGGGGACGAGGTAAATGAGCTATTTTAAGTTTAGGTGTTATGGTTATGTTAAGGCAGTGTTTCTCAAAGTGGGGGGGGGGGGGGGGCGCGCCCCCCAGGGGGGGCGCAGATGCATGACAGGGGGGGGCCTTGAGATTTATAAAAAATAAATAAAAAAATGTATTACAGAAAATTATCACTAAAGTGCTATCTGTTGCAGCTGCACTGTTCTCCATGAAAATACCATTTCTCAAAATCTGAAAATCATTATTTAATAACACACAGAAAAGGATCACCAAGTTACTCTGGATAAAAAAAAACTTTACAGACAACATTGAGACAAAGCTTCCTGACACATCTCCATCCAAACTCTTGGAAGAACTCTTTGAAATCTCATCTGATACCACCTAGAGAGCTAGTTTCAGAGTGTGGTGCTGAGTACCAAGTATCTCATCTCATGGCCCACCAAGTATCTCATGATGCAGCAGTTAAGGTGTTGATACCATTCAGCACCACATACAGTATCTGTGTGAAGCTGGCTTTTCATCCATGGCAGCTCTGAAAACAAAATATAGGGCCAATTTGAAAGGTCACGATATTGGTGTTATTTCAATAAATTTAAACATGGCCCATTTCATGACTATTTTGTTGGGGCGAGGGGGGGGGGGGGGGGGCAAAATATTTTGGTCCGCCAAAGGGGGGCCTGACAGAAAAAGTTTGAGAAGCACTGGGTTAAGGTGATGGTAGTGTGGGATTTATCAGCATTCATGTAACAATTGATTAATCATAATGGTTCCAACAGTCAGTTCTTTGGTTAATGATTGAAAGACAAGGACACAATTCGTTTCAGAAAGGTATGGAAAACCCCAACTGTGTCAACAAGTGGGCATGTTACTTAAAGGAACACGCCAACATTTTGGGAAATCGCAGCCCCTGGCCTCTGGAACAGCATCCCCACGTCCATCAAATGTCTTCCCCTGCTCTGTCTCCCAATCTTCCTCTCTCTCTCTCTACCGGACTGCCCGGTAGTAAAAACCAATACAAAAATCTACCAAAAGCAACAACTGCCTCTTTGAACTGCTGCCGTCAGGCAAGCGATACCGGAGTCTTATGGCGAGCACAGAAAGACTCAGAAGGAGCTTCTATCCCCAGGCCATCAGGCTGCTAAACGAACAATAATCGCTAAACGAACAATAATCACTATGCAACAACCATCAAATGCACACAGCACACACACCCACACGCACACACACACTCACTCAAACAAACAACACACTGCAGCACCCACTCTCCACACTTTAGATCACACAAACACACTTACACTTTATATTTATTGATAAAGGATTTGCACTACAACTCGTACACCTACTGTGAATTGTACCTAAACTGCACCTTGTCCATTTATGCCTTGCACTATATAGTATTGTATATTAGTACACTGCACAGTACTGTATATTGTATGGTAACTACGTCTACGAACATTGTACATATGTCTAAACTGAACACTGTGACCTCTTTTTTTTCTTCTAATTTTTACTATGTTTTTATTTCATACTTATCTTGTCATGCACAGTCTCTGGAGCGCAACAGTAAGAAGCATTTTGTACAAAAGTATTCTGTACTTCTGTATGACAACTATTAAAGAAACTTGAAACTTGAAAAGCATAATACAAAAATAATAATAATAATCTGCCCCCTCCATCGAGTCTTTTAAATCTAAACTCAAAACTCACCTACACCTGGCCTTCCCTGACTCACTCTGACTCTTGCCTTGTTTGTTTTGACATGTTGTACTTTTTTTTTTGGGTTGATAAGTGTCATGTTTAAATGTGTTATACAAACACATTTGATTGATTGATTGATTGATTGACAGGAACAACTTGTATCTGAAATTGAGAGATGTTCCCTTCACAGTAAGCACAAAGCATATCTCTCTTTCTCCCTCTACCTCGTATCTCTCTCCTCCCCCCCTCATCTCTCTCTCAGCCTGTCCCTCATTCTCCCCCTGTATACAATATGTGTTTTTAATAAAATCAGCACTGCTCTGATATTATGACCAGACTCTCAGTCTATCTGCGCTGGTCATCCACCGTTCTAAAATCACACAAACCACATTACCACAGACGCGTAAACCATAACGTTGTTTACCGAGCAATAACCTACTCTCTCTCTCTCTACCTCTGGCCAGTTCTCTCCCTTTCTTTCTTTTCGAATACACACTCTCTCGCTCTCTACCGTACTCATATCTCTTTTCTGTATTTCTTATGCCATTCTTTCTCTCTCCCTCTCTCCCCCTTTCTCTATCTCCCTCTCTCTGTCTCATCCCGTCACTGTTTCTCTCTCCATCTCTCAATGTATTTATCTTCGCTCTGCCTCTTTGTTCTCATGTGCTCTCTCTTTTCTCTGCCTCTCTCTCTTCTCTTTGTTCTCATGCACTCTCTCTTTCTCTCTCTCATTCTCTCCCTTTTCTACAATATGGGTTTTAATAGAAAAACATTGTTTATGAACCAGGGACATAATGTGATTTTGTCCCCTGCTTCTGACCTCATTAGTATTGACCTGTCCCCTGGTGATGATGTCACAGATGGCAGTTGCCGGGCTGACCAATCATTGGGAGAGAAATTGGGTCTTGATAGGTTACTGAAATGTGTTCAGTAAAAATACAATCCTGACAGTGACAGTGAGTCATATTAACCATACTGTGCAATGCAGTCAACATGCCGCAGAACAATTTAAACGTACACTATACATGTAAACCGTACTGAATTCTAAACACTGATGTGCATCTACTGACTGCGTGATTGGTACATTTCACCATCACTCATGTTTCATGGGGATTTGGGTATTTCTTTACAGTGTTTGGTCTACTCGGTTCAATCCCTGAACCCTGAAGGAAAATGGCTCCGTCAGTGTGACTCAGGCAGAAGGTAGCTGACAGTGGAAGGATGCTGAGAGGTTGTGACCCAGTCTTCAGCAGGGGCCCCCATTGTGTAATTTCCCCCCGTCTCCTGTCATCCAGGACACAGCTTCTCACTGCGGTTTCTTTCTTTTCTTCATTTGCTCTGCTTGCAAAATGTGGCTTGAGAACTGCTGTGTCCGACACTTCACGTTCAGCTTCACGTTCAACGACAGTCGTCAGCAAATCTACCCAGGGGTTAATAAAAGCTAAACTAATTAAATAAAATACGACCTCAGAAAACAGAATAACAACCTGCCTTTACGGCATACTTGGGAAGGAAATGCCTAATAAACCCTTTGATTTGTGAGGATGGGAAAAGCCTAGTTATCTTGTACCACATGTTTTATCACATGTTTTACCCAGAAGCAGTTGCAAACAGTGATACCGAAGCAGGTTCACAGGTTGCTCTGAAGTTTATTGGGTACATGGCATATATTTATATGTTGGTTGTCACGTACACAGCGAGCCATCAACATTTGTATCAATAACTAAAGGTGTGCCACAAGGTTCAATTCTAGGTCCTGTCCTCTTCACTATTTATATTAATGATATTGAGAACTTACAACTTTCCTTTATTACCCTCCAGGAATTGGTTCTTAACCTCTTAACACTTTGAGTGCCAGCCACGAGAAATCTCGTTAGTTCATGCCATGCGTTGAGTGCCAAGGACGAGAAATCTCGTTATTTAATCATTATTTCTTATATTAGCGATTTCCATCCATTTATCATCAATCTAGCCTCACGTTACCATTGGGACTGTATCTGAGCTCGAACAGGGAAAATACCGCCCCCTATCGTCTCCCGGATGGTAATGCACGCATTGGATTGGACTCAATGAAAATGGATGAGAAAAGAAAAATCCGGAATCCACATTTTACTTCTCAGGCATGTAACCCGAGCCGATCTGACTCATTGTAGACCCTCAGAGCAGCGTGGATTATCTGTTTCGAGTACCCAGCGTTGGATCAATAAACGCGATCGATATTTGGAATGGCGATCAGGAATTGGAATAATCTTTTTGGAGAACATCTGATGTGAGGTAAGGAATCTATTTTACCAGTCTTGGGGTAATCAGTTTTTTTCACATATATCTCAACGTGTCCCCTATATGTGTATGTGTGTGTGTGTGTGCTGAGCAGGAAATAGATAATTGATTTTTCAGCCAGCTTCTCTAGCGTGCATAAGTACACATATACTATCGATAATCTAGCGTTTATTTGAAAACGATTAAAATAGGCCGAAAAATTACGTGTTTTGTGTATTCCACTAAATATTTTTTCTGGAAATTTCCCAAAACGAGCGTTTTTCAAAATGGTATAAAACGGAAATGTACAGATGAAAATACAATCCGTTTCATACATGTTGACTGCAAGCAAGTTATTAATAAGCGACAGGCGTATTAGACATACTATAGAATATAGAAATAGCTCCGCGAAAATCATGAAATATCGGAAAATCTGTCTCAAATGGCTGGCATTCAAGCGATAAATCGTGCGCCCCCTGCTGGCACTTAACACTTGGAATGCCCAGCAGGGGGCGCACATTTAGTGCTTGAATGCCCACATCCACTTCAATGTTAGCATTAATATCGCCTAATCTATGTTTTAAATTATGGCTATGTGTCTAATCTGTCAATGACCTATTTCCAGTCAACATTGTCGAAGCAGATCGTTTTTTTATCTGTTAATTTCCGCTTCATAGCATTTAGAAAACCCCTAGTTTTCACAAAAAAAAGAGGATTCCATGATAATCGCCCCGTACTGTAATATTCTAGAACGTTGTCATTTGTCGGCCTATTTATGAATCGTTTTCAAATAAACGCTAGATTATCTATAGTATATGTGTACGTGTGCACGCTAGTACCGCGCGCTGAAAATCGATTCTCTCAGTTCCTGATCGCTCTTAGAGTCAAACAGCCATATCACAAACAAATAAAAAGCTTATATCTCCGTGAAAACGTGTCTGATTATCCTAAGACTGGTAACATAGATTCCTTACCTGAGATCAGATGGTATCCAAATGGATTATTCCAATTCCTGATCGCCATTCGAAAAAATCTATCCTTTTATTGATACAGTAAAAACACATAATCCCTGCTGCTCTGAGGGTCCAGCATGAAGCTGATCGACCCCGGTTACATGAGTGAGAAGTAAAATGTGGAGTCCGGGTCTTTTTTTCTCATTCATTTTCACTGAGTCCAATCCAAAAGGGTGAATTACCATCTGGGAGACGATAGGGGGCGCTTTTTTCACATCTGAGCGCCTGGGGTGGCTGATTTTCCAACGGTAGACTCGGTTGATGAAATATGAATTCAGATCGCTAATAAAAGAAATATACGAGAACAAAACTAATATTCTCGTTATGGGCATTCAACCCGCGGGGGGTAAACCAGAGAAAACTCGTGTTGGGCATCCAAAGTGTTAAGCATCGGGCAAAAATGGGGCTTTTCTTTTTTCTTTGACGATTGCATACCCAAAGTAATTTGCGATTTATTATACTTTATACTTATAGCACATGCATGAGTCTGGTCTCTTTTGAAAGGTAACAAAAATCACTTTGAGTGCTAATGAAATAGAGTAACAGAGGTTTGAACACACTGAAGTAAAAGTATTGTGTACTCACATTTATTTTTTCTGGTTGCCAGATGCCTGTTTTTAAGTTCCAGCTGAGAGGTAGGAGCTGGAAAACATAATGGTTCCATAGCCGGCTTAAGTCTTATGTAGTAAAGGTCCAAAGTTTATAAACATCCCACGGAAAATGAATGTTTTTGTAATGTGTGTACCAGTAGAAATTCGGCATGATTATCCAAAATGGCCGTCTGCTGCCATTCATTTCGATGTTCTAGTCAAAACAATGGACTTCTACGTCTTCTTGTGTCACCTTCTCCCACTCTCAGCTCTCGTCTGTGATCGCTTTCGGAGCAGACGCTCCTTGGCTACAACGGTGGTCAGTAATTTTCGCAATCAGCGGTGACTGGTCAGTTCAGAACCACAACCGAACATGGTCACTCGTTCGAACAGCTTGTCAAATGACACTCGACGTTTGTTTCGTCTTGTAACTCGAGAATGGAATCACGCAATAGGTTGAGTGAGGTGATGATCGAAAGCCAGAAAATTCAACTTTCCAACAATGTATTGGTTGATCGGTGAAAATGCAGCCTGGAGCTGACAGACGACAGCAAAGTGCCGCGACGTGTGCGCGAGTGTGTGGCTGCCCGCCGTCGAGCTGTCCAATGCTTAACACATTCCCCGACAACACGTTGTACGACGGGTTTGCTGATCATGCAAATTCCGCCAATCCACGGCGTACAACGTTATTGAGATCATATTTCATTTTTTCGCCATGGTATTCATAATTCCACCACCCAGCCTCGGCTGATACAGTGGGACTCGCTTCGAAAACGGTCAAAGCGGACTCCTCAACACGCTTCGAAAACGGTCAAAGCGGACTCCACAGCACTAGTTCCATTTGTGAGGAAAGGGGGTGGGTTATATTGAAAACGCTTGACAACAGAAGTTTAAACATAACTTCATATTTATTGGTTATTCATTTTTGTATATCATCCAATTTCCATCTCCGTGTGTCTCCATCTCCATCTCTTCCTGTTTATATTCGAGTGTGACGTCATCACCTACGGCAGCTTAGACGATCAAAACGCGAACCTAGAACAACCAGAGTCTCTCTCTCTCTCTCTCTCTATTCAATGATTTAAAGTAACCAAACGTTACAGACAGTATAAATACTAACTGGATACATTAAATAATACAGTAAATAATTTTTTTTATTAGTGTGTCAGTAGACTACTCTTAGTACATTTTCATAAAATTATTTTTTAAAGCATCTTCATGGTTTAATAATGCAAACATATGTTGCAGGGACTTATTATAATCATCATATTGGCGTGACTGTATGCATCAAAGGGTTAAATCAAGCATTTTTAAGTGCTTTAGAGGAAATGTCAAAATATCGCGATATCATTTAGAGGCCATATCGCCCATTCCTACTATAATGGTAAAATAGTTATTTAAAAAATTTGCCCCTAAAAAATATTATGTGCTCCTAGTGAAAAAGCTTAGCGTACAGCCCTGAGGTGGTGGATGTCTCTGGGTCTTGGCCAAGATTGCAGTGACTATTCTACGTGCACCACCGAGGCCATGGATCAGCTTCTTACCGTCTTCTGTCCGTGGTCTGTCAATGTGGTTTCATTGCTGGGTTAAGTAGTTCTATTCTATTCACATAATATGCTTACTACATATATCTATTCTATTCACATATATGCTTATTGCTTACCACTTGTATCTATTGCTATGTCCGCCCATCACAATCACGCAAGCTGTCTTAACGCCTGTCCCGTCTCCCTGAGTGGCTGTCTCGGAGTGATGACCGGAGTGTTGGACGTCCCGTGATGAAGACCGGGAGGATGTGACCCTCTCTGCGCCACCCCTTTGCCTCAAATAGATCCGCTATCAGCTCTATCTTTAATCTTTCAAAATGTTCAGTTGCTATCGCTATCAGCTCTATCTTTAATCTTTCAAAATGTTCAGTTGCTATCGCATGCACTTATCTGTGTTTCACTACACATATGAGTGCATGCTTACCAACTGTTCGCCTGTTTTACTGCAACACTACTATCACCGACATCTAAGAAGGGAGATCCCCCCCTTGAATGGCCCTTCTAAGGTTTCTCTCCTCCACTTGCCTGTGGTGCATTTTTTCCTATTGCTAGTTTATTTAAAAAAAAAAAATTATTATCTTTCCCCCTTTCTTTTTCCGTTTTTCTCCCATCCCAATGTTAGTCGTTATGCCAATTCCCAATCCCCTTCCTGGCCGCTGCGCACTCTACCCCCTACCGTCGGTCTGGGAGGGCGGAGACTATCACATGCTTCCTCCGACACATGTGTAGCCAGCCCACCGCTTCTTTTCACCTGGCAGCGTGGACTCTCACTAGGAGAGTGTAACGTGTGGAAGGTCACACTACCTCTCCCAGATCCTTCCCTTGCTGTGCAGGCGCCCCGACCGAACTGTAGGAGTCGTTGTTTACAACGACCAGGACCCACCCACGCCGGCTTCCCACCCGCTAACACTGCCAATTGTGTTAGTATGGATGGTCGGCCAAGCCGGATGGCTCTGTAGTGGTAGACAGACGCTTAGTCCGCTGCGCTACCCGGCCGCGCTATTGCTAGGTTTTAGTGAGTTTTTCCTTACCTTCGGGTGGGAGTGTTGCATTTATTTTTCATTTTTTGGACTTTATGGTGTTCTTGTTTTGTTCTTGACTTATTGTGATGTTTCTTCTTGACTTGTTTAAAGAAGACATGTCCGGCCCATGGGGACATTAACGTGTGTTGTCGGGCCTTACAAATAAATTTGATTTGATTGAGATAGTGACGTCTTCTATCCCCAAGTCATCAGGATGCTCAATGACAATGACACTATGTAACAACCCATCATCTACACTCACTGCACACACATCCACATGTACACACTTTAAACAAAGACTCACCTTACCACTCACTTTACTCACTTTAGATACTTTATATCTATCTATTAACCCTTTATTCGCCAATGACGTGTTACCACATCATTCTCCGCCATGCGTAATCTGCCAATGACGCCGTAAGGCGTCTTTGAGATCAATATTTCAAAAATCTGTCATGTCAATCATATTTTACCCACGGAGACTTGCTGTTGATCTCCTCTCAACTCTCCAACGGTTCAAGACCGCCATCTGGTGGCCGATTGGCGAATCGCCCAAACCGGAAGTGACTCGAGCTTGATACACTGGATAGCGATCCGTTGCCAATAACTCGATAAACAACATGATTTGGACGTATATACTATTATACAACCTGGAAATGGATCGCATATATCAACATCCCATCATCGCGAACTTTCTGCTCCACGCTGACCACTCAACGGTCAGAGGAAGCTGCGGTAAGTTTCAGCGTGTTTGATTATTATGATCCATATAAACTGCTGTGATCTATGTATCGCCCACACTACATGAATGATTTAACGTCGGCCACAGACTTATAAACCCCCCCCCCCCGGTCACCAGCAGATGATGAGGCATGACGTTTAGGACCTTGTACAATTGAAATTTTTTATCTGACGTCAATCAGTATCAAACTACATTTGATGATGTAATATATGTATTTATAGCTATAACTCGCGTTCTGCAGAATGCTCCAGAAAACGATAAAAACATATTTATACTTTAGACCGTATTTTAGTATGAATATGTGAATGAAAAAGTAGAACGTTGCTACATCCTAAACGATAGATACTTGACGTTGAATTGGCCATAGTAATGTCAATTTAGCAATACAATTTAAAAAGTTATAGCCCTGCAAAGAAGGGGAACATCTCCATAGATTTACAGTACTGGCAGACAGTGGATTAAGATCAGAATAATCCCTGGCAGATAAAGGGTTAAAGAGATTTGCACTATATTCATACCTCATTTGCACCCTACCCTAAGTTTGTACCTCATCTCATTTCTGCATTGTACCTCACTGTTACTCATTTGACTCTGTACTGTATATTGTGTATATTGACTGAACATTCCTTTACATACTTTTTACTTACTTCTTCATTACTTTTTTTTACTGTATGTAGCACACTCTCAGGGGCTCATACAGAAACAAGCATTTCATCATAAAGTATTCTGTATTTTGTTGTGACATAATAAACAAACTTGAAACTTGACTCTGAAAATAAGCTTAGAATTGGCAGGAATACAACACTATGTCCAGGTGATCCTTTGTCTATGTAGGCTTTAGAGGGTTAAGTAAATTAAAGTGATGTTTCTTTCACAATATTATACAGTACAGCTGCGGAGGCTTCTGTCCAGAATCTAATAATAATAATAAATTGGATTTGAAGAGAGAAGCGCCTTTCTCAGACTCAAGGACACTGTACAAGGCGAGAGAAGCTATATAAAAGAAAGGGTAAATAAAAAATTAGATTTTTTTTTGTTCTCTCGCTCTCTGCCTTTATTTCCTCTCTCTCCATCTCTTTTCATACTGTGTGTGCATGTGTGTCAGTATGCATGTGTGTGTGAGTGTGCATGTGTAGGTGCATGTGTGTGACTTGAGTGAGCATGTGTATGAGGCCCCGTTTAGACGGAAACGCTAGCAGGTGAATCCGCAAAAATATTTTTACGGATGTGCCTTTCGTTTATACGGAAACGGCGTTTTTACGGGGTGAAACCGCAAAAAAGTGAGACTACCTTCCAGGGTGGAATTCCTAGAAACGCAAAAGCTTTGCGATCTCGTCTAAACTATCAAAACGTATAAATCTGTTAAAACGATGACGAACGGGTTGTCACGGCTCTGGTCGCGCGTACTGCTTACGTCACAGGTAGCAGGTATGCGCCAGTAGCCGAGACGTAAACAAAGCAAGTATGTCTGACTTATATCAACGGAGATCACCTGAAGGCTACATTGGCAGTACTTTTAACCCTTTCACTGCCACACGACAGAAGGTTACCCCTTTACTATCACACAACCGGCTGTCGTGTGGCAGTGAAAGGGTTAAATACACAAGAATCTGTCCCGCGGCGTGAGTCGTGAGTGGACCCACTGTCTGTGAGTGACTCTGCTTTGGTGCAATCACATTCCCCATCCACAGTCTGCGAATCAGAGGCAGAGTAGGGCGGGTCTTCACAGCACGTCATGTGACATATGCGCCAATCGTGTGACAGCGGGTCTCCGTCGTTACAGCGTCGTCTGCACGGAGAATTCCACTCCAAAACGCTCGTCTAAACGTAAAATTAAAAGTGAAACCGCAAGATGACTTTTGCGGTTTCTGTTCACAAAACGCTCGTCTAAACGGGGCCTGAGTGTGCATGTGTGTGTACATGTGTGTGTGCATGTGTGAGTGCATGTGTGTAGGGATGTAACGATGCGACCTCACAACGATTAATTTCGATTACGATTATTCAGGCAACGCTTCAATGCATCATGAAATCTCTTCATTTGACCACGATTCGATTCGATTAATTTTCGATACATTTTCAGTTAATTCCCCAGAAAATGTTGAATACACAAATGTGGCTGGGGGAACTGATTCACTCAGCATGAATGGACTATAGGTCAATAAAAACAATACAAAAAAAAGAATTTAGATTAATTTAGATTATAATCTATTCTATCATATTAAAATCGATGCAGTTGAATCATCACATTAGAATCTATGCATTTCGATTAATCGATGCATCGTTACACCCCTAGTGTGCATGTGTGTGTGAATGTGTGAGTGTGCATGTGTGTGTGTGCATGTGAATGTGTGTCAGCTCGTACTCCTTCACCAGCAGATGTTGAGGTGAGTGACCTCGCTTAATTGAAATGTCTGAATAATGGGAGTTTGTGCACGTGTGTGTGTTAGTGTGTGTCTTATATATCATATAATGGGACCACTGTGTCATGTTCCTCCTATCTTGTCCGTGAGAGATTTAATATCATTGAGCTTTAGTGTGTCTTTCTGTGTGTGCGTGTGTGTCTCCCACGCATGTGCTTTTGTCTGTCATATCCACATGTCTTTGTGCATCACTGGTGTGTGTGTGTGCGCGTGTGTCTCCCACACATGTGCTTTTGTGTCTATGTCATATCCACATGTCTTTGTGCATCACTGGTCTGTGTGTGTGTCTTTGTCGGTGTGTGTGTCTTTCTGTGTGTGTGTGTGTGTAAAGCTGTTTGCCCTTTCAGAAATAATGTCTTTCCATCCACTGCAGAACCCACTGTGATTCTCAAGGCTAACATCTCCATACAGTACCTCCATATGCTGCATCCTGAGACATACTGCCGTTCTCAACCTGGGGTCAGGGGGCCCGCACGGGGACTGGAGGGAGGTCCATGGGGGCCCCTAGAAAAATAGGACCAATAGTCCAATGAGAGAATAATATAAATGTGACTATTTTTTTTTATCTAATCTAATTACTCCCCCCATATAGGTTTGATTGATAATAATACCAATCATCATCATTATCAGATACATTATGAATTCAGGTGCATGTCTAATTGAAACGTGAAAGTTATTATTGTGTTCAATGCTCATTATTATTATTATTATTATTATTATTATTATTATTATTATTATTATTATATGTTCAATGTTCATAATTCTTCTTCTTATTATATGTTCAATGGGCCTCATTCAACAATACTCTCTTATTATTTTTCTTATATTCTTGCTTACCTGTCTGTTAAGAGAACAATACGAAAAGCTACCGCCACATTCATCAAGCCGTTCTTAAAGTCCAAATCTGTTCTTACCCAGGTTTTTTGAATGGTGAATCCCACTCATTCTAAACTGGATGCGCGTTCTCGCGCAAGTCATTTGCATACAGAGACACGCCTCGCAGGCTCATTATAATACAAGAGCCGTGGGTCTGCATCGGATCCCAAGGCCGTATTCAAACGCTGGAGCGCTTTGCGATGGATCAAAATTAGATAGGAATCAAATGTATTGTCATCATACAGCACCTATAGCTATATAGTGGAATATACTGTATTAATATAGTAATATAATAGTAGTTGGCTAGTTGCGCGCTACTGGCCACCTCCCGCAGTGCACGCATATGTGACGGATCATATTGGTCTGCGTTGTGTTGATGTTAAATGAGAATGTCCCGAGGGGGAGTCGAACAGGGGGCTCCCGCTTCCGCGGGCGACGACACAGGCCGCTGCACTAAGAAGTGAATTCACTCCTAACTACCATACCTATGCGTCTGTTAACCCTGTTATGGGGAAGTGAGTTTAATTTACCAGCCCGCACTGCCACAGTCACTCGTCAACACACCTGTTTCCGTGACTGTGGACATACCCACGGGCTTCCTCGTTACACATACACACGTACTGTATACGTGCAATATGAATCGTTCCAGCAAAGTACTGTCGGCTTTGTCAATACTGAACGTGCGTTGTCAAGAGCCAATCGCACAGGTTGCCACTCATCTGGCTCTGCAAATAGATCTAGAGTCTGAATATTGAGAAACTTGAAACTTGAATATCTCCGCATATATGGCCTGATGACTGGCAGTGCGCATAGTACAGTGCGTGCTCCAAGTCAAACTGGATGACACATCTCTCTCAAATCCATTCTGAGAACGGAACGCAGTGCCCGCAACGCCGGTCTTGATTGATTGAAAATTAACAGATTGCAGAATGGGTACAATACAGTACAGCTCAATACACACCGAAACCCGAGTTAACTCGTGGTTGGGCGGCAAAGTGTTAAGGGGATGGATACCAGAGAAAGACTTTCGTCTTGTTTACATCAGGGTCCCCCATTTTCAATTCATCATAACATATATGACATACATGACATACAGATAGACAGTACTGCTACATCTATACAGTTATGACATACCAGATCTACAAATGCAGTACTGTTTGTGATACAAAAAGAGTAAAAAAAAAATAGAGTATATTTGATGTAGAAACTGTACATTGGAGGAGGTGGGGGGGGGGGGGGGGTTGGGTAGGTGGGGGGAACTGTACATTGGAGGTGGTTGGGTGGGTGGGGTGGGGGATGGGTAGGCGGGGTGGGGGTAACATTGGATTATCGACGAAACCTACTTGGACCAAGAAGAGGGTCTCATGTATTACTGGGTTTAAGTCAGTTGTTTATTTATTTATGTTTTACTGTTTGCATACGGCAAATGTTCTTGATAACAATCTAGTGGTCCGCATGATATATATCTGTATGTTGTGTATGTCATAAATGTCATTATGAATTGAAAATGGGGGACCCCAGGCGGTTAGGTGGCCGAGCGGAGATTGCGTTCGTCACCAACCCCGGAGCTGAATCCAGCTCACAGCTCCGGGGTTGTCACCAGCTTGGCTGGCCGTTCACACTAATACAATTGGCTGTATTAGAGGGTGGGAGAAGCTGGCGGGGTGGGTCCGGGTCGTTGTAAACAGCGACTCCTACAGTTTGGTCGGGCGCCTGCTAAGCGCGGATAGGACTTGAGGGGGATAGTGTGATCCTCCCACACGCTACGCCCTCTCGATGAGAATCCGCGCTGCCAGGTGAAAAGAAGCGGTGATTGGCTGGACGTGTGTCGGAGGAAGCACGTGGTAGCCTCCACTCTCCCAGATGATCTGACTGTGGGGGGTAAGTGCGCAGCGACCAGGAAGGGACTGGGAATTGGCATACGACTAACATTGGGATGGGAGAAAATCGGAGGAAAATGGAGGGGAAAAAAAAAAAAAAAAAAAAAAAGGGGGACCCTGATGTAAACAAGACGAAAGTCTTTCTCTGGTTCAAGTTCAAGTTTCTTTAATAGTTGTCATACAGAAGTACAGAATACTTTCATACAAAATGCTTCTTACTGTTACGCTCCAGAGACTGTGCTAGACAAGATAGTATCAAATAACATAGTATAGCATGTAATTTAGAAGAAGAAAATGAGGTCACAGTGTTCGGTATAGACATATGTACAATGTTCTGAGTTACCATATAATATACAATACTATGCAGTGTACTAATGTACAGTACTATCTAGTGCAAAGCAGAAATGGGATGAGGTACAATTTAGGTACAATTTACAGTAAGGTGTACGAGTTGTAGTGCAATCCTTCATCAATAAATATAAAGTGTGGGGAGTGGGTGCTACAGTGTGTTTGTTTAAAGTGGGTGTGTGCTATAAAGTGTGTGGAGTGGGTGCTACAGTGTGTTTGTTTAAAGTGAGTGTGTGCGTGTGGATGTGTGTGCTATGTGCGTTTGGTGGTTGTTGTTGTGTAGTGTTCATTCATTGTTCGTTTAGCAGCCTGATGGCCTGGGGATAGAAGCTTCTTCTGAGTCTTTCTGTGCTCGCCTTGAGACTCCGGTATCGCTTGCCTGACCGCAGCAGTTCAAAGAGGCAGTTGTTCGGGTGACTGGAGTCTTTAATGATTCTCTTAGCCTTGCCCTTGCAACGCTTGTTGTAAATGTTCTGGAGGGTGGGGAGCCCCCCTCCAATTGTGCGTTCGGCTGAACGTGTCAGGGGTCTGCCTCCCCTTAACACTTTGCCGCCCAACCACGAGTTAACTCAGGTTTCGGTGCCATGCGTTGAGGACAGTTGTTATTGTTTTATTCCATATTAATAAACGGATCAAGATCCCTGATCGACTCTGCAGATTTACCCGCCTCCTTGAAATCGGCGACATGCAATACCGGCCAGATCCTCTTAGGGGCGCCATCGCTCCACTGCAGTATCATTGTGGGCGAGTGGATAATTTTTTTTTAACTGTCTATGGGCGTTTCATATGAGCCTGGATCCCAAGCGAACATCCTCCACCGTTGATCACGGTTCGAAGCGCAGATTTCAGCCTGGAATAATAATAATAATAATTCATTTAATTTATATAGCGCTTCTCAATAACCCGAAGTCGCTGACAGTAGTCGAGAGCAGGGGTACAAACAAAGAAACGAAAGCAAAGAAACAAAACAAAACAACAAAGAAACAAAAACAAAAGGAACATGAGACCATGGGGGGAACGGGGGAGACAGCCTGATGGCACAAAAAAAGACTAGAGACATATCAATCAGGTTGGAGGGGAGGGGGGGGTTTAGGGGGGGGGGGGGTTGAAGGCAAGGGAGAACAGGTGGGTTTTGAGGCAAGCTTTGAAGGTGGAGAGTGTAGGGGAGTCTCTGATGGACTGAGGGAGGGAGTTCCAGAGTCGGGGTGCAGTGCGAGAGAAGGCCCGATCTCCGAAGTTTTTAAGCTTGGATGTCGGGACAGTGAGGGAGGCAGTGGAGGAGGACCGGAGGGAACGGGTGGGGCGGTAGGGGAGAAGGAGATCAGTCAGGTAGGGGGGGGGGCAGGCTGTGGAGGGCTTTGAAGGTGAGGAGTAGTGTTTTAAAGTTAATGCGGTGTTTGATCGGGAGCCAGTGGAGGGAGTGGAGGACAGGAGTGATGTGTTCGCGGGACCGGGTGTTAGTGAGGAGGCGGGCGGCTGAATTTTGGACCATTTGCAGTTTATGGAGGGAGCGGGAGGTGATACCAGTGAGGAGGGAGTTGCAGTAGTCCAGGCGGGAGGAGATGAAGGCGTGAATGAGGGATTCAGCAGCGGGGGGGGGAGAGGCAGTGACGGATTTTTGCGATGGGATTTATGATCAGCCAATGGACATATCGATCTACCAGATGCCGATGAATAATGGGGAAATGCTGACGGTAAGACATTATTAACCCAAATTACAGCCGGATCAGACATTGTTGTAAAACGCAAGCGATCGATCAGTGAATGTGGCTACTTGAACGCACACTGTATTGCTAATCAATAATACTAATCGGCGTCCCCCGCCGCCCCCATTTCATCCATAGATGCTCTGTAATAGTCTGCAACGGCATTTGGTCTAGTATATTTCTTGGCAGGCTAGATAAAGGGCTAATAGCTACTAACGTTATATCCCATGGCATTTCCGTTATACAAAAGCTACAGTTAAAACTCAAACTGCATATGATCGGTATGATCCTCAAGCATGTATGCATGAAAGGGGGGCGGGGGACGTCGTTTCTGATTATTGATTACTAGGGGTGTAACGGTACACAAAATCCACGGTTCTGTACGTACCTCGGTTTTGAAGTCACGGTTCGGTATTTTTTCGGTACAGTGGGGGGGGGGGGGGGGGGGGGGGGGGCGCGATACCAGTGCATACATTTAAAAATAAATAAATAAACATTTTAATTATATAAATTATACTTTTTTTTTTTAATACAGCTACTGTTTTATATATACTGTTTTTTTTAGTAATAAGTACTAGAAAGTAATGGTATTTATTCAACAACAGGTGATTGATTAATGATACTAATACAAATCTATACAATGAGTATGGGGCTGCAGCACTGCAGATATACCCTACTCCAATGATCCACACGGACAATATTCGTTGCTGCACTCAGTGCACTTGCTTCCAGAAGGCTCCGTTGAAGTAGCACAGAGGATCTGTTGTGATTTTTGCACAATAAATATTCAACATTCTCTTTTGAGACTCCGCCTCAGACTCTTATCATTTGGCACTAAAAGCTAAACATTGTCACCGATATGGCTGTCCGCAACATGTCATTAATTGTGTACGCGACGTGGTCGATCACTAGTGACGACGACGTGAGCTAGGTTAGCTAGCATGAGCTACCTGGAGATGGAAAGACTAACTTTACTGGTGAAAATGTGATTTACGTTGGAACTTGCCAACTTGCTGTACTTTGCTTGCAGGTCTGCAGCCATTATTGCTGGATTATGAATAGCCCCAACTTTAGCCAAGGTAACGTTATGGCTAAACCTTTAACGTTAGTTAATGCTAGCTTTCGGTTAGCTGTTCAATGCCAATAACACCACCAAGCGAACCCATCAGAGCTCCCCGTCAACAGCGCTCTGTCGGGAGGATGGCATTTAAGAAAGTATCTGCTGTTAAAATGACAAACAGCATTGACACTTTAATTCACGGTCGGTTAAACACACGTTTGTTTTATAATGCTCACAGCAGACCGCAGTGTTGTTGATAAATTACGTGGGGCCGGGGGGATTTAAGTTCCGCAAAAAAAGGTTCCGCACCGTTGCAATCGTACCGGAGGACCACATTGACGCGGTACAGTACGTATCCGCGTACCGTTACACCCCTATTGATTACCAATAACCGTGTTCGTCTAAGTAGCCACATACGCTGGTCGGCTGGTTGAGTATCATAGCAAGCTCTGATCAGCATGTAATTTACGTGAAAAAGATCTTACCATGAGCCGGTTGGATCCCCCCGAGCATTTTCCAGTTATCGATCGTCATCTGGTAGATCGATATGTCCATTGGCTGATGATAAATCCCCTTATTGCATAGTGAAATCCGCGATCCAAAACGTATTCCGTTCAAGAGACAATAGCGCTCGCTTCAGGTGAGTAGAAAACTACATTAGCGATCCTAAAAAAAAAGACAGCTTCTGCCACAGGGAACACTGCATTATCGATACAGCGCCCCTAAGAGGATCTGGCCGGTAATGCACTTTCTCGAATTCAAAGAGTAGGGTAAATCTGCAGTGCCACTTGGCGACCTTGAATAGGTTATTAAAATGGAATAAAAGCCAAAACAACTTGCCACAGATATATCTGTCCTTCGATTCCATGCGTTGTGGACAGAATCACGGATAAAGCTGTGGCAAGTTGTTATTGTTTTATTCCATATTTATAACGCTATTAACGTCCGCGATCGAGATGCATGACCTACCCACATATTTGATTTTCGAAACATGCAATACCGGCCAGATCCGCTAAGGGGCGCCATCGCTCCACTGCAGTATCATTGAGGGCATTTGAAAAAAAAAAAAAATGTCACTGTATGTGGGCGTTTCATATGAGCCTCGGTTCCAAACGAACACCCTCCATCTTTGATCACGTTACCGATCGCATATTTCAGCCTGGAATAATGGGATTTATGATTAGCCAATGGACATATCGATCTACCAGATTCAGATGACTAATGACGAAATGCTGCCTCACATGGGCTGACGGTAGGATACTATTCCCCCAAATTACAGCTGGATTGGACATTGTTTTAAAACCTAACGTGATCGATCACTGACATTGGCTACCTGAACGCACACTGTATTGCTAATCAATAATACTAATCGGCGTTCCCCGCCGCCCCCATTTCATCCATAGATGCTCTGTAATAGTCTGAATGCTACGCAGCTTGTTTTATTTCATTCGTATATATACAGCAGAAATGGCATTTGATATAACGGCGCCAATGTTTAGCCTATTATCTAGCTTCCTGGAAAAAAGACGAGACGAAAAGCGCGATAAACCTTATATTCACGACGCTATAAAATGACAACCAACCGATGGATTTTTATTTTCTTTAAGCCATTATGAAGGCACGGTTTATGCACTCAAGTGACAATGAGAATGGACAGATAGCAATACTATAAATTATATATATAGCTCTTAGAAAGTACATCGGTTTGTAAACAAACCTCTGTCCTCTGAGGCATAAATCGCCGCAAGACTGTGGTCGCCAAAGTGTTAAGCATGGATTCGAAACACGGATATATCAGTCCTTGGGCGCCATTGTGTTAACACATTGGCGGCCACTGGGATGAGTCTAATATCACTCTAGACGACCAGCATATGTAAACAGACTTGGGGCTGTTTCTAGAGCTAAATCTATACTTTATAGTATTGCTATCTGTCCATTCTCATTGTCAATTGAGACCATAAACCGTCCCTTCAAAATGGCTTAAAGAAAAAAAAATCATTAATACGTTCTCATTTTATAGCGCCGTGAATATAAGCGTTATAAGGGATCCCGGCTAGGATATTTCCTGGAAGGCTAGATAAAGGGCTAATAGCTACTAACGTTATATCCAATGGCATTTCCGTTATACATAAGCTAACTGCATATGATCGGCACAATCCTCAAGCATGAAGGGGGGGGGGGGGGACGTTGTTTCTTATTATTGATTACCAATAACTGTGTTCGTCTAAGTAGCCACGTACGCTAATCGCCTGGTTGAGTATCATAACAAGGCCGGATCAGCATGTAATTTACGTGAAAAAGATCTTACCATGAGCCGGTTGTTTCCCCCCGAGCATTTCCCCGTTATCGATCGCCATCTGGTAGATCGATATGTCCATTGGCTGATGATAAATCCCCTTATTGCATAGTGAAATCCGCGATCCAAAACGTATTCCGTGCAACAGACAATAGCTATCGCTTCAGGTGAGTAGAAAACTACATTGGCTTTTATTCCATTTTAATAACCTATTCAAGGTTGCCGAGCTGCACTGCAGGTGTACCCTACTCTTTGAATTCGAGAAAGTGCATTACCGGCCAGATCCTCTTAGGGGCGCTAACGCGATAATGCAGTGTTCCCTGTGGCCGAAGTTGTCTTTTTTTTTTTTTTCTCTAATGTAGTTTTCTACTCACCTGAAGCGATAGCTATTGCCTGTTGCACGGAATACGTTTTGGATTGCGGATTTCAGTGTGCAGTAAGGGGATTTATCATCAGCCAATGGACATATCGATCTACCAGATGGCGATCGATAACTGGGAAATGGCCTGGCGGATCCAACCGGCTCATGGTAAGATCTTTTTCACGTAAATTACAGCCCGATCGGGCCTTGTTATGATACTCAACCAGCCGATCAGCCTATGTGGCTACTTAGACGAACACGGTTATTGGTAATCAATAATAAGAAACAACGTCCCCCGCCCCCCATCTTTTAATTAATTTTTTTTTTTTTTTTTATTATCTTATGTTGTGGGACTTGTACAGCACTTTGGTAAACTTTGTTGTTTTTAAATGTGCTCTATAAATAAAGTGGATTGGATTAATTAATTAAGTAGCCCCTTTCGTGACTGTGACGCAGCCAACAAGGTTTCACTCGGCTGTGTGATTTAATTCAAGGTGGATCGCTGTTGTCATTTGAACAACTTCAGATTTCATGGGAACTACCAATCCCCCAAATCAAGAATGTTTAAGATGAATGAAGTAAGATTTTGATTATTTGAAATATGGCCTGTGTAGACTAAACTATGCACAGAATTATGTCAGTCTACAAGGTCCGGATTCTACATGGTCCGGCAATGTAGACCTTGTAGACTCCACTAGAGACCAATTATCAGTGAATGTTCATGCATTTTTAAGAAGGGCTACTTCCACAAAAAAACAAAGAACTCACCAAAACATCTCAGTAGCACCTTATCTAAATGTTCTATTTCATATATGGAGATTCATATTTATTTATGTATTGCATGCATTTCTACATTTTATTTCCTATTTTGTTTATTCATCCCAGTATCTTTCTTTCTTATGTGTGGAATTCTACAAGGCATGTAGGTGTATATGTGTTTGAGGATGATATCCTTCAAACAGGCAATAGTGATGATATAATTTGGGCAGTGCTGAGCTGGGTTACTTTCCTCCAGTGTATTTGTCCCCCGGCCCCACCCAATGGCCCCATGCACACACACACACAAATCGAAGTAAAAAATTAAAATAAAAAATGAAAAGCGAGAGACTAAACCTGTTGTTGTTAGCTTACATGCTAACGTGAATGGGATCGACCATAGCATTGCGGCTAGGCTAGCTACCATAGCAGTACAGCAGCTAGTTGAATGGATAAACGTTATTTAACATTGCAGAATGGGTACAATACAATACGGCTCAATACAAACAGTTGTTAAGGGGGGGGGTGCAGAGTCATCAACACAATGTACCACCAAGAGCGGAGAGTTTATGTCTCTCAAAAAGCGAGAGACTAAACCTAAAGCTCTTGTTGTTAGCTTACATGCTAACGTGAATGGGATCGGCCATAGCATTGCGGCTAGGCTAGCTACCATAGCAGTACAGCAGCTAGTTGAATGGATACACGTTATTTCGATGGCACAAGCTTCAAAAAAATTAAAAATTGTATTCGATTTTTTTTTAAATGCTCGAAGCTTGTGCCATCGAACGAAGCTTCGAAGTATTTAAGACAGCCCTAGCATTCATAATTCATCCAGCCTCCCTCCGGGACTGCAGCTGCACCCTGTCTGATATTGCAACACCTCAATACCGCCGCCTGGTGGATGATCGGGCGAGTTACACTCCACACCAAACCGGAAGTGGCGCTGGTGCATCGAGGAAATCCCTCCGGCAGTAATATCTTGTTACGTGGGTCCAGACAAACACTCGAGTGCATCGGATCGCTTTCTAAACGCTATAATCTATATGATTTCGGCGTTTATTGCGTCATACAAACGGGAAATGGATCTAGCAGATCGACGTCAAATAATTGGAATATTTTTCCTCCAGTCTCATCGGCAAACGGTAAGAGGAATATAACGTTATTTTCAACCCGATTGTTTATTCATTTCACGGCAATCCATCTGCTCAACATATGAACTCATACTAAATAAAGCCGTTACTGACGATCAAGGAATTATAAACGACCCCCCCCTTTCCTTCACGCATGATGAAGCATAATGTATACCGATCATATACATTTGAATTTTATAGCGTGTATAGGAAAGAAACGCCTATCATATGCTTCAGGGCCTATAACTTGCGTTTTTGGAATTACAGCAGAAAACCTTAAAAACATACTTATATTCTCGACGGTATTAACACAACAATGTATGAATGAAAAAATATAACGTTCCCACATCCGGAACGATAGATACCCGATGTTGAATGGGACATAGTAATGCAGATATAGCTATAATATTTAAAAAGTTATAGCCCTGCAAAGAAGGTAACATCTCCATAGGCTTAAGGCCTCTACATGCTACAGCAACTTCAAAGCAACTTCAACACAACATCAGCGCGATTTCAACGCGGTTGTTGCATAGGGTCTTGTAGACTGTGTTGCGAGGACGTTGCGCGCCTGTCTCCAAAATCTAGAGGAGGAGGTCCGAAAGTACCAACATCTATATAATAGCGGGTCTAAAGACTACAAGGATAGCAACATGACAATTAATTCGTGGAAGGAGATTGGGGAAACAATGAGTATGAACTGGGTTGATGTGGCAAAAGAGTGGAAGAAAATCCGCGACAAGTTTGTCAATTAAAAGGTTGCTAACAAAGAAAAGTGGAGCTGCAGGTGGTGAATGTCAGATGCCGACATTTTATATCATGCTGTCCTGGCTAGAGGTGTTTATTAAACACCGGGAGACGGAGACCAATTATCCCGAGGTACGTTATACAACTTTTACCAACGTATTTTTTTATTACCAACATTAGCTAGCGCGAGCGTTAACGCAAGCTAACTAAATAGCTTTGTTTGTCTGGACTATCATGCTAGCTACTGTCTATCTGTATGTCATGTATGTCAAAATGTCCTGATGAATTGAAAATGGGGGACCCTGATGTAAACAAGACGAAAGTCTTTCTCTGGTCTGCATCCCCTTAACAATTGTGTGTATTGAGCTGTACTGTATTGTACCCATTCTACAATCTGTTAATAAAGTTTTCAATCTATCAATCAAAGGACAGCTGGGTTCAGCACTTGACAGCTGTAAGATCATTTTTTACACTGAACCTCGTCTGACCTCGTGTGGCAGCATAAATTATTATTTATTACTACAATAATAAATAAATGA
This sequence comes from Notolepis coatsorum, assembly GCF_963971535.1. Classification (NCBI taxonomy): domain Eukaryota; kingdom Metazoa; phylum Chordata; class Actinopteri; order Aulopiformes; family Paralepididae; genus Notolepis; species Notolepis coatsorum. Next base: position 22,299,502 of record NC_140182.1, read on the forward strand.
TAATAAATCTAATTACATTACATCAACAACGTATTTTGCCATGACTCTTTCTTTCTGGTGTAGTTATAGTAATGTACTGTATACATTCTTGTCATTACAGGAAGACCAGCCATCACCAGAGGCAGACGTGTCAGGGACAGACACAGACGTGGTGTCATCAGGCCCAGACGCACCAGAGAGAAGACCCTCGTCCTGGCTCATCGGCTACCAACCCAGAAGAGCTGGGCAGCCTACCCCTGACCTCAACCCCAAAGAGGAAGAGAAGCAGGAAGGGCAATCCTGAGGATGACCTGTTCGCCAAATGTCTACAACAACTTACACAAGACCGGGCGGAAAGGGAGCAGCTGTTTGCAGACTTGCAGACAAGCGCAAAAGACCAAGTTGGCCAATTTTTAAACTCGATTGGTGGTTTAATGCGCATGCTGCCACCAAGAGAATGTGTTCTGCTACAAGCGAAGATGCACCAAATGGTGTATGAGTCCTTCCAATTACACACTTAGCTCCCACACACACACACACACATATACACACACACACCACACTTGTAAATAGTGTACATAGTTCTTTAGTTATTTAATTTTAAGTTGTTCATTCGTTTTTACATGCTAGAAGCAAAGATACACCCTGTCCAATTACATAGCTCCAACACACACACACACACAGTTGTAAATAGTAGTTATTTAGTTCTTCAATTTTAAGTTGTTCATTCATGTTTTTACCTCCTTATTTTTTCATTATACGTTTTCTGTACATGTTGTGTGAAGTATTGTATGTAATTTTAGATGTTCAAATAAATTCAATCAATCAACCATTGTAATGATCCGTTATTTTTGAATAACTTGAGGTTTTAACATGATATAAATGATATAGTGTGTCTGTGTGTGCATACATATATATATATATATGTCTGATATTAGCTTGTATAAGTCTGCTAAGCAAGTATACTGTATATATATAGAGAATATATATAGAGAACCTGTCACAGTGGTGTCAGGAGAACTGCCTCTCCCTGAACGTCAGCAAAACAAAAGAGATGATTGTGGACTTCAGGAGGTCGGGGGTCAAGGACTACAGCCCCCTCAGCATCGACGGGGCACCGGTTGAGAGAGTGAACAGTTTCAAGTACCTCGGAGCCCACATATCCGAGGATTTGACATGGACCACACACATTGACAGTGCTGTGAAGAAGGCACGACAACGCCTATACTTCCTCAGGCGCCTAAGGAAGTTCCAAGTCAGTCAGAAGATCCTTAGGAACTTCTACTTATGTACAATAGAGAGCATCCTGACTGGCAACATCACCTCCTGGTTTGGGAATAGCACTGCACAAGACCGTAGCAGACTACAAAGAGTGACACGTTCAGCCGAACGCACAATTGGAGGGGGGCTTCCCACCCTCCAGAACATTTACAACAAGCGGTGCAAGGGGAAGGCTAAGAGAATTACCGTAATTCCTCTAATAGTAACCGGGTCTCAAATACAAGCCGGGTCTCTATTAATGGCCGGGTGCGCTCTTGAGCTAAGCAATTATAAGCCGGCCTCCTAATACAAGCCGGGTTACTAATATACTGAGCTGCATACTGAGCTAGTTACTTGATTTCACTTTGAAAACATTGAAATGACCAGTGACCACCTGTAATTGCACTGTTTACTATTTCATACAGTACTTGGTTTCAATAAATGAACCCAGTACATTTTACTGGGTTCAAACTGACACAAAATGTTGATTTATTCATTATGATCGTTTTGAAAATTTAAAATATAGGCCTCCCTCTTATACAGGCCTCCTCCTAATACAAGCCTGGTACCCGCTACAGTTGAAACAAATACAAGCCGGGGTTACTATTGGAGGAATTACGGTATTAAGGACTCGAGCCACCCGAACAACTGCCTCTTTGAACTGCTGCGGTCAGGCAAGCGATACCGGAGTCTTAAGGCGAGCACAGAAAGACTCAGAAGAAGCTTCTATCCCCAGGCCATCAGGCTGCTAAACGAACAATAAACACTATGCAACAACCATCAAATGCACACAGCACACACACCCACACGCACACACTCACTTAAACAAACACACTCTCCACACTTTAGATCACACAAACACACTTTATATTTATTGATAAAGGATTTGCACTACAACTCGTACACCTACTGTAAATTGTACCTAAATTGCACCTCATCCCATTTTTGCCTTGCACTATATAGTATTGTATATTAGTACACTGCACAGTATTGTATATTATATGGTAACTCAGTTACGTCTATTCTGCATCGAACATTGTACATATGTCTATACTGAACACTGTGACCTAAATTTTTTTTTTTTACTTCTAATTTACATGCTATACTATGTTATTTTATTTCATACTTATCTTGTCTTGCACAGTCTCTGGAGCGTAACAGTAAGAAGCATTTTGTATAAAAGTATTCTGTACTTCTGTATGACAACTATTAAAGAAACTTGAAATATATATATATATATATATATATATATATATATATATATATATATATATATATATATATATATATGAAATAAATTGGTTATGTAAAACAAATGCAAACCGAAATCAACACAGAGGGGTTTCAAAGGAAACAGAAAATGAATTGATCTGAACTTTTATTCCAAATCATGAAGGCGGCTACTATTCACTCGTAGTCAAACTGTGATCTGATTTGGTTTGCCGACCAAGACTTTGTTTTTTTCTATGCTGAATGAGCTGTTTTCTGAAAATGGTCAGCACATCTCTATAAAAACATGTACTATAAACACAAGGTAAACACATGTAATGTAAACACATGTGCTGTAAACTATTATAAACACATGTACTGTGAACACATAAAAAAGGAGCAGCCAGAACATACGTCACCCATGAGGTCTATTGAAACATGCCAAAGACCTGAAGACATGGCTGATGAAATGTTTATGGACCACTTTAAACCCAGCATTAAATAATACTGTACTGTACATGCTGGTTTGTTAAACAATGGGTCTGGACCCATAATCGGGTCACAGGCGTTCTCCTGCAGGTCCCCAAAGGACAGCAGTAGTATGTTTGTGATCATATGTCTTCAGCCTGTGTCCTGTGATGAGAGAGTTTTAATATAGTCCATAAGGAAGAACAGAATAACTCTTTGAGAGCAGTTTTTGAAGGAGGGTAGTGATTCACATTCCTTTACGGCTGTGGGTAGGGCCTTCCACATTATTGTGGCATAATTGCCGATCAAAGTCGACTATACAAAAAAAAATACTCCTAATACTAATGTTCAAATACACTTCTACACGAATGACAATGAAATAGTGTTCAGTGCAATAGGCCTCTTCTGACTGTCTCGTCCTGCCATGGCACAAGTCCCTGTGGGGACTGGAAAAATGCCATGAGATCATTCCTCACGGCAAAGGCTGCACGCGTGGCTCTGGCACCACCAGCAGACAGGCGTCCTGTCGCGAGCAGGTTTCGGTCGCCTGCCACCTGTCTTCTCCACTCCCCTGGTTGAGGCTCACCAGCCGATTGGGAGTCGGTGAAGTTGGGTGGTATGTACCTGATTGATTGAAAACTTTATTAACAGATTGCAGAATGGGTACAATATAGTACGGCTCAATGCACACAATTGTTTATGGGATATCATTTTCAATTCATAATGGCATTTATGACATACAGATAAACAGTTTCAATTAATTACATACAAATATACAGTACTGAGAGATAAAAAAAAATATATATATATTCAAAGGGGAATAAACTGTACATTGGAGGGGTTGGGAGGGTGGGTGGGGGTGTTTGGACATTTACCTGGCGTTGGATTCATTGGCAGCATCTGTGTATGCCAGGAAGTTGTGGAGAGCAATGCACGCTTTTACGACATGCACAGCCTTGTCCGGTCTGAATTCCAGCGGTTGCCCTAGGATCCTCCACCTGATTGATTGAAAACTTTATTAACAGATTTCAGGATGGGTCCCTCATTTCAATTCATCATAACATTTATGACATACAGATAAACCGTACTGTTGCATCCAGACATTTATAACATACAAGATATACAAATATACAGTACTTTTTAAGAGACAGAGGGGGGGGGGGGGGGGGGGATTCACATTATTTTACGGCCTTACCTGGCAGCCAAAATCCCAAAGCTATTCTCAATGACACGTCTGGCCCGCGAATGACGGTAATTGTAGACAGTCCTACCGAGGTCGAGGTTGGTACCTGCGTGTTGTACAAATGCAGGTCATTAGAGATCATGTTTTATACAAATACTGGTATAAATTAACAATCTATATCTTTCAATCGATGTCAATGTAATGTACCCGACCTTTTTAAAGAACTGCTTCAATTGCAAGTCCTTTCCCATCAAAACAAGACTTCAATCTCTGTTTCAATGCCATTCCCCCCCACCCCCCCCCCCTTTTTTCCGCTTCAACTGAGCAGATCGAAGTAAAATTTAGTATTTTGGACAGTATTATGATAACAATGTTTTTCAGGGCATTCTATAACAAAAAAAGTATATATTTACAGTTCACATGGGCTTTATATCTGAACATGTTTGTTCTCGTGAATAAAATGTGATCATCATGAAAGAGTATCAAGTTGCCAAGATGTTTATTATGTAAAGTACTTTATTATTATATTATTAGCTCACCTGGAAAGGGACGCATGAGGTTAATGTGCAGGGGGAATGCACAGTGACTCCAGTTCCCGGTAGGTTGGCAGGAGGGGGCAGATTCAGCTTCCCCTGGGTTGATTGATAGATTGAAAACTTTATTAACAGATTGCAGAATGGGTACAATACAGTACGGCTCAATACACACAATTGTTAAGGGGATGCAGACCAGAGAAAGAGTTTCATCTTGTTCACATCAGGGTCCCCCATTTTTTATTCATAATAACATTTATGACATACAGATAAACGTTAGGTTATGACTATAACCAAGTTCTGTTAGTATAGCGACGCTCGGCATCGCTCTCTGCACTATCTCGCATATGTGCACGCGCACTGAATAAAGACCACAAATGTACCTTTAATCCCAATATTCGTCTGACCACACCCCTATCAGCTTACCCATATAAGCAGGGGTGGGGCCACCCACTCGCCTCCTTCCCAAGCTTTCGCCACAAGGCGAGGTCAAAGGCTGCAGCGGCGTCGGATGCCGAGCGTCGCTATACTAACAGAACTTGGTTATAGTCATAACCTAACGTTCTGTTTCGTATTCGCTCTCGCTCGGCATCGCTCTCTGCACAAGGGAGGCCGAGCAAGAGCCAACGGCCGACAAATACACCCCGCTGACAGCCCCCCACAACCATCAGAACAGGGAGGGCCGAGCCCCCCCGACCCACCCTAATGGAGGGCACCCCCCCTATTAGGGGCTTCACGGGAGGGCGACGGACCCGACCGTGCGAAGAGGCACTCAAGCAACTCAACGCACAGGGTGAGCAGACCGTGGCTTGACCCCACGACTACACACACGCACAACCCGCATGCCACCCGGGAACGAACGGAGGAACAACCTCGTTACTGCCCCCAGAATCACAGGGTCAAGGGCAAACCCAACCCCGTGGCAAGGCCGTAGCAGCGGAGCGCGAAGGAAGACCCAGACCCACCAAAAGGACTGGACTCCCTGGAATGGGGGCCCGGAGAAGTCCATGCCAGCATCAAGACCCCACCAGGTGGGCACGTAGTGCCCCGCCCCCCACATCGCCAGCGTATTCGGACAAAGGCCCCTCAGCCGAGCGGGCCCCGTCCCCCCAATAGTACACCGCCTGGCACACTGACCCTGCAACAGGCAGTCAGCATGGCCGTAAGCACACAAAAAAGGTTAACCAACGGAAGCAGGCAGCGCACCGGGGAAAAACCAGGCAACAGGCTATTAACCCTAGCCTGGAGACTGCGGACGAGACAGGCGCCAGAGGGGACAGCTGAACACAGCCGCCCCGGCGGAAGGAGCGTAAGCTGGCGGTGTTGCATGACCAAGCCTCCATTTAAAAACCCCCACCCAGAGGGGTCGAGGCAGAGAAGGCTGACACGATTGGCAGACGTCATGAACGTGCAGGGGCACCCTCAAACGGTGAACCCGGGAGTTGACACTGCTCCAACACACCAGGGAATCAACCACCTTGGTGTTACCCAATGCAGTGGTTGTTCCTATAACCCCTAAAAAAAAAATCCAAAACACACCTGCGGGTATACACCGGCTATACCGCAGTACAAGTGTTTCAGTTTTCAAAAAAGGGTTAACCCAGGCCTACGGGTCGACGAAACATTACTTCGGACCGGGCCTGGCGGTACGGGAAGCACAGGGTCACCAGAGGAGGTCAAAAACCACCCCCACAGGCCCCTCTTCGCCATGCGTGAGAGAGGAGCGAAAAAGAATGGAGAACCAGCCCCTAAGCACACCGTACTTGGTATTCCCAGGCGGTCTCCCAACCAAGTACTAACCAGGACCAACCTGTGTAGCGGCCGAGATCCGACGAGATCGAGCGTGTACAGGATGGCATGGCCGTAAGCCATTACGACAGTGCTGAGTAAAAACGTACCCAACCAGGGTCTCCATAGCGCTTAACCCTGTGACACCCGGACCGACCTGGCATTGTTCCCCCTGAAAAAAAAAGCCCAAGTCCCTCAGGGTACCAGAACAGCAGATCTGCATCCCCGGCGGACAACGGGTTCAACTGATCCGGACCAGCGTGACCAGAACCAGTCCGTGCCCTAACCACGCCGACATGCCTACTCCAGGAGAAAGGGCAGATATGCGTGTCGATCTTAACATGAAAAGGCGCCACCCAGACGTTCGGGCGAACCGCGCCTGGTGGCCCACCCCAAGGGCGTGAGACCCCTCTACATATGTTCAGATCCATTCCGTCATCATCCCCCAGACATGAACGAGAATCCGTCGAAAACCAACCCAGGTCGTGGGATTTGGTCGTCGGAAGAGGAAAAACACCCATCTCAGTTGCTTTATAAAAACGCCGTTTTAACCACAAGCAACCAAGGCGTGCCAGTCAGTCGCCTGTTTACAGCGAGCTAGCACTATACGTGCGTCGGGACACACCCCCATCAATGAACAGGCTATTTAGACCTGTCATTGAATCCCCAAGGCGCCCAGGGGAACGACAAGAGGGGTGTGACACTTCCTAACTCCAACACTTTTTGAATAGAAAAGAAGGAAGCATCAACAGTATGTATCCCAGTCTACACAGCCGGGGGTAAAAAAAATTCACATTTTTACATCCCACCACCCTCCCATAGGAAGGAGACGGGGATCCCCAGAGAGACTTCCCACGCGAGCTGTACAGATTGAAAAGAATATATTGCACCTTGAGCCATGTAAAAAATTGGTTTTAGGGCTCTCCGGGGAAGAGGCACTGAACCCATACACACTCAATAATCGAATTGAATCGAATACATATACAATAGAATAGGACACCTTCTAGAGGGTCCACTCACTTTGACAATCTGAGGAGGAAGGCTCTGTACTCTGATGGAGGCTCCCTCACATGGAAAGGAGGAGTCCGAACTCACAGAAGGCCCGAAAAGGCGCTTGGTGAGGAGGAGCCCTGACCACCCCCCCGAAACAGATCCATCACATGGACCTGAACAGCACACGGAAGTCCTACCAACAGAGACGCGCACGGTGACGTACTCTATGGCGGGGGAATTTCTGCGGTGCACACGCCCAATATACCAGGCCGTGGGACCAGGAAACTCCCCCCCCCCCCCCGTAACGTGCCGAACCGCAACGTGACAGGAACCTTGAAGGACAGGGGGTGTACCCCTGACCGACAGAAACAAGGGGGAGAGGAAAGGTTACCAGTTCACCCCTTTACGACCCCACACCCATGATACGATGTAATGACAACAAGAGAATATGACAGTCATAGTCAGCTCTATGAAGCGTTTGACAGCTCCACACAGCGCATGAGCCAACCTGCTGCAAATCTGATTTTTACTAAGGAAAAAACACAGAATAGAGAGGGCTCTCTAAGAGCCCCGGTCCAACATACACATGTGCTTCTGTGGCCAGTCCAACCCAGTTGTAGGTCACATGACACACACAACCCATCATCACCTACAAAAAATGGCAAAAACACTCTACAGAGGAACGCCGTTTTTCATAATGAGAGAATACACAATTCTCGATTAGTATCGGCCACAGGCCTTGCTAAGCACACACGACAGCGACCAAACAATCTTTTCTTTTAGGAAAATAAAGTTTCTCCAGCAGTTTTAGCACAACCTCAGCAATCAAGCTAAGGGTTACATCGCATCCCTACCACACAAAAGACACAATTTAGTGCACAACATGTCTGATAGGAGGATGAAAAAGTCCCCAGGGAACCGGGGGGAAACACAATCCTCTTATTTTACCCTTAATACGGCCAATTAAACAGGAAAACCTGTTAATATGTGAACACACTGTTCATTGTCATCACAGGCTGAGAAAAGAACATTCTTTTACTCACTTGTCACTAAGCATAGCTTCATAGGTTAGTTACCTTAGTTGTGAGTACACGGTACATATAAACACCATGATGTTTCTCACACAACAACCAGATCATTTTCACATCTGTAACAACAACCCGATTTGCACGGAGAAGCTAACTGCCAGTGACAAAAACAGTTCACACATAACTCGCGTCGTATCCTAAATGCATTGCAGCAACACACGTTTTGGGAAAAACATCGTTATTCACAAAACATTTAGAAAAGTAAAACCAGAAGACGTGTTATAAGGTCTGGTCAAACCTTGTCCTACCCGGAACGTAGATCAGCGAAGTGCAGACTCAAGACCCCGTAAACAACGCAGCCGATCCTGTGTTGCTCGAACTGGGCAGCGTCGTCGCTCCAACCAGTCGCTACAGTCCTCTTTGTTGACGCAATCCCCGTCCAGGCTCAGGGCAGGGTCGACGAACATCCCCTGTCAAGGATGACGTCGTAGTCAAGAGTGTAAAACATGTTATAATCAAAGCACGTTCAACAGAGTAGCATTAAGCTAACGGCCGCTCCAATCGTTCGGGCGCTACTGCCCCTGCTCGCGAGACGCCGAGCTAACGGCGCACGCGACCAGAAGCGAGCTCGCGGCGGCGCGCGAGGAGCTGAAGCTACCCCGCGCCAGGCCTTGGCCTATAGCAGCAAGCTAACGTTACCTAGTGATCACGACATGCTAGCGCCGCAGCTAACAGCTGACTGGCTAACAGTAGGCCCAACCTAAGTAGGCCATGCAGCGATCCCAGCAGGCTAACGCAGCAGCTAACAGCTGACTGGCTAACCGTAAGCTAAGCAGCTATCACCTGAACATGTATACAATGATGACATAACACTCACCCAGACAGGCCGCCGTTCTGAACCTCTCCTCACTTTTTAAGAGAAAAGAGAAACAAGATGTCAACACTGCTTTACAACGGTGATTTTACCAACACCCGACGGAATCAGCACAATACCAAACTGGCATGTGTAGCTGACTTGAACATGGATCTGCCGCTATCGCACATCCATGCACATATCTCCTCGTGAAGGAATACTCTCATTTGGATATGAAAGAAGGGGCTTAACACGGGACAGAGAGATATCCACTCGTCCAGAACACACAGGGATCACCAGTGTTAATGGTCGCGGCCCACTAGTTAAACTAAAATGGCTTCAGACCAAGGTCTTCTGTCGTCTAGGAGACTGAAAAAAGGACCCTAGCCTGGGGCCGGTTTTCATAAACATTGTCAAGTAGCCCCCATAGCACTAACAGACAAGTGAAGCCTGCCAGCAAACATAACTCACCAGAACCAGGAACCCACCGCGTCTCACAACAGCGGCGCGTCCTACAGCCCAGCTGTGCCTTTACCGCAACCAGCACACAGCAAGGACTGCAGTTGGAAAAGCATGTAGCGGCACGAACTCCCAATACGAAAACCGGTGGAGGATTTTTAGAATGATCATCATCTTCCAGACACTCCAGTACGAAGACAATATCGCCGTATTTTCTCGAAAATAGTGAGAGAAAATAAAGATATGATGTCAACGTATCCTTGTTTCCCAAAGCTGCTCCTAATCCTTTCTTCCAGCATGGTGTCAAGTGTGGGGATCTACCGAGGCACTTCTTCCTTGTGGTGAAAGCGAGAAGGAGGCGAGTGGGTGGCCCCACCCCTGCTTATATGGGTAAACTGATAGGGGTGTGGTCAGACGAATATTGGGATTAAAGGTACATTTGTGGTCTTTATTCAGTGCGCGTGCACATATGCGAGATAGTGCAGAGAGCGATGCAGAGCGAGAGCGAATACGAAACAGAACTACTGTTTCATCCAGACATTTATGACATACCTGGCAAGTTACCTCCAAACCGGCTGTCCTGGAAGACTCCTCCATCGCTATCCCGGCCATATGCCCCCATGTCTACCATGGTGAAACGGTAGCGGGCGTCGCAAACCGCCATCAACACAATTGAGTGCTGCTGCTTGTAATTGAAGTAATCACTTCCGGAATTTGGGGGAGCCTTGAATGAATGAATGAATGAATGAATGAAAACTTTATTTAACAGATTGCAGAATGGGTACAGTACAGCTCAATACACACAATTGGCATTTATGACATACACAACATACATGACATCATGACATTTATGGTATAGGGACAGGTATATAGTACTGACCTTGATTACGACGTGTTTCCCATCCACACTGCCGATGCAATTGGGAAACTCCCAGAGCCTCCAAAAATCTTCAGCAATTACAGACAATTGTGCCGCTGCTGGGGCACACACAAAATCGGCCTTCAGTGCCAACCACAGTGCCTGGCACACCTCAGATACAATGCTGGACACTGTGGTGTCCCCCAGCTTAAAGCTTGCAGCCACGGACTGCTGGGTTCCCCCGGAGGCTAGGAGTCGCAGAGTGACTGCCAGCCGTTGACCAACGTCGATGGGGGCATTGGTGGTTCGCTGGTGTTTAATAAATGGACGCAGGCGATGTACTAGGTGGTCTAATCGGTCCTTGGAAATCCGAAAATATTGGAAATGCTTCTCCGGGTCAATGGCTCTCATTTGCTTTATCAGCTAATTAAATTCGCCCTCCTCTAGCCTACTGACGTTGAGCGGTCTCACGCTCCATCGTCGGCGTCTTCGACACACTCTCTCTCTCCTGGCAATTAAAATAAGCAGCTCTTCCTCCTCGCCGTCAATAGCCTGTTGCTGTAACAGATGTATTTGCATCTGCACATTAACGTCCATGTTGAAATGTTCGTCCCGTGAAATGTTACCTAAACTATAAAAACGAATCTAAAATAATGAACTAACTAAGTTCACTAACAAACAAACTTAACTAAAGTAGATATAACTATATTACACTATATACAAGAACACAAGCGAAAACAAACATAAACAGGGCTATTAATTTATTATACTAACGATGTATGGTTGAGAAGGGAAATCCGTTTGTAATTGCTAGAGTGCGCACCTTCGGCTGCCCAAAGTATTCAAGCGGGTTGGGCGCGCGCGTGCCGCACATCCGGGGTACAATGTTGCATCATAGGCTGCGCGTTGATTTTGCAGAAGCATAAAGGCAGACTGTCTGCAACACCGTTGCTTTGTCGATGTTGTGGTGCAGTTGCTTTGAAGTTGCTGTAGCATGTAGAGGCCTTTACAGCGGTGGCAGACTAGACCCAATGATGGGTACAATGCCCGGCGCCCAATGTGTTTACACTTGTGTGTATTGAGCCGTACTGTATTGTACCCATTCTGCAATCTGTTAAAGGGGAACTCCAACATTTTGGGAAATTAGCTTATTTAACATCTTCCCTGGAGTTAGACAAGAAGATACATACCCTTTTTGTCTCTGTGCGTGCATTTTAGCTTTGGGAATAGACGCTCCGTTAGCATAGCTTAGCTTCATCACTGGAAGTGAGGCAGGACAGTAGCCTTACAGTGCCTTACAGTGTATTGCAAGGTCTGACATTGACCAAACTTGATATGCATGACCTTGGTGGGCTCTAGGTCAACTCCTGAAAAGGGGGTCAATGTCAGACTTTGCAATCAAAAGTTAGGGGGCTAATAACCCTTGCCATAATTTCAGTGCGCCCCCTAACTTTTGATTGCAAGGTCTGACATTGACCCCCTTTTCAGGAGTTGACCTAGAGCCCACCAAGGTCATGCATATCACATTTGGTCAATGTCAGACCTTGCAATACACTGTAAGGCACTGTAAGGCTACTGTCCTGCCTCACTTCCAGTGATGAAGCTAAGCTATGCTAATGGAGCGTCTATTCCCAAAGCTAAAATGCACGCACAGAGACAAAAAAGGTATGTATCTTCTTGTCTAACTCCAGGGAAGATGTTAAATAAGCTAATTTCCCAAAATGTTGGAGTTCCCCTTTAATACAATGTTCAATCAATGCGTATCTACGTCTCCATGTGTGTTAGCGCGCACAAGGGCATGTGTGCACATGATTGAGTGTTGATTTGCACACAAGTCACTTGTGTGTTTGCATGTGTGCGTCTTGAATGGAATAGTTGTGTGTCTATTATTACTGTGATAAATGCCTGTAATATGTGTGAATGCCAGAGGGCTGTATGCAAACTCAAACTTCAACATGATTCATTAGACAGAGAGAGGATAGAGAAGAGAGGGAGACAAAGGAAGTACAGTAAGAGAGAGGTGAGAAATAAAAGAGAAAAAGAGATGGATAGAGACAGAGAGAATGATAGAGGAAGGAGATGTACTGTGATGAAATAAACAGGGACATTAAAAGTAGCCATTACAGTAGAGGGAATGATACAGACCAGCAGGAGAGAGAAGGCGGGTAAGAGAGACCGGTGGAACACACACACGGTCTATACTAGCCTTCACTGGCTAGGAGTCAACGCCACAATCGCCACTGTTGCGGTACCTACTCCGTATATCAGGTGTAAACATGTTGAGCCATATTCTTGTTGTCCGTCTCTTGTTATGTCTGTGTTAACACATTGTCCGCCATGCATTGTACCCATCCTTGGGCCCAGTCTGCCAGTGCTGTAACCCTATGGAGATGTTTACCTTCTTTGCAGGGCTATAACTTTTTAAATATTATAGCTATATTGACATTACTATGGCCCATTCAACATCCGGATGTGGGAACGTTATATTTTTTCATTCATACATTGTCGTGGTAATACCGTCGTGAATATAAGTATGTTTTTAAGGTTTTCTGCAGTAATTCCTAAAACGCGAGTTATAGGCCCTGACGCATATGATAGATTATCGATTGGCGTTTCTTTCCTATACACGCTATATTAAAAAATTCAAATTATATGATCGGTATACATTATGCTTCATCATGCGTGAAGGAAAGGGGGGGAGGTCGTTTATAATTCCTTGATTGTCAGTAACGTATTTTTTTTTAGTATGGGTTGATACGTTGAGCAGATGGATTGCAGTGAAATAAATAAACAATCGGGCTGAAAATAACGTTAGTTTCCTCTTACCGTTCGCCGATGACAGTTCCTGTTGGATTTCCAGAAAGTTCTGTAATTCTTAAAGGGGAACTATCTTATAAATTACCTTTTCCAGTGTTTAGGGTTATTTTCTAGCTATGTGGACTTATAGTAATAGAATCTATGTCTCTAATTCTCGATTTGGCGCATTCTTCCAATTCTCCCCTCACAATAATGTCCCTCCCTCAAGTGAGTCATCTGAAAATTTGCCTATATGGGACGTCATATGGTGCATTTGCATAATAACACCCGCCCCCCTCTATCTGCCAGGCAGCCACGAGCCAGCGCAGGTAAACACAGTTGAACAGTATTTATTGCAGGACGCAACCGCAAGCAAATTGAATTGAAGTGAGTTACTTAGCATTGGATTATCGTTATGAACAGATCGGGGCTACGTTGTGCTGTTCCTAGCTGCCGTGCAACGAATGTGACCTTGCATTTATTCCCTGACGATAGCGTGACCTGTCATCAATGGACAAAGTTTATTTTCGGCGACCCGCCGAATGGTTTTCCAACTCATCGTAGTCGCGTCTGTACCGCACATTTTTGCAAGGATGACATTGATAACAAAGGACTTTATGATGCTGGGATGAGTTCCAGGATTACACTAAAAAAGGGTGCTGTACCGTGTATTCGGGACCCGAACGAATCCGTAAGTACAAATGTAATTAGTCAGCTAACTAAATAATTGTTGCTAGCTTAGCTAACGTTATTTTAGCTCTGTGCTTCATTATATATATGTAGACCTAGTTGTGTGTATTGCGAATGAATGATTGTGTTCCTTGTGTGTGTTTGGGGGGGAATAGCTAGGTTTATCTCAGCTGTTTATTGCGCCAAGGAAATCTAACGTTAGTACACGCTGTGTGTGTGTGTGTGTTAGACGGAGTGTAAGGTATTCCATCCTAATTGTGAAATAAATGATCAGATAATCCAGTCGGGCCTGACTATATTCAATATCTAAACTTTACCTGCACTATTCTTACCCTACCTTCAATGGTTTTATTCCAAGTAGTGAATCAAAATATGTTACAGACAGATTATGCATTGTATTGTATTATATATGTAATTGTTTTTATCCTTAGGGCAATGTAAATGTAAGCAGGCCTTTGCAGCGCCCAGCTACGCGGGACGCAACACGCTCCCGGGACATCTGTTGCCAGACCGACCCCCCAAATAGAATATCTATTGGCACTCAGCTCTCTATAAGAACTTTACAGACGCATGTCAAAAGTCAAGGTTTGTAACATTTCTGATCAATTAGCAAATTATGTATTCCAGTGCTGTGATGTGTTGCTTAGAATATCAATTCTGTAGCTATTGCACATGTAATGCACACATGTAGTTTTGGTAGCTATAATAGCCTTTAGATATCAATCTATCTACTGTAATATCATCCACAGACAAACTGAACAGGCCATAAGACTTGTGAATGCCTAGCAATCTGTACACATTGAACTAAAGTCTGCCTTCTTTGACTAAACTACTGTATGTTTTCTAAATAGCTGTTCAGGCAAAAGTGGCGTCTGTAGAGGTTGGAGTTGGAACCCCAGGCTGCTGGTTCAATGAACCTGCTCCCTCCACCTCAACACCAGTGAAGACGGTTCGATCCGGTAAACGACCACAGCTGGATTTGGATGACGATGATGTGTTCTTCAGCTCCCCCTTTGAGGACCAAGAGCCTCATGACTCCACCTACACCCCTGACTCAGCGACGACCGAGTCCTTGATTCTAGCGTAAGTTCTTAGCCAGTAAATAGTAATGCTGTTCTAATAGTAATGTGCCAGTTCTGATGTAGATGACGTCATTTATTTACGTCATTGTGTTTCTCTTTTCCTTTTTTCTTTATTCTTACGCTCATATCCCTTGAGCAGGCAAGCCTCACCACCCATATACGATGTACCTAAATACATCGTATACGAAGACTGTCTCCTCCAGTTATTCCAAAAGTGTCCGGTGTGCAGTGCTGCATGTGATGTCCAGAAGACAACGCGAGGAACCTTCTTGGCTGTCAATCAACGGTGCCCCCATTGCCAGTTTAGCAGAAAGTGGGCGAGTCAGCCATTGATTGGAACCACACCTGCAGGGAACCTACAACTTTCTGCTGCTGTCTACTTCACAGGGGCATCTTTCAACCAAATGGAGAAGGTATTGATTGCATAAGTCATGTATCCATTATGTTTCCATTTTGTTTGTGTTTAGCGTTATTAATTTATTATTTTCTTGTCTTAAAAAATATTAGGTTCTCAATGCATTCCGCGTCAAGACGATGAAGTACAGCGCGTTTCGGAGACACGCCAGGATGTACTTGGAACCTGCCATTATTAACAAATGGAAGACACAACAGGAGGTAAACGGTACTCTACCCCCCCCCCCCCCCCCTCACAGTGAGCTGTGGTTTCCACAAGGAAGCATACTAGGACCGCTACTCTTCCTAATTTATGCAAATGACATGTCGGCAGCCTGTGAAGCAATATAATCCAACCAGAAAAGGTTCTGCAGTCGCCGGTGTAGGTTCTCCGGTGTACATATCCAACGGTTCTCGTCTAGGACTCCTCGGGTGGGGGCACGAGTTTAGGCCGCCCAGCCTGGATAAGTGCACTAGCTATATACACGACGAACCGGTGGTAATGCTGGTCACTGAAGAACGGTAGCCGCACGATACACTATAAATGATAGACTATTACTTCACATTAGAATGAAGCCAGACCAGGCTACTGGTCCAATGAACCTGCTCCCTCATAGTCAGTAATGTTCTTTATTTATCTCGAACATTTCAACCATAAAACAATGAGTACTGTATACACTATTACCAACCCATACTTATATTCATTATACACACTCATACCAACCAAGACTCATTATACAGTAGTAACACAAAGGTTTTAGAGTTTTTTTTAATGTTTTTATTTTCTTTAGTCAAGGGGCGGCGGTCTGAAGCCAGTGTATACCCCCTCCTCGTCTGGGTATTCTGCATGGATGCGAAGGACCACACAAGAGGGAATGACGACCCTCACGTGGCGGCCCAGAAAACCCCAGCACCAGCTGACAAAGCTTCGATAAGCTACATATCTGAAACGACTAAAGAAGAAAAAGAAGTATTTTATTTATGAAAAGGTCCATGAAAAGGAGCGCTGCAGTAGGGATACAAGGACAGTGTCATCTGAAAACGTAACCAGATGCCTTTGGTCATCAAGCGATCTGCAGCTGTCCGTGTACATAATGAATAGAGATTTAATCTTTCACTAGATTACAAAAAATGTGAATCCCTACCCACCTTCAAAACCGCTCTCAAAGAGCACCTACGGGAGGCTGCAATTCTAAACTGGCCACCGTAAATGTCCAAATCCTTGTATGAAAGGTGCTATACAACTAAAGTGTATTATTATTATTATTATTATTATTATCAGCGTTGGGATATTTTGCATTCCACTGATATAGGTCTGTTTGAATTCCCAGTGGCCGGTGATACCCGGCCGTGCCAGCTAAGTCTATAAAAGAAATTGAGACGCATGCTTTGGGCTCCAATCACTATTGCCCAATGATGTGTCTGTCTAACCCCAAGATTTTTATATACGGTATATATTCAATAAATTTGAATATCGTGGAAAAGTTATTTTATTTCAGTAATTCGAGCAAAACTCTGTTATAGATTCATTACATACAAAGTGAAATATTTCAAGCCTTTATTTGTTTTAATTTGGATGATTATGGCTTAAAGCCCAAAATTCAGTATCTTGAGAGTTTGAAGAGAAATGTAATATAGAAATGTCGGCCTTCTGAAAAGTATGTTCACTCAGTACTTGGGTGGGGCTCCTTTTGCACAAATTACTGCAAAATATATAGACTTTTACACTGTTCTAATTTATTGAGCTGTGTGTGTATATAAACACATGGTGGCGCTCTGCACCCCACATCATTGTTTAGGGAAAGCCCCGGCTCATTTACTCCCTACATTGAAACAACTGCATTTTGTTATACGAGCAAATGATGTGGACTTCAATTCACCCTGTCCTGTAAACTGTACATCCTATGTGCATTACACAACGGCTACCTCCATCACCTTATCATAAGCTCTCAGTTAACCGATGTAAAGCTTTCTAAATAGTCATAGGCTGATTTTCAATGACCTAACCTTAGTAAATAGCATTTGTACTATTTTGTGGTAAATATTTTGCTAACTAGATATTTTTACTTGTTGTAACATTAGCATGTAGAGTAATGTATATAGCTAGCTAAGATAGTGGTGTATGGAAGATGCTGTTGGAATTTGTGAGCTTGTCTCAGAGTTCAGAGGCAACTGGGCAATGCGTCTTGAAGCCACAACACTGGGTCCTTCATGTGGACTATTCTCGTGAACACTGTAAACACTACCCCATTTAATAATTAAAAGTGTTTGGCAAGTCAGTGGTATTTACTCCTCTTATAGTAGTGGATTTATTCCTCCCAGTATTAGTATGTGTTTATGGAAGCCATGTTCAGTTAATCGTATATACTTGAATTGTCACTATTTACACAACTGCCTTTGTTCATTTACAATTACACAATTGTATGATGTACAAGTAATATTCGCTGGTATTATAATGTAAAATAAATTGTGTTTTGTGCTGTACAACACAGTGACATTCCTTCATGCACAACACAGTATTCAAATACATTATACAGCTGTACTGTTATTACATTATACATACTTGTTTACGCCCCGGATTGGCCGACACCCATAATCTGCCCTGTAAATGTTGTTTGCCATTTGCAGCGAATATCGGTTTAGGCAGACCGGTTCCAAACCTGGGTGGTCTACCATGCACAACAGGGGTTCCGGTGCTTGGTCACATCTTCTCCTGACCTATATAAAACAACACAGTTAGTCCATTTATTCACCCTAAACCCTGTCCTCATCCTTCAAGGTCAATCTAAAGAATGTGACATTAGCCAGATGCATGTTTTCTGTAACTGTTAGCCAGTTTATGTTACTCATAAACAGTACTGTATATTTTGTAGATCTGGTATGTCATGAATGTCTAGATGCAACAGTACTGTCTACCTGTATGTCATTTATGTTATGATGAATTGAAAATGGGGGACCCTGATGTAAACAAGACGAAAGTCTTTCTCTGGTCTGCATCCCCTTATGTAATTGAGCTGTACTGTACCCATTCTGCAATCTAAAGTTTTCAATCAATCAATCAATACCTGAGGTATTTCCAGGCAACAAAGATTCTCCACCGCGGTAGGCATTCGAGCACAGTTGCCACAGACACACCTGCAGTGCATAAACGAAAGTGCATATACTGTAAAGTGAACAGATTCAACACAATTCCTACTGTACTTGTAAGACGTGGATGCAATATATAACATTATGCTTCTCTTTTCGTTGGGCATGCTACCTAATTTACCCAAAGAAAACTAACGTTATACCTCGCTATAACGTCATAAATAACTACTAACTAACGTTACTGTTACTGACTGTTGTTAGACAGTATACATTACCCACCACTCAGAAACAATTTGAAGCCCTCGTCGCTCAATCTCGTCCTCCTCCTCCTCCTCGTAGTCGCAGTCGGGGTCACTCTCCGGATCAAAAACATATGCGTGCGCCATGTTTGTTTACGAGTTCACTTTCGCACGCGTACGGGCGGAGCTACAGGTGGGGGTCTCTCTCTCTCTCCCTGTCACTCAAATCGCATTCAGAGTATGGGCGTGGCCAAGCCTCAAAACGTCTTAAAATTTTGAGGTAGACAAATGCTGCTTTTGAGTACTCGATTAGAAAGGAAAAAAAATATATTTTTTTTAAATAAACCTTACACATGTGTTCCATAAACTCACAGGAATTGTGTAAAAGTGCCCAAATAGTGAAAGAAAGAGTAAAATAGTTCCCCTTTAAGGCCCTCCCATAGTCGAGCAGACTGTACACAGAGCAACTCCGCGGAGGTCCGCGCGGACTCAAAGGAAGTAAAAGCAGACCCACAGCAGAGTGCAAAGTGCAAAGCTCCTATTTTCTGATGCGCGGACGTCCGCTGAGATCAAACGCTCAAAGAGTCCGCGCGGACCTCCGCGGAGTCTGCTCTGTCTACAGTCTGCTCGACTATGGGAGGGCCTTAAGCATCTCCTAACTTACGGTGCACTTCCTTCTCATAATCACACCTATTTTGAACAATAGCCCCTCCTTTGTCTGCATTTTTCACAATCATAGTGGTATCTTTAGAAAGATTGTTTAATGCTTCCCTTTCTTCCTTCGATAGGTTGTTATACACCTTATATTCTTTTCTGTTCTTAAGAGTATTTCTGACATCTTGTTCTACCAATCTGCAATAGGTGTCAACAGATGCATTTCTATGTTTCGGTGGAATAAAAGTGGATTTTCCACGAAATGTACTAGAGTTCTCTGGTGTTTTATTTTCACTAATTGTTGAATCCATTGCAGTTGGTCTATCATCCTTATTACTCTTAAAGAATTCTCTTTTTAGATCGAAATCATTTGTGAAAGTCAATGATTGTGTTAAATTCATTACAGTCAGTCGTTGGCACAACTTTTAACACATTGGGGACGGACCACGGAGAAATCCGTCTTTAGAATCCATGCGTTGTGGACAGAATCACGGACATATCCGTGAGAAGTTGTTATTGCTTTTATTCCATTTTAATAACCTATTCAAGGTCGCTGAGCGGCACTGCAGATTTTCCCTACTCTATGAATTCGACAAGGTGCAATACCGGCCAGATCCTCTTAGGGGCGCTATCGCGCTACTGCAGTGTGCCCTGTGGCCGAACGGATCAGTCTATTTATTTTTTTCAACAGAGATTTCAGTAGCAGGATTCTGGATCTGCAGCCTGTAGCTTGGATTACGTTTCGAATAGCAGATTTCACCATGCAATAAAGGGATTTATCATCAGCCAATGGACATATCGATCTACCAGATGGCGATAACGGGGAAATGCTCGGGGGGATCCAACCGGCTCATGGTAAGATCTTTTTCACGTAAATTACAGCCCGATCGGGCATTTGTTTGATAGCCATCCAGGCCATCAGCCTATGTGGCTAGTTAGACGAACACGGTTATTGGTAATCAATAATAATAAACGACGACCCCCGCCCCCCCCCCCCCCCCCCCCTTTCATGCATACATGCTTTGGGATCGTGCCGACCATATGCAGTTTGAGTTATTTCTGTAGCATCTGTAAAACGGAAATGCCATTGGATATAACGTTAGCAGCTATCAGCTCTATATCTAGCCTTCCAGAAAATATACTAGACCAAATCCCCTATAATGCTTATATTCACTGCGCTATAAAATGAGAACCTATTGATGATTTTTTTTCTTCTTTAAGCCATTTTGAAGGGACGGTTTATGGACTCAATTGACAATGAGAATGGACGCATAGCAATACTATAAAGTATAGATTTAGCTGTACTAAAAGCGCCACGTTTCTTTACATTCCCCGGTCCTCTTGACATTAATTAGACTGGCCCCGATGGCCCCGAATGTGTTAAGGGCTGACTCACAGGCAGTAGAGGGGTTTGTCACTCAGGTTCATGATGTTAATTATCTCGTGGAGTTCCGGGTGTTGTAGTACGTCCTCTGGCCTCCGGCTCTTCCTCTGCCCCCTGCGGCATTTCTTCCTCGTCCTCGTCGTGTCTGGCCTCCTCGGTTCTGGCTGGCGCCTCGTTCTAAAAAAGCGGCCCTGTTTGACGTGGGTCCGCTGGTGTAGTGGAGGAGTGAATCACGTCATTGGCAGTGAGAATATATTCTTCTTTCTTGTCCTTTGGGATTCTCCACATATAAACTTCATTCTTTTCATAATCTTTTGCATCTCTTTGGAATTTCCACTTTTCTTTCTTTCTCCACTTTATTTTTGTATTCCTCCAATTAATTTTGTATATCCGTGAAAGCCTGGATATCCATGTTCTCAATGATTTTCATATTATCTTGTATTGAGGCACGTACAGATGTTAGCCGAGTTGTTAGCTCTTCAATAGTTAATGCCATTAAATCAAAGGAACATTTATTGGTGATTTTGCACCATTTTTGGCAGAACGTTTCATTTTCCTTACCGATCATAGGGCTCTTTTCCAATCTCAGTCCTTTTGGGATACGTTTGTGTCTGAGTCACTGAGCGTCACGGCATGTAGGAACAGTCTCGTTTCCTTGTTGTAGAGTTTTCTTAATGTCTTTCGTGCCATTTTTGTGGTGTTGGTTTCTGTCGCCTGAGCCAATTCAAGTTCAAGTTCCTTTTATTGCCACACGGCCAGGCCGGTGGAATTCATACATGGTGCAGGTGGTAGCTGCGACAATACACCACATAAAAGACACAACGGAACAGTACAGTACATAAATACACCACCTAAAAAATACACGACGGAACAGTACAGTACGAAAAAATACAAACATCAGGTGCAACGTAACAAAAAACCAGAGAACATAACAAGCATGGGGTGAAGATTAGGAGGAGTTGAGCAGCTGTATGGCCTTGGGGAAGAAACTGTGGTTGAACCTCACAGTTCGACTGCCCAGTGACCTGAACCTCCTTACAGAGGGGAGGCGTTGGAATAGGTGCAGAGGGTCACTGATGATTTTGTTTGCGCGTGTGATGGTATGGTGTTTGTGTATGGAGTCCAGTGTGGGGAGTTTGCAGTTGAAAATTTTGGATGCCCTTTTTATGATCCTATCCAGTCTATGAAGTGTGTGTTTGGGTGTGTTGCCGTGCCATACAGTGTTGGATAAAGACAGAATGTTTTGGATTATGGCTATGTAGAATTGGACCATTAAATTCTTCCTGACCTTGCATTTCCCGAGTTGTCTGAGGTGAAAGTCTCTCATTAGCTGTTTTGAGTAGATGGGTGGTGTGATGGTCCCAGCTCAGTTTATTGTTGATGTGTGTTCCTAGGAATTTGAATGTGTCTGCGGCAGAAATGGGTTGGTTTAGGGTGACCAATCTGTTACTAGCGAATGCCAGCACTTTAATACTGAAAGGAAATTCTATCACAGGCCTCCTCCTATAATGTAACCTAAGTTCTTTTAGTTGAATGTCGGCGAGGTGAACAGAGAGATGAGACAGAGTCAGATGGCAGTCTGTAGAGTTTTACTGAACCCTCACAGCACAAGTAGATCACAATCCGGACCACGCACCTCCGCACACGGAGCGAGCCAGTGCCAAGTGGTAGTCTCGTCAATACATCGTCACATCATTTATACATTTGTCGCGGCCACCCCTCCTGGCTTAATGATTGTGTGGGTGCTGGTGTGTGTGTGTGTGCTGGTGTGTGTGTGTGTGTGCTAGAGTGTGTGTGTGTGTGTGTGTGTGTGCTAGAGTGTGTGTGTGTGTGTGTGTGTGTGTGTGCTGGTGTGTGTGTGTGCTGATATGCTCCAACGTTCTTGGAGGAATGAATGTGTCTTTGTATTCGGTTTTGCATCGTGTGTGTGTGAGTTTTTATGGTCACTGATTAGGCTCTGATGTGCCAGAGAGAGAGCTAGGACTTTGCATGTTCAACTGAAAAATCAGTCAGACGCAAGCAGCGAGCAAGAGATCTGTTCGTGTGTGCATGTGTGGGTGTGTGTGGGGAGAGGGGTCCGGAGTCAAAAGGTCGGCAGGTCAAACCAAGCTGTGTGTAAAACAGACTGGGGCCTCAGCCTGCACCACGAGTAAGTAGGTCAACCCAAAATGCGGGACAGGAGAGAACAGACATAGAACACAATGTAGGATCTTAATTCTATCACATCTTAATTCTATCACCTTATCAAAAGGGTATGACAGGAATTTGATGGTTGATTCCTTTCAGTCCCCCTTTTGTCATAATACATAATTTATGACACAACCATCAACCATCAAACACAAGGATGGATGACCACCAATACTATCATCAATACAGTGCAGGTGTAATTTATGACACAACCATCAACCATCAAACACAAGGATGGATGACCACCAATACTATCATCAATACAGTGCAGGTGTGGGAGTCCCGCAGAACGAAACAGAGTCCTAGCAAAACCCCCTCGGGTGTTGGAGATCTCAGAGTCCTTGATCCCTGCACAGTCAGTGGGTAGAGGGAGACGAGGGAGGCGATGTCCCCCGAGACGACTGCCTCCATCTCGCCAGTAGAGTCTAGTGTCTTTAGACAGGAGGGATCATAGGTGGGCAGGTCTAGTGTCTTTAGACAGGAGGGATCGTAGGTGGGCAGATGATGGAACGGACCAGAGGGGAAGAGAGTGGAGTGAACCGTCTTCTTTTTTCCACTTCAATCGTCCATCTTCTAATACACATCATCAACTTTACCTTGGCCCTTCGTGTTACCCAGTCCTACCCCTGACATAGGCCCACCCAGGACCACCCAGGACCTCGATGACCCGTTCAATCGATTTCCCATTTATCCATTATGCCCGGTTGTAATCTTGTGTTTGCCACAATGCACTACTGGGCCCTGCTCCTCCAGGCTAACTAAAAACCCGTAAAATGCTAATGACAGCTATACAATACAAGCCAGGAAACATATTTGAGGGTACACTACCAATTCGAACAGTCATCTAAATTCATTGCCGTAACTTTATAGAGGAATAAAAACAAAAAAAGAATCTACCAATAAACTGACGTCGATTTAACATTAACCAGGATCTGTAAAATATGGAAATGATGCATGCCCCTCTCGCACAATGTACATATTGAAATACTATTTAAGACAGTTCAGACAGTTCAGTCTTATTTTGCACAATATCAATCATATTTTAAGACAGTCCAGTTTTAGTTCAGTCACATTTTGCATAATTTCAATCAATTTATACTTTCTCATCTATTATTCTAATATTCTTATTTCAATTAATTATTTCAATTCAGTAATTTATTCAGTTGTTGAGTCCACTATTCAGTTGTTGTGTGATAGTTTTAGTTCATTGATCTGATGTCAATATCTTATATATCTTTAGGCTGCACACTGCTCTCTGTGTCTCTCTCCCCCTTCCACACACAGGGCCGGCTCCCTCCTCACACACATGCAAAATCATGTAGCAGAACATGCAAAATCCTAGTTCACTCTCTCTCTCTGGCAGTTATACATGCAAAATCATGTCCCTTCCTTTCAGCACACACACACACACACACACAAGCACACACCACACAAACACCCATACATACACACACAGAGACATACACACACCCCCCTCCCCTTTCTCAAGAGTGTATAAAATGACATGTAATATGGACATTCGGGGCTCCTTCCTCTTTTGTCGACTGGTGATGTGCCCGCGCGGGGTGACTGACTGTCTTCTTCTCTAATGAATAAAAGCTCCGTTTGAGAAATACTCTGTCTTCCGCTTCGTCTTTCGGCCGACTGGTCACAACTATATCAATTAAGAATCCACGAGGGATAGGAAATCCCTATCAAATGGAGGTTCCGGAGTGAGAATTGATGTGGGCCAGCCGCAACCAAGGACGGAACGGGGAATGGGGACGCGGCGGAGGAGGAGGAGACGGTGCAGAGGATCCAGCAGTCACTACCAGCTGTCTGCAGCGCGTCTGAACCAGGGGTGAGATACCAGCAGCCCCTCAGACGTCCGTGACCAGACCACCAGACGACCGGATGACAGGCAGGAGGAGACGAAGGACAGACGGGCCAGGATGAGAGGCGACCGGAGGAGATGGCAGCTGTGCGAGAGGCCGGAGAGGAACACCGCAGCCAGGCACCGCGGAGACCGCAGATCAATCACCGCTGATCGTCGTCTACGACACGCAGTTCGTCCACGACTAGAACGGGGGAAGCGACAGCAGGAGTGACACTGAGCTGAGTTGGAGTGATGGTGGGGCCGGCCGGCGAGAGGTGGAGAGGACAGTCTGAGACACTGGGAAGGCAGCGGACCGGAGGAGGCACGTTTGTCTAGGGGACCGCACCCTGGAACGGGGACCAACCTCAGGAGGTCAGCCCTTGCCCTCCAGAAGACGGGGCCGACCCAGGTGGGCGGTGCACTGTGACAGAGGGAAGGAAGCGCCCTGATGGACGTTGTGTGTGCCTACGGGAACCAGCTCAGGAGGAGACCCACGTCCCCTAGAAGACGGGACCAGGGGTGCACTGTAATAGAGGGGGGGTTCCTCTGGGTTAGGTGATGAGTAAGGGGGGTCCGGCGGGGTTACGTGCTATCTTCTGTTAAGTTGCCAGAATTGTGTTTCTCTCTTCTCTCTCTCTCTCCCGCTTTCTCCCCTCCCTCTATCTCTCTCTGCTCTCCTGATGTTGATTATCCCGTCTGGTATTGGATGTGATGCATGTAATGAGGTGACAATCGACGGGTACAGGTCCATCAATGAACTGTTGTGTTTGACGTATGTATTTAACGTCAAAAAGGGGGATTGATAGTTTTAGTTCATTGATCTGATGTCAATATCTTATATATCTTTAGGCTGCACACTGCTCTCTGTGTCTCTCTCCCCCTTCCACACACAGGGCCGGCTCCCTCCTCACACACATGCAAAATCATGTAGCAGAACATGCAAAATCCTAGTTCACTCTCTCTCTCTGGCAGTTATACATGCAAAATCATGTCCCTTCCTTTCAGCACACACACACACACACAAGCACACACCACACAAACACCCATACATACACACACAGAGACATACACACACCCCTCCCCTTTCTCAAGAGTGTATAAAATGACATGTAATATGGACATTCGGGGCTCCTTCCTCTTTTGTCGACTGGTGATGTGCCCGCGCGGGGTGACTGACTGTCTTCTTCTCTAATGAATAAAAGCTCCGTTTGAGAAATACTCTGTCTTCCGCTTCGTCTTTCGGCCGACTGGTCCACAACTATATCAATTAAGAATTCACAAGGGATAGGAAATCCCTATCAATACTTTGAATGCCAAAACGAGTTTTCTTTCAATGCCCATAACGAGAATATATATATATTTTTTTATTAGCGATCTGAATTCATATTTCATCAACCGAGTCTACCGTTGGTAAATCAGCCACTCCAGGCGCTCAGATGTGAAAAAAGCGCCCCCTATCGTCTCCCAGATGGTAATTCACCCTTTTGGATTGTACTCAATGAAAAGGCCGAGTCTACCGTTGGTAAATCAGCCACTCCAGGCGTTCAGATGTGAAAAAAGCGCCCCCTATCGTCTCCCAGATGGTAATTCACCCTTTTGGATTGTACTCAATGAAAAGGCATGAGAAAGAAAAAAAACGGACTCCACATTTTACTTCTCACGCATGTGATCAGCTTCATTCTGGACCCTCAGAGCAGCGGGGATTATGTGTTTTACAGTATACGTGGTGGATCAATAAAAGGATAGATTTTCGGAATGGCGATCAGGAATTGGAATAATCCATTTGGATACCATTTGATCTCAGGTAAGGAATCTATTTTACCAGTATTAGGATAATCAGACCCGTTTTCACGGAGATATAAGCTTTCCCCTTATAATGTGATATGGCTGTTTGACTGTAAAAGCGATCAGGAACTGAGAGAATCGATTTTCAGCGCGCAGCACCAGCGTGCACACGTACACTTATACTGTCGATAATCTAGCGTTTATTTGAAAACGATTCATAAATAGGCCGAAAAATGACAACGTTCTAGAATATCCCAGTACAGGGCGATTATCATGGAATCTCTTATTTTTTCCGTGAAAACAAGGGCTTTTCAAAATGATATAAAACTGAAATGAACCGATAAAAAAACAATCCGCTTCGACAATGTTGACTGGAAATGGGTCATTGATAATGCAACGGGCAGATTAGACACATAACCATAATTTAAAACATAGATTAGGCGATATTAACGTTAACATTGAAGTGGTGCTGGGCATTCAAGGGGGTAAAAAGGAAAACATGGCTCTTAAAGTGTTAACCAGTGTTCTGACTATTACGACAGTGTCGTGTTATTGTGTTGAGATTCACGTTACGGCATATGGCCGAATGTGACGTTGATGTTGTGATGTACGTTACCTTGCATGTGCCTTCACTTGAGTAAACACTTTTAAGCTGCAACAACGTGTTGTCTGATCATTCCAACATTATTTCAACATAACATTGGCGACGAGAGATGGCTGATTGTTCTATCCCACCACCTCCCCCCTTCCTACCTCTGCCCGGTGAGCCGCCAGTTCCGTGGGCGCGCTGGATTTCCTCGTTCGAGACGTATCTTCTGGCTACCGGTTTGGAAATATCCACGGTGAGAAAACGTGCATTGCTCGGCACCTTAGACACATGCGTCGGTTGTGGCGCTCCTAAAGGGACATTTCGCCACTCCACAGAGTGCACTCCTCCGTCGAGTTGTATTCCGATGGAGGCATCAACGTACTGGCGAGTCAATAACGCAGTACGCCGCACGCCGCGGACCTACGGGGCTTGGCTAGCTCATGCAAATTCTGGGCATTACAAGATGAAATGGTTAGAGACCAACTCATAGTGTACACTAACAGTGATAAAATCCGGCAAAGACTACTGTTGGAAAATGACGAACTGACATTAGCAGTAGCTATTAGACTAGCAGTGCAGGTGGAATCTGCTATGGACTGTGCAGCTAGTTTGTCTACCTCCCCCAGCCCCAACACACACGCCAGTAGAGGCTGCAAGCACGCTCAGCTCAAGGGTGTCCCTCCTCAACGTGAGTGCTGACGACAGCGGGGACAATATACTGTTAGCCTTCCAGTCACGTGACCGCTCACGCCAGCCGCGTGGAAATTGTGGCTCCCTTTCACACAACTCCAGAGCCCAGACCTGCCCTGCCCGTGGCAAAGCCTGCTCCAACTGCGGGAGGCTAAACCACTTCCACAAGGTCTGCAGGTCAGCCCCAGCTAGCGCTTCCAAGCCACCGACCACTATCATCCATAATGTCAGCTCAGGACGAGTGCCATTCAAAACATGCTCATTGGTGGTCGGTGACATCACACTGCCCCTCCTCCTCGACACTGGAGCCAGTGTCTCTATTGAATTGGGCGACGTACTCGCAATTCTTCTCCCACAAGCCACTGGGCCCGCCCACCACCACCCTGACCCTGTAAGGCTACGCCACAGGGTGGTTCATTAATACGGACCACCAGGCACTCACTACCCTCCTCGCCAAGTCAGGCACTGGCAACAAACCGCTCCGCCTCCACCGTTGGGCTGACCGCCTGCAGTAGTACAACTTCGGCTTGCAGTTCACGCCGGGCCGGGACAATCTGGTAGCTGACATACTGTCACGCGTAATCCCCAGTCCCCCCACGGCCCCGCCCTCGACTCCCGATCGGGACCAGGCTGAGCATGACCTGGTCCAGCTCCTCCACACTCCCCTCCAAGAGACAGTGTCGCTGCAGGAGCTCCAGGACGCCTCGTCTGCTGACCCTGTCCTCTCTGCGCTCTCAACCTACATCAGACAGGGTTGGCCAGCGAGGACACCCGACGAGCTGCTTCCCTATAGCAGACTCCGGGACGAGTTGTCGTGCTGGAATGACTCCTGCGTTGCTCGTGGGCTCTGTACTGTGGTCCCGAGTGTCCTTCGGGCGCGTGTCCTTGCTATGGCGCACGAGGGCCACTTGGGCATAGTCAGGCTCAAACAGTGGTGTCGTGACTTGGTGTGGTGGCCAGGCATCGACAGGGAAATCGAGACCCTGGTCAAGGACTGTACTCCCTGTCTTCTGAGCGGGAAGACCAGGGCCAACTCTGGTCATTCTGGTCAGACCCGGTCCAGGTCAGACAGCAGCTTGGCCCGGCCTCATTTAGCCTGGCTGATGGCACGCGTTGGTATGCTGGCCGACTGCGCAGGGTGCAGTGCCCGGGCCACGCCCACTCCGAGCGTGCAACAGGCCCGCGCACCTGAATGACTTTGAGACTGAGTATCACTCCTAGGTTGAGTGAAGGGGGGGGGAAATGTTACGTCTGGTACTCTAGCGAGTGCCAGCACTTTAACCAGTGTTCTGACTATTGCCACAGTGTCGTGTTATTGTGTTGAGATTCACGTTACGGCATATGGCCTAACGTGACGTTGACATTGATGTTGTGATGTACGTTACCTTGCATGTGCCTTCAGTTGAGTAAACACTGTTAACACTTTCGCGGCCACTTGGATGCGTCTAAAATCACTCTAAACGGCCAGCATTTCTAAACAGACTTGCATAGTCCGTGGGGCTGTTTGTAGAGCTAAATCTATACTTTATAGTATTGCTATCTGTCCATTCTCATTGTCAATTGACACCATAAACCGTCCCTTCAAAATGGCTTAAAGAAAACGAAATGTCATCAATACGTTCTCATTTAATAGCCTCGTGAATAGGGTTGGGCACCGAAAACCGGTTCTAATAGGAACCGGTTCCTAACTTCCGGTTCTGGAACCGGAAGTAACATATTTGAATTTCGATTCTAAATTTCGATTTTTTTTTTTTTTTTTACTTTTTTTTTACTTTTTTTTTTTTTTTTACTTTAATACCCTAGTTACAGTACAGCAACCAAATTAAACTGTATCAAGTCAACTGAAAATGTGAATAGTATGATTTTCTTTTTGAAAAAAAAATAAAAATAAAAAATCTCCTTCGAAATAAGCTGTCACCTGTTTTGACATGCACCTCAAAGAATCGGAATCGAGAATCGTTTAGAACAGGAATCGATATGGAGAATCGGAATCGGAACCGGAATCGTTCAAATCCAAACGATGCCCAACCCTACTCGTGAATATAAGCGTTATACGGGATTTCGGCTGGGATATTTCCTGGAAGGCGAGATACAGGCCGCTAAGCTACTAACGTTAAATCCAATGGCATTTCGGATATACAGAAGCTACAGTTAAAACTCAAACTGCATATGATCGGTATGATGGTCCACCATGAATGCATGAAAGGGGGGGGGGGGGCGGGGGACGTCGTTTCTGATTCTTGATTACCAATAACCGCGTTAGCCTCAGTAGCCACATTTGCTGATCGGGTGGATGGCTATCATAACAAGGTCTGATCAGCATGTAATTTACGTGAAAAAGATCTTACCGTGGGCCGGTTGGATCCCCCAAAGCATTTCCCAGTTATCGATCGCCATCTGGTAGATCGATATGTCCATTGGCTGATGATATATTCCTTTACTGCACACTGAAATCCGCGTCCCAAAACGTATTCCAAGCTACAGGCTATAGGCATCGCTTCAGGTTAGCAGAAAACTACATTGGAGGTCCAGAAAAAACAAGACAACTTCTGCCACAGGGAACACTGCATTATCGAGATAGCGCCCCAAGATAGCGCCGGTAATGCACTTTTTCGAATTCAAAGAGTAGGGTACTTCTGCAGTGCTGCTCGGTGACATCGAGTAGGTTATTACAATGGTCCTCAACCGTTGGATTCAAAACACGGACGGGATTGTGTTAAGCTGCAACAACGTGTTGTCTGATCATTCCAACATTATTTCAACATAACACAAACATCCTCTTTTGCCCGGACATGTCCTCTTTTCACGCCCTGTCTGGGCCATCCGGGGGGGGGGGGTTATAAATTCATGAAAATGTCCGGGTTTTACAGACCGTTTGCACGTACTTAAATTGACTGGCGCATTGCACAGAATACTACGGTACTCTGTTGCGTGTGTGACGTAATCCCTGAGTCTGAGAAGCTTTGTGGGCGGCTCTACAACTACGCTCTCAGTCTCACACAAACAGAGGAAGCGGACAGTCACAGAGCGGACCGCAGCTCACATTCAAAATGCCAAAGCGCAAATGTACTTTTACAGATGAATTGCAGAAGAAATACCAAATGTACCAACCCGGTCGGAACAAATGGGAGGCGGAGTGCACAGTGTGCAAAGCTTGCACATACGTGTGTGTGTCCAATAATGGTGCAGGCGATCTTAAAGCGCACATGGACACGGATAAACATAGAAAAGCTGTGCAAGGTGAGAGTTTGTCTGCAAAGTTGACAGACTTCTTTGTTAGACCAGGCAAAACAGAGGATGCTGTAAATGCAGCCGAGGGTGCATTTGCATTTCACACTGTGAAACATCACAACAGCTACAGATCTATGGATTACACAAAAAAATTAAAAAAAGCATTTCCAGACTCTGACACTGCCAAATTCACTAGTGCGCGCACTAAAACTGAAGCCATTGTCAATGGCGTTATAGCGCCCAACTCGCTTGATGTCGCACATGAAGTACTCAAATAAATCCACTACTGTGGTGTTTCTACAGACAGGAGTAACCACGGAGCAGTGAAAATATTCCCAATCATAATCCAGTACTTTGACTGGAAGAGGGGTGGCATGCAAACTAAATTAATCGAGGTTAAAGACACCAAATGAGACAGCAGAAACCATTGCACAATATCTCATAGACACATTGGCAAAAAACTATTTGTCTGAAAAATGCATTGCATTTACTGGCGACAATTGCAACACAAACTTTGGAGGAATCCGACGTGATGAAGGGGGAAAGAATGTGTTTGCAAATTTGAAGAGGTTGCTGCAGAAGAACACTCTGATCTATATTGAATAATTGTGTTCATCATGGTGCAGACACAATAGATATTGACCTTGAGAATATCATGTTCAAAATCTACCAGTACTTCCACATTTACACTGTGCGCACTGAGAGCCTGAAGGAGTACTGTGCTTTTGTTGACATTGAATACAGAAGGATGCTTTCTCACAGAAAGACAAGGTGGCTGTCATTATTCCCAGGTATTGAGAGGATGATACAGATGTTTCCAGCTTTAAAGGCATTCTTTCTGTCTCAGCAAAAGCCACCCATAGTGATCAAGACGTTTTTTGAAAACGAATTCAGTGAGATCTACCTCTGGCACATGCACTCACTCATGTCTGCGTTCCATACCCACATTCAAGACATGGAAAAGGAGAAGAACTCCATTATGGAGGTAAAGAAAATAATGAACAGCATCCAAACCATTCTTCTTGAACGCAAGAGCAACAACTTCATGTCCCTTAAAGTTAATTGACTACTGGCACAAAAGCGTAGTGATGGACTTGGTAAGGAATATGACCAGATCAGTTCATATGACCAGATCAGTTCATGTACAGTACATGTCTGGAGTATCTGGAGAAGTGGATGACTCCCATGGAAGAGTTCTCCACATTCATGTGGATGGGTCTGAGTGAGCCACCAGAGTGGAATGACGTGGAGGCCTGCATCAAGTTCCTAGGAGAGAAGGGGGTGGTAATTGATGATGTCAAGTGTTTTGACCAGGTCACCAATCTGAAGAGATTCACAGAAAGGTGCAACCGTGATGAGGAGTTCAGTGGCCTGCAGGTGCACCAGAAGTGGACCAAATATTTTCAGAAGGCCAAAAGCATTGCATGTTACTCAGAACTACTGAAGATTGTACAGTTTGTTTTTGCACTTTCCTCTCACAATGCAAATGTTGAGTTTTATCACTGATGCAGAGCCAGTGGACCAAGGAGAGGACCCAGCTGTCTGTTGAGTCACTGAGTCACTTTTTGTGCAATACAATTTGAAAGACATGTCTTGCAAAGACTTTCATGCTTATTTGTTGAGCAACCGAAAACTGCTGGGAAAGATCAGCTCCACAGCTAAATATCGATGGGCAGACAAGGAGGATGAAGGAGAAAGGCAGGATGAAGAAGATTGAAGTACAGATGTGGGACTGAAAAACGAGGTCTCTCCCGCCGGTATCAAGCTTGATGCCGCCGTTTGATGCGAGTTGACGGCTGCTGACGCTGCACTGCCTGGTTCAACCAGTAGGGGGAATCGAGTTACACGGTGGAGAGAGGGAACTATCCTACAGTATGTGTGTGTGTGTGTGCATGTGACACTACAGTCTTGGACATATTATTTTGAAATGTAATGCTTTTCTGTTGATTATTTGACTGTCATTGGTACAGTAATGGTGTGGTATTTTCGATTAACGTGCATTTTTATGGATAATCAGCTAGATGTACAGTACATTCTTTACGTTGAGACAACCGAACGTGCTGGCACCGAAGACCCGCCCCTACTCTGCCTCTGATTCGCAGACTGTGGCTCTAGTTAGGCTCTGGTTGGAGGAAATGTAAACTGGACCGTCGACTCTTCTGATCAGTGTGTGGATCCTGTAAACTTAGGTTTAACGTTAGTTTGTTTACTGCAGTTATGTCAGAACAACAATCAACTAAGGTAACGTTACACTAGCAACTGCTCAAATAAAGCATATCCACATTTGCTGTCAAGTTAACGTTATGGTCCTTGCGGTCCCTAGACCGCAAGGCTTTTCAACACTGGCCGTAACATTAGCTAACGTTCATTTAGCAGGATGTAATGTGTAACGTTTAGAATCAACGTGAAATGTCCCTGAATACATCAAATAATGTATTTCCCAGCTGCTAAAGATTGTAAGTGTATGACCAAAAATATATATCACTATGAATTGAAAATGGGGGACCCTGATGTAAACAAGACGAAAGTCTTTCTCTGGTCTGCATCCCCTTAACAATTGTGTGTATTGAGCTGTACTGTATTGTACCCATTCTGCAATCTGTTACAGTTTTTCTCAATTGCTTTGGTGCATTTCTCTGATCAGAATTAAAGTTCTCATAACTGTTAGTTCAACCTCCACAACATTTTGTAATTTGTGCACATCATAGTAGCAGTTTCTCATTCCTCCGAACAAATTGCAAATGCTTTTGGACATGCATCAATTGCTTTCATACAATTCTCTGCTGTTTTATAACATTATCATTTGCTTAGGTCATGTCAGTCAAAATGAACTATACTTATGACTGCTGAATAGTCATTCCCTATAAAACTAATAGTCCTCATTTCATTGCTTGAGTCATTACATACAAATATGTTGAACTAGTTGTCAAAATCTGTCAAGCCAATTTTATACATTTCTTTATAATTTTTTCCCTGAATGGAGCTGGATGCCAGGGAATCGCTGCACACATTCATGTTGATGAGGCGGGTTTCAATCTGGCAAAAGGTAGAAGGCGTGGAAGGAATCGCATTGGACAGAGAGCAACCACTGATGTCCCAGGCCAACGAGGAGGGAATATTACAATGTGTGCAGCCATCTCAGAAAACGGCATCCTCACCCATATGCCCCGCATTGGTGCATACAACACACAACATCTGCTGACTTTTTTAGACTCTTTACAGGGACATAATCCCTGAGAATGAGAGGGGTCTAAATGGCGACCATCTGACCAAGTACGTTGTTGTATGGGATAATGTGCGTTTTCACCACGCAATTCTGGTCACAGTGGTTTGCAGCACATGAAAGGATGCTGGTGGAATATCTCCCTCCCTACTCCCCATTCCTGAATCCAATAGCCAAACAGACAGGAACGTCTGGATGTGAATGAATGATTTACAGTACTGTGTATGTTGTATGTTCCAATTCAGTTCCAATATGTGCAATATTGTTTACAGTTGTGCACAGCTCTACCCAACGGCCAAAGGGTGTTTCTTATGTTTGTTGTAAATTAGTTTGTATTTTTCTTTTGCACAATGCTGTGAACAAATTAAAATGGCAAAGAGCATATGCAGTAAAAATGTGAAACATACGTGTCTTGTACTCATTTACCTCACTAAATACAGCAATGTGTAACTGTAGATTTCAAATGGCCGTGCAAATAGTGTATAGTGCTGTCTTGAGCATTTTCAGAAAGTGTCACCAAGATCTGACGTTTTTTTGCATTGGAAAACACTTACAGAGTGAACTGTCATAACGAAAACATGGCAAAGCCATTTGACTATCTTGTTCATAAACAATGGTGTCAGGACTTTTCATTTTGATGACAGTGACACTTTCATTGACATGAATACTTCCTTTTGAGGAATGAATTATCCATTTTGAGCAAGTGACACGCTTCTGCAGGTTATCATCACCTAGGTTTTGCAGTTTGTACTAATTGTTTTGAGAAATGCACTAACAGTTATGAGAACTTTAATTCTGATCAGAGAAATGCACCAAAGCAATTGAGAAAAACTGTAATAACATTTACATATCTGTAGATACTATATCTATATCTGTACATCCCTTACCTACTCTTACTAGTTACGCCTACTGGCCAGTATGACCACTACCATAGTGTCTTTATACCTGTATCACTGTACATAATAATACTACAACTCTGTACACTACATACATCTGATTAGCATTATTACTCAGTAGTACTGATTTATAAATATATTTTAAACAATAATGAATTAAAGTTTTGTTTTATCTGTCACATATAAGGTACATGTACATTACAGTGAAACACTTGGTTATGTATGAGCTTCCTGCGATTGTGCTTCATACTGTACATTTAATTTTTTTTCTTGTTTGCAGGCATGATGACTGACAACCCAATAAGGATTCAGAAACGGGAATTAAGGACCCCAACATTTTGCCATCCTTCCTCTGCAGAGTTCAAATAAACACACTTTTTATTATCTAAACGTTATTATTTAGCCTTGCATAGCTCTTTTGGTCAATTAGCTGATTCAAACACAGTACCTTAATGTATTTTCTTTAATGTATTTTACTTCCTCAAGTGTTGAGACATTTGTCTTATTTGTTTGTTCCTCATTTCATATCTCAATAACAACTCCCTCTGTCTTCCCCCGGTAGACAGAGTCAGAGGGACATCCCAACAGGCCACCTTGTTTATGGTTTGATTCAGTTTTAAATAGACAATAATAATAATAGTTGGGGAAAATGTAACTGGATGGACCCGTCAACTATTTTGATCACGTCCTGTGCATCATGTACTGAATTAACTGGTAAGTTCACTTAGGTTTAACGTTAGTTTGTTTACTGCAGTTATGTCAGAACGACAATCAACTAATCAACTAACACTTGCAACTGCTCAAATGCATATCCACATTTGCTGTCAAGTTAACGTTATCGTTATGAATGCGACCGCAAGGCTGGCCGTACTGTAACATTAGCTAACGTTCATTTAGCAGGATGTAATGTGTAACGTTTAATCAACGTGAAATGTCCCTGAATACATCAAACATCATCATCATCAAATACATCAAATATCACTATGAATTGAAAATGGGGGACCCTGATGTAAACAAGGCGAAAGTCTTTCTCTGGTCTGCATCCCCTTAACAATTGTGTGTATTGAGCTGTACTGTATTGTTGTTTTATTTGTCACATATAAGGTACATGTACATTACAGTGAAACACTTGGTTCTGTAATATGAGCTTCCTGAGATTGTGCTTCATACAATTTTTCTTTTTTGCAGGCATGATAAACCAATAAGCTTGTCAACAATGGAGGATGGAACCTTACTGGAACGCTAGCTACTGTATGTCTGGAGTGTATACATTGCAAAGTTCGTCCTTCCTCTGCAGAGTTCAAATAAAGCTGACTTGAAAAAAACACACTTTTTATTATCTAAACGTTATTATTTAGCCTTGCATAGCTCTTTTGGTCAACTAGCTGATTCAAATACAGTACAGTACAGTTTCATATCTCAGTTCAATAAGCGACTCCGAAATTGAGATTGAGAACTATATAATTGTAAGGAAAGATCGAAACCGAACCGGAGGTGTGTGTGCTTATATTAGGTCTGACATTGGTTTTAATATTAAATCAGATCTTGCACACGACATGGTAGAAGCGCTGTGGCTTGATATTCTGTTACCCAAAAGCAAACCAATTATTTTTGGAGTCTGTTACAGGCCACCAGATCAGGGCAACTTTTATGATGATCTAGAGGAGATATGCTCCAAGTGCACAGATTTTGAGAAATCTGAAGTGGTTGTCATGGGAGATTTCAACACGGATTTACTTAAACAGAGCTCTGGATTAAAGTCCCTTCTGAACTATAGTAAATTGTATACATTTTGCCATCCTTCCTCTGCAGTGTTTATGGTTTGATTCAGTTTTAAATAGACAATAATAAAAATAGTAAGATAAAATAGACAGAGTAAATCACAACAGACTTCTTCCTGGGATCTTCTATGCAGAGAGAGAAAGCTATAGCTTTGGGAGAGAAACTTTAAACTTTTAATTTTAAATTGGGACCCTAGAAAACTGTTTAAAGCTAGAAATATGTGAAAAGTTGCCGTTTCACTGTGGTTGTTTACAATGACAGGGCCTGGAATTGTGTTTACAAACATTTAAAGTAGGTTTATATTTGGTTCATGGTGCCTCAAAATGTGTTTGGTTTGATTTAGGTAATCAAATATTATGTTATGTTCACTAATGGAAATTATGCAAATGTGAAATCCAAAACTGCATAGTGCACTTTTAAAATAATTAGATTAGTATATTTGTGAGGTTACTGTTTTATTGTTTACTTTGACAAGATACAAAGAGATTATTTGTTAAAGCTGGATTTTCTATTTTCTACTATTTCATATATTTCGTTATTTATTTTTGTCCAGTAAGATTTGAAAAGAGAGCTATTATTTTGTTACAGGTTGATGTTTAAGTTATTCTTGTGCCATTGAGATTTGTCAGAGATAATTCTAGGCACAATAAAGCATGTTGATTGTTGAGTAACCTTGGTTTGGTGTGTCTTTGGTTATAGAGAGATATTATTGTGTTATATACAGTAAAATAATATAAATAATAATTGTATATCCATACAGAGGAGGCATACTTCAAATATATTAAAACAATAATGCATCTTTGAGTAAACGTTGAGTATCATTATTACATGGCGTTTTAACATTCGCCGAAATGCTTGATTGTGATTGGTCAATAGCCCCCGACAGGGGTGAATTATTTTTCGATAACCACCGGTGATTATTGTTTTTCGCAGCTGGAGTAATCAAGCCCCACTGACACACACTGTTTCAGTGCAATCAGACACACCTGCCGGGCTGCCGGCGATAATAATAATCACTTTATTTGGGCTGACAGAGCCACAGAACAACTGCGTCTGCATTTGATCTCGTCTTGTCGATTTTGTAAAATGAATTAGGTATATTGTTAGTAAGTTAGCCATGTAATAAGCGGGATAATGTATAGCTATACTCGGTCATCATCGCAAAATAATTGACCTTCACTGACGTTTAAAACACCTTGCCGAGGCGGCTTGGTATTTTAAACTCCGTGTCGGTCAATTATTTTGCGACAATGACCTCGTAGCTATACATTATCCCTTACTTAACACATCCACCGCCGGAAAACGACTTACAACGTGTTTCAAGGTCATGCGAATTCCGCCAATCCACGGCGTACGACGTTATTGAGATCATATTTAATTTTTTCGCCATGGTATTCATAATTCCCTCACCGAGCCTGGTCTGACACTGTGGGAGCCTGCACAACAGTGCAACGCTTCAATACCGCCGCCTGGTGGATGATCGGGCGAGTTACCAAACCGGAAATGGATCAAGTCAATCTCCGTGCATCTGGGAAATGCGTCCGACAGTCACATATTGTTGCGGGATACACATCCATGTATATGGATCGCTGCCATAACTCAATAATCGATATGATTTGGGCGTTTATTTTGCCATACAAACCGGAAATGGATCTAGTCGATCCACGTCAAATAAGTGGGATCTTTTTCCTCCAGTCTCATCGGCGAACGGTAAGAGTACAGTAACGTTACTTTCAGCGTGATTGTTTATTATTATTAATGCAAACTGCTCTGATCAATATATCACACATACTACATAAAGCATTTACTGACGATCACAGACCCCCCCCCCCATTCATCCGCGCATGATGAGTCATAACGTTTAGGATCGTATTCAGTTGGATTTTTTAATATAGCGTGTATCACGAATAAACTGCAATCGATAATCTATATTATGCGTTTAGGCCTATAACTAGCGTTCTAGGAATTACTGCAGAAAACGATAAAAACATATTTATATTCTAGACGGTATTTTCGTATGAATCTATGAATGAAAAAGTATAACGTTCCTACATCCTGAACGATAGATAATCGATGTATGAATGGGCCATAGTAATGTCAATTTAGCAATACAATTAAAAAAGTTATAGCCCTGCAAAGAAGGTGAACATCTCCATAGGCTTAGAGTGGTGGCAGAGAGTGGTATGAGAGGGGCAAACTGCGTGGCAGTTAATGTGTTAAAGGCCAACTTGCAGGTTGTATTTTTGTTCAATAAACAATGTGACTAGGCTAGAGCCATATGAAATCCGCGTTCACGGAATCGCGGAATTAACCAATAAAAATGTTATCGACTGCAAAACGTGGAATATTGCAGAATTTGGCCTAATCTGGACTGAAATTTAGTTTTTGGGTGGAACGTTGGTGGAACGTTGGTGCACACGCGACCGGGGAGGCGGACACTAGAGCGGGTTACACACAACACAGCAGTCTCCAAGCGTCTCGCTGCTTCGGTGTTAACATCGTCAAGAAGCTAAGAAATTCCCCAATAAGCCCTCAATTCAGAGCAGAGCAGTATCCTAATGACTTTTATGCCTCCGGCGATAAGGTGTTTTGCAAATTCTGTCAACGTTCCGTGGACTGGAGCCACAAAAACACTTGCGACACTATTGTGATTAAATAGCTATAACGTTAGGACATGATAGCTTCTTGCTAAATCTAGTGCACCCATCCATTTGTTTAATGCAAACGATTGTCATTATACACTGCACTTTATAATCTAAATAAACTTAAATAGCTATGAAACGTTACAGTACATAGGACTATAGATGGAAATGATAGCTTCTTGCTAAATCTGGTGCACTCATCCATTTGTTTAATGCAAACGATTGTCATTATACACTGCCCTTTATAATCTAAATAAATTTAAATAGCTATGAAACGTTACAGTACATAGGACTATAGATGGAAATGATAGCTTCTTGCTAAATCTGGTGCACTCATCCATTTGTTTAATGCAAACGATTGTCATTATACACTGCCCTTTATAAACGAAATAAACTAAACTAAAGGTGCCTAAATTATGCATTACTATATTTCATCACAATATAATAGATATAGATAGGCTACTGACATTGTCATTGTGATAATGTCAGTAGTAGCTGTATCTATTGTTTACACTTGAAATGTGTATTTTTATTTTGTCACAATATTATTTGAAAAGTATTGTGTAAAATTGAACTGTATTTCTGAGTTGCAGCACTTAAAAACATTAAATGGACTGTGATATCATATTCAATTGTGGACATTTATTCATTCCCACTTATTAGACACTATTTCTGATGGTAAAATGAGCATAAAAAGCAAAATACAGAATTCTGAAATATTAAAACGGAAAAAACGGAATTTGGGAAAAAATAAAATGGAATTTGGAAAATAATAAAACGGATTTCATATGGCTCTAGACTGGGCCAACACTGACTTTCATGAAGAGGGAAAAAAATGTATCGAAATTTACCCAGTTTTAGCGTTTTTATCTTTATCAAACATTTTGTCGACCAAACCACAACCTCCACGCACATGCATATTTTAATCCATGTTTCATAGCGCGCGTGTGTCATCTTAATGATGACGTCACACCAGGTACAGGGCAGCAGGGGGCGCTGAGAATCACAGGCAGGTAGTGGCAGGAAGCAGAGAGCCTTCTTGTTACTACTATAGGATATTTTATTAATATTTGAAGCTCTCCTCTGATGATAGCATGATTGTCTCCTCCGGGCCTTCAGGCTGTAGGGTGCAGTGCCTCACATGCTCTTCTCTGTGGCTCTCTGTACATCTGCCCCCCCCCCCCACACACACACACACACACACACGCCTCACACACAGTGCCTGGTCACAGGCCGGTCAATGGAGCCACTTTCTCAATTAGCTCTTGTCCTGATAAGCATGACGACAGCTCACATGCTACCATGTGCCCCCTTCTTCTGATACAGGCACACATAGGCGCACACACGTACTTACACATGCACACACCCCTCCCCTTCTCTTCTTCATCCACACCCCTCCCCTTCTCTTCTTCATCCATGAGGTATAAATATGTCATGTAATGTGGATATTCTTTCTTCTGATGCTGGTGGGAGAGACTGAGCCCCATGGAAGGGCTGGTCGGAGTTCTGTCTTCTCTGTGTTCTCTGTGCAATAAAGACTATAAAACGGATTGTTTTTTCATCTGTACATCCGTTTTATACCGTTTTGAATATGAGTATAGTTTTGGTGATTCTTAGTAATTCCAGGAAAAGACACGATAATAGCCCTTTAGTGGAATACACTAAACACGTTGTAATTTTTCGCCTGATTATCGAAGCTTCCTGAAATCAACACTAGATCATCATTATTATCCTTCCTCGTGCAACAATGAAAAGAGCCCTGGACTGCGGCGCCCTACCCCCCACCTCCTGCAGCCAACGGCACACAGCCACACACACAGACAGCGTCGATCGGGGTAGAAATAAATATCAGATCAACAATAAAATGTATATAGTGTTCTTACCTTGTATCTGATGTAATGCAAAAGAAATAATTCAATTATCTGATCGCCATTCCAAATACTGCTTGTGGAGGTCCGTACCACATTACCGACCGTTACATATGGGTGGGCGGGCGGGGTTACTGTTCCATGCCATCGTTGTATAGACCTACTTTGCCTGAGTATTTAAACCCCGCCCGCATGGCTCAGATCGTCCCAGAAAAGAAACTACACCATTCCCAATGGAGTGCAATACCAGCTGGAAGGCGTAGGTGGCGGTATTTGCCCTTTTGCGAGCTCAGACCCATTCCCAACGATAACATCAGGCTGCAAAGGAAGTAAAACTAACTAAAACAAAAGAAAAAGTGACAATTCAAGGATAGAAAAAGTGACAATTCAAGGATATAAGAGAAAGGGAAGGATGAACACGAGAGCGAGAAAAAAAGGACCCCAGAAGAAGTACAAACGCCGGAGGAAAGATCTCGGCACGAGGAAATGGCGGAAGAGGTAGATCAGGCGAGCATGGCGCAGGAAGACAGAGAAGTGGAGCCTGTGGAACCCGCCTGGATAGCGAAGATGCAAGCTCCTGTACAAGCCGGATAACGTGTGTATGAAGGCAACAGCTGATCAATTGTTTTGGTCGTGTTAAAACATTAGAGTTAACATTAATTGTGGCTTATTTAAATAAAAAAAAAAAAAAAACTGTGTGTAGGATAATCATGGCCTGCTGCGTCATGCACAACATTGCACTGAAAAGTGGTGTACCACTACCAACCACCTGACCAGGATATGCGTCCTGACTCCTGACCCATTAACTCTTTCAGTGCCACTCACGAGATTTCTCGTGTTTTTTTATAGGTGGTTGCTAGCCACTCACGAGATTTCTCGGATTTTTTTATTTTTTTTTGCGATCTGAAAAATTATTGCATCACTCGAGCCTACCCGAGTATAGCCGAGGGGCGCCGACGATCACTGTGGAAAAAAGCGCCCCCTGTCGTCTCCCAGATGACATAAGTGATTTTGGAATGGACTCAATGAAAATGAATGGGGGAAAAAATCCGGTACTCCACATTTTCCAGTTCACTGATCCAGCCGGGGTTACTAGAGTTCATTCTGGAGCCTCAGATCCCCGCGGATCATGGAGTTCTACTGTATCGCGTTGGATCCATACACGTATCGATTTTTTCGAATGGTGATCAGGAATTGGAATATACCAGTTGGATACCATCTGATGTCAGGTAAGGACTCTATGTTATCAGTGGTAGGATAATCAGAGTAAGTTTGATGAAGTTATAAGCTGTTTTGTGAAATGTCTTCTTTCGGTTTCACTGTAAAAGTCCGAGAGGAAATCAACGAGGCGATTATCAGTGCGCGGCCGTAATGTGCGTGCGTGCACGTATAATATTGATCATCTAGCGTTTATTTGAAAACGATTCATAAAAAGGCAGACGAATATCAACGTTGTGGAATATTCCACTAAAAGACGATTTTCATAGAATGCTCCAGAATGAGCTGTTTTTTATATCAAAACGGGGGCTTTTCG
Source organism: Notolepis coatsorum (assembly GCF_963971535.1). Taxonomy (NCBI): domain Eukaryota; kingdom Metazoa; phylum Chordata; class Actinopteri; order Aulopiformes; family Paralepididae; genus Notolepis; species Notolepis coatsorum. The sequence continues at coordinate 22,342,721 of NC_140182.1, forward strand.
AACTGCTCTGAAACGGCAACGACGCGATAAAAAAAACAATCTGTCTTCACAGCACTGACTGGAAAATAGTCTTTGATAATGCGATGGGCAGATTAGACACATAGCCATAATTTAAAACATAGATTAGGCGATATTAACGTTAACATTGGCGCCGATGGTGGCATTCAAGCGGTAAAACGGAAAACCAGGCGTGGCGCTGAAAGTGTTAATACATTGGGCGCCGTGCATTGTACCCATCATTGGGTCCAGTCTGCCACCGCTGTAAGCCTATGGAGATGTTTACCTTCTTTGCAGGGCTATAACTTTTTAAATATTATAGCTATATCTGCATTACTATGGCCCATTCAACATCGGGTATCTATCGTTCCGGATGTGGGAATGTTATATATATATATTTTTTTTTAATCCACTTTTTCTCCCATTTTCTATTTTTCTCCCATCCCAATTTCGTATCGTCCAATTCAACCCTCCCCTATCTCGAACGCTGTTTCATGCCTCCCACAAGCTGTAATGTGGACGTGTAAGCCATACATTGCACGAGTCCCCTCCGGTACTCGAGGTAGCAGCCGTCGCATCTTTTCACCTGCACAGCGCGATCTTTCAGCGTCAGGGGTCTGCGCTTTGGAGGGACGCCGCCCCCGTCGCTTCCTGATTCTACTGCGCAGGCGCACCAACCGACCTGTAGGAGTCGCTGTCCACAACATCCGATCCCCACCCATCAGTTTCCCACCCCCTAATACTGCCAAATGTATTAGTACGAACGACCAGCCAAACTGAAAGCAATGTGGAGAGCTGGGCTCGAACCCAGCGTCTCCAGCATTGGAGGTGAGAGCCTTGCCCACTGCACCACATAGCCGCCCTCATTCATACATTGTTGTGTTAATACCGTCGAGGATATGAGTATGTTTTTAAGGTTTTAGTCTGTAATTCCAAAAACGCGAGTTATAGGCCCTGAAACATAATGATAGATTATCGATTGGCGTCTTTCCTATACACGCTATATTAAAAAATTCAAATGTATATGATCGGTATACATTATGCTTCATCATGCGTGAAGGAAAGGGGGGGGGGGGGGTCGTTTTTAATTACTTGATCGTCAGTAACGGCTTTATTTACTAAGGGTTGATATGTTGAGCAGATGGTGTCAATCTGCTAGATCCATTTCCCGCTTGTATGACGCAATAAACGCCGAAATCATATAGATTATTGCGTTTCGAAAGCGATCCGATAAACTCAAGTGTTTGTCTGGATCCACGTAACAAGATATTACTGCCGGAGGGATTTCCTCGATGCACCAGCGCCACTTCCGGTTTGGTGTGGAGTGTAACTCACCCGATCATCCACCAGGCGGCGGTATTGAGGCGTTGCAATATCAGACAGGGTGCAGCTGCAGTCCCGGAGGGAGGCTGGATGAATTATGAATGCCATGGCGAAAAAAATGTATATTGATTGTTGGCGCACAACGCATGGCGGGCAATAACGAATTATCAAGTTGTTGGCGTCCAATGTGTTAATGGGCCCGGACAACAGACGTGCTGTCCAAGTCTGACAGGAATTTGTTGCACATATGGGGTGAATACAGCCTTTCAACCTGAATTTGACTTGCTTGATTCTGTCACTATTATTAGATAGTTTACAATAACTAAACACATCACTTCAGTAATACTCAAACAAGGGTGTCAGGGAATTGTGCTTTTTATTTCGGCCACGGTAGCCGCAAGATCTTCCATCGCCACCGCGACCCGCTCCTGGCTGTCCAGCATCGCCTTGGCCATGGACCCACGAGCACTGGGTTGTTGGTGACAAAAGACAGGTCCAAAAGAAAACTGTCATGAAAAGAAACGCTACAATAAAAGGCTCATCTTCTATAAAACTAAGTGTAAACTAAAGCCTGTAGCCTAAAACAAGAATGGCTACAAAGAAAGGCTAAATCCTGAATAGGGCAGAGATCAGCACTACACTTCAATATAACAAGCCTGACCGGAAGGATAGCCAACACAAGAGGAAATGAGAAAGCAGCTAACCCTGCGAGACTCAAACTTAACACTTTGAATTAGTGTTGTCAAAAATATCGAAGTATCGATACATATCGATACTGAATATTTAAAACGGCTTCAATACTCATTTCCCGAAGTACCGATACTTTCTGCAGTATCGGTACCAGCTGGCCGGAGCATTTATTAACGTTACGCGTGTACTGGTGTAGGATGGGCTCCGGCTCCGCTCGACCGAACGTTGGCAACGGGGTAGTTGTGTCGAGTTCATGCGTGTACTGGTGTAGTGGGCTCGGCTTGACGTTACTCCGTTTCCATGAAGTAATAGGTGGCCAGCTAGCTAGCATTAAGCTAACGTTAGCTAATAATAGCGTTGTTTACAAACTGAAGACAGGGCTGCGCTGCCCGGCTGTGAGGGGGAGGAGGAAGAGAGAGAGAGAGAGAGAGATTTCTCCGGAGCTATGCTATGCTATGTAACGTTAATAAATGCTCCGAGCATAGCCATAGCTCCGGAGAAATCTCTCTCTCTCTCTTCCTCCTCCCCCTCACAGCCGGGCAGGCAGCCCTGTCTTCAGTTTGTAAACAACGCTATTATTAGCTAACGTTAGCTTAATGCTAGCTAGCTGGCCACCTATTACTTCATGGAAACGGAGTAACGTCAAGCCGAGCCCACTACACCAGTACACGCATGAACTCGACACAACTACCCCGTTGCCAACGTTCGGTCGAGCGGAGCCGGAGCCCATCCTACACCAGTACACGCGTAACGTTAATAAATAATAAATGCTCCGGAGAAATCTCTCTCTCTCTCTCTCTCGTCATAACTAGGAAGGTGCGCTCAGTAGACCTAAAATCTCCAGCAGCCACTCTCTCTTTCTCTCTCTGATCTAAAGATAAACAAAGGGTTTTAAAAGTGTATTTATCTTCTCGTATAGTACCAGAGAGAAGCTGAGGAGAATCAACCAGCAACAAAAGCAAAATTTGTTAAAAAAAAATATATATATATATAATAAAAAAAAAATATTAAATTTTTTTTTTTTTTTGGTATTGAAAGTATCGAAAGTATCTTTTCAAGGTATCGTATCGAAGTCGAAATTCCAGTATCGTGACAACACTACTTTGAATGCCACCCACGAGTTTTCTCGTGTTATTACCCCCCGGGTTGAATGCCCATCACGAGAATATTCGTTTTATTCGTTTTTTTTTATTAGCGATCTGAAATCATATTGCATCAAGCGAGCCTACCGTTGGAGATCCAGTCACCCCAGGCGCTCAGATGTGAAAAAAGCGCCCCCTATCGTCTCCCAGATGGTAAATCACCCTTTTGGATTGGACTCAATGAAAATTAATGGGAAAAAACACCCTGCACTCCACATTTTACTTCTCACTCATGTAACCGGGGTCTACCAGCTTCACCTCTGGAGCTTCGGAGCCGCGGGGAATGTGTTTTACTGTATACACGATGGATCAATCAAATGAGCGATTTTTTCGAATGGCGATTAGGAATTGGAATAATCCATTTGGATACCATCTGATCTCAGGTAAGGAATCTATGTTATCAGTATTAGGATAATCAGACCCGTTTTCACGGATATATAAGCTTTTATGTGATTATGGTGATAGGCTGTTTGACTCTGCTCGCGGTCAGGAAATAGGAGAATCGATTTTTAACTGGCGGCACGAGCGTGCATGCGTACACATATACTATCGATCATCTAGCGTTTATTTGAAAACGATTCATAAATAGGCAGAAAAATTACAACATTCTAGAATATTCCAGTAAAAGGCGATTATCATAGAATGTGTTGTTTTTTCCGCGAAAAGGAGTGATTTTCAAAATGCTATCAAACGGAAATGAAGCGATAAAAAAACAATCTGCTATGACAATGTTTACTGGAAAATGAGTCTTTGATAAGCAACGGGCAGATTAGACACATAGCCATAATTTAAAACATAGATTAGGCGATATTAACGTTAACATTGGAGTTGCCTTGGGCATTCAAGGGGGTAAAAAGGAAAACACGGACTGGCTCTCAAAGTGTTAAAGGCACAGCTGCACTGAATCAGGTGCAATCAAGCCCACACATCTGCCCTACCATGAGGCAATTAATCACAGAGGCCAGTGATTGACAGCTGTCCCCCTCACAGGAAGACTAAATAAAACAAAAACCATGACAGTATCACAAAATGGCTAGAAGAGTCAGGCCTAAGCTCCGTCTTTTAACTCATTCAGCGCCATCATTTAATGCACCAGAGGGCGCTAGAACGCCATCGCTTTAATCAATGGGGGATTTGCGAGTGCTTAAAATATATCTTATATTATAGCTATGGGTCTAATACACCCGTCGATTGTCAGTGAGTTGCTTCCAGTCAACATGCAGAAAACAGATTGTTTTTTCATCCATACATTTCCGTTTTATACCGTTTTGAATGAGTAGTTTTGGTGATTCTTAGTAATCCCAGGAAAAGACGCGATAATAGCCCTTTAGTGGAATACACTAAACACGTAATTTTTCGCCTGATTATCGAATCTTCCTGAAATCAACGCTAGATTATCATTATTATCCTTCCTCATGCATACATGAAATGGCTCTCGTAGCGCGGCGTCCCCCGCCACCTCCTGCACTCAACGGTAAACAGCCAGACACAGACAGCGTCGATTGCGGTAGAAAGAAATATCAGATCAACGCAAGATTTTATATATAGAGTCCTTAACTGATCTCTGATGTAATGCAAAACAAATAATCCAATTATCTGATCGCCATTCCAAATACTGCTTGTGGAGGTCTGTCCCACATTACCGAGCGTTACACATGAACGGGCAGGCAGGGTTACTGTTCCATGCCATCGTTGTAAAGGCCTGCCTCGCCTGAGTATTTAAACCCCGCCCGCACGGCTCAGATCGGCCCGGAAAATAAACAACACCATTTCTAATAGAGTGCAATACCGGCTGGAAGGGATATGCGGCGGTATTTGCCCTTTTGCGAGCTCAGACCCATTCCCAATGTTAACATCAGGCTGGATGGATGAAAAATGAATGGATATAGCTAATAAAAGAAATAATGATTAAAACCCGACTTTACTCGTAATACGCTTGGCGAGTTAACCCGACTTTACTCGTGACTGGCGTTGAATGAGCTAATACACACTTATATCATACAGTAATGTTAAATAAGATATTGAAAGATCAAGGATGAAGTTACAAATGAAAAGGGGCAAAATCTACGAGGCCCTTTTCATTCTTGCACGAGGAAGGATAATAATGATCTGGCGTTGATTTCAGGAAGATTCGATAATCAGGCGAAAAATTCCACTAAAGGGCTATTATCGCGTCTTTTCCTGGAATTACTCAGAATCACAAACTATATTCATATTCAAAACGGTATAAAACGGAAATGTACAGATGAAAAAACAATCCGTTTCGTACATGTTGACTGGAAGCAACTCACTGATAATCTACGGTGTATTAGACCCATAGCTATAATTGAAGATATATTTTAAGCACTCGCAAATCTCGCAGTCCCCCCATTGATTAAAGCGGTGGCGTTCTAGACCTATATTGCGCATGAACACTTTGGATGCCACAGACGACATAACACGTGTTATCAGCCCGCCCCCTGAATGCCCAGCATGACAATTATCGTTTTATTTTTTTATTAGCGATCTGAAATAATATTTCATCAATGAGTCTACCGTTGGGAAACCAGCCCCATCAGGAGCTCAGATGTGAAAAAAGCGGCCCCTATCGTCTTCCAGATGGTAATGCACCCTTTTGTAATGGACTCAATGAAAATGGATGAAAAAAAAAATATCCGGAATCCACATTTTACTTCTCACGCATGTACCCTGAGCCGATCGGATTCACTGTGGAGCATCAGAACAGCGTGGAATATGTGTTTACAGTATGTAGCATTAGATCGATAAAAGGATCGATTTTTGGAATGGCGATCAGGAATTGGAATAATCTTTTTGGATACCATCTGATCTCAGGTAAGGAATCTATTTTTACCAGTCTTAGGATAATCAGACCTGTTTTCACGGAGATATAAGCTTTTCCCCTATATGTGATATGGCTGTGCGAGCGATCAGGAAATATATCAGATCAGATATCAGAGCGCATATAGCGTGCATACGTACACATATACTATCGATAATCTAGCGTTTATTTGAAAACTATTCATAAATAGGCCGAAAAATTTGAACGTTTTTTGTGTATTCTAGAATATTCCATTTATTATGGAATATTTTTATTTTCCTTGAAAACGAGGGCATTTCAAGATGCTTTAAAACGGAAATGAACCGATAAAAAAACAATCTGCTTCAACAATGTTGACTGGAAAATGAGTCATTGATAAGCGACGGGCAGATTAGACCCATAGATTAGGCGTTTTTTTTTTTTTTTTTTTTGTCTTTTTCCCCCTCCATTTTCCTCCGATTTTCTCCCATCCCAATGTTAGTCGTATGCCAATTCCCAGTCCCTTCCTGGTCGCTGCGCACTTACCCCCCACAGTCAGATCATCTGGGAGAGTGGAGGCTACCACGTGCTTCCTCCGACACACGTCCAGCCAATCACCGCTTCTTTTCACCTGGCAGCGCGGATTCTCATTGAGAGGGCGTAGCGTGTGGGAGGACCACACTATCCCCCTCAAGTCCAATCCGCGCTTAGCAGGCGCCCCGACCGAACTGTAGGAGTCGCTGTTTACAACGACCCGGACCCACCCCGCCAGCTTCTCCCACCCTCTGATACAGCCAATTGTATCAGTGCAGACGGCCAGCCAAGCTGGTGATAACCCCGGAGCTGTGAGCTGGATTCGAACAGGCGAATCGAGCTCACAGCTCCGGGGCTGGTGACGAACGCAATCTCCGCTCGGCCACCTAACCGCCCAGATTAGGCGTTTTTAACGCTAACATTGAAGTGGATGGTGGGCATTCAAGGGGGTAAAAGGAAAACACGGCCGGCTCTGAAAGTGTTAAGCTCCGGCGCAGAATGGGTAAATGCGCCAGAAGAAAACAACAATAACAATGGCGGATACACAAAGGGTCCTGTATGTTATTTTGGCACTGTTCGGACTTATTGCAGTTTTGCAACTTAACCTGGCATTGCTTCACCAGCTGCACCACTTCATTGACGCACAAAGGCGTCTGCTGCACCCAATCCTGAGTCCACAGCGTCCGAGGTTAAAAGTCCGCCAGAAACTACGTTTTTGGATCAGACCCGGTCGCGTGAATACTTTCGGCAGCCCACTTGTCCTTCCGCATTGCTCTGATTGGCTGAGCGCGCGCATGAGCCGCCACGGGCTCCTCAGCCAGCTCCTCAGCCAGGCTCCGCGTAAGGCAATTTATACAAATGGAAGTATTGATTACGCCGTAACGAATCATTAAAAAAATATACCCTTAACTGGAATATGTTGTGCCTTTACACAAATTATGTTGGATTATACCAATAAAAAATAGCGCGACTCGGGCATCGCTGAGCTCATCAACGACCCTCCGTGCTCTCTCCCGCCACCAGCGCAGCCCGCCGTCGGCTCCAGTGGCTCCGGCAGCAGAGAGGATGGCTGCAGCCAAGACCGCGACCGGCATCGCTGAGCTCATCATGGTGTCTGCTGGACGAAGCCAGAGACGGTCTTATTATGGGGCTTATGCCGAGAAGCAGTAACACAATAAGACCGTCTCTGGCTTCGTCCAGCGGACACCATGATGAGCTCAGCGATGCCGCTCGCGGTCTTGGCTGCAGCCATCCTCTCTGCTGCCGGAGCTACTGGAGCCGACGGCGGTCTGCGAGGCTGCGCTGGAGGCGGGAGAGAAAGCACGGAGGTTCGTTGATGAGCTCAGCGATGCCCGAGTCGCGTGATTTTTTATTGGTTTGTCAAACTGAAAGGAAATACTATCACTGGCCTCCTCCAATACTGTAACCTAAGTTCTTTTATTGAATGAAGCGGTGAGACACAAGTTGAGTCTGGAGTCAGATGCCTGCAAGGTTTTTATCTCAAAGTACACAGAGAACACAGGAAGGATAGCTCTCAATCCGGACCACCTGCTTGAATACAACCGCAGAATGGCCCTTGACGACAGACAGCCACACACTTTTATACAGTAGTACATAGACCAACCTCTTTTCTGACTTGATGATTGATTATTGTCGCGTCATACCTTGAGGACAAAGGATTTTAGGCGGGATGCAGAGTAGAAGGAGGGGCTGTTTTCAATATTCCTCCGCTCTCCTTATCAGAATGGCCCTCAACGGCATATAATTTGTGTGTGTGCATGTGTGTTGGTGTGTGAGTGTGTGTGTGTCGGTGTGTGTGTGCTAGAGTGAGGGACACGATTTTGCATGTATAACTGACACTCTCCCAAAAGGAGAGGCATGTCTCTCTGCGTGTATGTATGGATGTCTGTGTGGTGTGTGCCTGTGTGTGTGTGCTGGTGTGTGTGTGGGATTTTGCATGTTCAGATACATGATCTTGCATCTGTGTCCAGTGCTGTCCACGGGGCCCTGTGTCTACATAGAGACACAGAGACCAGTGTACAGCCTAAAGATATATAAGATACTGACATCAGATCAATGAATTAAAACTATCAAAACCAATTACATAATCCAACGTATGTGTAAAGGCACAACATATTCCAGTTAAGGGCATATTTTTTTAATGATTCGTTACGGCGTAATCAATACTTCCACAATAATACTGCCTCAAGCGGAGCCTGGCTGAGGAGCCCGTCGCGGCTCATGCGCGCGCTCGGCCAATCAGAGCAATGCGGAAGGACAAGTGGGCTGCCGAAAGTATTCACGCGGTCGAACCAGCAGATGGTGGGACAACCTTGAGACTGGGATTGTCATTGACGAGGAGTGGAAGGAGAACTTTCGAATGTCCAGAGCATCACTCATATCATTGAGTGAGCTCCTTCGTCCATATATAGAAGGGGAATCAACGGTGATGAGAGCTCCAGTGGGTGTATTGAAGAAGGTTGCATGTACACTGTACTACCTCAGTGACGAGGGGCGACTACGGAAGAGAGCTAACGCCTTTGGCTTGTCTCGACCATTGTGAGACGGGTCTGCACGGCCATGACAGTCCATCTAGGCCCAAGGTACATCAGGCTGCCCTTCACAGAACCTGAAGCAAACGTACTTGTCGCCGGGTTTGAACGTGCACACGGTATGCCGCAGTGGTTGGGAGCAATCGACAGGACTCATATTGAAATCAAACAGCCACCCATGAACTCCATGGATTACATAAATCGAAAGGGGAGATATTCGCTCAACGTCCAAGCCACATGTGATTACAAATATGCATTCATGGATGTTGTAAGCAAATGGCCCGGGAGCGTTCACGGCGCTCGGGTGTTCGCCAATTCCAGGTTGAGCAATTATTTAAAAACTGGCCGTATTCCTGCACTAACACTTTGGGAGCCAGTCCGTGTTTTCCTTTTTACCCCCTTGAATGCCCAAACCCACTCCAATGTTAACTTAATATCGCCTAATCTATGTTTTAAATTATGGCTATGTGTCTAATCTGCTCGTCGCTTATCAAAGACTAATTTTCCAGTCAACATTGTCATGGCAGATTGTTTTTTTATCGCTTCATTTCCGTTTGATAGCATTTTGAAAATCACTCGTTTTCGCGGAAAAAACTACTTATTCTCGTGCCGCGAGCTGATAATCGCTGCTCTTATTTCCTGATGGCTTTTACAGTCAAAGCAGCTATATCACATATAGGGGAAACGCTTATATATCCGTGAAAATGAGTCTGACTGATAACATAGATTCCTTACCTGAGGTCAGATGGTATCCAAATGGATTATTCCAATTCCTGATCACAATTCGAAAAAATCGATAATTGTATTGATCCACCGTGTGTACAGTAGAACACATATTCCCCGCGGCTCAGAAGCTCCAGAATGAACTCTGGTAATCCCGGCTGCATGAGTGAGCCGTAAAATGTGGAGTAAGAAATCCTTTCTCCCATTCACTTTCATTGAGTCCAATCCAAAAGGGTGATTTACCATCTGGGAGACGATAGGGGGCGCTTTTTTCACATCTGAGCGCCTGGGGTGACTGGATATCCAACGGTAGGCTCGCTTGATGCAATCTGATTTCAGATAATAATAATAATAATAATAATAATAATAATAATAATAATAATAATAATAATAATAGCCTCACTGCCACCACGCTAAGCCTATGGAGATGTTCACCTTCTTTGCAGGGCTATAACTTTTTAAATTGTATTGCTAAATTGACATTACTATGGCCCATTCAACATCGATTATCTATCGTTCAGGATGTAGGAACGTTACTTTTTCATTCATAGATTCTTCCAAAAATACCTTCTAGAATATAAGTATGTTTTTATCGTTTTCTGCAGTAATTCATAGAACGTGAGTTATAGGCATAAACGCATATATAGATTATCAACTGCCGTTTATTCCCGATACACGCTATATTAAAAAATGCAACTGTATATGATCCTATACGTTATGCTTCATCATGCACGGATGAAAGGGGGGGGGTCGTTTATAATTCCGTGATCGTCAGTAAATGCTTTATGTATTATGGGTGATATATTGATCAGATCGGTTTGCAGTGAAAAGAATAAACAATTGGGCTGGAAATAACGTTATATTCCTCTTACCGTGCGTCAATGAGACTGGCGGTGAAAGATCCCAGGTATAGGACGTCGATCGCCTAGGTCCATTTCCGGTTTGTATGTCGCAATAAACGCCGAAATCATATCGATTATTACGTTTATAAAGCGATCGATATTAGGGCTGGGCGATAAAACGATAACGATAAATATTGCGATAAATTATTTCCTCGAAATAAACATGAAACGTGGTCGCAAAGTTTCGATATATCGAGTTTCCAAGTTTGACTCCGCTCACTGCGCTCAGCCTCGGCTCAGCACTACCAACAACCAACGTTACGTGATGACGTGTTTACGCACCACAGATCCAGATGTGCTCCTCCTGTTTTGGTTTCGATTTCAGAGCGAGGAGATTAGTTGAAGAGATTAGTTTAGCAACAACTTTAGGAGAATATCAAAATGCATGAAAATTCCAGCGACAGCGAAGGAGATGACAACCCACCGCCTACGGCCACCGCAGACCTTAGCGCCTCAAATGCAGAGGAAATTATTAATAAGAAAGGTGTTACTACGTCGGCAGTATGGACACATTTTGGTTTTTTAAAGTCCGACAAAAATCAGAGCAGCGTTCGCTGCAAACTGTGTCGGCGACCGGTGCGAACACAGGGAACACAACAAACATGTTCTACCATCTAAAAGTGTATCACGCATTAGAGTACACTGAATGCAAACGCATGCAAACGCATTCAGTCGGAAAAGAGTGGTGGCGTCAGCCGACAGCCACGAATAACTGAAATTTGTGCTGCGCCTGCAACTGATGCGTCTGCAAGTACCTCGTCGACCTCGCAGCAACAAACACTAGTGTCTGCTTTTACACAATTCTACGACAAAACATCAAAAAGGCACAAAGACATTACTAGTGCAATCGGTTATTTTATCGCAAAAGATATGATGCCAATTAGCACAGTAGAGAATGTGGGATTCAAGAAGCTGATGAAAGCCATTGACCACAGGTACAATCTCCCTGGCCGAAAACATTTTTCGCAGACTGTTATCCCACGGCTGTATGCAGACTGTAGAGACATGGTCGAGAAGGAGCTGCAAACGGTGTCATATTTCGCTACAACATCGGACATGTGGTCAAGTCGGACGTCTGAGCCGTATATGAGCCTGACCATCCACTTCATCGACAACGAGTGGAATCTCATAAGTAAATGCCTGCAAACGGCTTACTTCCCCGAAGACCATACTGGCGAGATGATCGCCATAGGACTTGTCGAAGCGCTCGACTCATGGGGACTGAGCGAAGATCGACAAGTCTGCATAACGACACACAGTGGGGCGAATATCCTCAAGGCATGTGGACTCAACAAATGGACACGCCTCCAGTGCTTTGGACACCGACTACATTCAGCCATTGGTAATTTTTTTTATTATTATTATTAAGATCTGTCTGTCTGATATTGTGGTCACTGGTCACATATTTTGTTCCATTTCTAATTTAGTTGAATAATTCTGTATTAGCGTGATGAATGAAGTCCCCCACCCTGTGTATTTTCAAATCTGTATTACTGTGTAGTAGCAATAATGATAATATAAAATGTTTAAAAAAGATTAGGCTAATAAAATAATTACAACATGTAATATTCAATATTGTAGACTGAGGGAGAGACATGCTGTTATAATAGTACTTATGCAGCTAAGTTAAATAAAGTGATTACAAGAATAAAGCATTTTTTTATTACAATATTCAGTTGCAGGCAGCACTGCAGTATTGATTTGACTGACTTGTGATGACGACGGACTGTATATTTTCTGTTTATTCAGACTTTTGTTTAACATTTTGTCAGTTACTTTAAGTTTAGTAGACTGTCAGTGTCACAGTCAAAGAGTCAATGGATGGTATTTTATATCTGCTAGATTCTGCTCAGAAATTATCTGAAATTAAATAAAAATGTAACAACAACTGTGTCAACACCTATTTCCTTCTTCCCTTTTCCTCCTCAGAGACAGCAGCGAAAGACAAGAGGATGGAACAAGCCGTCGGTGTGTGCAAAAAGATTGTTGCTGCATTTTCCTACTCCTGGAAAAAGAAGCGGGACATGGCAGTTGCTCAGGAAGAGCATAACTTGCCGAAGCACAAGCTGGTGTCAGAGTCACCGACCAGGTGGGGCTCACGTCAAAAGATGGTGCAAAGGGTGTTGGAGCAGCAGAAGGCCATCGCTCAAGTACTCACTGCTGACAAGAAGACCAGGCACTTGGTGCCCACCTGGCAAGATGTGGATGTCCTAGAAGCCATGAATGAGGCCTTGAGTCCACTCCTGGAGTTCACCGATTCACTCTCTGGTGAATCATATGTCAGTGTATCTTACCTCAAGCCTGTGCTGCATCTATTCAGAACACAGATTCTGAAACATACGGAAGATGAAGCGCAGCTCACAACAGATCTTAAGACCAAGATCATGGCATATCTTGATGAAAAGTATGATGATGACCATTTAGATGAGCTGCTTGATGTTGCAACGTTGGTCGATCCACGTTTCAAACTTCAATATATAAAGGCAGAGAAGGTTGAGGCCATCAAAAAGAGAGTGGTGTCGGAGATGCTGCTCGGGGAAGACCAAGGCCCATCCACTTCACAGGCTTCAGGAGCAGGAGCAGAGGGAGGAGGAGCTGAAGCTGCAGGAGGAGCTGCTGCTCCACCTCAAAAGAAGCAGAAAAAGAAGTCACTGGGACGCTTCTTCAAAAAGCCATGCCCTGTGCTCCCACTCCCCACACAACTCACCGGTATGCAGGCAATGGAGAAGGAACTGGACAATTACCTGCTGGCTCCAGATGCAGACTTCACTACCGAACCCTTGGAGTGGTGGAAAATGCATCAAAACAACTTCCCAAAAGTGAGCCTACTGGCAAAGCGCTACTTGTGCATCCCTGCCACCAGCCCCCCCTCTGAGAGGGTTTTTAGTACAGGAGGGAATATTGTGACCTGCACCAGGGCAGCTTTAAAACTAGAGACAGTGGACAGACTTGTCTTTCTTGCCCGCAACCTGTAATGACTTTGCTTGTCCAAATGACAATACTGTATCACTTTATTCGTTTATTTTGTTTTTGTTTCTAATTTAAATTTAAAATACAGTTTGAAACCGTCTGCTAGCTAGGCTATGTGACGTGTGCTAAAATCAGACTTGAGATTCAATTTATTTTTCATTATATTAATACCAGAATTTAGATTTAATTTATTTTCATTGTTAATGCCAGGCACTGCACTGACTGCAGGCAGTTCCATATTGTGACCTGCACCAGGGCAGCTTTAAAACCAGAGACAGTGGACACTGGAGTGGACACTGACTGGACAGACTTGTCTTTCTTGCCCGCAACCTAAAGTAATGACTTTGCTTGTCCAAATGACAATCACAATACTATTATTACTACTTTAGTACTTTATTTTGTTTGCTTGTTTGTTTCTAATTTAAATTTAAAATACAGTTTGAAACCGTCTGCTAGCTAGGCTATGTGACGTGTGCTATCAGACTTATTTATTTTTCATTAATAATGCCAGAATTTAGATTTTATTTTTTTATTTTCATTGTTAATGCCAGGCACTGCAGTTGTATTGTTTGTTATACAGTTTGTGTTGTTCTAACAACTTCTACCTCAGATTTGTGGTTTGGCAAGTAGGCCTAGCTTACTTTGTCATGTTCTGTGACAATAAAAAATAATTCTGAACCACAATTAACCTTCTGGTTTCTTCAGCTTTCATTCAGCGGCAAAAATGCCTTTAATCTGTAAACCCGACCTACAAATCTAGGGACATCTATGGATCTCAATCTCATGGAATGTATTCCCATTTCCCAGTGTCAGAAATATTGTGTATGTTATTATAGCTTGGCTTGAGTAAATTGTGATGAAACAAAGGAGAATATAAATTATAATTTTTCATTGCATCTTTGACAGTGAATATGAATAACACCATGCTAAAAATTACCTGAGATGAAAATCTAAGCAAATTAATAAAGGGAAGAAGAAGAACGAAGAAGATGATTAAATTAATTAAACAATGTTTAGATAGTACTGAATTCTGCCATCTGGACACATGCTATTTGAAATATTATTATAGAATATAGATAGAATACCATAGGCCTATAAATGGCCTTATAGCCAACTAAATTTGGATGCAGCAATAACCGTGAATGAAACGACACAATTCCATTAATGCATAATTATGATCCAGTTGCGGTCGGTATGCTGCCCCCTGGTGGAATATAATAATCTATGCATCTGGGGTCTTTAGAAAAAGGTGCGCCGTGCGCGGACTGATGACCGTGATGACGACATCAACTCGAGACAAGACATTCAGTTTTGGTGTTTTGAAAAAACGCGCTATAATCACAAGAGAAAACATTCATTTCAGACTGTGTTGGAAGTTTGGAACAGTTGTATATAACAAAATGGATTTATATGGATTATGGACTTGGACACATTCATGGAGAATTCAAGCCGGGACCACGACGCTTCTCAAAGGGTTGGCGTTGGGACACGCTAGTCGCAACGGCTCTCTACAACTAGTCGTATTGTCTTGACCGGCGCAGCAAACAAAGTGAGTCTATATTAATAGCCCGTCCGTCGGCGCCGGGCATAAGAAGTTAATTACTGACAGAAATGTATATATTATCGACGATAATTATCGATATTGAGTTATATGAAAATAATTTTATCGCAATAATGTTTTTGGCTTTATCGCCCAGCCCTAATCGATATGTACTATAGTATCTGTCGGGAGCCTTGCAACAATGTCTGACGGCCGGATGAATTTAAAATGGACGCACAGCAGTCATATCCTGTTTACCAGTGTAACTCGCCCGACCATCCACCAGGCAGCGGTATTGAGCCGTAATTTCTTTGAGCCGTAGGGTCCAGCTGCAGCGCCGGAGGTGTATATATGAATTATGAATGCCATGGCGAAAAAAAAAATTAAATATTGATCTCAAGATCGCTGTACAGCGTGGTCTGGCGGTCAAAGCATGGCGGGCAATAACGTTTTAAAGCGTTTCCGGCGGTGGATGTGTTAAATACCTGACACCATTTCCCTTTTTTATATTTTCAGATTCTAACCAACTGCCTTTGGTACATCACCAATCAGCAGATGGTGATACATGATGCATCAGTCTGTCAGAGAGATGTGACTCCTGTTCCGTCATGCTGGAAGTATGAAGGCTACAATGAAGTTAAGAGAAAGAAAATTAAGGAGCAACCCATGTCTACTTCCATCTTAGGGAGTTACTCCCAAGCCCTGCTGTGTCTGTGCGACCAACCATACATGTCCTCATCGGATGCTTGAAGAGCACTGAAGGAGGACATCCTCAGTCTTGCCACCTGCCTTCGCAACTACATGCAGTACCTGAAAAAGAAGGATGGTACTGCATTGGAAAATTGGAGCTCAAGCCAACCTGTCAAGAGTTGTATCCGAGAACACTGCCGGACACACCAGTCCCTGAGCAGGACAGTCCCGTCAGCGGTCACTCTGAGGTCTGTATGGTCCGACAGGCATCAACAGACAGCATGACCAGTATCACCAGTAACACCAGTCTATCCAGCCTGGGCAGCAGCAACAACATCCTTAACAGCCACACCAACGGCAAGAAGAAGAAAAATAACTGGTTGCGGAGCTCCTTCAAGCAGGCCTTTGGAAAGAGGTCTTCCAAATCTGCATCGGCTCATTCCGATGTGGACGACTCTTCCCTGCCCTCTTCCCCTAGACTGTCCTCCAACCACAACAACCAGAGAAACCAACAGAAACACCAAACCGGTCCCAACATGGTGTCTCACCCACAGAAAGCCAGTCCAACTGGTTCAGGACTGAGGAGCTCCCATTCCAACTCACTCATGTCAGAGTATGTGTCTGTCAACGAGGCAGACAGTGATGCAGCTTCGCAGTGAGCTGAGAGACAAAGACATGAAGCTGACTGACATCAGACTGGAGGCTCTGAGCTCAGCCCATCAGCTGGACACACTGAGGGAGGCCATGACACGCATGCAGGGTGAGATGGAGACACAGGCAGGAGAACAAGACACTGAGGTTGGAGACACGCAACCACAACCAGAATAACCACAACCACCATGGGCTACACCACAGCCACAGGTCAAAGTGCAACTCCAGCTAAATGGTTCTGGAGGGGGAGGAGGAGGATTCTCAGAGCCCCCATCCTCCTCAGTCTCCTCTCTACCTGGGACAGACCGTCAGCCAACACAGCCTCACTGAGTCATGTCAAAGTGGTCGTCTCTTTGGATCACCATGACAACAACACCACACAGGAGAGCAGACAGAGCCAGTTCCTGATTGGCTGTATTAGAGTCAGTGGGCGGACCCGTTGGGACATTTTGGATGGTGTCGTCAGGAGACTCTTTAAGGAGTACCTGCTCCATGTTGACCCTGTGGGCCAACTGGGTCTGTCCAGTGACAGCGTGCTGGGATACAGCATCGCCAATATCCACCGACGCCCGGGGATACACACACCTGAACTACTGCCCTGCGGCTACCTGGTGGGAGACAGTGATACCATCTCTGTCTCACTGAGAGACTCATCTCTCCACAGTGCAGACAGCCTGGCCTTTGAGATGTTGGTCCCCCTACCCATAATGCAACAGTACATCTCCCAGCTCCAGATACGGTATACGCTCTGTCAAACTGAGAGACCCTCCATGGATGTACTGTACACCTTTTTCAAATAAACCTACTTAACGTGAGTATTCAGAACCTTTATCTCCTTGCTTCATTTGATGACCTGATTCTTGCATGACCATTTTGCTTTAATGCCGGGCGAGAACCTGTGGTGGTCTGTACACTTGGATGCGCTCATAAGGCCTGTCCTGTGTTATTCTGCATTCATTAACCAAAGATGACTAGTCAAAATCCACGACAAGACCAGAGAAAGACTTTGTCTTGTTTACATCGATCAGGGTCCCCCATTTTCAATTCATGACATTTATGACATACACAACATTTATGGCATAGGGACATACATGACATACAGGCAGGGCTTGACATTAACACCTGACCACCGGCCAAATGCTGGTAGAATTTGGCTGTGGCCGGTAACTCTGTCATTCTACCGGCCACAGTGGCCGCTGACTTTTTTTCTATGAAAAAAAAACATTGTAGTCTACAAAAGGCATCGGCAATAATTAAGTCAATCCAAGTGATCCTACATAATACTACAACTCCCACAACAATTCGGAAAAGTGCATTACCGGCCAGATCCTGGTAGTGGTGCTGTCTCGAGAATGGAGTACTCCTTGTTTTCAGACCAGATGTAAAATGTTTTCATTTAGGCCTACTTTTTCTGTTAGCGTGAAGCTATGCCTTCATCAGATCGCATGGAATACCTTTTGCGACGCCTAATTCAGTATGCAGTAAAGGAATATAGCATTAGCCAATGGACATATCGATCTACCAGATGGCGATCAATAACTGGAAAATCCTTTGTGGGATCCAACCGGCCACAGGTAAGAACTATTTCATGCTGATCAGGCCTTGTTAGCATAGCCAACCAGCCGATGAATTAATGAAAACTTTATTTAACAGATTGCAGAATGGGTACAATACAGTACGGCTCAATACACACAATTGTTAAGGGGATGCAGACCAGAGAAAGTCGTTTGTCTTGTTTACATCAGGGTCCGCCATTTTCAATTTATAGTGACATTTATGACATACACAACATACATGACATCATGACACATCAGTGTATGATGCTACAATAACGAATGCCGTTATTGGTAATCAATCAGAAACAACGTCCCCCACCCCCCCCCTTACATGCATTCATGGTGGAACATGATACCGATCATATGCATTTTGATGTTAAACCTATTCATCATCACGCTATAAAATGGGAACGTATTGATGAAAAAATTATTTAGTGTGGTGATTTTTGGCTGGTGAAAATGCTGAGTGGCTAGTGACTTTGGAAAACCACTAGCCACAGTGGCTAGTGAGCCAAAAAGTTAATGTCAAGCCCTGCATACAGGTATATAGTACTGTTACATTTGTGACATATACGATATGCAAATATACAGCACTGTTACCCATAGATCCTAACAGAGAATATATACATATGATGGGGAGGAGACTACATTAGGAGGGGGTAGGTTATGGTATCTCAAACTAATTAGGCCATCAGCTATGACAAATGTAAAATAATAATAAAACCATACTTTTTCTACCCCTTGAATTTTTTTTAAACTACAGAAGTCTGCTGCTGCTGCATTTGGCGTAGTGCATCCCTCCACTCAGAAGCAACCTACCCTCCAAGCATTTCTACCCTACAAGCATTTTATGAGCAGCAGAATAAATACCCAAAGGAATCCAAAGAAGCTAAAAGACTCAACAAGGCAGTTGCAGAGTTTATCTGTATGGACCAAGTTCCAATATATACCGTTGAGAAAGCTGGGTTCAGAAACCTTGTACAGCAACTCGACAAAAGGTATGACCTCCCCTCAAGGAATTTTGTTTATGTATAAGGAAATTCCCAAAATGTATGACGAGACACGGCCTATAATCAGTGCACAGCTGACAACAAGGCCATTCTTCTCCTGCACGCAGCAGAGCTGTAAGCTCATACATGGCTGTAACACTCCAATTCATCACAGAATCCTGGGAAATGCAGTCCTGGTGCATTGGATGCTCTGCATTGAACTCTGACCACACAGCCGACACTCTGAGGGAAGCCCTGGAAGATGTTGTCATAGATTCCTGGGGGCTAGATATGGCCAAAATGTGTGGTATCACAACAGATAATGTTTCTAACAACCAAAAGGCATTTGCTGACTTCACCTGGATGCCCTGTTTTGGCCACAACCTGCATTTGGCAGTCAAAAAAGCCACAGACATTGATCGTGTGGCAAGCTGTCTGTCTCGACTCCGCAAGACTGTCTGTGGCTTTTCACGATCCACCAAGATGTCAAGATTGCTGAAAGACAAACAGAAAATGTTAAATCTCCCACAACATAAACTAATTCATGATGAGCCCACCCGATGGGGTTCCACCTATGATATGGTGGGACGCTTCTGTGAGCAGCAGCAAGCAGTCTGTGCTGTTCTGGCTGATGACAGAAAGAAGTGGTACCTGATGCCCAAAGACAGACATGACAACCTTGGAAACGGTGAGGGATGTCTTGGCTCCACTCAGTGATTTCACAGATGCCCTAAGTGGAGAGAAAACAACAACTCTCTCATCCGTCATGCCACTCATATGGAAGATAAAAGCCTGCCTGAAAGATGAGGAAGGTGACAGTCCACTGGCGCTGGAAATGAAGCAGAAAAGTAGAGATGACTTTGAAAAGAGATACAATAAGCACGAGCTGAAGATGCCACTGAACATCTCCACTTTCCTAGATCCAAGATTTAAGAACACATTTGTTACAATGGAGGAGGAAGTTAAGAGGGAACTGCTCCTAAAAGCCGACACAGTCCAGCTTCCTCCAGAGCATAGACAGGAGCAGCGAGAAGACCCAGAGGATGGTACAGCAGGTGCTGCAGCAAAGAAAAAAAGAAGTGATTTAAAACGTTTGCTCTGCACTATAACCTCAGAAAAGAAGGGGGCAGAAGATAGTTCTACAACAAGACAAGGTTCTCACACAACACTCAAAGACAAACTAAACAGTGAGATCACTGACTATAAACAATTAAGAGACATCAGCCCTGCAGAGGACCCCCTGGCCTGGTGGAGGCAACATGAGGCAGACCTGCCCATCCTGGCTCAATTTGCAAAAAGATATCTGTGCATTCCAGCATCAAGCTGTGCATCGAAACGTGTCTTCAGCACATCTGGAAATATCTGCAGTCCAAGGCATTCTAGATTGACTGAGGAACACTTAAGACACCCTTGTATTCTTGGCCATGAATCTCAAGAAGGCAAAGGGTCAAGGGTCTGAGTGAGTAAAGACTGAAAAACAGCCAGAGCCAGCCACCTAGGACTAAGGTTTAGGCTGAATAGGCTAGGGAGGGAGTGGGACAGTACACTCATCATTCAAAGAGTTTGTGTTTGAGGTTATCCTGCTACAGTATTTTTTGTTTGTTTGACTGTTGTCATTCAAAGAGTTTGTGTTTGAGGTTATCCTGCTACAGTATTTTTTGTTTGTTTGACTGTTGTCATTCAGAGTTTGTGTTTGAGGTTATCCTGCTACAGTATTTTTTGTTTGTTTGACTGTTGTCATTCAAAGAGTTTGTGTTTGAGGTTATGCTGCTACAGTATTTTTTGTTTGCTTGACCGTTGTCATTTGACTTTGAATGCTTTAATTCATTTTACTCTTCATTGTTTAAAAGACATTTCTCCAGCATTTTGAATGCCATTACTTCTCATTTAATTAATTTATTCTTGTCATTGTTGCGTTTTAAAATAAAGAACAATAATGACATCTGACTGAGTGTTTTATTTTATTTTTTGAGGAAAAGTATCGAAATTAATGTTGGTATAGTATCGAAACTAAAATGTTGGTATCATGACAACCCTAAAGTTCAGTGATGGTGGAACAGAGCATCGCAGCCTGCTGGTCAAAGTTCAGCTCAGTCTGATCGCGATATTCAAGATGCTAGAACTGGACATGCTCATTGCTTGCAGAACAGCTCCAGGCCAGAGCTGGCAGAATCCAGTCGAGAGGGTAATGGCTATACTCAACATCGGCCTGCAGAACTGCGCATTGGAGAGAGACAATACAGCAGAGGAGATGGAAAAGCTGCTGAAGAGATGCGGTTCAATGGCAGAGAAAGCTAGCGAGAAAAACCCAGAGCTTGTTGAGGCTTGGACCACTTCACTGGCGCCAATGCTGGACACAGTGGTAGCACGGTACAGTCGGCTTAAGTTGAAGGGGGAGCCGATCACGATCATGCATGCAGTCACAGATGCAGAAGAAGATGCGGTCATGCAGGTCATCACCACACTCTTCCCAACAATCAACCCTGTAACAGTGACCAAGCAACAAGCAGACATGGTTCCAGCGTTCACTGAGTGGGTGCAGGCAACGCCAGTATCTGTTTCAGGTATGGAAATGTGGCAACACCGAATGCTGTTCAGTACCAATCCTCCTGCCTGATAGTATGATCTGGCTTCCTGACCCAATGCTTGATGCCTCTGGTAGCAATTTTTGTTATTAAATTCAATACATTTCATTTGTATTGCTTTAAAAAAAAAAAAAAAAAAACAGGCTTCGTGGACCATTCTCTTTAATCTGCTTTAATATTAAACCTGTTTTAAACTCAGCTGTATGCAAAAATCTTTAATACATTTATGTGTTGTGCTTTATTGATTGAAATAGGTGACCATTACTTGACATTGGATGAGGTTTTGGGCACAGACACAGATGACACCCACGACCTTCTGCACAGCAGTCCCACAAAAACAAGCATGCTGCATGTGTAGACTTCTTCCTGTCGGAGGCTCTGGAGAAGCAGCGGAAAGAACCGGGACTGTTTACTGCCCAACATGCACAGGCAGTTGTCAGCTGCCTGGAATGTTCCAAACCACGAGTCATCTACTCATTGCGGCTCCTCTCCTCCCGCCAGCAGGCCACACTAGCAGAAGCACTGTCAATGGACAGCATGGACTACACCTGTGGGAGTCCCATCCTGGAGCCGAGACACGTTCTTGCATCGATCACCCAGGTCAGGCTGGCTCTCTCATGCGGGGATCCCGTAGAGCTGGCCTACTATCGTGAGCCTTTTGCAAGGCAGGATCTATGCGCACACTGTGGTGTGACTGGAGGCAACACCTTGCCATCGCTGTTGGTCAAATTCAAAACAGTCTTACCCTGCTGCCAAGTTTGTATTGGAGCTGGCAAGAAGCACGTTGTGGCCAGACCATATGGGAAGCAAAACTGAGCAGTTTCAATGACTGCATTTGGGCTTTCATGCCTGGCACTGTGCCTCCCTGGTCATAAAAACTACTTTTTTGAAATATTTTGTCTGTGTGTGTGAGCACAGCGGTGTCTGTGTTTATTATTATTTCATGAAATTGGGAAAATATCTTCATTTTACATATGTGTTCAGCCACCATACTGCTCCGGTGTGTGTGTGTGTGAGATGAAAGAGCAGCATGGTGTCTCCCTGGCTGGTTGTTGTGTGTCTTATTGCCTTTTGTGTCCAGGTTCGATTATTCCTTTTGTGGTCTGATTTTGTATTCTTTGTTTTTGCCTGGCTGTGCCAGGTGTGGCTCATCATCGTTAGTCTGTGTATATTATGGTGCGTTCACATCAGGTGGGAAGAAGCGGACGAACCAGATGACATCTCGTTGCTACAACTAGGAAGCATTCACGCGTTGAACTCGAGGAAACGCCCACATCCAAGATGGCGATCTTAGCCTACTGTAATTAGCCTACTGCTAACCTATTGCTACAAGTCGTTAGCAAGTTACTTTAAAATCAACTGTAGACGAACAGCAGCAAGTATAGCTCGTTTTTCATATGAAGAGTACAGCAGTATGATTGTATTATTCTGATTATGTGATCAAAGTGATCATTTTGATTTGTATTGCCGACATCGCCGTCAAGCTTGCTGCCATGATGGTTGATACTTCCGCATTTCGGGACGCGAACTGGGAGATATCGGGGTATATAAAAAACTCCCATATGACCTAGTAGGAATTACCACTAGGAGGCTGACGTGAATGGCTTTTCCCAGTCGGAAGCTGGTTCTTCCGCTTCTTCCCACCTGACGTGAACGCACCATTAGGCCATGGTTACACTGGGTGTTTTTGTTTTCGTTTTGTTGCTGAATGAATACGTTTGCTGTCCCTGTTAATAGAAATGCCGTTTTGGCAGGAAAACGCGTTGCCCTAGCGCAGGGGTCGGGAACCTATGGCTCGCGAGCCATATATGGCTCTTCTGGTGACAGCATATGGCTCCCAGAATTTTTTGAGTAAAAAAAATAAAAGATTTTTTTTTTTAATACTTGTGATATTTCTTAATAATACTGTGTCATTTTAAAGTAAACAGAAATTAGTTTTGAAGATACAGCTAATAGTATCTGTAGCTGAAGATATAGCAAGCAGAGCTGGCGAGGGAACACAAGTGGACAGAAATTAAAAATCTTCAACCTGAAGACCAGCTGATTCTTAAAACTTGGAACGAGCTTCCTGTGACATACCACACAATGCAGCGTGAGTATTGCCGTATTGACCATGTTTGGCTCTACATATGCATGTGGGCAGTCATTCTCGCATATGAGGAACATTAAGACCAACCTACGCTCACGTTTAACTGATGGAAGCCTCAACGCCTGCATGAAGCTCAATCTCACCACGTATGAACCAGATTACAAGGCCATCAGCAAAACCATGCAGCACCAGAAGTCGCATTAAAAGTAAGACATATTTAATTTATTATATGTTAAAAATACTATATGGCTCTCAATGAAATATATTTAGAAATATTTGGCTTTTATGGCTCTCCCAGTCAAAAAGGTTCCTGACCCCTGCCCTAGCGGTAACGCTGAAAAGGTGTTTTACTCGCCAAAACTCGCCGACAACGTATCGTGTAATCTGCACGGAGCCGTTGTTGCTCAACACCCATGCGCAGTAGATACCGACTCTGCATGCCCTCACCAACGTCCAGTGACGACAGAGCTGTCCCAAATAGCTGCAACTACCATGTGGTGTCAAGTTGGACCCCAGTCCAAGCTACAACAGTCTGCATTCCCTTAACAATTGTTTGTATTGAGCCGTATTGTATTGTACCCATTCTGCAATATGTTAAATAAAGTTTACATCCATTCATTCTGCTAGCATTAACGATTGCATGAACAGCTGGTTAGCTATCAGACCCTGTTAGCTCAGAGCTCCTCTTTCAATCTTAACAAGAATTAAACAAAATGGCCCAGTCATCTATTCACCTTTGTTTAATACACGAGGCGTTGTCTAATGTTATCTAGCTACTGATAGCTCCTGATATCATCAGTTTGGTGCTGGCTGGCTAACTAACGTGAGCTAACGTTAGCTGCTAGCCACAATGCTATACTGTTATACTGGCATATTCCATTCACGTTAGCATGTAGCTAACATCTGAGATCTTTTTGTGAGACTAAACTATCCGCTCTTGGTGGTCAATTGTGTTGATGTTAGTTTTGTTTCATCAACAAATGAGAGGCAGAACACACAGTGAATGTATCCGTTTTGTTTATTGCACTATCTTTGCTGAAAAATAAGTGCTACATTGGCTAAATAGCTCACGGAGGCATTTAAAGATGGCGGCTTGTTGATTTTTTTTGCAGGAAGTGTATTGGCACATTCAAGTTCTGATTGGTTGAAAATTGCCTTCATGTTCGCCACCTACTGTCACCTACTGCTTTGGCATTGTACTACATCACTGTGCTCAGGAGGCAAAACGAAAGTGCTCGGGTTGCAAAACAAATGTCTAACTCGGCTGCCACTACGTTGCGACCTGGAAAGCGAAACTCATCTTGAAAACGAAACGAAAACATCAGGCAGTGTAACCGAAGCCTTAGTCTGTTGCTCTCTCTCCTTGTCGTGGCATCATTTCCTCCAGTAACTCGGTGTTCCCCTGCTCGTCCTGTCTTCTCCCTTGCCTTGCTGTGTTTGTCTTGAGAGTTGTAAGTAGATTAGTATTCCGATTTGTTCATCTTTTTTTTCTCGTGTCTTCAGTTTCGTTTTTGTATTAGAGCCAGCTCGGCTGTGCCATTTATGTTTTCTTTTTGTAACGTGTTGTCGTCTAAGTAAAGTCTATATATACACGTTACCCTGCCGTCTCTGCCTCCTCCATTCCTGTATGCAAACTGAGTTCTTATCGCCTTCCCTCACTACCCCACCAATTGTAACACTTGCTTATCAATGACTTGCTTGCAGTCAACATGTACAAAACGGATTGTTTTTTCATTGGTACATTTCCGTTTTATACCATTTTGAATAAGAGTATAGTTTTGGAGAGTTCTAGTAATTCCAGAGAAATTCCGCGATAATAGCTCTTTAGTTGAATACACAAAATACGTTGTAATTTTTCGGCTGATTTATGAATCGTTTTCAAATAAATGCTAGATTATCGATAGTATATGTGTACTTATGCACGCTAGAGAAGCGGGCTATTATCCATGACCTGGTCAGCGCTAGCGTCATACACACACACAGACACGCTGCGATGGCTGAGAAAAAAACATCTGATTAACCCAATACTGGTAAAATAGAGTCCTTACCCCTATCAGATGTTCTGCAAAAAGATTAATCCAATTCCTGATCGCCATTCCAAATATTGATCGCTGTTACGAGGTAGAGGGGAAAAGTAGAACCCAATATGCGGAATTATAGGAGAGCACCGAAACAGCAGAATGACTGGTAAATGGAGGAAACGGAGACAGAAGAGTTTGTGTAGATAATGACTCTTTACTGAGGTTCACCAAGCACTACACGAAACAGACAATAACAAAACAGCCTTGCTGGTACGATAACAAAAATACTAGAGCACAAACAAACGAAAGTAAATGGCGCAACCGAACTGACAAAAGAACAATAAACGAACAGGCAAAAACAAACACTACACTTACTAGACAACCAAGGGGGAGCAACGACGTGGGCAGGTAACAGGAGGAAATTACACCACAACGAGGAAAGGGAGACACAAACATATATACCGACTAATTAACATTGACAACACCTGGTCAGGGCAGTCTAACACAATATTAACAAACTAAACACAAGCAAAGATACAACACCACCAGACAGGAGAGAACATCACACCAGGGAAGGGGACGACAACAATGACAAGACACACCATGAAATCACACTAATCATACTATTAATTATATGAATAACATTAGTCAATATGTTTAATGTGACAGCCTGCACCATCTGCTGGTGACCACTAGAGGGTGGTATGATATCATTGAAAGTAGGTAGAGTGAAAGGAGGTAGAGAGTGTCCAGTGTTATTGTTCTCCTAACCCAGGCCCCACAGGACCTGGGATCATTACAGATCGTTTTTATTGATCGAACTTTATAGTCCAAAACACATAATCGAAAGCTGCTCCCAGCCTCCCCAGTGAATGTGGTATACGATACTGCTTGCTAGAGAAGGGAAAACCCCGGACCGGACTTTTTTTCTGATGCACATGCCCACCCAATCCAATGATGTGCAATACCATCCGGGAGACGATAGGCGGCGGTATTTGCCCTTTTCGAGTTCAGAGCCATTCCCAATGATAACGTCAGGCCGGATGGATGAAAAATGTATGGATATTGCTAATAAAAGCAAAAACGAGAAGTCAACTGGCACTCAACGCATGGCTAGTTAAGACGACTAATCTTGTTGTTGGCACTCAATGTGTTAATGGTGGTATTCATAAAAAATTATTGGAACGAAATATTACAAATAAACTTTTTTATGACCTTGAACTTGAATGTACACTTTCATGCAACTGATGGCTGCCGTTCCCTAAGGAGGGACGAGGGTTAAAGTGACTGGACTTCTACTGTAATGCAATGCAATGACGCAAAGGGTGTGAACTGGCTGGGAGCATGTCTATGTTCCCCGGTCGAGATAAAAAGAGTTCTATGTTCGCGTGTGCCCCACTGCCCCCCAACAAAACCCCCAAAGGGTGCGCAACTCCAGTGACATAACAACCTCAGCATCAAACATACAGGACACATTATATAGCTTACATACATTATACATTACATACTAACCATGGATGACGAAAAATGTATCACAGTTATTCAGAACTTCAAGGAGATCCGAGCTGTCAACAATATAAAGACAATATTAAGAGAGATCAGGCGTGGAGATCAATTTCATTAACGATGGGCTTCTCTGGTAAGTATACCTCAGTTAGCTAGCTAACTATAGTATCAGACACAGCTACCTGGTGGCGAATTATTTGCCCATATCTTCTTATGACTAATGTTTATATTTAATAGGCTATAGTACTCAAATGTAATCAATTAATGGATACTTTTATAATTATTAAATGTAAATGTCTAGTTTCTACACATCACAAACATTTATTTATTTGTATTACTTTTCAAGATGACTAGATCCTGAATATCAGTGCTTTAATCCAACCAATCTCCATCTAGTGGATATGAAAAAGAACAAGGAACACAAATCAATATTCACATTTTCAATTAGCAGTTGATGAATGCCAAAAGAAATGGAAGAACCTGAGAACAACGTATGTTCGAAAAAGAAGATCAAATCTACCAAGTGGGTCAGGAGCAACGGGGGAGAAAAGGTGGAAATACATGGAGATCATGGCCTTTCTTCTCCCCTACACCCAGGTGTAAGATTCTGATCAAACTGGCCAGTATCACGTCTTCGTCTGTTTGGCTCTCCATCCAATTCCTCTGCGTTGTGTACTTTTAATGGTCCTGACGTCTCCGATACTGGTAGATAAGATCCTTATCTCCCCCCCGTTAGTGCAATCCGTAAACCATAATACTTCCCCACCTCCGTAAGAATTCGACACTTCGACAACGTGAAATACCTTACAAGGAAAAGCATGGTTTTATTTCTCTAAACAGAAACCTCAGCTCAGATGTTAACAGATTGTATTGTCCTTGAAGAGTATATTTCTAATGATCTTTCGGTGTGTTCATATTATCGTCCTTTTGCTGTTCAGTCCAATAGTGTTCAGGCCTGTTCGTTAGCCTAAAACCATCCTCGTGGTAGCCGAAGCTACTGGTGATGTGCCATTCTCCCCCCCCCCCCCCCCCGCTCTCTCGTCGAGAGGAGAGAGTCTCTTCTGGTTTCTTCCCTCTTAGTCTCAGTCAGATTTTAGTCTGCTCAACACCCGGAAACACCGTTCGACTTATAGATGTTCGTCGTCGCAACGACGGCCCCGCATTCTGGTTGTCATGTGACGTGTTGTCATGACAACTGCGTTTAACCTTTCACACATTAAAATGCAGTTTCATTCACTGTTGCATTAAGATGAACCTCTCTCCCTCCTGCTCGTCGAGACAGTACACTCTAATCTCAGATGTTCTAATGAGGAATGTCAACAAACATTCTCTCGCTGGCAGTGTGGCTCACAACAATCACCCTGCTACTGAACCACCGTCTCCTGCTTCCACCGTCCGCATGCACTTCGACCTCTCTGACCCGGCACCGTTTTAGCTGTGGTCACTCCCCCCAATCTATACATCACATACATTGAAAAACCACCATTTTCTCTCAATCCCCCCTTGATTTTTATCACCCCTTCAGAATCATAAATCATTATTTGGTTTTTTAATTAATTATGCCAAAAATAGCCTGTGGTTGAAGCAAACCAACCTCGTCTCTCGTGCACAAGAAACGAAGACGGCCCACGGTCAACCCAGTGATCCTGCTGCCTGATGTCTGTTTGCGCCCCCCTTCGTGCACAAAGGGAACCGAAACCGACCACCAAAACCAACAACATCCAACGACTCATAACCATTGGAGCCCCCCTGTCTGCTCCCAATAATTATATCCTGTTGTTCTACTGTTCTCCCTCTTATCTACCTTCTATATATATATATATCCTTCTATACATATATCTTATATATGAATCCTCCATTTATATCTCATACTCCTAATCAATGAACACAGGACTTCTCGCTGTTGTCTCGTCTCTCGATCTCCTGATTGACTCTGAAAGGAAGTCCCTGTTTGTTCATGATTCACCGCCCGTGCTCCGTTGTTTCAAAACGCTCTCTAAACAGCGTCTCCGCAGGGAAACCCCCTCCAATGTCTGCCTCGTTCTCCCCTGGGCAAACACCGCCTGCGACCGCTGGACTCTGCCTCGTCGGCCGTCTCCGCCCCGTCGGTCATCTCCGCCCCGTCGGTCATCTCCGCCCTGTCGGTCATCTTGGTTGAGGCTCATCTCCACCGCCGTCGGCCCTCTCTCTCGTCGTGGACGATCTGTGTACCAGGCTGCCGTGCCTGGCCCCTGCGGCTTCCTCCTCCTCCAGTCTGTCTCCTGGCCATCTCCATCGCTGTCGGTGTCATTCCCCCCTTGAAAGCAGAAACACAACACCGGCAGTCTTTCTGTACACTCGACCCTGTGTTTTCTATTAGTCTACCGTGGCTTTGGGCCTGCAGCTCGTTCTCTATATTTTTTTTTCCTCTGCAAGCCCCTGCCATGGCCACGCCCTTTCAGACTGTTGGACGGTGTGAGTGTCCTACAGCCCATGGCGCTATTTGTTCTCTATTAGTCCCCCACCTTCTCAACACCCATATCTAATCCTACAGGGCTGTTCCCTGTTTTGTTGTCTTCCGGCGTGACACCAGCAGCTAAACGATACCCACTCGGCGCTCTACGTTTGTCCCACGGTTGACCCCCAGCGCGCGCCAGTTATTTCTGGTGACGTGTCCCCTCAAGACTCTGCCTATTTATTAGGTGTGAGAAGGCCCCACTGGAGATCGAACTCCCTCTTATTTCATAATTAAACTTATTTAATTAACCTGTATATCACCTGTATATCGATCTTATTATTATGATAATAACATACAACCGAGCATCGCTCTAACATACAACAGAGCAGGTTGGTTCCCTGCTCCTAACTCACATACGTACTCGTACTATCATCTAACATACAACAGAGCTGTCCGTCGCCCTATACCCTACGGGGCTGTCTACCGTCGCCCTGGAGCTGTCACCGTCGCTCTATACCCTACGGGGCTGTCTACCATCGCCCTGGAGCTGTCACCGTCGCTCTATACCCTACGGGGCTGTCTACCGTCGCCCTGGAGCTGTCACCGTCGCTCTATACCCTACGGGGCTGTCTACCGTCGCCCTGGAGCTGTCACGTCGCTCTATATACCCTACGGGGCTGTCTACCGTCGCCCTGGAGCTGTCCCGTCGCTCTATATAACACACTTTGAGTTCCTTTACAAAGTTCTCACATACACCACTGTGTATACACACAAGCAGTTGGTAATTTTGAAAAAATTCAACTCCTTAATTAACTTAAACTCTACATATTCGCCTATGGGTAATGGAAACTCCCCAGCACTACCCCCCCCCCCCCTCCGCAATTAAACTCCTTAATTGAATTAAACTCTAAATATTCCCCTATGGGTAATGGAAACTCCCCAGCACTACCCCCCCCCCCCTCCGCAATTAAACTCCTTAATTGAATTAAACTCTAAATATTCCCCTATGGGTAATGGGACTCCCCAGCACTACCCCCCCCCCCCCCCCCCTCCGCCACTAGGTGGCGACCTACTCCTCCATTTGCCTGTATTATCACACTGCCCCCCTAGATGGCGGCCAAAACTCAGTCTTGAGGATTGTAGGTGACGTGTCACTTCCTGATTCTAAACCCCTCGTGGCTCTGCGGCCATTTTGACTCGGTGCAAATGGCTACTCTCTCAACAAACGGCCGCTGCCCTTCCTTCCAAGGCCTGAAAACACCGCTGTTTTTCCTCTCTTTCCTATCCATTATCAGGGGACGCTTTCTCAGACTAATACTCTTGCCTGATCGGACATAATATACACTGGTACAATCTCCTTTCGACTTTCCTTCTGTTATGAAAACAGTCCCGCCATAACAATTTTTCGATCTGATTCAAGCGCCCCCCCCCCCTTTCCTCATCTCGCATTTACCCTCCTTAAACCAAGGCTGCCTGTGCAGCCTGCCTCGTTTGCTTTTCATTCTCTGTAGATAACACCCTCGATTTTCACCATGGCTCTCTGCTCATATTATTACAGCTGGCATTCTCTCTCTGTGTCAAACTAGAAATGTTTACGTTTACGGATTCACTATCTGTTCGTTTTTATTTGGCTTTAAAAGATCAAAACAACCGTGTGCACAGTGAACTCACATTTTTGATCGGAGCGCTGTTTCCCCTACAGCGCTGGTTCGCCTCCTGACCGCTCGACTCGCCGCTCTCTCCCAGGGCTGGCCGGCCTTGCTTCGATCATGATTCTCCCACACATTGATGACTGTTGTCCACTGTCGCCCCATTATTGAAAAAGTCTTTATCCGTTGTTCTTATCTCTTGCAAATCCGGCTGTCATCAACAACCAACAACAACCAACTGTTCCCGTTGTTTTAATCTCTTGCAAATCCGGGTCCCAACGGCATCAACTGTAAGATTCTGATCAAACTGGCCAGTATCACGTCTTCGTCTGTTTGGCTCTCCATCCAATTCCTCTGCGTTGTGTACTTTTAATGGTCCTGACGTCTCCGATACTGGTAGATAAGATCCTTATCTCCCCCCCGTTAGTGCAATCCGTAAACCATAATACTTCCCCACCTCCGTAAGAATTCGACACTTCGACAACGTGAAATACCTTACAAGGAAAAGCATGGTTTTATTTCTCTAAACAGAAACCTCAGCTCAGATGTTAACAGATTGTATTGTCCTTGAAGAGTATATTTCTAATGATCTTTCGGTGTGTTCATATTATCGTCCTTTTGCTGTTCAGTCCAATAGTGTTCAGGCCTGTTCGTTAGCCTAAAACCATCCTCGTGGTAGCCGAAGCTACTGGTGATGTGCCATTCTCCCCCCCCCCCCCCCCCCCTCTCTCTCGTCGAGAGGAGAGAGTCTCTTCTGGTTTCTTCCCTCTTAGTCTCAGTCAGATTTTAGTCTGCTCAACACCCGGAAACACTGTTCGACTTATAGATGTTCGTCGTCGCAACGACGGCCCCGCATTCTGGTTGTCATGTGACGTGTTGTCATGACAACTGCGTTTAACCTTTCACACATTAAAATGCAGTTTCATTCACTGTTGCATTAAGATGAACCTCTCTCCCTCCTGCTCGTCGAGACAGTACACAATAATCTCAGATGTTCTAATGAGGAATGTCAACAAACATTCTCTCGCTGGCAGTGTGGCTCACAACAATCACCCTGCTACTGAACCACCGTCTCCTGCTTCCACCGTCCGCATGCACTTCGACCTCTCTGACCCGGCACCGTTTTAGCTGTGGTCACTCCCCCCAATCTATACATCACATACATTGAAAAACCACCATTTTCTCTCACAGGGCAAAGGTATGTAGTTAAAGAATTACACTTTAAAAAACAGAGCCTAAATGATGATGTTGCCCTACTACAATACATTAATTTTTAATTGGACGCTAATTGTGAATGTGAAGCAAAATGGCACTTTGTTTTTGATGTCACATGGGGTGTTGTGTCAAATTAAATATCCTCACTGAAAATCAAGTAAAACATTTTTCTATGTTTATAGTGGGGCGACAAACTTGTACGAGGACAATTTTATGTCTGGCCCTGCATGCCCCCTTGAGGAAGATGACAATGGGGAAGAGGAGGATGCAGCTGTCCCGACCACCCCTGCAAAGGTTCGGACACCAGCCCCTCTGACTGGCTGGGGCAAGAGGAAGAAGGCTGGGGAGAATTTGGACAACACCCTGATGAGCTTCATCACAGCTCCATCGACTCCTGCAGCTGCCCCAACACAGAAGACCATTGCAGGCAAAGGCACAAATTGCCATAATCAAAATTCTGGAGGAACTTCGTGCTCTCCAGGAGCAGGGCAATGTAGCTTCAGCTGGTCCATCAACCATGAGGCCAACACCACAGCAGTTGGAGCACGGGCAGAGGTACCTTACACCTTTTTAATTACTGGGAGCAAAATCGATACATTGCACCTTTATTTTTTAATTATTTAACCACATACATACCCTTTGCCCTGGGTATAGGGGAGAAGAAAGGCCATGATCTCTTTTTTTGCTTTTCTTTTTCTAACATACGTTGTTCTCAGATTACATTGCATTCATCAACTGCAAACTAAAAGGCTATGATAATGATTGGTTAAATGTATGTTAAATGTCTTGTTCTTTTTAAATAAATGTGTTCCAAAGTCTGAAAATCATTTACTATGTGATAATGTTCATTTCTAGTTTATACACATCAAACATTTATTTATTTGTATTACTTTTCAAGATTACTAGATCCTGAATATCAGCGCTTTAATCCAACGAATCCAAAAAAAAAACGAATACAAGGAAGACAATGGACCACAATGCAGTGACATTTTGTGTAATTACTTAAAGGACAAACATAAATACTCCCACTAGGGTAACAACAAAGAAACATTCATTCAAAGGCAGCTTGATCATAAAAAAAACTATACAAAATACACAATAATATACAAAACTATAGTAAATCGTCACTTCCTGCTGCAGCGAGGTAATCTACCTGTGTGCACGCAGTGGACAATGAGATGCAGACTTCTTCCTCAGTCAGCTGATAACCAAGGTAAGATGTTGGTCTCGTGACAACACTACAACATACACAAGTAGCTTGACAACCGATATCCTTTGTGTCTAGTAGGCATGGGCCAATGTGTGATTTTGGTGGCAAGTCCTATTTGCACAGATGTTAGTCCCTTAGTATGCACAGTATAATTATGCATATAATAAATAGTTTGTTAATAAACTCTGTTACTTGAAAAAATTTCACTGTGCTCCTACATTTATTTAATTTAGGAGCACATGTACTCCCTGGGAAAGGTTAGCGTAGAGCCCTGTATATAGTAATAATAACACATAACGATATACTAAAAAGCTATTTAAAAATGTTTGGCTGCAGTGGTGGCCTGGATGGTAAAGGATATGGAAACCGGTTGGGTCTCTATTGAGCAAAACTCCATACCAGGAATATCAATATCCACCCTCCCATTTATGAGTTAAAAATAAAAAATCTAAAAATTAGAATAACTAATATATGGATCAAACATACACTGAAAATCTGGAACACAGTTCAAAAAACACATAAAAGGTTTGTCAAGGGCTATGCCCATAGTAGGAAACAGAGTTTCTCCCATCCATGTGGGATAACACATATAATTACAATTGACCGACTATTTGATGGGAATACATTTAAATCTTTCTCACAACTACAAAACAGATTTTCTCTACCATCAAGTGACTTATACAGATATTTACAAATGAGAAATTATGTCACTAAACACACACAGATTGGGATACTATTAAGAAAGAACCAACCAATATAGAATTCCATTTTATACAACTGTGTGAACGCCCGATATTGACAAGAAAACAAATATCCCTTATGTACCAAAATCTAAGGCTAGACATGTCTGATGACACTCTACATATTAAAGAAAAATGGGAACTAGAGATGAATACAATAGTGGAGGATGAGGACTGGCGATGGTCGGCCTACATGATTCTTTCTTGCCATGCCACACTACCCTCTGGTGAGCAGAAATACTCCTGGTACTTCTGTCGCACAGTGTAGGCTTCCCGGGAGCACCTATTTCCACCGATGTTCCTGACTGAGACCATGTTGTCCTCACCGGCTCTTCTCTCATCCAGCCAAACCTGGCTTTCACTGGGCCTCTGCAAGTAATTGTGCAGGATACAGAGGGTCAACACCAGGGTGCTCACCTTACCGGGAAGCAGATGTATCCTGCTGTAGAGAACCCTCCAGCGGGAGGCAAGAATGCCGAAGGCATTTTCAACCACATTTCTTGCCCTTGAGAGACGGTAGTTAAAGATCCGCTTCTCGTGGGTGAGGTTTTTCCCGGGGTAAGGCCTCATGAGGTAGGTCTTCAGTGGGAATGCTGCATCTCCCACCATCGTAAATGGCACCTTGTCGAGGTGTGCAGCATTTGGGAGTATGTCATCCTCTGGCACGTGGAGGGATTTTTCCTCCATCCCCCTTGCAAGTGCTGAGGTAGCATAAACTCCTCCATCGCTGACCCTTCCAAACTCTCCCACGTGGACAACACGGAAGCGATAGTCAGCATCTACAAGAGCAAGCAGGACGAGGGAGAAGGTCTTCTTGTAGTTAAAATACAGACTCCCAGACTTCGGGGGTGCCTGCATGACGATGTGTTTGCCGTCTATCGCGCCGAGGCAGTTGGGGAAGTTCCACCTCTGTGATAGTTTTAGTTCATTGATCTAGTAATATTCAATGTCAATATCCTATGTATCTGTGCACCTATTGTCTCCCCCATGATGCAAGCTGTAGCCTGGGCGTCTCTCAGTCTGACCTGCTGACCTCTGGCTGTAGGCTCCTTCCACACACACCCACACAGGGCTCCCTGTACATCCTGATCACGCGCCTCACACACATCCTCCTCTTCTGACACGCACACTCACGTACACACACACATCGCTCACCCACACTTACAAACACATACACACAGTTACACACCAACTCTTATGAGAACTGTCAGGAATATCACAAATCATTAGATGGATGTTAACCAGATGGCCCCCTTAGACAACATCCATTAACAGATACACACACCACACAGACTAGCACACACACACCACACACACACACATACATACACACACACACACACCCCTCCCCTTCTCTCTCTGTCCAAGAGGGTATATATGTCATGTAATGTGGGTACTCTTCCTTCTTCTTCTACTGGTGGTGCGAGGAGCTGAGCCCGTGCGGGCAGCAGGAGAGTTCTCTTCTCTGTGTGATGAAATAAAAGCTCAGTTTGAAATACTCTGTGTTCCGCGAATCTTTTGGTCGACTGGTCCACAACCATATCAATTAAGAATTCACGAGGGACAGGTTATCCCTTTCAAATGGAGGTTCCAAAGTGAGAATTGATGTGGGCCAGCCGCAACCAAGGACAGAACGAGGAATGGAGACACGGAGGAGAAGACGATGCAGGAGATCCAGACATTCACTACCAGCTGTCTGCAGCGCGTCTGAACCAGGGGTGAGATACCAGCAGCCCCTCAGACGTCCGTGACCAGACCACCAGACCACCAGGTGACAGGCAGGAGGAGACGAAGGACAGACAGGCCAGGGTGAAGAGAGGCAGACCGGAGGAGATGGCAGCTGAGCAGCAGAGACCGGAGATCAGCGACAGCAGCCAGGCACTGCAGATCATATGCACCGCAGATCATCTACGACACGCAGATAATCTACGACGAGAACGGGGGAAGCGGCAGCAGGAGAGACACTGAGCTGAGCTGGAGTGACGGTGGGCCAGCCGAGGAGAGGTGGAGAGGACAGTCCAGAGACACTGGGAAGGCAGCAGACCAGAGGAGACACTTTTGTCTAGGGGACCGCACCCTGGAACGGGAACCAGCTCAGGAGGAGACCCACGCCCTAGAAGACGGGACCATGGGTGCACTGTAATAGAGGGGTGGGTTCCTCTGGGTTAGGTGAATGAGTAAGGGGGGTCCAACGGGGTTACGTGTATCGTCTGGTGAAGTTGCAAGAATCTGTGTTTCTCTCTTTCTTCTCTCTCTCTCTCCCGTCCCCCCCCCCCCTCCCTCTATCTCTCTCTCCTCTCCTGGTGTTGATATCCCGTCTGGTATTAGATGTGATGCATGTAATGAGGTGACAATCGACGGGTACAGATCCATCAATGAACTGTTGTGTTGACGTATTTATTTAACGTCAAAAGGGGGGTTGATAGTTTTAGTTCATTGATCTAGTAATATTCAATGTCAATATCCTATGTATCTGTGCACCTATTGTCTCCCCCATGATGCAAGCTGTAGCCTGGGCGTCTCTCAGTCTGACCTGCTGACCTCTGGCTGTAGGCTCCTTCCACACACACACACACACACACAGGGCTCCCTGTACATCCTGATCACGCGCCTCACACACATCCTCCTCTAATGACGCGCACACACACTCACGTACACACACACACACATCGCTCACCCACACTTACAAACACATACACACAGTTACACACCAACTCTTATGAGAACTGTCAGGAATATCACGAATCATTAGATGGATGTTAACCAGATGGCCCCCTTAGACAACATCCATTAACAGACACACACACCACACAGACTAGCACACACACACCACACACACATACATACAAACACACACACCCCTCCCCTTCTCTCTCTGTCCAAGAGGGTATATATGTCATGTAATGTGGGTACTCTTCCTTCTTCTTCTACTGGTGGTGCGAGGAGCTGAGCCCGTGCGGGCAGCAGGAGAGTTCTCTTCTCTGTGTGATGAAATAAAAGCTCTGTTTGAAATACTCCGTGTTCTGCG
Organism: Notolepis coatsorum; assembly: GCF_963971535.1. Taxonomy (NCBI): domain Eukaryota; kingdom Metazoa; phylum Chordata; class Actinopteri; order Aulopiformes; family Paralepididae; genus Notolepis; species Notolepis coatsorum. The sequence goes on from NC_140182.1 coordinate 22,380,257, forward strand.
AATCTTTTGGTCGACTGGTCCACAACCATATCAATTAAGAATTCACGAGGGACATGTTATCCCTTTCATCTGCCCAAACCTTAGAGCAATGGCTCTCCAATCCTCCCCAGTCGGAGGAGGCATCTGGCTCCCCATTAGCCGCCTGTTGATGGCCTCACAGGTGTCCTCCACACAGGCTGCCACAGTCGACTGTCCCATGCCAGACTCACAAAAGTCACCTGTTCCAAGGAACCTGTAAATAATAAAATGTGTCAGCAGGGAATGTGTTCTTTTTCATATATGATGTGATTCTTGTGTTCTTTTTTTATATATGATGTGATTCTGTTCCTTTTTATATTTTGTGCACAATAAAATGTGTGTTTGTTGAACCCCACTATCGCCCAATGAGCCTCTGTACCTGGTACATGTAGTATGACTCGCCTCAATGTTACAGACAGCCTTTGCTTTGCATCAATAGGCTGCCTGTAATTTGTGGTCTTCTTTTGTATATCGGGTCCAACCACAATCGGGAGAAGATCCATCTGCTCCGCAGACATCCGGAAGTATTTCCGGTGCTGCTCCTCGTCCAATTGCAGCTTTGCCACCAAATTGTGGAAATTACCCTGTTGCTGCCTTCTCAGGTTTAAGAAGTGCACCCAGACTCGCCTCCTACGACGTCTGCGACGCACATATAAAAGAAGGGCTGCAGCCTTCTTCTTATCACCTAAAATTGCGTCTGGAAAACAAACAATATCATTATTTAACTCAATTTGAGCGAACATTTTAAGTTATAACAATATTTGAATGTTAGTGAATTTAAATGCCCATACCTAGCTGTAGTATTGCAGCAGCTGATCGGATAAGTCGACTCCGCCCATGTGCCGATTGTACTCTATGACAGGGGTGGGGGCCGAAACCCAGACAAACGACCAGGTCCCATTGGCCGCCTTGACCCTCCTCCTGACCTTCTGACCAGGAGGTGTGATCGCTGGGTGGATGGTGGAGCACACGCGCACCTAGATAGAATAGAATATAAATGAATCATCCTGAGGGAAATTTGACACTACAAATCGCTCACAGTAGACATTTAGACAGAACAGAGTCACGAATAAGAATAACAAAACAAATTGATACAAATATACATAGTACATACCTCCTTTTTGTCCATCCACTTTATGAAGACCAGGGCGTCTTCTCTGAGCCAACGAATCGTGCCTCTCACAGCCTTGATTGGCAGGTCATTCGCTCTGTTCTGGGGACACCCTATCCTGGTCTCCCTGTAGGTGCCACAAGCTCCCAGCTTTATGGCCAGCAAGTCCAGAAACATCTTCATCCATAGACAGAAGGAGGTCGCATTCTCTCTCTCTGTCCGTTCTATGCCTCTTTTCCGCTGGAGCCGACTCACTGCCTCCTTCATCCCCGTCATCGTCAGTTGGTGGCGGTGCCAGGCGCTCAGCCAACGTAATCACCTCCGCGTACACATGTTCCTTTTCCTCGTCGGATAGCCAGCTTAGTTGCTTTAAGCGGGGTCAGTGGCTGCGCTGAGGACGGTAGCTTCAGTCGCGTCTGAAAGTCGCCACCTCCTATTAATTTCGTACACCAGTTTACCTTTCAGAGCTTTTGTGGTGGGACTGTCACTGTCGTCATCTTGCAGGTGTCTTCTTTTCAAATTTGTCAGCATTGGCGCTACTGCAGACGACGACACATTTTCTTCTTTTGACAATAGTTCAGTCAAAGTGATGAAGGGCTTAAGCATGGCAACAGTTTCCTCTGTGATGACCCACTGGGCTGTTGTCAGGTCCAGTGTTCGGTCAGCTCTTTTGGTGACAATTGGGTCAGACAGGACAGCTGAAATGGGCCACCGTTGTTCAAGTAGACGCTCCAGCATAAAACACGTCGAGTTCCAGCGTGTTGCGACTTCTTGAATGAGTTTGTGGCCTGGGACTTGTTGTATGTTCTGTTTTTCTTTTAACGCTGCAATTGCTTTCGCACTTTTCTTAAAGTGCCCCACAAGTCGCCTTGCAGCAGCCACGGTATGGTGTACTGGGTCGTGTTTTAGCGCTGCATTAACGCAAAGCTGAAGTGTGGCCAGCACAGCGCACTCCCCTGACAGTCCCCGACGCCTCCTCCTCCTGCAGCTTCTCAGTGCACAGAATCATATTAGCAGCATTGTCTAACCGCAACTCTTTTCTCTGCAGGTATAGCATATCCCAGTCTCTGTGCAATATTTTTAGCTGTGTGACTCCTCCATTGACTTGGTCTCTAACACACAGTTCTTCATTCCCCAGTCATTGTTTATCATATGAGCCGTCACCGTCATGTACGCTTCCATCTGTAGACTGGTCCATATATCCGTTGTGAAACTAATGGCAGAGCACTTCTCAATGTCGCTGCACACTGTGCTGGTCTGTAAGCGCATAGGAGATAGCCTCTTGTGTCGGCAAAGTATACGCTGGCTCCAGTGTTGATTAGGCATTTAAACCCTTTCCCTTCCACGATATTTATACAGTAGGTCTCATGTAATAAACGAAACTAAAGCCTTGCTTATGGCTTGCTTTCTGCTTTCCGTAAGCTTCTTAACACATTAACTGCCACGCAGTTTGCCCCTCATGCCCATCTCTGCCACCACTCTAAGCCTATGGAGATGTTCACCTTTTTTGCAGGGCTATAACTTTTTAAATTGTATTGCTATATTGACATTACTATGGCCCATTCAACATCGATTATCTATCGTTCAGGATGTAGGAACGTTATACTTTTTCATTCATACATTGTTGTGTTAATACCTTCGAGAATATAAGTATGTTTTAAATCTTTTCTGCTGTAATTCCAAAAACGCTAGTTATAGGCCCAAACGCATATGATAGATTACCGATTGGCGTTTCTTTCCCATACACGCTATATTAAAAAATTCAAATGTATATGATCGGTATATATTATGCTTCATCATGCGTGGAGGAAAGGGGGGGGGTCGTTTATAATTCCTTGATTGTCAGTAATGGCTTTATTTACTATGGCTTGATACGTTGATCAGATGGTTTGCAGTGAAAGGAATAAACAATCGGGCTGAAAATAACATTACCGTCCTCTTACCGTGGGCCGATGAGACTGGCGGTGAAAGATCCCAATAATTCGACGCCGATCGCCTAGGTCCATTTCTGGTTTGTATGGCGCAATAAACGCCGAAATCATATCGATTAGTACGTTTAGAAAGCGATCCACATGTACTATAGTGTCTGTCAGGAGTCCCGTAGCGAGATGTGACTGCTGGAGGAATTTCCTCGACGCACCGATGACACTTCCGGTTTTTGCGAGAGTGTAACTCGCCCGACCATCCACCAGGCGGCGGTATTGAGCCGTTGCAGTCCCATCTAGGGTCCCGCTAGGGCATCGGGGGTTGGGTGGATGAATTATGAATGCCATGGCGAAAAGATTAAATATTGATCTAAAAAAACGCTGTACAGCGATGTTGGCGGTCAACGCATGGCGGGCAATAACGCTGAAAAGCGATTTTGTCCATTCTCATTGTCAATTGAGACCATAAACCGTCCCTTCAAAATGGATAATTGTTTCATCAATACGTTCTCATTTTATAGCGCCGTGAATATAAGCGTTATACGGCATTTGGTCTAGTATATTTCCTGGAAGGCTAGATAAAGGGCTAATAGCTACTAACGTTATATCCAATGGCATTTCCGTTATACAAAAGCTACAGTTAAAACTCAAACTGCATATGATCGGTATGATCCTCAAGCATGTATGCATAAAAGGGGGGGGCGGGGGACGTCGTTTCTGATTATTGATTACCAATAACCGTGTTCGTCTAAGTAGCCACATACGCTGGTCGGCTGGTTGAGTATCATAGCAAGCTCTGATCAGCATGTAATTTACATGAAAAAGATCTTACCATGAGCCGGTTGGATCCCCCCGAGCATTTCCCAGTTATCGATCGCCATCTGGTAGATCGATATGTCCATTGGCTGATGATGAATCCCATTATTGCATAGTGAAATCCGCTATCCAAAACGTATTCCGTGCAACAGACAATAGCGCTCGCTTCAGGTGAGTAGAAAACTACATTAGAGATCATAAAAAAAAAGACAGCTTCTGCCACAGGGAACACTGCATTATCGATACAGCACCCCTAAGAGGATCTGGCCGGTAATGCACTTTCTCGAATTCAAAGAGTAGGGTAAATCTGCAGTGCTGCTCGGCGACCTTGAATAGGTTATTAACCCTTTAATCGCCAAGGGCGACTTTAGACGTCATTGCTCGCCATGCTTAATCTGCCAATGACGTCGTACAGCGTCTTTGAGATCAATATTTCAAAAATCTGTCATGGCAATCATATTTCACCCACGGAGACTTGAGACTTGCTGTTGATCTCCTCTCAACTCTCCAACGGTTCAAGACCGCCATCTGTATGAACCGTAATTCATTATAGTTCATTGTAAAATAGCGACAGTAGTGTAATTATAACGGGCTCATGCGGGAACAAGAGGTTGGCTTGCTTGTTTGGCGCGGGAGGCAGGCGCAGAACACCCACCTACAAACGCCATTAAATATTGTTTCAAATAAAAAGCGACATACTATTAATTTGTGTCATGTTTCCAAATAAGATTGGCCACAACGGAATGCTTTCTACTTCAATTTGTTGGTTAGAATAGATTACTTCACTGAGCTCCGCACACAGACATGATAATAATAATAACAACAATAATAATAATAGCTTCATTTTATATAGCGCCTTTCAAGAGACCCATGCAAGGTCGCTTTACATAGATGGGGGGGGGGGGGGGGGGAATAACAAAGTAATAAACATAGTGGACAGACTATGTAAATATGATGATGGGATTCAAGTTCGCGTTTTTATTGATCACATAGGCATGCTGTCAGAGTATGATGTCATAATCAAACATTCTAGAACATTTGTCGTCACAGATCATGTCATAATAGAACATAGGCTACATGGCATGGTCCATCGTGATATTGTAGACTGTTATTACCGTACCACCCATTGTGACAACAGCCTTGTGAGCTCCTGCACACAAACATGATGGAATTCAAGTTCATGTTTGTATTGATCACATAGGCAGGCTACACATGGCGTATAGGCTACATCATACATGGCAGTGAGATTCATTGTTCTTGTATATGCTCTCGTATTATTGTTTATATAGGCTACCCAATACTGACATCAAAATAGATTGTATGCCTCTAGAAATCATGCAGCAGGTAGAAAAAAGACGGAAAATCCGTCGCGATTTGGAATAAAATTGAGGAGAACTTTAATCCCTGGGTATTAATCGGACAAAACGGAAAAAGGCAGTCATATTCCAGCACGGTCTTTATTAGTGTTTGCGCTGCCCAGGCAGCAATGGTTAATAGATATCATATCCGACATCATACGTGTACACGTCTGTCAGCCTGTCACATATTTCTCCATAACACGCTTCCCTCGGTTTAGTCCATTTTTCCACATTTCATGGGGGTGTTCCATTACCGTACAGGGCTGTACATTAACTTTTTTTGCACATAGCACTGGTGCTACAGAGGTTGATAGTTTTGTAGCACAGGCCAAAATCTTGTAGCACAAGTATAAAACGTCTCTAAAATCTCTAAAAACAACCACAAGTAGTGCAGTTCATTACTTAAATAGGTATGTGACTGGCAAGGGACATGAATCTTGCATACAGGGCACACAAAATCCAAACTTTAACAAGAAATGCTTTCAGATAAATTCTTTCTTTATTTGCCCATAATGTAAAACAAAAAGAACAAGGACATAACCATATAACTGATATGAAGCAGTCCGAGACCAGGCAGCGCTGGTGTGGACTCAGATTACAGAAACCAACCTAGAAACACCTAGAAACCAACATAACAAATAGATATAATGCATACAAACACCTGTACATACAGTATTTGTGGAACCAAATAAATAAATGTATTATTATTATTATAATTATTCGTGTGTGTGCGTGTGTGTGTGCACTGCACACGTGTCACAGTTCCAGCATCATGTCTGCTGGCCACTTTTTCAGATCCACACACACACACACTATTGCATTAATCAGAAGTACAAGGAACTCTGCATGAATGAAAAGGGCTTTATAAATAAAATGAATTATTATTATTATTACCTTATTTGCATTTTGTCTCGTTATTAGATAGATAGATAGATTGATTGATAGATAGATAATTAATACTTTATTGATCCCGGAGGGGAATTTTAAGTAGCCATACGATGGAGTTCTTTTTACAGAGTAAAATTAGCGGCTTAAATTTAGTGAACAGCATTTCTTCCTTGGCGATGCAATATGCCACATTCATCTTAAACGTTACCTCACGGAGATCAGCATCATCCGCTCTGGTCGTCTGTTTACTCAGCGAGTGCAAGAGGGTGCCGGCCCGCTCTGGGTTTTGTTTAGAGTTGAAGGCATCCCGGGCAAGAATGTGTCGATGGGACGTATTATGCTTGCTAATATTATCCCTTTTTAGGATATTGTTACCCACGACATATGGATTTTCTGATAGAATCTTTTCGGGAGCCTCTCGGCACCAGTGACAGAATAATAGCTGCTCTTCCTCGTTAAAAATAAGCCACGGAAAATCTTTTTTCCACTCTGCGTTATATCTGTAAACCTTAATCTTCTCCTTCTCCTGTCTCGTTTCTATTAACGGTGGTCCCTCTCGGGCTCGTTTGGGGTTTTGTACTTCTTTTGGATTTAAAACCTTAAAAAAGCGCTTCATCTTGTCAGAAACTGTCTCAGTCACTGTACATTGAGCTCGCACCTGGCTGCCTTGGCTCGCGGGGATATTGTTCGCTAGGGATTATGGGATTTGGTGTTTTGATATGGACTCTACGCGAGACGGGACATTGTTTTTAATCGCACAAGACTACAAGTACCAGGTGGATAGCGCCGTGGTCCATTAATTTACCGTCACACTTTTTTTTTTTTTTTTTTTTGCTTGCGCCACGGGCCATCGCACCCGTGCTAGTGAAGTCAATTCATTCATCGCACAGACTGACGTCAGTGTCGCACCGTACAGCCCTGCCGTATATGGTTAATCAGGGCGGTTTTGGTATGCAAATACGTGAAAGTGTGCACGAGCCTCAGCGTAGGAGCAAGGTGATATTTATCATAACAGGTGTGCGTAGGACACATTCTAAATTCTGTGCTTACGTGTGGAAATAGAACATTTTCTAAGAAAACTTGATAAATGAGGGCCCAGGACTGTTCCTCGTTCTCTGTGTTCCTGTCAATAAATACCATCGATTGACTTCACATTTGTTTCCTGAATCTCTGTCCAGCTGGCTCATACATATCAAAGAACTCAGTTTTATACTATCAATATTTCAGCTATAATGTCCTAACAGAGAAACTACCACCACCTAAAGAATCTTTATTATACCTTGTTTTATCCATGTTTAGGCAGTAGCGCTTTGAAGGTATAATAACTTCAGTGGACACCGCATTGGTGCTGAAATGTCATTCAAACCGTATCCTTACTTAGTGACAGGCGACGACGGCACCACACATGTGAACAGTACAATGCAATTAATGAATGTCTTGTTGTAATTAGTATAGTGCTGTCAATCGATAAAAATATTTAACTCGATTAATCGCATGATTGTCCATAGTTAACTCGTGATTAATCGCAAATAATTTTTTTTTTAATTATTATTATATTTTTTTACCTTAACACTTTCAGTGCCCAGCAGGGGGCGCTCATTTAGTGCTTGAATGCCCACCATCCACTCCAATGTTAACTTTAATCGCCATGGGTTAAATTCATAATTTACCATCCCTCGCCAGCTCTATTTGTCTATGGAGAAGTTCCCCTTCTTTGCAGGGCTATAACTTTTTAAATTCTATTGCTACATTGCCATTATTATGGCCCATTCAATGTCCTATATGTATTGTTCAGGGTGTAGCAACGTTAAACTTTTTCATTCACATATTCATACTAAAATATGGTCTAAAGTATAAGTATGTTTTTATCATTTTCTGCAGCTTTCTTCAGAACGTGATTTATAGCCCTAAATGCATTATATTGATGATCAAATACAGTTTGGTAGGAATCTGTGCGAGATGAAAAATTTCAACTGGACATACTTCTAGAATGATCTAATGATGACCGGATGTGCGGGGGATCGTTTATAATTCCGTGGGCAGCGTTAGATGATTCATCCAGAGTGGGTCATATGTTCATCATAGCAGTTTATATGGAATACGTTAGAAAATAACGCTGAATCTTACCGTATGTTCCTCGCGTCGTTGGACAATCAGCGTGGAGTAGACCGTTTTCGATTATGGGATGTTGATCCTGATGAACCATTTCCAGGTGGTATAATACTATATACGTCCAAATAACGTTGTTTATTGAGTTAGGGCGAGCGATTGATCATCCAGTGTGTTGAGATGGAGTCCGGCTACCGATCGCGAGTGCCCGGAGCACATATGGATGAGCACTTCCTGTTTGGCGCGCCCCTCCCTCTGCCGATCGGCCACCAGATGGTGCTCTCGAACCGTTAGACAGTTGAGTGGAGCTCACCAGTACATCTCAGGGCTCCGGAAAGGAAATATGATTTCGATGACAGATTTTTGAAATATTGACATCAAAGACGAGTTACGGCGTCTTCGGCAGAATGAGCATGGCTAGGAATGACGTCTTAACTCGTCCCTGGCGATCATAGTGTTAATATCGCCTAATCTATGTTTTAAATTATCGCTATGTGTCTAATCTGCCGTCGCATTATCAATGACCCATTTCCAGTCAACATTGTCGAAGCGGATTGTTTTTTTATCGGTTCATTCCCGTTTGATAGCATTTTGAAAAGCCCTCGTTTTCACGGAAAAAAGAAGAGATTCCATGATAATCGCCATGTACTGTAATATTCTAGAACGTTGTCATTTATGAATCGTTTTCAAATAAACGCTAGATTATCGATAGTATATATGTACGTGTGCACGCTGGTGTCGCGCGCTGAAAATCGATTCGCTCAGTTCCTGATCGCTCAAACAGCCATATCACATTATAGGGGAAAAGCTTATATCTCTGTGAAAACAGGTCTGATTATCCTAAGACTGGTCAAATAGATTCCTTACCTGAGATCTGATGGTATCCAAATGGATTATTCCAATTCCTGATCGCCATTCCGAAAATCGATCCTTTTATTGATCCAATACCACGCTGTGCTGAGGGTCCAGCATGAAGCTGATCGGCCCCGATTACATGCGTGAGAAGTAAAATGTGGAGTCCGGGTTTTATTTTCTCATGCTTTTTCATTGAGTCCAATCCAAAAGGGTGAATTACCATCTGGGAGACGATAGGGGGCGCTTTTTCACATCTGAGCGCCTGGGGTGGCTGATTTACCAACGGTAGACTCGGTTGATGAAATATGAATTCAGATCGCTAATAAAAAAAAACGCGATAATTCTCATGATGGACATTCAACCCGCGGGGGTAAACCCGAGAAAACTTGGGTTGGGCATTCAAAGTGTTAAATGGATCTTTTTCAAGTTCCAAGTTTTAATACTCTTATCAACATGCGAGTCAACAAATGCTGGCTTTATGCAGCCATTTAACACATTGACGACCACGGCTTGCAGTGTAATATGTGGCTGGAGGACAACGCTTTGTCAACAAACCGATGTACTTTCTAACAGCTATATATATACTTTATAGTATTGCTATCTGTCCATTCTCATTGTCACTTGAGTGCATAAACCGTGCCTTCATAATGGCTTAAAGCCCAACTTGCAGGTTAAACCCTACTCTGCAATTATGGGTAGTTTACATCATTGGTATCTAATTTAATTATTTATTTTTTTCCATTTGACGCCGGAAATTTCACTCAGAAATGGTTAAAAAGGTCCATGCACGAGCAAATCTAAAAGCTTATCAGACACTAGCACGGCCGTGACGTCACTTCAGGAAACGTATGCCTTATGCCTGTCCGGGTCATAGTACTACTGGATATATGGCGCTGGCTAACGTTAGCATTATGTCTACTGTCGTGAACCATTTTAGATCGGGGCATGTAGAGGAGTTTGGGGAACGAGTAAAATCATGTGCAGGTCCTCTTCTCAGACCTGTGTGGCAAAGCACTGCACACGCATCATGCAAGCTACACGTCGCTGCATGTTGATCAATGGTGGCCCACTCGGTGCATCACAGTGGGCTACTATTGTGCTAACAACGTGCCGCGGCGTCCGGCTTGTCGGCCGGCATGAGTGCCCGATTTGGGGTGGTTCTCTCCTCTGTGTGCCCCCGTCCTCGCGTGTGTCCTGCCGGGGAGCTTGTGGACGCGACAACAGCGGCGGCCGTAGGGTGTTTGAGCCTGTAGCGTTAGTTAGCTCATAGCTATCGTGTACCACTAGCGCTACGGGCTCGAGCACCCTACGGCTGCCGCCGTTGTCGCGTCCATGGGCTCCCCGGCAGGGTACCCGTGGGGACGGGGGTGTACAGAGAGGAGAGAACCATTTTGGGTCGGGCGTTCATGCCGGCCAGCGAGATATATGTCGGGATATGTTGTTAGCACAATAGCTACCAAGCTAAGTTATGTTAGCTTCTAACGGTGTATACACAATATGTACAACGACACAATGATTTACATTATTACAAATATGGTAACGTGGTTGTGGCTTTTACAAATAGTGGTTAGCTTTAGATATGGATGGCTATGATCACGGAGCAATAGTGTTGTTAGGTGAAACAGATACATTTTCATTCGGCTAGTAGTGAATGAATGAAAACTTTATTTAACAGATTGCAGAATGGGTACAATACAGTACGGCTCAATACATACAATTGTTAAGGGGATGCAGACCTGAGAAAGACGTTTGTCTTGTTTCCATCAGGGTCCCCCATTTTCAATTCATATAGATAGATAGTAGCAAGGCTCTCTGCCTGCAGTGCCTGCCACTAGCTGTGTGTGACTCTCAGAGCCCCTTGGTGCCCTGCACCTGTTGTGACGACATCATTTCGATTACACGCGCACGTTATGAACCATTGATTAAAATATCCATGGGCAAACAAAATGTTTGATAAAAACGCTAAAAGTGGGCCAATTTCAATAATTTTTATTCCTTCTTCATGAAAGTCACCGTTGGCCTAGTCCACATTGTTTATTGAACAAAAATACAACATGCAAGTTGGCCTTTAAAGAAAATAAAAATCCATCGGTTGGTTGTCATTTTATAGCGTCGTGAATATAAGCTTTATCGCAGTTTTCGTCTCGTCTTTTTTCTGGGAAGCTAGATATGAGGCTAAAGGCTAGTCACGTTATATCAAACGCCATTTCTGTTGTATATATACGAATGAAATAAAACAAACTGCTTAGCATCCGGACTATTACAGAGCATCTATGGGTGAAATGGGGGCGGCGGGGGACGCCGATTAATATTATTGATTAGCAATACAGTGTGCGTTCAAGTAGCCACATTCACTGATCGATCGCTTGCGTGTTACAACAATGTCCAATCCGGCTGTAATTTGGGTGAATAGTATCCTACCGTCAGCCCTACCGGCAGCATTTCCCCATTATTCATCGGCATCTGGTAGATCAATATGTCCATTGGCTGATCATAAATCCCATTATTCCAGGCTGAAATTGCGTTCCATAACGTGATCAAAGATGGAGGATGTTTGGCTGGGATCCAGGCTCATATGAAACACCCTAGACAGTAAAAAAAAAAAAAATCCCATTCGGCCTCAATGATACTGCAGTGGAGCGATGGCGCCCCTAAGAGGATCTGGCCGGTATTGCATGTCGCCTATTTAAATCTGGAGGGTAAATCTGCAGAGTCGATCCGGGATCTTGATCCGTTTATTAATATGGAATAAAACCAGTGGAATCGAAACACGAGTTCACACGTGGACGGTCCTTAATGTGTTAAAGGGGACCTGCATTGCTATTCCTAGCACTATTTGGGCAACTTTACACAATTCCTGTGAGTCTATGGAAGACATCTGTAAGGTTTATTTTAAAAAAAAATCATTGTTTTATATTTCTAATGGAGTACTCAAAAGCATAATTTTCCAGCCTCAAGATTTCAGCCTGTTATTGGCCTGGCTCCGCCCATAAGCACTTTCAGTGACAGTTATCCACACAGTCTGCGAGTGGCAGACAGAGAGAGAGAGAGCACTGTGTAAACGCAGGTCCCCTTCTCTTTCTCTCTCCCTCTCCCATTTGAGGAAGTCTTCCACTGTGCCGCGCGCTATAGACGGGGCGTTTATGCTCCCGAATCGAGAGATAGAGAGGGGGAGAGAGAGAGACAGACCAAGACGACAGCGCGACGCGCGTGTGTGTATGTGTGCTCTGTCGCGAGGGTCTATCTGATTCTCCCTCTCTCTCGCTCGCTCTCTGTCAAACCCCGTTTGGTGCGCTACAACCACAGAGCCAATCGGATCACTATCGGCTCCATCCTCGCCACGTGACGTCACCATGTGAGTCAAATCAGAACGACCTGATTAAAATGGACCAGGAAATGAATGACCTGAATGATGGCAATCCGCCAATATGGTATTTAGAGACACAAACACATTGATACTAACTCCTATTACTATAATACAATGCTAGACACTGAAAAAAGACATTTATATTTATGCATATCACCTTTAACACTTTGAGTGCCACTCACGGCTTTATTCGGGTTTACGACCCGACCGTTGAGTGCCACGTCATGGCTATTCTCGGAATAACATTTTTTATTAGCGATCTGAAATCATATTGCATCACGCGAGCCTACCGTTGGATATCCAGGGACCGCCGCCGCTCAGATCTGAAAAAAGCGCCCCCTATCGTCTCCCAGGTGGTAAATCACCCTTTTGGAATGGACTCAATGAAAGTGAATGGGAGAACGGATTTCTGACTCCACATTTGACTTCTCACTGATGCAGCCGGGGTCTACCAGAGTTCATCCTGGAGCCTCTGAGCCGCGCGGATCATGAGTTATACTGTATACACGTTAGATCTATACTTATTGATTTTTTCAAATGGTGATCAGGAATTGGAATATACCATTTGGATACCATCTGATGTCAGGTAAGGAATCTATGTTATCAGTGTTAGGATAATCAGACTTGTTTTCACAGAGATAAGCATTTTTGTGATATGTGATCTAGCTGTTTTCACTGTAAAAGCCATGAGGAAATGAAAGCAGCTATTATCAGCACGCGGCACGAACGTGCGTGCACATATACTATCGATCATCTAGCGTTTATTTGAAAACGATTCACAAATAGGCCGACAAATATCAACATTCTGGAATATTCCAGTAAAAGGCGATTATCATAGAATGGGTTGTTTTTCACCTGAAAACGGGTGATTTTCTAAATGCTATCAAACGGAAATGAAGCGATAAAAAACCAATCTGCCTTGACAACGTTGACTGGAAAATGATTCTTTGATAAGCGACGGGCAGATTAGACACAGCCATAATTTAAAACAAAGATTAGGCGATATTAACGTTAACATTGGCGCCGACGGTGGCATTCAAGGGACTAATATGGAATTAACCCCCGGCGCTCAAAGTGTTAACACAATGGGGGCCAAGGACGGAGATCTCCGTGTTTCGAATCCATGCGTTTGACAGTTGGGAAGTTGTTATTGCTTTTATTCCAGTTTAATAAATTAAATAATAATAAATTCAAGGTCGCCGAGCGGCACTGCAGATTTTCCCTACTCTATGAATTCGACAAGGTGCAATACCGGCCAGATCCTCTTAGGGGCACTATCGCGCTACTGCAGTGTGCCCTGTGGCTGAACGGATCAGTTTTCTTTTTTTCTTTCAACGGAGATTTCAGTAGCAGGATTCTGGATGTGCATCATGTAGCTTGGATTACGTTTCGAATCGCAGATTTCACCATGCAATAAGGGGATTTATCATCAGCCAATGGACATATCGATCTACCAGATGGCGATCGATAACAGGGAAATGCTCGGGGGATCAGCCCGGAGCACGGTAAGATCTTTTTCACGTAAATTACACCCCGATCGGACATTGTTTTGATAGCCATCCAGGCGATCGGCCCATGTGGCTAGTTAGACGAACACGGTTATTGGTAATCAATAATAATAAACAAATATCGGACATAATTTCTATAGAAATGTAAAAATATATATATATATATATTTTTTTTTTAAACCGATACCGATATTTTCCGATATCACAGTTTAATGCCGATATCGGCCGATAATATCGGACATCCCTAGATATAACATTAGCAGCTATTAGCCCTATATCTAGCCTTCCAGAAAATAGACTAGACCAAATCCGGTATAATGCTTATATTCACGGCGCTATAAAATGAGAACCTATTGATGAATAAATTTTTTCTTTAAGCCATTTTGAAGGGACGGTTTATGGACTCAATTGACAATGAGAATGGACAGATAGCAATACTATAAAGTATAGATTTAGCTGTACAAACACCCCCACGTTTGTTTACAAAAGCTGGCCCTCTACCATAATATTAGACGGGCCCCAATGGTCATCAATGTGTTAACACAAAAGGATGACCCTCATGCATTGCAAATTTGCATCAAATTCAAAACAGTGATGCACAAAATAACTTAAAAGAAAATAATAATTTAAAACAATGAATAAAGTGTGCATGAAATAATAGGGGAAAGAAAACGTTAGGAACTTGTTACATTCACCCACACAAGGGCTGACTAATCACACCCCCCTAAGGGCTGATTAATCACACCCCCCTCTCTCTCTCTCTCACACACTCCCAGCTCTTTCTCTCTTACGCCTTCCGCGTGAATACTTTCGACAACAAATGTTTGTTTCCGCGTTCGAGTTTTGCGCTCTGATTGGCCACTGACCCTATGCTATTACGCCCCCCTTATCGCCGCCAGTTATCTCACGCTCTACAGCTCTTTCCGTGACTTCCTCGCAGAACAGCTGTTTGCGCATAATAATAATAATGCGAGAGCCCTCGCACACACGCAGGTTTTGCCGGTAGATAATAATAATAATAATGCGAGAGCCCTCGCACACATGCAGGTTTTGCCGGTAGATAATAATAATGCGAGAGCCCTCGCACACATGCAGTGTAAATTATGCATTTGTCACTCAGTTTTAACATCGACGCACTTAGCTCAACTTGTTCGTCAGCTTGCTGTGGAGCCTATGGTCACAAGTTCAAATCACTCTTAGTTCAAATTATTATATTTTTTTAACGTTTAATTAATTTATCATCTCTCTATATTAACGTAACTAGCTATTCATATCAATCAAAATAACGTTCATCTCTATATTAACGTAACTAGCTATTCATATCAATTGAAATAACGTATTGTGTTATTTTCATCTCTATATTAACACATTGGGGACGAGCCACGTAATATACGTGTTTCGAATCCATGCGTTGTGGACAGAATCACGGATAAAGCTGTGGCAAGTTGTTATTGCTTTTATTCCATTTTAATAACCTGTTCAAGGTCGCCGAGCGGCACTGCAGATTTTCAATACTCTATGAATTCTACAATGTGCAATACCGGCCAGATCCTCTTAGGGGCGCTATCATGATAATAGAGTGTTCCCTGTGGCAGAAGTTGTCTTTCTTTTTTTGGATCTCTAATGTAGTTTTCTACTCATCTGAAGCGATAGCTATTGTCTGTTGCACGGGATACGTTTTGAATTACGGATTTCACTATGCAATAAGGGGATTTATCATCAGCCAATGGACATATCGATCTACCAGATGGCGATCAATAACAGGGAAATGCTCGGGGGGATCCCACCGGCTCATGGTAAGATCTTTTTCACGTAAATTACAACTGATCAGAGCTTGCTATGATACTCAACCAGCTGACCAGCGTATGTGGCTAGTTAGACGAACACTGTTATTGGTAATCAATAATAATAAACAACGTCCCCCGCCCCCCCCCCCCTTCATGCATACATGCTTTGGGACAGTCCCGATCATATGCAGTTTGTTATTTCTGTAGCATCTGTAAAACGGAAATGCCATTGGATATAACGTTAGCAGCTATTAGCCATTTATCTAGCTTTCCAGAAAATATACTAGCCCAAATCTGCTATAAATCTTATATTCACTGCGCTATAAAATGAGAACCTATTGATGCATTTTTTTTCTTTAAGCCATTTTGAAGGGACGGTTTATGAACTCAATTGACAATGAGAATGGACAGATAGCAATACTATAAAGTATAGATTTAGCTGTACAAAAATACACACGTTTGTTTACATTCCCAGGTCCTCTTGCCATTAATTAGACTCATCCCAGTGGTCGCGAAAGTGTTAACGTGATTCCATCAACACTGTGGCTGAATAATGAAGCCCAAGGTCGCGTCACGCGCAAGAGCATATTACCTATGTGTTGATGGAATCACGTTAACACTTTGAGTGCCACGCCGGGTTTTCCTTTTTACCCCCTTGATGCCACCATCCACTTCAATGTTAACGTTAATATCGCCTAATCTATGTGTCTAATCTGCCCGTCGCTTATCAAAGACTATTTTCCAGTCAGTGCTGTCAAGGCAGATTGGTTTTTTATCGCGTCATTTCCGTTTCAGAGCATTTAGAAAAGCACCCGTTTTGAGATAAAAAAATGAAAATCGTCTTTTACTGGAATATTCCACAACGTTGATATTTGTCTGCCTTTTTATTAATCGTTTTCAAATAAACGCTAGATGATCAATATTGTACGTGCACGCAAGCACATTCGGGCCGCGCACGGATAATCGCCGCGTTGATTTCCTCTTGGACTTTTACAGTGAAACCGAAAGAGCCCATTTCACAAAACAGCTTATAACTTCATCAAAATTAGTCTGATTAAACACTGATAACATAGATTCCTTACCTGACATCAGATGGTATCCAACTGGTATATTCCAATTCCTGATCACCATTCGAAAAAATCGATAAGTGTATAGATCCAACGCGATACAGTAGAACTCCATGATCAGCGGGGCTCAGAGGCTCCAGAATGAACTGTGGTAACCCCGGCTGGACCAGTGGACTGGAAAATGTGGAGTACCGGATTTTTTTCCCCATCCATTTTCATTGAGTCCATTCCAAAATCCCTTATGTCATCTGGGAGACGATAGGGGGCGCTTTTTTCCACATATGATCGCCGGCGGTGCTTGTGTATACTCGGGTAGGCTCGCGTGATGCAATATGATTTCAGATCGCTAAAAAATAATAATAATAATAATTCCAAGAAATCGCGTGAGTGGCTTTCTTTTTTTTTAAACTTTATTTTTTAGCGTTTATCGCTTTTCTGGTCAAGCATGACCGACAGAAACAGGTTGAAATGGGATGTAGAGCAGGGGAAGACACTCTGAGAAAATACGGCGGGTCCGGGAATCGAACTGGTGTACCCCAGATCCGTGACAAGCACGGTTTTCCCCGACGCAGAAATAGCGCCGAGATATGCGGTGAGCTACGGGAGCTCCCCTCGTGAGTGGCTTTCAACCACATAAAAATAAACCCGAGATATCTCGTGTGTGGCAGTTAAAGTGTTAACACTTTGGGTGCCATGGGTTAAATTCATTATATACCATAGGTTGCCGGCTATATTTGTCTATGGAGAAGTACCCCTTCTTTGCATGGCTATAACTTTTTAAATTCTATTGCTACATTGCCATTATTAGGGCCCATTCAAAGTCCTATATGTATTGTTCATTGTGTAGCAACGTTAAACTTTTTCATTCACATATTCATAGTAAAGTATGGTCTAATGTATAAGTATGTTTTCATCTCTTTCTGCAGCTTTCTCCAGAACGTGATCTATAGCCCCAAATGCATTATATTGATGATGAAATACAGTTTGATGGCAATCGGGGCGATATAAAAAATTTCAATTGGACGTACTTCTAGAATGATCTACGTATGATCTGATGATGACCGGATGGGCGGGGGATCGTTTATAATTCCGTGGGCAGCGTTATATCATTCATCTAGTGTGGGTCATATGTTCATCATAACAGTTTATATGGAACACGTTCAACAATAACGCTGAATCTTACCGGATATTCCTCGCGCCGTTGGACGATCAGCGTGGTGTAGACCGTTTTCGATTATGGGATGTTTATCCTGATGAACCATTTCCAGCTTGTATAATACTATATACATCCAAATCATGTTGTTTATCGAGTTATTGGCAATGGATCGCTATATATTGTGCCGAGCCAGAGTGCAGGCAGCCAAACCGAGTGCCCGGAAGTAATATGGCCGACCAGCACAACCTCCACAGCACTTCCTGTTTGGCGATTGCGCCGATCGGCCACCAGATGGCGCTCCTGAACCGCCAGAGAGCTCAGTGGGTCCTCCTGGTGGATCTCAGGCCAGCGGAGGGGAAATATGAATCCGATCACAGATTTTTGAAATATTGATATTAAAGACGCTGTAAAGCGTCCTTCGGCAACTTGAGCATGGCCGGGAATGACGCTGTAAAGCGTTTCCCGGCAGTTAAAGTGATGAAAACAATACAATACGTTATTTCAATTGATATGAATAGCTAGTTACGTTAATATAGAGAGATGAACGTTATTTCGATTGATATGAATAGCTAGTTACGTTAATAGAGATGATAAATTAATTAAACGTAAAAAAAATTTAATAATTTGAACTAAGAGTGATTTGAACTCCGTGACCATAGGCTCCACAGCGAGCTGACGAACGAGTTGAGCTACTGTAAGTGCGTCGATGTTAAAACTGAGTGACGAATGCATAATTTACACTGCGTGTGTGCGAGGGCTCTCGCATTATTATTATTATCTACCGGCAAAACCTGCGTGTGTGCGAGGGCTCTTGAATTATTATTATTATTATCTACCGACAAAACCTGCGTGTGTGCGAGGGCTCTCGCATTATTATTATTATGCGGAAACAGCTGTTCTGCAAGGAAGTCACGGAAAGAGCTGTAGAGCGTCAGATAACTGGCGGTGATAAGGGGGGCGTAATAGCGTAGGGTCAGTGGCCAATCAGAGCGCAAAACTCGAACGCGGAAACAAACATTTGTTGTCGAAAGTATTCACGCGCCACTTCCTCATCTCTTACCCACCCCCCCCCTCTCTCTATATCTCACACACACACACACACACACACTTCAGAAACAAACATAGTATCAATGAGAGCATCAATAATACACCTGAGTGAAGTCTAGTAAAAAAAATTAATAAAAAAAAAAGTAATTATTTTTTCTTTTCTTAAAAGTTAATCGTGAGTTAAAAAAATTAACTTAACTTTGACAGCCTTAATATTAGTATAATGTCATGAGTCTTCTTGAAGCGGATTGTTCTCTGCCACGCTTATATCCATCAATGTTTGATCTCTGCCACCACTTTAAGTCTATGGAGATGTTCACCTTCTTTGCAGGGCTATAACTTTTTAAATTGTATTGCTAAATTGACATTACTATGGCCCATTCAACATCTATTATCTATTGTTCAGGATGTAGGAACGTTTTACTTTTTCATTCACATTCATACGAAAAGGGGGGGGGGGTCGCTTATAATTCCGTGATAGTCGTTAAATGCTTCATGTAGTATGGGTGATATATAGATCGGAGCAGTTTGTATGGTTAATAATAAAGAAAAACGCTGAAACTCAAGGCAGCTTCCTCGTAGCGTTGGGCGATGAGAGTGGAGCAAACAGATCCCAGTTATGTGATGTGGATCGATGCGATCCAGTTCCGGTTTGTATAATACTAATATACGCCCAAATGATGTGGATTATTGAGTTATGGCAACGATCCATATCCACGGTGTGTCTTGAGTCCAGGGACGATAAACGAGTGGCCGGACGGAATTAGGGGACGGACCGAGCTGCAACAGGCATTTCCGGTTTGGCAACTCGCCGATCAGCCACCAGGTGGCAGTATTGAAGCGTTGCAGAGTTGTGCTGAGTCCCGCAGCATCTGACAAGGGTCCGTGAGTGAAATATGAATACCATGACGAAAATATGAAATATGATCAGAATAACGTCGTACGCCGTGATCTGGCAGAATTCACATGAACTTGAAACCCGTCTTAAGCCGTTTCCGGCGGAGAAAGGGTTAAAAGACGGAGCTGTTAACACTTTGGGAGCCAGCCGTGTTTTCCTTTTTACCCCCTTGAATGCCCACATCCACTCCAATGTTAACGTTAATATCGCCTAATCTATGTTTTAAATTTTGGCTATGTGTCTAATCTGCCCGTCGCTTATCAAAGACTAATTTTCCAGTCAACATTGTCATGGCAGATTGTTTTTTTATCGCTTCATTTCCGTTTTTCTAGCATTTTGAAAATCACTCGTTTTCATGGAAAAAACAACACATTCTATGATAATCGCCTTTTACTGGAATATTCTAGAACGTTGTCATTTTTCGGCCTATTTATGAATCGTTTTCAAATAAACGCTAGATGATCGATAGTATGTGTACGCATGCACGCTCGTGCCGCCAGTTGAAAATCGATTCTCCTATTTCCTGACCGCGAGCAGAGTCAAACAGCCTATAACCATAATCACATAAAAGCGTATATATCCGTGAAAACTGGTCTGATTATCCTAATACTGATAACATAGATTCCTTACCCGAGATCAGATGGTATCCAAATGGATTATTCCAATTCCTGATAGCCATTCGAAAAAATCGCTCATTTGATTGATCCATCGTGTATACAGTAAAACACATATTCGCCGCGGCTCCGAGGCTCCAGAGTGAACTCTGGTAGACCCCGGTTACATGAGTGAGAAGTAAAATGTGGAGTGCGGGTTTTTTCCCCCATTAATTTTCATTGAGTCCAATCCAAAAGGGTGATTTACCATCTGGGAGACGATAGGGGGCGCTTTTTTCACATCTGAGTGCCTGGGGTGACTGGATCTCCAACGGTAGGGATGCTTGATGCAATATGATTTCAGATCGCAAAAAAAAAAAAAAATTCTCGTGAGTGGGCATTCAACCCGCGGGGGGTAAACACGAGAAAACTTGTGGATGGCATTCAAAGTGTTAATGTGAAGGTTTGTGTCCACGGGCAAGCTATATTCACGTAACTCGCATATATTCAAATGATTCCTGTAATTCCTTTACAGTAACTATTCAACTAATAATGTTATTTATATCATCCTGACCTGGGACCACTCACGCGTAATGCCAATATCCTCAACTATCCCCAACATCAGAGCGCATCAGGTGCAGACGCTCTTCTGTCTGGCGTCTATTAACAAAATTTAGAATTTGCTATTTGGTCTAAAGCCGGGCACAACACTAGACATGTTTAGCAAAACATTAAATATCTTTGGAACAGTTTGTGATAAGGACTCGCCATATTTTGTTTCAGAATCGGGAGATTGTGATCAACATTGACATTGTATCTCTCCGTCGCCCAATGGCAGTGCGCAGAAGTAAAGCATGGAATCATGACATATCTAGATTGGTTGTTTCCTCTGGACTGCATCTAATCCTCCGCTATATCTATCTATTTATCGTCTATGTATGTATGTCAATATAGCCAATGGAAATACTAGGAATGGTCACGTGGGCTGGGGGAACCAATGGACAATTCCTATAGTTTCTCAATCGTCCTGTCCGCTCGGTACCGCTATGGTATTTGAGATATCGCTTATCGCCACCTACTGGCCCAGCATACTTGTTGGAGCAATTTATATGCGTTTATGTGTTTGTGTCTGGATCGATTTTATTTTTGTAACGCTGTCGTGTGGACGAGGATTTTTTTTAAACGTTGCCTGAAAATATCCGTTTTGCAAAAGATCCAGATACATGTGGACATGGCCTAAGCCTGACCAAAAGTATAGCCAACACAAGGACATGAAAAAGCAGTTGACACTGCGAGATCCAAACTTAAATACTCAGCTTTGCCATAGGCACAGCTGCACTGAATCAGGTGCAATCAAGCCCACACACCTGCCGACCCATGAGGCAATCAACCACAGAGGCCTTGACAGCTATCCCTCACAGGAGACGAAATAGACAGCTGTCCCTCACAAAAAGGAAAAATAAAGCAAAAACCATGACAACCGCACGTTCGGATGTGAGCCTGGTTATATGTTATAAAAATACTTTATTACCCAGTAACCAGGTATTGTCATCCATGGCTTGCATCATTCGGTATAGACTGCTGTTCCGAAAGATGTAGCTGTCGTGCACGGACCCAAGGAACTTGGCAATCACATTCGTAATTAAATTACTGGCGTTGCACACTACCTGTATATTAATGGAATAGGTATGTTTCCTATTTCGAAAAACCTGTTAATTTTCGCCGGGTGGTACAATTGGAACGTGAGTGCAGTCAATAATGATAATAATAATTAGGGCTGTCAGTTTATTGCGTTAATTAGATTAATTAATTACACAGCAAATTATCACGTTATGAAAATTAACTCAAAATTAATAAAAACAATACATTTTTTAGTTGAAATATTTTTTAATCTCATTCATTCCATGAGAATGTAGAATACACATTTACAGATTTTTTTTTAATATGATCAATTTGCATGTTCTTGGTATCTGATTCTAGGGACATCTATGGATCTCAGGGAATGTATTCCCAGTGTCAGAAATACTGTGTCTGTTACTAGGCTTGAGTAAATTGTAATGAACCAAATGACAATATCAATACATTTTTTTTTTTAGCTTTGACTGTGAATAACACCATGCTAAAATTTACCAGACCTGAAAAATCTAAGCAAATGAATAAATATAAGATGATTAAACGGAAGGTTTTGTAGATACAGTACTGAATTCTGCCATCCGGTCACATGCCATTTGAAATATGATTATAGAATATAGAATATCAGGCCTAAAATGGTTATGTGATTAAAATGCGATTAATTAGATTAATTAATTACAAATCCTGTAATTAATTAGATAAAACATTTTAATCGTCTGACAGCACTAATAATAATAAACATATTTATATAGCACCTTTCATACACGGATTGCAGTTCAAAGTGTGTTATATAATGAATACATAATAAAACAAGTAGCAAATAAAAGTTGCATCATGATGCAAAATCAATCAATTAATAATGCTTAGGGATTTGCCCTTATTTACCACCATGTCTGTGAAGACGGTAGGTGCATAGAATTAACTGGTCGGTGCAATTTGTGGTTACCGAGCAGATTTCGACGAGGCTCATTTACATAGAAAAGGGACATGTTCCGCCCATATTACCTCATTTAACCCATTCTCTGCCAGGCTTATATCTATCCTAAACCATCCTCCGCCAGCGCTATTTGTCTATGGAGATGTTCACCTTCTTTGCAGGGCTATAACTTTTTAAATTGTATTGCTAAATTGACATTACTATGGCCCATTCAACATCAATTATCTATCGTTCATGGTGTAGGAACGTTTTACTTTTTCATTCACACATTCATACTAAAATACCGTCTAGAGTATAAATATGTTTTTATCGTTTTCTGCCGTATTTCATAGAACGTGAGATATAGGCATAAATGCATATATTAGATGATCAAATGCAGTTTGATACCGATCAACGTTATATTAAAAATGTCAACTGTACATGGTCCTAAACGTCATGACTGGTCATCTGCGGGAGAACGGAGGGGGGGGGGTCGTTTATAATTCAATGACCGACGTTAAATGATTCATGTAGTATGGGTGATATATTGATCAGAGCAGTTTTGCATCCTGAATGACTCATCAGTCCCGAGAGTCAGTTCCTCAACTTCTTGAAAAGTTATCCTTCCATCCCAGTGTCCTCTGTGCATCTGTCACATCCAAAGTATCCAGAAAACTGCTTTGTGGACTTAACCATTGCCTTGGTGTCACATGTGATGCACTTCAGTCAGACTTCTATTGTCTTCTCTTTCTACTCCAAGCCATTTTCCAACACATCACCCATGTGACAAACTGTCGCTGGTGAAGTCCAGAGAGGTGGGCT
Source organism: Notolepis coatsorum (assembly GCF_963971535.1). Lineage (NCBI taxonomy): Eukaryota > Metazoa > Chordata > Actinopteri > Aulopiformes > Paralepididae > Notolepis > Notolepis coatsorum. The sequence continues at coordinate 22,404,130 of NC_140182.1, forward strand.
TCGATGATGTCAAGGATATGGACAATGGAAAGACACACATTGGTGACAAATCCAAAGAACAGGCCAAAGAGATCGGTTGCTGATCTTGAACAGTGGGAGGCCATCAACATTGAGAGCAATGTCTACATGATCCAAATTGTCCACAACATCCGCTGGTACCTCTTCAGCTTCTCCAAAATTCTCTGCCGGGCTTATATCCATCCTAAACCATCCTCCGCCAGTGCTATTTGTCTATGGAGATGTTCACCTTCTTTGCAGGGCTATAACTTTTTAAATTGTATTGCTGTTAACACTTTGAGTGCCACGCCGGGTTTTCCTTTTTACCCCCTGAATGCCACCATCTGCGCCAATGTTAACGTTAATATCGCCTAATCTATGTTTTAAATTATGGCTATGTGTCTAATCTGCCCATCGCATTATCAAAGACTATTTTCCAGTCAGTGCTGTCGAGGCAGATTGGTTTTTTATCGCGTCATTTCCGTTTCAGAGCATTTAGAAAAGCACCCGTTTTCAGATAAAAAACAGCCCATTCTGGACCATTCTATGAAAATCGTCTTTTACTGGAATATTCCACAACGTTGATATTCGTCGGCCTTTTTATGGATCGTTTTCAAATAAACGCTAGATGATCAATATTATACGTGCACGCAAGCACATTCTGGCCGCGCACGGATAATCGCCGCGTTGATTTCCTCTTGGATAATCGCCGCGTTGATTTCCTCTTGGGCTCTTTCGGTTTCACTGTAAAAGTCCATTTCACAAAACAGCTTATAACTTCATCAAAATTAGTCTGATTATCCTAACACTGATAACATAGAGTCCTTACCTGACATCAGATGGTTTCCAACTGGTATATTCCAATTCCTGATCACCATTCGAAAAAATCGATAAGTGTATAGATCCAACGCGATACAGTAGAACTCCATGATCAGCGGGGCTCAGACGCTCCAGAATGAACTGTGGTAACCCCGGCTGGACCAGTGGACTGGAAAATGTGGAGTACCGGATTTTTTTCCCCATCCATTTTCATTGAGTCCATTCCAAAATCCCTTGTCATCTGAAAGACGATAGGGGGCGCTTTTTTCCACATATAATCTCCGGCGGTGCTCGTGTATACTCGGGTAGGCTCGCGTGATGCAATATGATTTCAGATCGCTAAAAAAAAAAAAAATCCGAGAAATCTCGTGAGTGGCTTTCAACCACATAAAAATAAACCCGAGATATCTCGTGTGTGGCAGTTAAAGTGTTAACACTTTGGGAGCCAGCCGTGTTTTCCTTTTTACCCCCTTGTTCTGGAAATAATTTAAAGGAACTAGCTGAATATATTGTGTATGAAATGACAAAGCTAAAGAAATGGTTTGATGTAAATAAGCTATCACTCAATCTGAAAAAACTAAATTTATGATTTTTGGCAATCGAAAACTAGATGAAAATATAGTACCGACCATAGATGGAGTTGATATACAGAGAGTTAATGAATTTCGTTTTCTTGGTGTGATTATGGATGATAAATTAACATGGAAATCGCACATAGCACACGTTAAAAAAAAGATGTCCAAGAGTATTTTTGTTATGAATAAAGTAAAGGATGTGTTAGAGTATGAGGCAATGAGAACACTCTACTGCTCACTCATCTCACCTTATATCAGTTATTGTGTTGAAGTATGGGGGAATACTTATGGGACAAATATAAAACCATTATATATACTACAGAAGAGGGCTGTACGAATCACACATAAAGTGAGTTATCGAGAACACACAAATATATTATTTATTAAATCTAGAATAATTAAACTTGAAGACATGGTTAAGTTTCAAACAATGTTAATTATGTTTAGGGCAAGAAATAATACACTGCCAGAAAAACTACAAAATCTTTTTCATTTAGAAAGTGAGTTTAGTAGGAGAAAATACAATTTTAAACATCAGTTTGCACGTACCACACTTAAACAGATGTGTCCTTCAGTTATTGGTGTAAAGTTGTGGAATTCTCTCCATAGCGAGCTTAAGGGATGTAACAGTGTTTATCAATTCAAAAAAATTTATAAAAAAAAAAATTTAGTCAGTATGAAAATCAAAATGTGATCTGAATAGTGAGATCTTTTCTTTTTTTTCTCTTCTCTTTCTTTTCTTCTTTATTCTTTATCATTATTATTGTTATTTAAATTTTTCTTGTTTAACTGGATTGTGTTTCTTTTATAATGGTATAAATGATTATTTTTGTAAATAAGGTTGTACGCCGACCATTAAGAAAATACATGTTAGTTTAGGAATAAGGGGCAGGTAACTATAAGATTTATTCTTCTTCCTGCTCCTTTTGTCCATGGAATGACTATTTATGATTTTTTTTAATGAAGAAACTATGATTGTATTATTCCATGTGGCAAATAAAAACTCTGAACTTAACTGAACTGAACATCCACTCCAATGTTAACGTTAATATCGCCTAATCTATGTTTTAAATTATGGCTATGTGTCTAATCTGCCCGTCGCTTATCAAAGACTCATTTTCCAGTCAACATTGTCATGGCAGATTGTTTTTTTATCGCTTCATTTCCGTTTTCTAGCATTTTGAAAATCACTCGTTTTCACGGAAAAAACAACACATTCTATGATAATCGCCTTTTACTGGAATATTCTAGAACGTTGTCATTTTTCGGCCTATTTATGAATCGTTTTCAAATAAACGCTAATAAACGCTGATTTACTCGTGTGTACCACATTATAGTTGCAATTCATGCATGAAAGATGCTATACATATACAGTATGGATTTTATTTTTACCTTTTATTTGACCAGGTATTCATTTGAGATCATAGATCCCTTTTTTAGCTAGACCAGGCCCCCAAATGACAGCAAAACAATCATATAGAATACACAAAGAAACACAGACTGATACATACAAAAGGCAAAGTGGGCCCTGGGGTTACATTTGAGGTGGAGCAAACTATATTGAATGGTCTCATTCTTTAACACTTTGACTGCCAGGGGGCGTCTTTAGACGTCTTTGCTGGCGATGCTAAAGTTGCCGGGGGACGCTTTACGTCGTCTTTATATCAATATTTCAAAAATCTGCGATCTGATCCATAATGTCCCTCCGCTGGCCTGAGACACAAGTGTGATCTCCTCTCAATCCTCTAGCGGTTCAAGACCGCCATCTGGTGGCCGATCGGCAGATCGAAACCGGATGTCAACCTTTAACCCGGTAGGACTCACTCCATATGGGGTCCGGGCACTCGCTAATGTTAGAGAGACTCCGTCTTCACACAGTGAACATCGATCGCTGCAAATAACTCTAAAAAACAACATGATTTGGACGTATATATTATTATACAACCTGGAAATGGACCGACTATTTCAACATCCCATAATGGAAAACTGTCTACCCCACGCTGATCGCCCAACGGCCCGCGGAGACTGGGGTGAGTTTTAGCGTGTAATATTACCGTGTTCGACACTAACTGCTATGATGAACATTTGACCCACATTAGATGATTGGTATAACGCTGCCCACGGAATTATAAACGCCCCCTCGCCCATCCGGTCAACATCAGATGACGTGTAGTAACTTCTAGAAGTACGTCTAGTTGGAATTTTTTATATCGCCCCGATTGCCATCAAACTGTATTTCATCATCAATATAATGCATTTGGGGCTATATATCACGTTCTGGAGAAAGCTGCAGAAAGAGATGAAAACATACTTATACATTAGACCATACTTTACTATGAATATGTGAATGAAAAAGTTTAACGTTGCTACACAATGAACAATACATATAGGACTTTGAATGGGCCCTAATAATGGCAATGTAGCAATATAATTTAAAAAGTTATAGCCCTGCAAAGAAGGGGACTTTCTCCATAGACAAATAGCGCTGGCAATCTATGGTATATCATTAATTTAACCTTAGGCAACCAAAGTGTTAAAATGCCCTTAATTTGAACTTTAAAATCAGATATGGTATTGCGGGCCTACATTTTTTTTTTTTTTTTTTTTTTTTAATCCTCTACAGGCAGAGCTAGCAGCGAACATGTAGGCTTTTTCCCCAAACTCTGTGCTATTTTCAGGGGTACTGAGACATATAAAATAGTCCTGGGATCGTAAGCTGTAAGCTGGGTTTGATGTGATGGTGAGGTATGAGCCATGGTAAAAAGGGTAGTTGACCTATAAATGCTTTATAAATGAAGGTGTACCATTGAAACAGTCTATGGACATTCATGGACGGTTAGTTAACTTTAGCTAGAGTGCATTGATGTGATCTATATCCAAAAATAAGTTTTAATTTATTAATTTAAGATATATGAAATACCCTATTGAAACAGTTAAAGCAGCTTGGACAGACACACACCCACCCATACACACACTTACAAGTTATCACTATTTTTTCTTTTGTTTTGTATCACAAACACTGGTGTATTTGCAATCTGGTATGTCCTAAATGTATGGATGTAGCAGTACTGTCTATCTGTATGTCATATATGTCCTGATGAATTGAAAATGGGGGACTCTGATGTAAACAAGACAAAAGTCTTTCTATGGTATGTATTCTCTTAAAGGATAACTCCACTATTTTGGGAAATTAGCTTATTTAACATCTTCCCTGGAGTTAGACAAGAAGATGCATACCTTTTTTGTCTCTGTGCGTGCATTTTAGCTTTGGGAATAGATGCTCCGTTAGCATAGCTTAGCTTCATCACTGGAAGTGAGGCAGGACAGTAGCCTTACAGTGCCTTACAGTGTATTGCAAGGTCTGACATTGACCAAACTTGATATGCATGACCTTGGTGGGCTCTAGGTCAACTCCTGAAAAGGGGGTCAATGTCAGACCTTGCAATCAAAAGTTAGGGGCGCACTGAAATTATGGCAAGGGTTATTAGCCCCCTAACTTTTGATTGCAAAGTCTGACATTGACCCCCTTTTCAGGAGTTGACCTAGAGCCCACCAAGGTCATGCATATCAAGTTTGGTCAATGTCAGACCTTGCAATACACTGTAAGGCTACTGTCCTGCCTCACTTCCAGTGATGAAGCTAAGCTATGCTAACGGAGCATATATTCCCAAAGCTAAAATGCACGCACAGAGACAAAAAAGGTATGCATCTTCTTGTCTAACTCCAGGGAAGATGTTAAATAAGCTAATTTCCCAAAATAGTGGAGTTATCCTTTAACCTTGTTAAAAGACTCTAATATAGGGTACATTTATATCTTAATACAATGTATTGGTTTTACGAAATAAGAAATAATAACTACAGTTATCTCTATTGCATGGTCACCACTGTGTCCCAAACTGTCAACAGACAGACACCCCTAGCCCTGGATACCATTTACATTTAGTCATTTAGCTAACGCTTTTATCCAAAACTACTTACAAGTTCTGTACGATAGGTGATCAGGGAGAATACAACTCTATCACCTGTGTAACAATATTCATCAAAGTGTTGCATGTTATAGTGTAGGTTAGTTTATTAGGACAATGCATGACTGTAAGGTTAGTTAGGGTTACATCAGCCCATATAGGTTAGAATAATAGAATGTTTTATTATCCTTAGCCATTATGAGTAGGTCTGAGGTTACACTGGACTTGGAATCTAATCTGTAAATTTTTAGTATCTGGTTTAAATTGTGTTCATGTGACCCCATCCATTGTGTGAACTAAAATTATGATATGACTATAATGTTCTACAGAGTTTTGCTCTAACTCTGCATGTCCCCTAAACTGTTAAACTTCACGCCACCATGCAGTGTTTTAACATCTAAAGGGGGCCCCAATTCACACCCCCCACACACACACACATCCACACAGACACATATTTTCTGAACATTATATTTTCAGCACACTATCACGTATAACTTTTATACCTATTCATATCTTTAACTGTAATAATTTAATGTGAACAATAATAAAAAACACGGTAATGCAACCTTTTTTAAAAGAATCTATTTTAAATAAAACGTTTCACCGAAACCTAATTATTATGACACCTAGGGGTTGGTTGTAATCAGACCCTCACCCCCACCCCTGAGATGCACCCATCTAGGAGAACCTAGCCTCCATGCATATAACTTAAACACAACCGTACGTACATACATACATTCATACATACATACATACATACATACATACATACATACATACATACATACATACATACATACATACATACATACATACATACATACATACATACATACATGCTTAGTGTGGTTACAAGTTATCACTCTTTTTCAAACAACATCAGCCTATTATTCACTTACATTGTATTTTCTTTTATTTACACATATAAAAAACAAGTATATATAATACAATATAATCCACAAAGAAATGTGAAGGAGAATTGCTTAAACAAACTCTTCCATGGGGCATTCTCCATGAAACTAAAATATAGACACATTACATTTGTAATTTTCTTAAAAATAATCACACACACACACACCCACACACAGCTTAGGGGCCATAAATCATTCAAGAACTATGCCCCGTATAGGCTCAGTGACATAAGCTTTCTGTTTTCCTCAGAAAAGGGAAGTCACACCTCAAAAGTTCAGGTTTCAGGGGAGCTCCCGTAGCTCACCGCATATCTCTGCGCTATTTCTGCGTCGGGGAAAACCGTGCTCGTCACGGATCTGGGGGACACGAGTTCGATTCCCGGACCCGCCGTCATTTCTCAGAATGTCTTCCCCTGCTCTACATAACATTTTCAACCTGTTTCTGTCGGTCATGCTTGACCAGAAAAGCGATAAACGCTAAAAAAAAAAAGAAGTAAAAAAAAAAAAAAAAAAGTTCAGGTTTCAGACCGATCCTCTGCGAAGGGGACTCAGTTTGACAGAGAGATATCCAGTCTACTGAGAAGGTGCACTTTAACACTTTCACTGCCACTCACGAGATATCTCGGGTTTCCGATAGTTATGTTGAAAGCCACTCACGAGATTTCTCGGATTTTTTTTTTTTTTTAGCGATCTGAAATCATATTGCATCACGCGAGCCTACCCTAGTATACCCGAGCGCCGCCGGCGATCAGATGTGGAAAAAAGCGCCCCCTATCGTCTCCCAGATGACATACAGGATTTTGGAATGGACTCAATGAAAATGGATGTGGAAAAAAAACCTGTACTCCACATTTTCCAGTCCACTGATGCAGCCGGGGTTATCACAGTTAATTCTGGAGCCTCTCAGACCCGCGGAATCATGTACTGCACTGTAATAATAATAATAATAATAATTAATTTAATTTATATAGCGCTTCTCAATAACCCGAAGTCGCTGACAGTAGTCGGGAGCAGGAGTACAAACAAAGAAACGAAAGCAAAGAAACAAAAACAAAAACAACAAAGAAACAAAAACAAAAGGAACATGAGACCATGGGGGGAACAGGGGAGACAGCCTGATAGCACAAAAAAAAGACTGGAGACAGCACAAAAAAAAAAGACTGGAGACAGACATCAATCAGGTTGGAGAGGACTGTACACACGTTGGATCCATACACTTATCGATTTTTTCGAATGGTGATCAGGAATTGGAATATACCAGTTGGATACCATCTGATGTCAGGTAAGGAATCTATGTTATCAGTGTTAGGATAATCAGACTAATTTTGATGAAGATATAGGCTGTTTTGTGAAATGGGCTCTTTCGGTTTCACTGTAGGAGTCCAAGAGGAAATGAACACGGCGATTATCCGTGCGCGGCTCGAATGTGCTTGCGTGCACGTATAATATTGATCATCTAGCGTTTATTTGAAAACGATTCATAAATAGGCCGACAAATATCAACGTTCTGGAATATTCCAGTAAAAGACGATTATCATAGAATGGTCTATCTAGAATGAACTGTTTTTTACCTAAAAACGGGTGCTTTTCAAAATGCTCTCAAACGGAAATGAAGCGATAAAAAACCAATCTGCCTTGACAGCACTGACTGGAAAAGGATTCTTTGATAAGCGACGGGCAGATTAGACACATAGCCATAATTTAAAACATAGATTAGGCGATATTAAGCGTAACATTGGCGCCGATGGTGGCATTGAAGCGCTACCTCTGGCGCCACCTCGTGGCACTCAAAGTGTTAACAGCCTGCAGAGGGGAATCACACACAGGTTTCTACGCAACATACATTTGTTTATTTACACATATATTTTCTGAACACAAGTGTCTAAAGATTATGACATTCTACACTTTATAGACTCATTGTATTTTTCTTAAAAATATTCCCACACCGTGTGGTACCTTCTCGACTTCCTCAGTTGAATCGAGTTGTTTACATGCAGTAGCTTTAGCTACTAACGTTATCATAGCATCATGGTCTGTAATGTGTCAACTGGACAACGCCAGCCTCATCTGCCAATGCCAGCCTCGTCTGCCAATGCCATATAGATAGCGAACGTTAACATTTGCAAACAAAGTCAACGTCATCCAGCTGACACCACAGATCTAACGTTAGATATTATGACAACGTTAGCTAGCGCTAAAGCTAACCAGAGGGAAACGTTAATGTACGGTAGTCAATGTAGGGGGAGGCAGCACTTGATTTCCATTGGCAAGAGTTTATCTCATTCTATATCACGGCACGAAAAAATACTTTTTTTTGCTACCTTATATTAGAGCCCGGCCTGTGTTTGTCTAAATGCATCAACACCCCCCCCCCCCCCCCCCCCCATTATAAGAGGCCCTCCTTTATCTGAGGTCCCTCCTCTATTTGAGGATTTACGGTAAGTGCTATTTGTTTTTCTAAGCAGTTTCAATTAGCATTTGATGCCCTGTTAAAAAACAAAAATTTTAACTGCAATAAAATGATGATGGATCAATATTTCTCTCATTCTTTTCCTCCTTTTTTTTAGAACAGGTTATTGTTTAATTTACAGAATTATTTAATTAATCACAATTGAAAATCAACCCTTAGATACCAGTTTTGATCATATACCAGTAACTGCTTTTTTAAATACACTATAATTCAATATTCTAGAAACACATTTGACTTTGTTGGATTGAACAAAATGGTAAATTGGGACTGTTAACCTACAAGACCATAGACTTCCATTACAATCACTTTTGACCCTAACTGTAAGAGCCATGGTACCTTGGCAGCCCGGGCGGGGACTGACTCCAATTATGAGGTGCCAAACATCCATAATTACATCATGCATGTTGTTTTAGAAGTATATTATCTTTGTGCTTACAATAATGAAAAGGTACGGTACACAGTTGGTCTCCCCCTCAGTGCCATTATCAGCACAAAATATGATAAAATCCACCATCCCCATGGCTGCAGATCCCGGGGGAATAGGAAATATATGAATTGTCCCCTCCAATAATAATTATGTGGTATCAAGAGTAGTGTATCTACTCCCACTCTGTAATTCTAGTTTCGAAATACTCCTAAAAACTTCATTTGCGTATTAAAATGTTCTACCGGGGGACGATGCCCCCGGACCGCCATACTCTGCGTCCCCCCCAAACTTGTCATGAGATCTGCAGCCCTGACCATCCCCCCTGTTTTTTTCCCCACAACTCAAGTACTGCATACACCACCCCCACCCCTTCTCACACAACAACAGATTAGCGCAATTTGCACTCCGGAGAAGGAGGCGCACGTTCACGTACATTCTCTTGCTTTACCGCTTCTCGTCTCAGAAAAACAACTCAAGTAAGATGTCATTCTTTTCAGAATTTCATTGGCTACACAAACGGTCATTTCATTTTCATTTGGAGCAAGAGGAAGTTGATGGTGAGGATTTCACTCCAATGAATGACATCACCAACACATTCACACCTAGTAATAGCAGTGAACTGTGTGTGTGTGTGTGTGTGTGTGTGTGTGTGTGTGTGTGTGTGTGTGTGTGTGTGATCCTCAGGGGCTGAGGAGATGAGGTCTGTTCTGAGGGAGGTGGCAGAGCCCACAATAAGTCCCATTATCAGCCTGTCAAACACATTCACATCTACTACCACACACACACACTACACAGTCTCCACGATGAGCACACACAGGTATATTACATGTTGCTCATATACACTGAAGATATGAGGAGAGCAGAGGAGAGGAGGAGGAGAGCAAAGAGGAAGAGAAAGGGCAGAGAGGAGGAGATGATAGGAGCAGAGGGAGAGGAAGAAAGCAGAGTTGAACGAGCAAGAGCATTTATGTGTTGTATTGTATTGTAATTAATCTGTGTATATCTTTAATCTACATCTATTTTAAAAACCGGGCTGTCATTATTGTTAGTATTATGTCGGTAATAGCCCTGTGATTTATAGTGGATTTCTACTGTAAATGTTTGTATGTCATGTCAAAAAAAATATATATATATATATATTTGTTCAAAAAAAAAGAATGAGTAATTCGCTTTTGGTTTTTAAGAAAATGTAAAGCTTTGTAAAGCTTTGTAAAGCTATTTTTCAAAACTACAAGGGTGAATAATACTGTTTTTTTTGCTATTTTCTTTTAGAATACTGCTTTGGAGTCTTAATTTTTGTTAAGAATATAGGACAGGCATATATAAGCATTATCTTCAGTCTGTACCTTTTCAGTCACTGTAAAATCAAATATTGTTAAATGATGGTGTATATTGTATTGTGAGATGATGACTGAATAGACTACTACTATCTCAAGAAGGTGCTGAACAAGCTCAGTTTTTCATGTCTGGTCATTTTTAGCATGGTGTTATTCACCGTCAAATATGTCATAATTTATATTCTCCTTTGTTTCATCACAATTTAAGCAAGCCTAGTAACAGACACAATGTTTCTGACACTGGGAATACATTCACTGAGATCCATAGATGTCCCTAGATACATGAACATGCAAATGGTCCTTGTAGAAGTGGAGCAATCTTCCATTTACTTAGGTATGAATTTTTAGGCGGATTTTCAGAAAATAGGGCTAGGGCTTAACAGGTTATGGTGAGACTAGCTACCATACTTTATGCTCCAGAGATTGTTTTATTATTATATTCTACTTATAACTTGATTGTAAACTCTATTGAATGTTGTGTCTGTCCACCATGTTTGTTATTTTTGTTTGTTTTTTTCCCCTGGGTCTTATGAAAGGCTATAAAAAAAAGGAAGTTATTATTATTATTATTGATCATTTTAATCACTGGATACCCTTTTACAAAAAAAAATTGTAAATTCCTGCTCTTACAGTATAAGTTCTCCTTGTGGGTTATTCCTCATTAAGAGGATCCTTCCCCCAATTCAGAGAATTCTTTCAAAACCTGACCTTGGGAAATAGTCCCTTTAGTAGGATTGGGCATCGTTTGGATTTGAACGATTCCGGTTCCGATTCAGATTAGGGTGGCCAGATGTCACGCATTGCGCGTGATTGTACAGCATTTCTGTCTCTTTTCACGCGTCACGCAAATTGAGACCATGTCCCGCATGATTGGTTGTCATCCGCGCTAATATCCCCGCCCCCCCCCCCCCCCGCCCCCCCAGCCAATGTGAAGAGCCTCTATGCGTCGCGTAACTTTACTAGTATCTGGCCGCGAGTGACACCGCATCCTATGACAACAACAAGTCCCAACGCTGTCGAGCGCGGCGGGTCCGTTTCAGAGCCAGTTATCCTTCCGCGCAACTTGGGATAAACAGATCAGTTCCATGCGCTGCTGTAATCTCCGCTGCTCGGCACGAGAGAAGACCGCTCGCTTGGTCGAAATTTGAAAAGGGGAAAACAATCCCTAACGGTTTAGATTGAAAACGAATAATAACAATAAAAAAGATGCGAGTAGCCGTTTGGTAACCTAACCACCCCCCGCACAAATCAGTGCAGGTGGAAGATAATCATATTCTTTATTATTGTGCCATTACTGCGGGGGGGGGGGTGTTCTTAGTCCAGGTTCTGTGGTGGCAGAGTAGTCAAGTCAAGTCAAGTCAGTTTTATTTGTATAGCACATTTCCAGGCAGCGGCAGCTGACACCAAAGTGCTTCACAAGCAAGTTGATAAAAACATAATAGTGTGAGGCAAGGTATAAGATTAAAAAAAAAAAAAAAAAACATAGCAAAGCAATGAAAGCAACAAAAACAAAACAATATGGTGCAAGATATAGGATTAAAAACATAAGAGTAGAGGAGGGGAGAGGCTAGAGCTGGGAGAGAGTTCAGCTTCCTGACAGCCTGGTGTATGAAGCTGTCTTTCAGTCTGCTGGTCCTGGCTCGGAGGCTCCTCATTCTCCTCCCGGAGGGCAGGAGAGTGAAAAAGCGTTGTGAGGGTGGTCATTATTATACATAGTCTGGGTGGTCATTGTGTGTGTGTGTGTGTGTGTGTGTGTGTGTGTGTGTGTGTGTGTGTGTGTGTGTGTGTGTGTCTGTGTGTGTGTGTGTGTGTGTGTCTGTGTGTGTGTGTGTTATTTGTTTATTTATTTATTTTGAGTACTTAACACCCATTAGAGACAAAAGGAAAATAAAATAAATGAATAAGGGCAAAACATATTAGGCTTGTGGTCATTTGAATGAGGACAGTGGCGGATGAGCCTTGATTGAGGGGACAGGGACAGTCCACCAAAAAAAAGGAGGGGCGGGTACTGCGCTGGGGGGGGGGGGGGGGGGGGCCCTCACAAACATACCATTTGTCCCACATTTGGTTTATTGGGATCTGGTCACCCTAATTCAGATTCTCCATATCGATTCCTGTTCTAAACGATTCTCGATTCCGATTCTTTGAGGTGCAGGTCAAAACAGGTCACAGCTTATTTCGAAGGAGATTTAAATTTTTTTTTTTTTTTCAAAAAGAAAATCATACTATTCACATTTTCAGTTGACTTGATACAGTTTAATGTGGTTGCTGTACTGTAACTAGGGTATTAATTAACAAAGTAAAAAAAAACAAAGTAAAAAAAAAAAAAAAAATCGAAATTTAGAATCGAAATTCAAATATGTTACTTCCGGTTCCAGAACCGGAAGTTAGGAACCGGTTCCTATTAGAACCGGTTTTCGGTGCCCAACCCTACCCTTTAGAGGCTGATAGTATCAAAAAGCCCAAGTCCTTTGGATTGATATGTATGAGCCGGCTGAACAGAGATTCAAAAGACAAAGGTGAATTCAATCTGTGTTTTTTATTGTCTGGAACACACGGAGAAGAAGAACAGTCCGGAGCCCAGCCCTCCACGGGGCTGAGAGTCTCTAGCATGATACATGACAGCGATTTATATACTCTTGTGGCAGCTCCACATATATGGAGGTGGTTAATAATGGATGCATTGCCATACATGGTCTGGTTTGGAGATTAATCTGATATTACCTCATGTATGTTCATGTCTGCCCCTTCCCACTGGCCCGTGGTTTGTGTGTCTGTGTGTGTGTGTGTGCTTGTCTGTGCGTGTGTATGTGTGTGTGCGTGTGTGTGTGTGAAAGAGGGGGGTGGGGAGGCATCCAGATGTAGAGAGAGCCACAGTCCCAACAAATCAAAAGGGATGTAGCAAACGGGGGGCGCAGGGGGGGGCTGTTCATGCACTGGTCATCAGGTCACACAAGAGGCATGGGGGGGGGGGGGGCTGAGCGAGGGATGAAAGAGAGAGAGAGATGGATGAGGCCATCCAGATGTAGAGAGAGACACAGAGACGATAAAACATCCACAGCCCCGACAAGGGTGCGGCCACTGGACCCTACAGCCTGGGGGAGACGATACCAGAGGAGCTTAGATATAAGATACTAGATATTAATGAACTAAAAACTATCAAGGCTAGAGGTCCAAAGTCCTGATCTGGTTCCCTGTACAGGGGGTTCCTAGGAGACAACACGCACACATACACATCTACACTCACACTGAGGGCCTACACTGACGGGGCAGAATGATTGGTGACACACACACACACATGGAACAGAGCGATTGGTTAGCTGGTGCTCTGCAGCTCCCTGGGGTTTGGTGTGAGACACCTCCTCTTTCCAGAAGTCATTAGCCAGTGCTCACACACAGACAAATGCGCCAACACACATACACACACATAGATACATGTGCCAACACACATACACACACATAGATAAATGTGCCAACACACACATGCACTCACACTGTTAAGTACTTGAACTGGCCAAGGGTAGTCTTGGCTGCTAATGCTGAAGATAAATTCCAAGCGCTACACCGTGAACCCTGCGGTGTGTGTGTTTCTGTGAGCTCTATGTGCAGAGAGAGAGATGGAGAGAGAGATAGAGATGGAGAGAGAGAAAGAGAGAGATGGAGATTACTGTCTTTACTGCCGTTACTGTCGCTATTGTCTTTATTGTCCTTACTCCACGTCATCATGTGTTTGTCTTAGTTTCTTAATTCTCCTCATCTTCGCTTTGTTCTCTTTTATTCATCATTTTACTTCACCTTCCACTTTGATTGTTCAACATCTCTCCTCTGCTCTCTTCTCTCCTTGTCTCCTTATCTCCCCTTATCTCCTCTCCTCCATCGCTCCTCCCATCCCTCTCCTCTCTCTTGCTCTCTCCTATTTCCTACCCTCTTTTCTCTTCTCCTCTTCTCTCCTCACTTTTCCCTCATTTTCTCTCACTTTTCTTTTTCTCCTTCACATCCTCCTTCCGTTCTTCTTCTCTTTCCTTGAACCCCACCTCCTTCCCCCACCATCCTCTCCTCTTTGTCTCTGCACCTCCTCCTCCCGCCTTCGTCCTTGGCACTCATAAATCTATTACAGGCAGATAAAAGAACTCAGGGACTGTGTGTGTCTTGTGTGATGGTGTGTGTGTGTCTTGTGTGATGGTGTGTGTGTCTTGTGTGATGGTGTGTGTGTGGGTCTTGTGTGATGGTGTGTGTGTGTGTCTTGTGTGATAGTGTGTCATGAACAAACATACCAAAAGAAATGTCACGACTACAAAACCGACTTGATAGAAATGTGAATATCCATTCACGTGTCTGATGGCATTCTGTGGTTATTCAATAGGGTCTGGCGTAAACAAACACCGGATCTGGGGAACAATATTTTCAAGATGTTTTTTCTTTCCCTTCACCCATCAAAATTATGTTTCTATCTTCCCGTTGCGTGAGCTCATAACCAGAGGGCGTCCTGGTATCAGCCTGGGACTCACCGCAGCACGTCTCGTACGCCCTTCTGAAGAACAGCCAGGGCGTCTCAAAAGATGTTTGATGGAAGGGAACAAATAATGATGGAATTGCCATGATATCACCATCTGTATCATGGTGTATATGTGCGTTATAGACAATAAGACACAACGCGCTAAAGAAGGGGTATATTCTTGGTATATGCAATTATATATATATTGATTTGTATATTATCTTGTTTTTAATTTGGTGTGTTACTAGTCAGGTTGTGGAAGTGCTGTTTCTGTGTGTCTGTGCATCACGCACTTTGATTATATGCATTTTAACTGTAAATTGTGCCTCTATGCATCATGCACTTTACTATGATATGCACTTTAGGGGATGTTGATCTTAACCTTAGCATTTGTCCTTCTTATTCTGTGTGTTTTTTTCTCTACTGTTTCAGCTCTGCTCCTGTATTGGTTTAGTTGTAGACACAGTGTTTGCTCTGTACCTGTATTCCAATGTGGATTTGTCCATACATGGCAAATAAAATCTCTGACTCTGACTGATATTGTCACACATATATATTAAAACAAGTGTTTCTAGTCCCCTGGCCTCTTTGTGATTGATCACATTGAGGATCCATCGCCCATTCCTCTAGATTTAATCCTGAGCATGTTGTGGTATATTTTCTATGACATAATATAGTTAAGACAATGTAATATAATACAATATTATATTATATACAAATATTAATATCTGTATATAATAATTAGGGATGTCCGATATTATCGGCCTACTGATATTGGCATTAAAATGTAATATCGGAAATTATCGGTAGCCTATCGGTTTTCAAAAAAATCTTTTAAACTTTTAAAAATTGTTTACATTTATTTAACCTTTATTTACCCAGGCAAGCAAGTAAGAACAAATTCTTATTTTATTTATTGTGAAAAGTATGCATAATGTTGTGTTTTTTGGGGGGGAAACCCTGCATATATCTGTATCGGTTGATATCGGTATCGGAAATTAAGAGTTGGACAATATCGGTATATCGGATATCGGTAAAAAAGCCAATATTGAACATCCCTATAATAATAATAAAATGTATTTAACAAAAAAAGGCTTTTGAAAATGTAGGGGAGACCTTGCTCGTCATGGAGCAGCCGAGATACTCGAGAAAACCAGCCTTTTTTCTTTCTCTCATTTGACACATAACTTTGAAAATATGGTTACTGATATTTCCGTGGGTCCAAACAAAGAAACAGGGCAGTCGTACAGATGGCGCGGCTAGGGAGAGCGCGCTGCGTGAATGGAGCTTGTAACATTTCATTCCTCCTCTCTGCGCACACGTGGGGCCCCACCTACAGGTTTGCGGGGTCATCATGTCATGGCGGGAACCTGCCACCAGGGGACCCCACCGTCCCTCAGGGGCCCAGGGACACGCTCTCCTGGGAAGAAATATTCTCTAAAAACAGCACAATACTAATTTCTAGGGCCTTTTAGTAAATTATATTTAACAAAAGGAGGGCCGCTGGGCATTAAACGGTGTGCTTTGACCCCTTTCAATTGAAAACATGCTTGCATGGGACACATTACAATTGAAATATGTGAAATGAACAGATGAATCTACACACGAGTCCTAGGGCTCTGTGAGCCTTTAGTGGAATGAGATGGACTTCTACCATGGCTACCACTGTAGTACTAATGCAGGATGGAGGACTTCTACCATGGCTACCACTGTAGTACTAATGCAGGATAGATGAGTTCTACCATGGCTTCCACTGTAGTACTAATGCAGGATGAAGAACTTCTACCATGGCTACCACTGTAGTACTAATGCAGGATGAATTACTTCTACCATGGCTACCACTGTAGTACTAATGCAGGATGGAGGACTTCTACCATGGCTACCACTGTAGTACTAATGCAGGATGGAGGACTTCTACCATGGCTACCACTGTAATACTAATGCAGGATGAATGACTTCTACCATGGCTTCCACTGTAGTACTAATGCAGGATGGAGGACTTCTACCATGGCTACCACTGTAGTACTAATGCAGGATGGAGGACTTCTACCATGGCTACCACTGTAGTACTAATGCAGGATGGAGGACTTCTACCATGGCTACCACTGTAGTACTAATGCAGGATGGAGGACTTCTACCATGGCTACCACTGTAGTACTAATGTGGGATGAATGACTTCTACCAACATATAACATATATCAAAGGGAGAACATATTATGTCAGGCTTGGAGATCATTCTTCTGAGAAACATGACACCTACTTCGGAGTTCCACAGGGGAGCTGCCTTGGTCCATTATTATTCTCACTATACATGCTGCCACTCGGAGACATCATTAGAAAACACAATGTATGGGCGCCCCAGTGGCGAACCACATAGCGCGCTCAGCCGCGACACGGCCGACCCGGGTTCGACTCCCGAACCCGTCGTTATTTGCCGAATGTCTTCCCCCCACTCTGTCTCCCATTCCTCCTCTGTCTCTCTCTACTGGACTGCCCAGTAGCAATAAAGCGATAAAACGCAAAAAAAAAAACCTAAAAAAAAATAAAACACAATGTATGTGTGACGTACGTGGGTTGGTCATTATCATTATTACTGTATTTGGAAGATCATGTGAACATCAGGTTAGTATAATTAGTGTTATGTTATGTGTGTGTGTGTGTGTGAACATGAGAGCTGATGCTGTCTCTTCTTCTCTTCCTGTCAGGTGCTGCCCGTCCCTACACTGAAGAGTGCTGATTGCCTAATGAGTGACAGCTGAGGGCAATCACTTCGAGAGGGACGGGTGGACAAGTAGCTGACAGGACACACACGTCGGGGCGCCTCACTGTGTCATTTTGCCAGTGACCCAGTGGAGTGAGGTTGCCTCTGTTTGCCACTATTGTGTAGTTACTATTATTGTGCTTGCTTATGCCAATTGCCACTGTGTATGGACTATTGATTATGTGCTGCCTGCGTGGACCAAACCCTGTGTGGGGTAGGTATATTGTTGGCCATTTTAGATTCATCCTACACTGTGAGCTACATAGTTAGAGTGGTGTTCCTTTGTTCCCAGATTGCCAACCACGTGGCATGTGGTTGTATTAGCTATTAAGTGTTTGTTTGTATTATATGTATATCTTGTTTGTCCTCCCCTACCTTTTTCCCTGTGCACAATGGAGGAGGTTTAAATCCCTACCTCCATTCAATACATGATTTACTATTTGGAAAACGTCTTGTGTTGTGTCTTTTTTACCTACCTGGGACATTGTTTTGAACGCATTTACTGAGAGAGGCTGCTTTTGCTCATGTGCAGCCAGCTCCAGTTGTTATTCTGTGTGGTCCTTAGACCTTCGTACATGACATGGGGGCTCGTTAGTTTGCGCAATTGTATGGTTCCTTGTTGGTTATATAACATGGTGACTTGTCGATTGGAGCATGTCAGGTAAAATAAGATAGCGTTTTCTCATTGGTAAGTTAGTGTGTTTCCATTGTCCGTGCTACACAGTTTGATTGATGTAAACCGTTGTTGTATGTGATGCTCTTGAACTAATCTGTTTTTTCTGCCACATAGGTAACAGGGGGATCGCCTACTTGGTTAGCGGGTGGGGGGCACGCGTCGTAATTCCGGTGGAGTGCGCAATGAAATCGGTAAGCGACTGAAGATATGTGTAGACCTCATCCCGCCAGGGGAGTAGTTTAGCTGGGGTATGCTAGAATGACGTAGGTGATCCTAGTTAGATGGTTAGACCAACGTTTATTGTTTTCATGAATGGTAGATGTGGGCATTAAATCAGATTGGTCCTTAGACCTTCGTACATGACAGTATGTTTCCATAGTTACGCAGATGACACACAATTGTACATCTCCGCTGAACCAAATTATAACACAGCTATAAACTCCATTTTCGCCTGTCTCTTAGCAATAAACAAATGGATGACGAATAACTTCCTAAAATTAAATGAGGGCAAAACTGAAATCCTACTAGTCGGTCCTATAACAAAAAGAGAAATGTTACAGAGAAATATGGGGCAACTTACTCCTTGGATCAAACCCGAAGTTAAAAGTCTTGGTGTTATAATAGACTCAGACCTAAGCTTTAAATCACACATCAACAAGGCGACAAAAACATCATTTTTCCACCTTAGAAACATAGCTAAGGTACGGCCGTTTATAAATCAAAAAGACGCTGAAAAACTGATCCATGCCTTTATCTCAAGCCAACTTGACTACTGTAATGCACTCCTCACTGGCCTCCCAAAAAAAACACAGAACGACTCCAACTCATTCAAAACTCGGCAGCTATAGGCTACTAACTAGAACCAAGAACAGAGACCACATCAGTCCAGTATTAGCTAACCTACACTGGCTTCCGGTAACATTTAGAATTGATTTCAAGGTCCTCTCCTTATATACAAAGCACTAAATGGAACAGGACCAAGCTACATTGCAAATTCTCTAGTCAACTATGTGCCTCCTAGAACATTGCGATTAGGGATGTCCCGATCCGATCACGTGATCGGAATCGGCGTCGATCACGTGCTTTTCAGAGTATCGGGGATCGGGAAAAAATAATAATAAAAATCGGCAGTCAAAAAAAGAAAATTTTTATTCAACAAACATGACCATGTCCACGTCTTAAACTCATACGGAGGCCTTAGTTTTGGTTTTAAATTACATATAATATATCATCATTAATGTATTTATTGTCACACAGAGCAGAATAATTTTCCACAACAAACACATTCCCCTTTAATTTTCACCGTTGCAACAAACACCCCTTTAATTTAGACGCTACACGCGGCTCGACCACAACAACAACAACACGTCGCTCCTGAAACACGGTTAATATCCACTGACTTGAGCAGCTAGACTTAATGTCAGAGGTTTGGAACTAAGCATTTAAAAATAGAAAGTCAAGCCAGTTGCAATGTTTGCAAGGAGGACAGCCGGCTGGAGGCGAAGTTTTCAGACTAACTTTTGGAGGATAACGTTACGTGACTGAGGATGATCGTCGGCGTTTCAGACCAGAATGGACCATTACGTAAGTCGAACACTGAATGTATACTAATGTGCAAACATATATTGAAACTTTTAATATTTCTCATATGAAGCAGAAGCACATTTCTCAGGGTGAATGTAATAACAAATGCCTCCGCGCTCGCGCCCCGGATATAGGCAACAGATGGGCTTGTCTCGCTCCACCAGTTTCTGACAAATGCGTCAAAATTGATTACTAATGTGAAAGATCGGATCGGAAACGATCGGATCGATAGATATTTAAAATCACATGCTCGGGATCGGATCGGAAGCAAAAAAAGGCGTTCGGGACATCCCTAATTGCGATCATCTACTACTGGTCTATTGAAGGTTCCAAGCCACAGTCTAAGGAAAATCGCTAAGCTAGATCTCTTAATATTTTCAAAAATAAGCTAAAAACGTACCTCTTCACCATAGCCTTCTAATACACTCCGCTGTTGATTGTACTGTAGCACTATTTTACTCTGTCCATTCTATTGCATAATTTTACTATCTATTCTATTCTACTATTCTATTATTGCACTGTATTCTTTTACTCTGTCTATTGCTTTTTATTACAGGTTCAAAACGGTCAGGTATTAACCTGTTAAGCCTTAACACATTGGTAGCCAAAATCGCTTTTCAGCGTTATTGAGATCAATATTTCATTTTTTCGCCATGGCATTTATAATTCATCCACCCAACCCCCAATGCCCTAGCGGGACCCTAGATGGGACTGCAACGGCTCAATACCGCCGCCTGGTGGATGGTCGGGCGAGTTACATTCTCGCAAAAACCGGAAGTGTCATCAGTGCATCGAGGAAATTCCTCCAGCAGTCACATCTCGCTACGGGACTCCTGACAGACACTATAGTACATATGGATTGCTTTCTAAACGTAATAATCGATATGATTTCGGCGTTTATTGCGCCATACAAACCGGAAATGGACCTAGGCGATCGGCGTCGAATAATTGGGATCTTTCACCGCCAGTCTCATCGGCCCACGGTAAGAGAACAGTAACGTTATTTTCAGCCCAATTGTTTATTCATTTCACTGCAAACCATCTGATCAATATATCACCCATACTACATAAAGCCGTTACTGATGATCAAGGAATTATAAACAACCCCCCCCCCCCACCTTTCCTCCACGCATGATGAAGCATAATGTATACCGATCATATACATTTGAATTTTTAATATAGCGTGTATGGGAAAGAAACGCCAATCGATAATCTATCATATGCGTTTGGGCCTATAACTAGCGTTTTTGGAATCATAGCAGAAAAGATTAAAAACATACTTATATTCTCGAAGGTATTAACACAACAATGTATGAATGAAAACGTATAACGTTCCCACATCCGGAACGATAGATAATCGATCGTTGAATGGGCCATAGTAATGTCAATATAGCAATACAATTAAAAAAGTTATAGCCCTGCAAAGAAGGTAAACATCTCCATAGGCTTTTAACGGTGGCAGAGAGGGGTATAAGATGGGCACAACCCCCGGCGGTCAATGTGTTAAGGGGGACCCTGCTTTTCTTTATCATAAATCGATCAATAGAGACCGTATTAGATCCCCAATTATCATATCATGGGGTATTATTGGAAGGCCACACTCATTGGCTACAACCCTGTGCAAAGATTTTCGAGATCGCCAAATGATTGACGGAGCTAGAGCCCCGGGAGTCGGGGTGGTAATGTGTACTTTGGGGCACGCCTCACATATCGGCATGTAACTCGAGAACTGCTGAACGGATTTTGTCACCTGAAAGGGCAATCGACAGGCAACAAATAGGGCTTTAATTCTATCTATATATTGTATTAAAAGAAATGCACACCCGAGCCACTAGAGGTCGGCAAAGAATCATCCACATGTGGGCCCTTGGATGTTAAGAGGTTAAACAGTAGTCAAAGTGTATATTTAAATTTTTACCGATGTTTTATACGGTTTATCGGAAATACGAATGTATCGGAAAATGCTAATTATCGTAAAAACCGCAAGGAAATGACTATATCCAGATTCAACCATGCCATTGGAAAGAGGAGCATTTTCCCTATCCATAGATGTACGATTTGGCCATAATAAGGTCAAGGTCAAGTTCAAGGTCAAATATGAATTTATAATTAAAATCGTTAATCATTAATTACTGTATCTACAAATCCTTCTGTTTAATCATCTTCCCTTTATTCATTTGCTTAGATTTTTTTGTACACATGATCTCAATAAGGTGGTGAATGAGCTCAGTGAGCATTTTCTCGTACCCCGCAGATTTAACATGATCAAAGATGCAAAAATCATAATTTATATTCTCCTTGTCTTTTTTTTCAATTTACTCAGCCTAGTAACAGACACAATATTTCTGACACTGGAAATACATACCCACAGGTCCCTAGATGTTCCTAGATACCAAGAACATGCAAATTTACCTTGCAGAAGTGGAGCAATCTTCCATTTACTTAGGCTGTACCTTTAGGCGAAATATTCAGGTTAAACTGTGTGGGTATCAAACAAGAGACTGTCAGGCTGTGTAGGACCCAGGCCTAGAACTGCACCCTGAGAGGGGGAAGTGTGCCCTGAGAGGGAGGTTTGCCCTGGGTGGGAGGTTCAAAGTATTTTATTTCACTGTAAAATATATATATATTTTTTATATCTATTCTATTCTACAATTTTATTGCACTGCACTATTGCACTATTTTACTCTGTCTATTTTATCTTACTATTTGTATTATTGTCCATTTAAAACTGAATCAAACCATAAACTGTGGCCTGTTAGATCCTAATGTGAAAAACTGTGATTTTATATGTCTGCACTTTATGTGCTCATTTTTCTCTCTTTTTTCTGTTGTGAAGCACTTTGAGCTGCAGTTTCTGTATGAAAGGTGCTATACAAATAAAGTTTATTATTATTATTATTATTATTATTTATTATTACCATGGCTACCACTGTAGTACTAATGCAGGATGGAGGACTTCTACCATGGCTACCACTGTAGTACTAATGCAGGATAGATGACTTCTACCATGGCTACCACTGTAGTACTAATGCAAGATAGATTACTTCTACCATGGTTACCACTGTAGTACTAATGCAGGATAGATGACTTCTACTATGACTACTACTGTATAATTTACCAACTGACTGAGCTGATGGACTAAATACAACAACTGTATATTCTCTTCTGGACTGAAAACAAAAGACATCCATAAATCCTGTAATGAAAAGAGAGAGGACGCAACTTTGAGAAGATACAAGAGAGAGATATAGTTAGTTGAGTTAAAAGTTAAGAGTTAGTTGGAAGAAGGGAGATTAAACTAGAAAAACAGCGAGTGGAACTTGGAGAGAAAGCAACTAACATCTCAAGAGAGAGAAATATATATACAGTATAGACAGGGAGATATATATAGATAGAGGGAGATACATATATAGAGAGAGGGAGAGAGAGTTAGCAAGAGAAAGGAGATGAAAGAGAGGAGGTGAAGAGACAAAAGCATTAGCTCCCATTTTCCGCGGCAGATGACAAGGGTAAAATAATTATTATCACACAAACAATAATCTATCTTTTTCCTCACCCATCTCCCCCCCAGTCGCATCACTGGCTCCAGGCACATAATATACTGGACTGCCTGAGCTGGATTTGAATATTTATTTGGCAGGAAATCACATTACTGGCTATTAAAAAGTAATTATTTGTACATAAATTCCCTGCGAGTTTGAGCCGAGCCCTGGCAGATGCCTGAGTGTGTGCGCGCGTGTGGAAATATGTGTGTGTGTGTGGTATGTTTGTGTGAGGTTCGATGCTAAGGCAGTTAGCGTGTGGGGCGTTGTGGTGTTGTGTTTATTAAAAACGCAGACAGCCTCTCCATCATCGATGCCACACACACACACATGTGTGTGTACGCACACACACACTGCTACTCCACACTGTGTCACCAGGACTATATTTCACAGCCCAGTGCATGATAATGTAATTACCAACGCTTAGTGGAGAGAGAGAGAGCGAGAACAAGATGTACAGAGGGTCAGAAAGAAAGAAAGAAAGAAAGAAGGAAAGAAAGAAATGGAGTGAAGAGATAAGGATGTCAGGAAGTGAGAGAGGTCTGGGCAGGCAGAGAGGAGGATGTCAGGGAGGGCTGGGCAGGCAGAGAGGAGGATGTGGAAGTGAGGGAGGTGTGGGCAGGCAGAGAGGAGGATGTCAGGGAGGGCTGGGCAGGCAGAAAGGAGGATGTCGGGAAGTCAGGTAGGGCTGGGCAGGCAGAGAGGAGGATGTGGAAGTCAGGTAGGGCTGGGCAGGCAGAGAGGAGGATGTGGAAGTGAGGGAGGGCCGGGCAGGCAGAGAGGAGGATGTGGAAGTGAGGGAGGGCCGGGCAGGCAGAGAGGAGGATGTCAGGGAGGGATGGGCAGGCAGAGAGAAGGATGTGGAAGTCAGGTAGGGCTGGGCAGGCAGAGAGGAGGATGTGGAAGTGAGGGAGAGCCGGGCAGGCAGAGAGGAGGATGTCAGGGAGGGATGGGCAGGCAGAGAGAAGGATGTCAGGGAGGGAGGGAGAGTGATTAAGTGACAATTAACGTGTTTGTGTGTCTCTCCGTAACAGCCAACCCCCATCATCGCAAGAGACCTTGGGTCTTGACAAAACACACTCTCCCATGTGGCAATGGTGTGTAGGTGTATACAGTATGTGTGTGTGTAAGTGTATATGAGTGTATGTGTACGTGTATAATAATAATAATAATAATAATAATACACTTTATTTGTATAGCCCCTTTCATACACAAATTGCAGCTCAAAGTACTTTACAGCAGCAAAAATACTTTATACGAAATTGGCATAAACAGAGCACAACATTTACAAAAAGTGCGGACATAAAATAAGTATAAAATAGCAGCAAAACAGACAAGGTATCACATAGTTTTTCACATTAGGATCTAACGTCCCAATAGGCCTCCTTGTTTATGCTTTGATCATCACTGATAAACATCTGTAGCTTTAGTGATTTATGATCACAGGGACACCCACTAGTCATTTGTACTAAAAAATTACTCTTATTATTGCATAACAAAAAATCTCTATGTACTGTTTTGACACCAAGATAAGCCCTGGAGCACACAGCCCTCAGTACTGGATGTACTCCCAGACAGAGCGTGCGCATTATATATTATATATTCATATTTCAAATTGCATGTGTCCGGATGGCAAAATTCATAATGTATCTACAAAACCCCCTGTAAATCATCTGCCCTTTATTAATTTGCTTAGATTTTTTTGTACACTTGATCTCAAGAAGGTGCTGAATGAGCTCAGTGGCAATTCACATCTGGTCAATGTTAGCATGATGTTATTCACCATCAAAGATGGAAAACAAAACAAAAAATATTTATATTCTCCTTTGGTTCATTGCAATTTACTCAAGCATAGTAACAGACACACTATTTCTGACACTGTGAATACATCCCCTGAGGTCTGAGGAGGATAAACCATATCCCCACCGGTGATAAAAATGAACAACCAGAGGTAGAGACGTCAAAAGCAGAGGGAGCGAAACCCCCCTGGTAAATCACACCCTGACTATATGCACAGGCACAAGGATATTTCACTGTAGGGCCTACTGTAGCAAATGACTAATAGCAAAAAATAGAATAGAAGTCCAGATATGTAGTATGCATACGTAGCTAGCTACGTAGCTGCCCCATGGAATGAAAATTTTTTTCCCCTCCGTTTTAACCATTTTTGTCTGCAGCTAGTTGTTATCTATGTATCACTATTTTCCTTCTTACTTTCATATAAAGAAATCCATTGCTAGGCGGCTGGGTGGCGCAGCGGTCTAAGCGCTCGTCACCAACGAGTGAGACACCGGTATCGAATCCGGCTGTCAGTGTTGCCTCCGGCTTGGGCCGGCCGTCATACTGACTCAATTGGCAGAGTCAGCGGGAGGGAAGTCGATGGGTGGTAATCTGGTCGTTGTAAACAGCCACTCCTACAGGTCGGTCAGGGCGCCTGCACAGCAAGGACAGGAGATGTCGAGGGTAGTGTGAGCCTCCCACACGTTACACCTTGCCAATGAGAGTCCGCGCTGGCAGGTGAAAAGAAGTGGCTGGCTGACTCTGCATGTATCGGAGGGGACATGCGATAGATTTTTCAACCCTCCCTACGACCGACCAGTGGGGGGCACATGCGAGCAACGATCAAGACAGGGGAGGGGGAATTGGCACGACTAAATTGGGATGGGAGAAAAAACAGTAAAAGAAGGAGAAAAAGTGGATACAAAAAAATAAATCCATTGTTTTCTCTTCCCTAAAAACATTCCTACTCTGTGAGTTACACCACTCCAATATAAAAATACCATTACATGTAGATTTTGAACCTCGGCCCTCTGACGCGACCTCCCGCCCTGTAATGGTGCCGTAAATGCTGTTTCCGTGGATCTTTAAATATTGAGTGGCTAGCAAACATGCTAATCGTGATTAGCATCATGCTAACATGTATCTATTGTTGTTTTCAAGGACGCTATGACAAAGCTCCTTTGTGTTGCTGGTGAATGTAGCTCGGTGTCTTGGTACAAAATGATTGTCAGACACATTTTCATCCCATTTATTTCCATGAATTTAATTCAGCTCTCTCCGTGCTATGTAGCTTCATAGTTGGCTGGGTGATGCTGTTGTCTTGATCTGAAGGACCACCACTAGGGGGCAGGGTGGCTAACTGTGAGTGAGTGAGTGAGTGAGTGAGTGAGTGAGTGAGTGAGTGAGTGAGTGAGTGAGTGAGTGAGTGAGTGAGTGAGTGAGTGAGAGTGAATGAATGATGACATGGCTGAGTGAGTTAGTGACATGTTGCCGGTCATAGTGGTTCTTCACATCTAAAATATCTGCTATCACAAAATGGCTGTCCTCTGGGTTAGCATTAGAGGCTACATGTGTATGGGCGTTTCAGCACGGGGAGACAGTAGCTCAGGGGGTAGAGCGCTCACCAGTGATGCCACAGATTACTTGTAAAAGTAATCCGATTACTGATTACTGATTACTCCTTTAAAAAGTAATCCAAGTTACTTTACTGATTACTTGATTATCAGAGTAACTTAGTTACTTTAAAAGTAACTAGGTTACGAAGTCGTCGTCGTTCCCCCAACAGTTTTTTAAAAACGCTTTATTGAAAGTGCATACATTGTTTTTAACTTGTTTCTCTGCACATAACGTAAATTGTTAAACTAGTGCTTCAGCTTCTGTACCATCAAGTATGGTAAAGCAACAGTCTATGATGCTCACAGCATTAGAGCAGCCAGCCAGTGGTTTTACAAAACCAGTGTATCCATTCACATCTAACAAATGCAGGCTGAACTATTCAATTATATCAACTGTAACTATTAAATTGTTTTTATAAATGTCTCTCTATAAACATACAATCAGTCTCTCTTTAACATGTAAATTAACTGTAAATCTGGCAAATAAGAGCTTTTGCTCTGCCACCATCAAATATACATTAATCAATAGGGAAAGAAACAATCTCTCTCTTTTGCTGTTTGGCTGGCCTCCGAGTCCTCCTGTACCTAGTCGAAGCGTCGTAGTGTTGTGATTCCAGATGCTTTCAATGCAATTGGATGTGCTGTTTTTAGCGGTAGACAGTATTTACGTTTAGGTCGCTTTCACATATAGTTTTGGTGGACTCGGTGCGGTTCTGGGGGTGAAGTTGCAACATTGTTGCATTCTTCATTTGGTTCGCCTGCTTTCACACAGAGGCGAATGGGGGACCCTGATGTAAACAAGACGAAAGTCTTTCTCTGGTCTGCATCCCCTTAACAATTGTATGTATTGAGCTGTACTGTACTGTTGCAGAATGCAGTTAATAAACTTTTCAATCAATCAATCAGGCGGACCGAGACCTTCTGAACAATGTCACGCGGTCGAAAAGGGCGCTTGTCTATTGGACAGTGGAAATGTGTGTGTGGCTGCTGCGATTCCGTGTGTGCGCGCGCGCGTGTGTGTGTGTCTGTGTGTGTACTGCGGAGCCCTTCAGATCAGCGAAGCCGAGTTTTGACATGGCATTGATCCATTGTTCTATTGAAGCACATTACCACCATCCTCTCGCTAAACAACTTGTAGACCACGGTGTTTTTATGAGTGCCCACAAGTAGCTGTTTTAATAATATAATAAGCCGCGCGCCTCGGTAATAATAATAAGCCGCGTTTTTTCTTCCTGTAAGCGTTTTGGGGTGGAATTCTCAGACGAATGCAACGGAGCCCTGCTGTCACACGATTGGCGCATATGTCACATGACGTGCTGTGAAGACCCGCCCTACTCTGCCTCTGATTCGCAGACTGTGGATGGGGAATGTGATTGGGCCAAAGCAGAGTCACTCACAGACAGAGGGTCCAGTCACGCCGTCGCCGCGGGACACATTCTTGTGTAACCCTTTCACTGCCACACCACGTCACTCCCAAATAAGAAAAACAGCTCAAAAATTTATTTTTGACTGTCGAAAACGAAATAAAATACTGCATTCCGCCTGCATTATGAATTTATGATGAGATAGTAACGAAATAGTAATGCACAGCCACTTGGACAAGTAACTGCAATCAGATTACTGGCTTTTAAAGATTAACGCGTTAGATTACTATTTTCGGGGAAAAGTAATCAGATTACAATAACGCGTTACTTAGTAACGCGTTACCGGCATCACTGGCGCTCACCTGGTAATTGGAAGGTTCCCTGTTAGAATCTGGCTCCTCCCGGCAGCGTGTCGAAGTGTCCTTGAGCAAGACACTTAACCCTAATGGTTGAATGTGAGGCAAATGGTTGTAAAAATCTTTGGATAAAAGTATTATAAAAGCAGATGTAGCATTCTGTTTCGTTAGATGTAGTAGGGTACTTTGTTTTCTTTCTTCCGATTGTGTCATTACCTGTTTTTCCATTCAGATCCACCTCATAAATAGCCTTCATTAATAGTTAATGGGAGATTAGTCTGGATGGCTTTGGTTTTGGCTCTGGGTCGCATGTGTGTCTGGGAACAGGGCGTGCATGTGAGTGTGTGAGTGTGAGTTTGTGTGAGACTGTCTTTCTGTTTGTCTTACTCTCTGTCTGACAGATTGTCTGTCTAGTTTCTAGGCAGCTGGACCTGCCGGGCTAAGTGTGTGTGTGTGTGTGTGTGTGTGTGTGTGTGTGTGTGTGTGCATGCGTGTGTGTGTGTGTGTGTGTGTGTGTGCCAGGATACTGTGGAGAGGGTCAGGTAGGGGCAGCTGGCAACAGGAGGCACACCAACACAGACAGAATCATAATTATTGAGAGAGAGAGAGAGAGAGAGAGAGAGAGAGAGAGAGAGAGAGAGAGAGAGAGAGAGAGAGAGAGAGAGACCAGAGTCCAGACGGACGGACTGGCTGACATACTCACAGACAGGCTGCTAGACAGACGCTAAGTGTACGTGGTTGTGTTGGGTAATATGAGAGTCTGTTCACTGTTCACTGAGAGTACATCCTACTGATCCAGTTCCTGTCTTGGTTCTTGGTTAATAGGGGTGTAACGGTACACAAAATCCACGGTTCGGTACGTACCTCGGTTTTCAAGTCACGGTTCGGTATTATTTTCGGTACAGTGGGGGGGGGAATAAAAAAAATTGCTTTTCATTTATCTATCTAACTGTATTAACCATTTCAGTGCCACGGACGACATATCTCGTTTTATTAGGCCCCCCACTGAGTGCCCACGACGACAAATATAATTTTATTTGTTTATTAGCGATCTGATTTCATATTTCATCAACCGAGTCTCCCGTTGGTACAGCAGCTCCTCCAGGCGCTCAGAATGGAAAAAAGCGCCCCCTATCGTCTATCCCTGTGTAACTGCAGGTCAGTCGCTTAGACTGACCTGGGATCTGTAGATATGTAGAGGCGGAGCCAGTTGGTTCCTTGTGCTGGCAAGCTGTCTGCTCAACATGGAAGTCATCGCGCGACGAGAATCAGCCTGGAATATATATTCACAGTAGCCAATACTCAATCAATAAGCGTGATCGATATTTGGAATGGCGATCAGGAATAGGAATGATCTTTTTGGAGAACATCTGATCTGAGGTAAGGAATCTATTTGACCAGTCTTGGGATAATCAGAGTTGTATTCGCTGAGATCTCAGCGTTTGCCCTATGTGTGTGTGTGTGTGTGCGCGATCGCTGATGAGGAAATAAGAGAATCGATTTTTCAGCTCGCGTCTCTAGCGTGCATACGTACACATATACTATCGATAATCTAAACGTTTTTGTGTATTCTAGAATATTCCAGTAAACGTCTTTTATCATGGAATCTTTATATTTTCCTTGAAAACGAGGGCTTTTAAAAATGCTATAAAACGAAAATGAACCGATAAAAAAACAATCCGCTTCGACAATGTTGACTGGAAAACGAGTCATTGATAAGCGACGGGCAGATTAGACACATTCTAATTCGGGTGATGCCGTTTCAAATGCGTGATAAAGTTTGCAATAAAGTTGAACAATGCCGGCACGTAGCCCCTTTCGTGACTGTGATGCAAGGCTTGCATCACAAGTGTGCATCAAAGTCACAAAAGGGGCTAGCCGGCACGTAGCTTTAGTGCGATCCACCTGTCTTTGTCCATTACTGTCGTTAACTGGGAATCCGAAATGATCCCAAATGGGAGACTTGAAAAAAGGTTCCGTACCGTTGCCGTTGCAATCGTACTGTACCGGAGGACCACATTGAGGCGGTACAGTACGTATTCGCGTACCGTTACACCCCTATTGGTTAATAATACAGCCTAACCACCAGGGCCCAGGAGTTAATAACATGGCAGCGGAGATACACATACATCTGTATCAACAAATGCGCATGTTGTTGTGAATTTATGTGTGCCATTATTACTACCAAATGTAATAATTGTGGAATATTACTATAATGAGCTGTATGTGTATGAACCAAGGATCTCACTGTAATGTACCTGTACTTTATACGTGACAAATAAACTACTAAACTACTACTACAGTCTCACCACCAGGGCGCAGGAGTTAATAATACAGCCCCACCACCAGGGGGCAGGAGTTAATACAGCCTCACCACCAGGAGAGTTAATAATACAGCCCCACCACCAGGGGGCAGGAGTTAATAATACAGCCTCACCACCAGGAGAGTTAATAATACAGCCTCACCACCAGGAGAGTTAATAATACAGCCTCACCACCAGGAGAGTTAATAATACAGCCTCACCACCAGGAGAGTTAATAATACAGTCTCACCACCAGGAGAGTTAATAACACAGCCTCACCACCAGGGGGAGTTAATAATAGAGCCTCACCACCAGGGGGAGTTAATAACACATCTTCACCACCAGGGGGAGTTAATAATACAGCCTCACCACCAGGAGAGTTAATAATACAGCCCCACCACCAGGGGGAGTTAATAATACAGCCTTACCACCAGGAGAGTTAATAATACAGCCCCACCACCAGGGGAGGTAATAATACAGCCTCACCACCAGGGGGAGTTAATAATACAGTCTCACCACCAGGAGAGGTAATAATACAGCCTCACCACCAGGGGGAGTTAATAATACAGCCTCACCACCAGGAGAGTTAATAATACAGCCTCACCACCAGGGGGAGTTAATAATACAGCCCCACCACCAGGGGGAGTTAATAATACAGTCTCACTACCAGGAGAGGTAATAATACAGCCTCACCACCAGGGGGAGGTAATAATACAGCCTCACCACCAGGAGAGGTAATAATACAGCCTCACCACCAGGGGGAGGTAATAATACAGCCTCACCACCAGGGGGAGTTAATAATACAGCCTCACCACCAGGGGGAGTTAATAATAGAGCCTCACCAGGATAGTTAATAATACAGCCTCACCAGGATAGTTAATAATACAGCCTCACCACCAGGAGAGTTAATAATACAACCTCACCACCAGGAGAGTTAATAATACAGCCTCACCACCAGGAGAGTTAATAATACAACCTCACCACCAGGGGGAGTTAATAATACAGTCTCACCACCAGGAGAGTTAATAATACAGCCTCACCACCAGGGGGAGGTAATAATACAGCCTCACCACCAGGGGGAGTTAATAATACAGCCTCACCACCAGGGGGAGGTAATAATACAGCCTCACCACCAGGGGGAGTTAATAATACAGCCTCACCACCAGGGCCCAGGAGTTTAGTTTACTCAGTTTATTTGATCAAGGACAGTGCATATCAATCAACAGTTATACATTTATAAATTAATACAAATTAAAAACTGTAAATATGCCAACATTAGCAGGGTTGCTCGTTTTCAGTTGTAGTCCCTGGGCTAGATGTTTAAGCCAGAAAAATACAGAAAAATAGAAGGACAATAAAGCTAATATAATACATATAGGAGAGTTAATAATACAGCCTCACCAGAGCCCAGGAGTTCAAATGCTTTTCTTTCTGGCTGGACTCAGCTGACCCTAGAAACACAAGTGTCTGTGAGTGAGTGAGGAGGTTACACCATTGGTACACGGTCCAGCCATATACTAGGTCTTGTTTTTTTAATGTTTATTTACATGTTAAATGAACTTTTAGATTGGTCTTGATACAAGGAATAGCAGTTTGAAAGTGCTAACATTTTTGTATTTGATTTAAAAGCCATAAAAGGTTTGGTTGCAAACATTAAAGCAAAACAGGCTTGGATTTTGAGGTAGTGTGAGGACAATTAAAAGAGCACATTATCCATCTCGAAGTCATACTCTTCAAGAATATAGGACTAACCTAAATTGATACTCAAGAAAGGTTGTATATTTCACCTTTAAGCCTACATATCTCCACCTATATAATCACCTTATAATAAAATAGATCTGTGTTTTATTGAGCCATTCAACCCCCCTTACCCGACAGTGGCTCGGGAGATAGAGCAGTCGTCTGGTAATCCGGAGGTTCCCGGTTTGATTCCCACTCCTCCCGGGCAGCGTGTCTGTGAGGAGGGGATTTGGCGGAGCCCAATAGCAAACACCGGAGGAGAGAGAATGGAGAGCGGTTTAGGGTTGTTTAATATAGTTCCCCAAGCAGACAGTTTTGACAGATGGAATGTGCGACAGACGGGTATGGAAAATGTTCTTGGGGGTTACTACTACAGGTGCACTCCTTGTGCAGTCCGGGAGAAGGTAGACACAGGCTGTGTCGGGGGTGAGAGCAGGAGCACTCCTTTGTGCAGTATCAGCCAGCACGGGAAGGTACTGGAACAGGAGGTCCTGGGCACACGGAGAACAAGGGTTAGATCAGGAAATACAGCAAGGCTTAGGTTCAGTCTTCTTACTTGGAAGGTAGTTTAACACTCCCACGACGAGGAGACAGGATCCGCCAGCTGAAGTACTTTCTGGCTGATGAGTGGATGAGTGACAACTGTGTTGATGAGGGGATGGGTGACAGCTGTATTGAATGGAGAGTTGGCAGCGTGCGAGGGTGTGGGAGAGGATGAGGAGGAGTGAAGAAGGTGTGTGGAGGATGTGGAGGGATGATGAGGAGGAATGAAGAAGGCCCTCGCTGTGATTACAACAGTGTCGAAGTGTCCTTGAGCAAGACACTTCACCCCCTCTTGCTCCGGATGAGCAGGTTGGCAACCTTGCATGGTTGTCTCCGCCGTCGGTGTGTGAATGTGTGAGTGAATGGGTCAAATGTGAGGAACAGATTGTAAAGCGCTTTGGATAAAAGCTGCTATGTAAATGCATCCATTTATTTATTTACCCGTTCCCCTTGCAACAAGGTTAAATGTGCAACCATTTTGAGTGCTGGTATTGAGAAACATGTTCAAAAAATTCCCTTGGCCTCACTTCAAGGTCAGGCTTATTTGTCACATACACACATACAGTACAGGCAAGTGAAATGCAATTTCCCCCGCCTCTTCAGGGGGGCACTGCAACACAATAAGAACATGATTAACATATTTGTTTGCAATATAAAGTATGGAATTTTAGATTTTAGATTTAGTCATTTAGCTTTTATCCAAAGCGACTTACAAGTTCTGAACACCAAATCAGCAGGAAGGGTACAACTTTGGCAGATAAGGGTCAGTAAGATTGTTTGTCAAACAGTGTTGAACAAAATCTTGAGGCGTGCTTGCTTGCGGTCAAAAAGTCGATGTCGCAAAACGTCCTTAATGCAGAAGAGGACATCTCCCTCAACTTTGATACTTGTCATGTATCCCACCATTAAAAACCTCTGCGTCATTTTTTATTCCCCCCTCTCATTTAATGCACATATAAAAAATGTCACCAAAATTGCCTTCCATCTTCGTAATATCGCAAAAATTCACCCCATTTTAACTCTGGCTGATGCTGAAACCCTAATTCATGCTTTTATCTCATCACGTCTAGACTACTGTAATGCACTTTTTTCAGGCCTACCTAATTCAAGCATCAAAAATCTTAAACTCGTGCAAAATGCGGCTGCACGGATACTAACTAAAACTAGAAAATTTGATCACATCACACCAGTTTTGTCCGCCCTACACTGGCTTCCTATTCAAGCCTGACTTTAAAGTTCTACTCCTCACCTACAACATTTTAAATGGGCTCGCACCGCTCTATCTATCCGATCTCATCTCTCGATACTCACCCGCTTGTGCTCTGCGCTCACAAAATGCAGGGCTTCTATCGATTCCTAGGGTTAAAAAGAAATCCGCCGGCCACAGAGCCTTTGTCTACCATGCTCCCTACCTGTGGAACAAATAACCTGCCGTCGTCAGGGGCGCCTGCTCTGTCGAAGCTTTTAAATCCCTGCTTAAGACCCATCTTTTCTCGCTCTCCTTCAACCTACCCTGATCTCACCTGGTCGGGGACTGACCCTTAGATTAATCTGTCTAGTTTAGTTAGGATGTCTATTTGCTCCAAAAGCAGACATGGGAGAACCTTTTTAACCTCTGTTTCTGTCTCAACCGGTCCCATGGAACAGCTTCATACCGCCTTCTGTATGGCCTGCAGTGCTGAACCTTCTGAGTGGCTTCTCCTGCCCCCCGGGGCATACGGCCCTGAGCTATTGTCTTGTATCTCATCCTGTATCCATATGCTTGCAGTAGTTCTATCTATTACTCAATTTCACAATTTTCTTATATACTATGATTCTACTGTATTTATTGCTCCATCTCCGCCCACTATAAACATGGGAACTCTCTAATCCCTGCCCAACCCCCCCCCCCCCCCCCCCCCATCTCTCTGAGTGGTTGTCTCGTAGTGCTGACCAAGGTGGTGGATGTCTTTGGGTCTTGGCCAAGTTTGCAGTGACTGTTCTACGTACACCACGAGGCCATGGATCAGCTTCTTACCGTCTTCTGTCCGTGGTCTGTCAACGTGGTTTAGACGTGGAGTTCATTGCTGGGTTAAGTACTTCTATTCTATTCACATAATATGCTTAC
Source organism: Notolepis coatsorum (assembly GCF_963971535.1). Taxonomy (NCBI): domain Eukaryota; kingdom Metazoa; phylum Chordata; class Actinopteri; order Aulopiformes; family Paralepididae; genus Notolepis; species Notolepis coatsorum. The sequence goes on from NC_140182.1 coordinate 22,439,497, forward strand.
TACATATCTATTCTATTCACATAATGCTTACCACTTGTATCTATTGCTATGTCCGCCCATCACAATCACGCAAACTGTCTAACGCCTGTCCCGTCTCCCTGTCTCCCTGTGAGTGGCTGTCTCGGAGTGATGACCGGAGTGTTGTACGTCCCGTGATGAAGACCGGGAGGATGCGACCCTCTCTTCACCGCCCCTTTGCCTCAAATAGATCCGCTATCAGCTCTATCTTTCAAAATGTTCAGTTGCTATTGCATGCACTTATCTGTGTTTCACTACACATATGAGTGCATGCTTACCAACTGTTCACCTGTTTTACTGCAACACTACTCTCCTCCACATTGCCTGTGGTGCATTGTTTCCTATTGCTAGGTTTTAGTGATTTTTTCCTTACCTTCGCGTGGGGTATGTCTGGGAGTGTTGCATTTATTTTGCATTTATTAAAAAAAAATTTACTTTATGGTGTTCTTGTTTTGTTCTTGACTTGTTGTGATGTTTCTTCTTGACTTGTTTAACACTATGGCGACCGGCGCCCCGCGGCGATTTAGGCCTCAGAGGACAGAGGATTGTAAACAAACCGATGTACTTTCTAAGAGCTTTATATATCATTTATATTATTGCTACTGTCCATTCTCATTGTCACTTGAGTGCATAAACCGTGCCTTCATAATGGCTTAAAGAAAATAAAAATCCATCGGTTGGTTGTCATTTTATAGCGTCGTGAATATAAGGTATATCACGCTTTTCGTCTAGGCTTTTCTGCAGGAGGCTGCCAAAAAGGCTAAACGTTGGCGCCGTTATATCAAACGCCATTTCTGCTGTATATATACGAATGAAATAAAACAAACTGCGTAGCATCCGGACTATTACAGAGCATCTATGGATGAAATGGGGGCGGCGGGGAACGCCGATCAGTATTATTGATTAGCAATAGAGTGTGCGTTCCGGTAGCCAATGTCAGTAGTCTATCACGTTAGGTTATAAAACAATGTCCAATCCAGCTGTAATTTGGGGTAATATTATCCTACCGTCAGGCCATGTGATCGCCGGCAGCATTTCCTCACCAGTCATCGGATTCTGGTAGATCGATATGCACATTGGCTAATCATAAATCCCATTATTCCACGCTGAAAAAAACGTTCTGCAAGCTGATCCAAGATGGAGGGTCTTCTTTTGGAATCAAGGATCTATGATCCGCCCACAGGACTGTAAAGCATTTTTTTTTTTTTTTTTAAATCCCACCAATGATACTGCAGTGGAGCGATGGCGCCCCTAAGCGGATCTGGCCGGTACTGCATGTTTCGAAAATCAAATATGTGGAAAGATCCTGCTAGTGGATCGGGTACCTAATAAGCGTTATAAATATGGAATAAAACAATAACAACTCGTCACAAGTATACTCGTGGCTCTGGACCACAACGCATGGAAAATTTGATCACATCACACCAGTTTTGTCCGCCCTACACTGGCTTCCTATTCAAGCCTGACTTTAAAGTTCTACTCCTCACCTACAACATTTTAAATGGGCTCGCACCGCTCTATCTATCCGATCTCATCTCTCGATACTCACCCGCTTGTGCTCTGCGCTCACAAAATGCAGGGCTTCTATCGATTCCTAGGGTTAAAAAGAAATCCGCCGGCCACAGAGCCTTTGTCTACCATGCTCCCTACCTGTGGAACAAATGACCTGCCGTCGTCAGGGGCGCCTGCTCTGTCGAAGCTTTTAAATCCCTGCTTAAGACCCATCTTTTCTCGCTCTCCTTCAACCTACCCTGATCTCACCTGGTCGGGGACTGACCCTTAGATTAATCTGTCTACAGGGATTAAAGCAAAAAAGAATCTCCTGACTGAACTTTTTTTCAGGCCAAGTCATATTCTTATTTTAATCTCCACTATTTTTTTTAATAGCGTTAGCGTTTTAAGGGAGCCTACTTGTAGAGCCTACTGTCCTGACTGTGACTATATACCCTACTGTTGTGGTTGTTGTGCCAGGCAGGGAGGCTGTGTGCTGGAGAGCGTGAATGCAAGTCTTGTGGCTAGCTTCTGATTGATGGCGAGCTAGCACCCCTTTCCCATTACTTTGAACCATGAACTAAACGGCTTGTTATCATACAAACAAGGGACTAAACACGTTTAGCAAATTATGCCACAACAACAATGGACAGTCTCCTCCCCACCGTTTGTATATATTTTTTACCACCCACCCACCCCCTCCTAATGTACAGTCTCCTCCTCATCATATGTATATATTTACTGTTAGGATCTCTGGGTAACAGTACTGTATATTTGCTTATCATATATGTGACAAATGTAACAGTACTATACCTGTAAGTCAAGTATGTCCCCATGTCATAAATGTCATGATGTCATGTATGTTGTGTATGTCATAAATGTCACTATGAATTGAAAATGGGGGACCCTGATTATGTAAACAAGACAAACATCTTTCTCTGGTCTGCATCCCCTTAACAATTGTGTGTATTGCTACTGGATTTACCAGATCCAGAGTGAATGAATGAAAACTTTATTTAATACACAAGACCCTCTTCTTGGGACCAAGTAAGGTTTTGTCGATAATCCAATGTACAGTTACCCCACCCCGCCTACCCAACCACCTCCAATGTACCACCCCACCTACCCAACCTCCTCCAATGTATATACTCTCTTTTTTAGACTATTTTTGTATCACAAACAATACTGTATTTGTAAATCTGGTATGTCATAAATGTATAGATGTAGCAGTATTGTCTATCTGTATGTCATGTGTGTCATATATGTTATGATGAATTGAAAATGGGGGACCCTGATGTAAACAAGACAAAAGTATTTCTCTGGTCTGCATCCCCTTAACAATTGTGTGTATTGAGCCGTACTCTATTGTACCCATTCTGCAATTCTGTTAATAAAATGTTCAATCAATCAATCAATATTTAACAGATTGCAGAATGGGTACAATACAGTATGGCTCAATACACACAATTGTTAAGGGGATGCAGACCAGAGAAAGACGTTTGTCTTGTTTACATCATCAGGGTCCCCCATTTTCAATTCATAGTTAACAACTCACCACTACAGCCCCCAGTAGCGCTGCCTAGCCAGTCTCTTCAAACGTCCTCTCCTCTCTAAACTTTCTTTTGTTAGGTGGTGCCGCTCATCCTTTTCATCTGAGAACCCCGCGGTGGGTTCTCTTTTTAGTGGCCGGCTTACTCCTTCCATTTAACCGACGCTATTAAGCTAACGTTAGCTAATCGGTATAGCAGCGAGTGCAAGCAGCGTGGTATAAACAAACAAATAAACAAACAAACAAACAAACAAACAAACAAACAAACTAGGTCAACAAGCAGAGTTGACTTGACGCGCGAGGCTGCAAAAAAGGCGACTCGTTAAACCAAAACACGCAGTTTTTAATTATTTTACATGACTATCTTGTTACCCTGCCATGTGGTGGACAGACTTCTCAGACCTCGCAAATGTGTAACTCGCCCAATAGACTGCAGCTGCAACCGCGGAGCGAGCCTCCGGAGCGAGCAGCGTCCTGTCTCTCAATGACTCTGCTTGGCGCGGCGCGATTTTTTTTCTTCATATTTGGCGCCTCTGATTGGCTCAATTTTGTTTAAATGTGTATGCATCTACAAATCATATTATACCAGGTAGCCAATTCCGTCAGACCGCGAATCAAATGGACGGATCTCCCCAATCAAATTGACGGAAATCCGTCTGGAGACGGAATGCTTTAATGCATGTGTCTAGTTTAGTTAGGATGTCTATTTGCTCCAAAAGCAGACATGGGAGAACCTTTTTAACCTCTGTTTCTGTCTCAACCGGTCCCATGGAACAGCTTCATACCGCCTTCTGTATGGCCTGCAGTGCTGAACCTTCTGAGTGGCTTCTCCTGCCCCCCGGGGCATACGGCCCTGAGCTATTGTCTTGTATCTCATCCTGTATCCATATGCTTGCAGTTGTTCTATCTATTACTCAATTTCACAATTTTCTTATATACTATGATTCTACTGTATTTATTGCTCCATCTCCGCCCACTATAAACATGGGAACTCTCTAATCCCTGCCCAACCCCCCCCCCCCCCCCCCCCCGTCTCTCTGAGTGGTTGTCTCGTAGTGCTGACCAAGGTGGTGGATGTCTTTGGGTCTTGGCCAAGTTTGCAGTGACTGTTCTACGTACACCACGAGGCCATGGATCAGCTTCTTACCGTCTTCTGTCCGTGGTCTGTCAACGTGGTTTAGACGTGGAGTTCATTGCTGGGTTAAGTACTTCTATTCTATTCACATAATATGCTTACTACATATCTATTCTATTCACATAATGCTTACCACTTGTATCTATTGCTATGTCCGCCCATCACAATCACGCAAACTGTCTAACGCCTGTCCCGTCTCCCTGTCTCCCTGTGAGTGGCTGTCTCGGAGTGATGACCGGAGTGTTGTACGTCCCGTGATGAAGACCGGGAGGATGCGACCCTCTCTTCACCGCCCCTTTGCCTCAAATAGATCCGCTATCAGCTCTATCTTTCAAAATGTTCAGTTGCTATTGCATGCACTTATCTGTGTTTCACTACACATATGAGTGCATGCTTACCAACTGTTCGCCTGTTTTACTGCAACACTACTCTCCTCCACATTGCCTGTGGTGCATTTTTTCCTATTGCTAGGTTTTAGTGCTTTTTTCCTTACCTTCGCGTGGGGTATGTCTGGGAGTGTTGCATTTATTTTGCATTTATTAAAAAAAAAATTACTTTATGGTGTTCTTGTTTTGTTCTTGACTTGTTGTGATGTTTCTTCTTGACTTGTTTAACACTATGGCGACCGGCGCCCCGTGGCGATTTAGGCCTCAGAGGACAGAGGATTGTAAACAAACCGATGTACTTTCTAAGAGCTTTATATATCATTTATATTATTGCTACTGTCCATTCTCATTGTCACTTGAGTGCATAAACCGTGCCTTCATAATGGCTTAAAGAAAATAAAAATCCATCGGTTGGTTGTCATTTTATAGCGTCGTGAATATAAGGTATATCACGCTTTTCGTCTAGGCTTTTCTGCAGGAGGCTGCCAAAAAGGCTAAACGTTGGCGCCGTTATATCAAACGCCATTTCTGCTGTATATATACGAATGAAATAAAACAAACTGCGTAGCATCCGGACTATTACAGAGCATCTATGGATGAAATGGGGGCGGCGGGGAACGCCGATCAGTATTATTGATTAGCAATAGAGTGTGCGTTCCGGTAGCCAATGTCAGTAGTCTATCACGTTAGGTTATAAAACAATGTCCAATCCAGCTGTAATTTGGGGTAATATTATCCTACCGTCAGGCCATGTGATCGCCGGCAGCATTTCCTCACCAGTCATCGGATTCTGGTAGATCGATATGCACATTGGCTAATCATAAATCCCATTATTCCACACTGAAAAAAACGTTCTGCAAGCTGATCCAAGATGGAGGGTCTTCTTTTGGAATCAAGGATCTATGATCCGCCCACAGGACTGTAAAAGCATTTTCTTTTTTTAATCCCATCAATGATACTGCAGTGGAGCGATGGCGACCCTAAGCGGATCTGGCCGGTACTGCATGTTTCGAAAATCAAATATGTGGAAAGATCCTGCTAGTGGATCGGGTACCTAATAAGCGTTATAAATATGGAATAAAACAATAACAACTCGTCACGAGTATACTCGTGGCTCTGGACCACAACGCATGGAATCGAAACACGTATATACTCGTGAACGGACGCCATAGTGTTAAAGAAGACGTGTCCGGCCCATGGGGACATTAACACTTTGAGTGCCAACGACGAGATTTCTCGTTATTTCATGCCATACGTTGAGTGCCAACGACGAGAAATCTCGCTATTAATCATTATTTTTTTTATTAGCGATTTCCATAAATTTTTCATCAATCTAGCCTCACGTTACCACTGGGACTCTCTCTCTGAGCTCAAACAGGGAAAATATCGTCTCCCGGATGGTAATGCACCCTTTGGATTGGATTGAATGAAAACGCATGGGGAAAAGAAAGTCCGGAATCCACATTTTACTTGTCAGGCATGTAATCTGAGCCGATTGCAGTCTTCGCCGACCCTCAGAACAGCGTTGGATCAATAAACGCAATTGATATTTGGAATGGCGATCAGGAATTGGAATAATCTTATTGGAGAACATCTGATCTGAGATAAGGAATCTATTTTACCAGTCTTGGGATAATCAGAGCTTTTTTCACAGATATATCAACGTGTCCTGTATGCCTAAATTCTTATCCCAACCCATGTTTGCTTCCGCGTTCGCGTTTTGCGCTCTGATTGGCCACTGACGTTTCTGGTCGCGCCCATCGTGTGCCGGCAAGTTCTTTCGCCGGTTAAGCTTAGGCACTCTTTCGAAGTTGGTTAAGGTTAGAGTTTGTCTTAGAGCAGGGCGATATCGTGTGACGGCAAGTTCTTTCGCCGGTTAAGCTTAGGCACTCTTTCGAAGTTGGTTAAGGTTAGAGTGTGGATCGTAGGCGTTAGGTAGTTTGCTGCTGGTCGAGGCGGAAATGGTTGCGTCACGCGATTGGGCGCACATATCACATGACCAGAAACGTCAGTGGCCAATCAGATCGCAAACATGGGTTGGAATAAGAATAGACGCGTCCCGTATGTGTGTGTGTGTGTGTGCTGATCAGGAAATAAGATAATCGATTTTTCAGCCCGCTTATCTAGCGTGCATAAGTACACATGTATATACTATCGATAATCTAGCGTTTATTTTAAAACTATTCATAAATAGGCCGAAAAATGACAACGTTTTGTGTGTATTCCAGTAAAGGGGGCGATTCCTGCAGAATCCCTTTTTCTTTCTGGAAATAAAAAAAAATCGCGTTTTTCAAAATGGTATAAAACGGAAATGTACAGATTAAAAAACAATACGTTTCGACAATGTTGACTGGACAATATCGGTATATTGGATATCGGTAAAAAAGCCAATATCGAACATCCCTAGTTATAACCCCTTTAGGCCTACAACGCCTGCTAATAATGCATTATATAGTCTGTATTAGGGCTGTCCCCGACTAAGGATTTGGATGGTCGACTTAAATAAAAAAGGGAAAAAAAATGTATAGTAGGCCTATTTGTAAACTTTTTTTTTTATCATTCCATTTGGGCTGTGGGGGGTGCTTAATGTCTGAAGGAGTCGACGGAAGGCTTCTTGTCCTCTGCAAAAGCATGCAATTGGTCCACTTATGAATACATCTTGATATTTGTCTAGTCTAGTGTGTTCATTAGATCAGGGGTTCCCAAACTTTTCAGGCCGGGGCCCAGAAAATAAGGCGTCAGAGAGCCGCGGCCCAATGCACATCGTCTGGCTTTTTTTTTTTTTTTTTTTGTCAGGCGACCGATTTTTTAAGCCAAATATCGCTTCAACCCTATTAAGTTAGTTCAAGTTAGTTATTCATTTATATGTGCTATTTATGAGAGGGCTAACTTGTTGCAAAATAATAATGATAATAATAATAGCCTCATTAAAATACTATTGTTGCTTCGGTTGTTTTCAGTGTTTTATGTGCATAATCTGTTATTTAGTTTGAAATGTTCGTTGAAATAAGTAGATTTTTCGTTTTTGTTTATTTATTAAGTTAATATAAAACCATATAGTCACATTTTAGAATACAATAGAATAGAATTTTAGAATACAACTAGAAACACTGTCCTGGCCTGCTTCTAAGTTCAGTGGCCTGACAAAAAAAATTAAAATAAAAAAATAAAAAATAAAAAATAAAGAAAATGTTTATTTTTTATTTTTTTTTATTTTTTTTTAAATCGTCTCGCGGCCCATCCGTGGCTGCTCGCGGCCCACCTTTGGGTCGCGACCCCGACTTTGGGAACCACTGGATTAGATGGGTGAAATCCTCTTTCAGTGCCTCTGTGCCTGTTTTCGTAGGCAGTTAGCCTCTGGTATGCGTGCCATTAGCGTTAGCCACGCTTCTAGGCCTCTTTTCTTTTATTAATATATTTTTTATTTATTTTTTCCTTTCGACCGATTAGTCGACTAATCGATTAATAGGGGTCAGCCCTAGTCTGTATACACAAATGTGTTTCCCGGTTTCAAAGGGTTATTAACCCTTTCTCTGCCACGCTTATGTACATCCTTATACCATCCTCTGCCAGCTCTATTTGTCTATGGAGAAGTTCCCCTTTGCAGGGCTATAACTTTTTAAATTGTATTGCTAAATTGACATTACTATGGCCCATTCAACGTCAATTATCTATAGTTTAGGATGTAGCAACGTTCTACTTTTTCATTCACATATTCATACTAAAATACGGTCTAAAGTATAAATATGTTTTTATCGTTTTCTGCAGCATTCTGCAGAACGTGATTTATAGCCCTAAATGCATTATATTGATGATCAAATACAGTTTGATAGCGATCGGCGCCAGATAAAAAATTTCAAATGTACGTGCTTCTAGAAGTTACTACTTATCATCTGATGTTGACCGGATGGGGAGGGGGGGTCGTTTATTATTCCGTGGCCAACGTTAGATGATTCATGTAGTGTGGGTGATATGATCATCAGAGCAGTTTGTATCGAACACGGTAAAAATAAACGCTGAAACTTACCCCAGTCTCCTCGGGCCGTTGGGCGATGAGCGTGGAGCAAAAAGATTGCTATTATGGGATGTTGAAATATGCGATCCATCTCCAGGTTGTATAATAGTATATACGTCCAAATCATGTTGTTTATTGAGTTAGGGTGAGCGATCGATTATCCAGTGTGTCAAGATGGAGTCCCGGGAGCTATAGCGAGTGGTCGAACCGAATTTGGATGAGCACCAGTTTCCGTTTCCGGTTTGGGCGATCTGCCGATCGGCCACCAGATGGCGCTCTTGAACCGTTGGAGAGTTGAGAGGAGATCAACAGGGGATCTCAAGTCTCCGCGGGAGAAATATGATTGCCATCACAGATTTTTGAAATATTGATCTCAATGACATGTTACGGCGTCATTGGCAGATTACGCATGGCGGGGAATGACGTGTTACGGCGTCCTTGGCGATTAAAGGGTTAACACATTGAGTGCCATGCCCCTTTGACCATATATGGGCTAGAGTGCCAGTAAGGAAGTCAATGGGAGGTCTGGGAAATTTGCAAAGGCTTAAACTCTTAAATTATGGCTATGGGTCTAAAACACCCCTTGCTTATCAATGACTTGCTTGCAGTCAACATATACGAAACGGATTGTTTTTTCATTGGTACATTTCCATTTTAGACCGTTTTGAATACGAGTATAGTTTGAGAGTTCTAGTAATTCCAGAGAAATTCCGCGATAATAGCTCTTAAGTGGAATACACAAAACACGTAATTTTTCTGCTGATTTATGAAACGTTTTAAAATAAACGCTAGATTATCGATAGTATATGTGTACTTATGCACGCTAGAGAAGCGGGCTGAAAAATCTATTATCCATGACCTGGTCAGCGCTAACGTCATACACACACACAGACACGCTGCGATGGCTGAGAAAAAAACATCTGATTAGCCCAATACTGGTAAAATAGAGTCCTTACCTCACATCAGATGTTCTGCAAAAAGATCAATCCAATTCCTGATCGCAATTCCAAATATTGATCGCGTTTATAGATCCAACGTTATAGTCCAACACACATAATCAACGCTGCTCCCAGTGGGGGGACTCAATGCAATAGTATCCAGCTGCATGCCAGAGAAGGGAAAACTCCGGACCAGACTTTTTTTCTGATGCACAAGCCCACCCAATCCAATCCAATTATGTGCAATACCATCCAGGAGACGATAGGCTGCGGTATTTGCCCTTTTCGAGCTCAGAGCCATTCCCAATGATAACATCAGGCTGGATGGATGAATTTTTGGGATATTGCTAATAAAAGCAAAAACGAGAAAAAGACGAGAAAACTCGTCATTGGCACTCAACGCATGGCTAGTTAAGATGACTAAAGTCGCCGTTGGCACTCAATGTGTTAACACACACACCCAGGGCCTGTTAAACTAATATCTACAGTATTATGTTGTTATAATCATACTGAAAACCATTGATTTCCTTCAAGGCTGATCAGCCTTCTGTTACAGCCTCAAATGGTCTGGTGCGACCAGCCTGGTCTCACCAGACCATTTGTTACACAGTTACAGGTTGTCGCTTTAAACCCTAAAATTGTTTGCATACGATTACACCAGAGTCCAGAGAACTTCTCTTCTACTCCTGCTCTAAACGCCACACTCAGCACTATACTGGCTCTACTATACAATGCAGTCTGTGTTCCAAGGTGGTACAGTATAATCGTGTCTGTATCCGATTACATCCTGTATCATCTTCAAAGGCTGGGTGACATTACACAGCTAGGTTGTAAAACCCCTCCCTGCGATATCTGTCTAAATATAAGCGCCGTCGTTCAATGTATGACTTAAACTGCAGCCTTTTTTTTGTATCAGATTACTACAGAGCCCTGCGTCATCTTCAAAGTCAGGAGGACTTTACCGACTAAGCTTTAAAAGATAGCTATACACAGCAGTACTACTGGAGCTACTGGAAGCCCTTTCATCCAGGCGGCCGGAAGCCATATTCAGCCATACCTCACTTGTATACTTGCCAACATTTGACTTGGAAAAATAATGTGTGGGCCGCGTGTAGCTTTATGCCAAGCAAGCAGTGCAAAAATTTACCGTAGTGGCGTGCAGTAATGCGCCTTTCATTTTCCGCCGCCCAGCGCCCAGGTCGCGCGGAAATAGGCTGTCTATTGCCATTCTCTTTGACAAACTCTAACCTTAACCAGCTCCTTAACAACGCCTAAACTTAACCGTTCTAACCTTAACCAACTCCGAAACAATGCCTAACCTTAACCTTAACCTTAACCATGCCTAACCTTAACCATAGAAATTATATTGCCATTCTCTTTGACAAACTCTAACCTTAACCAGCTCCTTAACAGCGCCTAAACTTAACCGTTCTAACCTTAACCAACTCCGAAACAATGCCTAACCTTAACCTTAACCTTAACCATGCCTAACCTTAACCGGCGAAAGAATACACGTTAAAAAAAAATCACGTTAAAAAATATTTTCGATGGGATTCGAACTCGCCAGCAAACGAGCCATAGGATCCACAGCCATGTGTCCTTGCCAATTGAGCTATTGCTAGATACTGAATAAGGGGCGGTGACTTATATATATTGAGCTCCGCTCGTGTCGAACCAAGGCGGGATCTCATGCGCATGCGCGGGCACCTCGCGCGAGCACGCCGGCGCACGCACGCACCTGAGCGAGCACGCCGCCGCCGGTGCACGCACGGTAGCATTTGTCTGAAAAGAAGGGCGCTTTACCGCACTAGCGTGCGGTGACGAATGCGGAAGCATTTTTGCACTGCTTGCTTGGCATTAAGGAAAACGCGTGTGGGCCCCCGCCACACACACACACACACACACACACACACCAAAGAAATTGTATGTAGGCCTACCCCAACACAAAAAGTAATATGACTTATACTATACTACTGTATATATATTTAAAGTTCATAGCTCACAATATAAACTGCATAAAATCTAAATGTCAACTAACTTATTATAGCCAACTCGCACATTTATGGATCGGGCCAAATCTCTTCTTTCAAATGGCAGAGTTCAATTTGGATTTAGTATCTCCAGGTGTGCAGCAAGAACTGTGAATGAAATCTACTGTATGTACAATTCCAGTCTTATAATGAATTATGGCTCCACCATTTTGGATCAGATTGCAACGCGGATTGTTGCTAAACGTTCACAGAAGGTAGACACACTAACTGCGCTCCAATCTATGCCAATAACGTTCAGATTTGTGATAGATAATCCCGAGAAATAAAATAAATTCATAGTTATTTGCTTGCATGAAGCTGTAATCGGCTAGGTAATGTAGTTTTTCGAAATGTTAACGCTCATTGAGAGCTCTGGATGCCCTCTCCTCATATGACTACAAACGAAGTTGCGATGCGAATTCAAAATGGCGATATTTGCTAAATTATGAAGACATTCCATAAACTAAAATCTCACTAATAACACTTTAGCCCATTGGTAAACAAACGTATTGTCGGGCTTCAGAGGTTAAGTGGTGCGAGGGAGTCCAGGGTAGCAGCTAGGGCTGTATTGTAGGTGTTCACCAACTCAGTGGCTGAGAGCAGCTGGGAGTCCAGGATAGCAGCTAGCGCTGTATTGTAGGTGTTCACCAGCTCAGTGGCTGAGAGCAGCTGGGAGTCCAGGCTGCTAAATCTTTAAAGGCGGCCCAAGAGCCCTTCCGCGTTTCTCTGATTGGCCGCGACGCCCCACGTGACAACGCCGCCGCGCGTCTGCCGCGGAGCTCTGCCGCGGCATTATGCAGCCGTAATTCCCCCTCTTTCAACATTGACGGTTAGCTCAACTGGTTCGCTGCCTTGCTGTGGATCAGGTGACATCCAAGTGACAAGTTTGAATCCCTTCAATTTTTTTTTTTTTTTTTTACGTGCATTCTTTCGCCGGTTAAGTTTAGGCATTGTTTCGGAGTTGGTTAAGGTTAGGGTTAAGTTTAGGCATTGTTTCGGAGTTGGTTAAGGTTAGAAGGGTTAAGTTTAGGCGTTGTTTCGGAGTTGGTTAAGGTTAGAGTTTGTCTTAGAGCATGGCAATATTCTTTCGGAGTTGGTTAAGGTTATGGTTAAGTTTAGGAATTGTTTCGGAGTTGGTTAAGGTTAGGGTTAAGTTTAGGCATGGTTTCGGAGTTGGTTAAGGTTAGGGTTAAGTTTAGGCATTGTTTCGGAGTTCGTTAAGGTTAGAAGGGTTAAGTTTAGGCATTGTTTCGGAGTTGGTTAAGGTTAGAGTTGGTCGCAGAGCAGACGCGCGGCGGCGTTGTCACGTGGGGCGTCGCGGGCAATCAGAGAAACGCGGAAGGGCTCTTGGGCCGCCTTAAAAGTAGAGGCGTCCAGGCTAGCATCTAGGGCTGTATTGTAGCTGAGCAAGATGGGAGCTCAGGCCGCTTATCCTATTTTCATACTAGCGCTCGTTTCCCTATGCTTTTGTTGTTGTTGTTGTTGTTGTTGTTGTTGTTGTTGTTGTTGTTCTTAGCTCTATTCTATTTAACACTTTGAGTGCCACTCACGGCTTATCTCGGGTTTACGATAGTTACGTTGAAAGCCACTCACGAGATCGCCGCCGGCGATCAGATGTGAAAAAAGCGCCCCCTATCGTCTCCCAGATGACATCAGGGATTTTGGAATGGACTCAATGAAAATGGATGGGGAAAAAAAATATTCCAGTCCACATTTTCCAGTCCACTGATGCAGTTCATTCTGGATCCTCTGAGCGCCGCGGATCATTAGTTCTACTGTATACACGTTAGATCTATACACTTATCGATTTTTTCGAATGGTGATCAAGAATTGGAATATACCAGTTGGATACCATCTGATGTCAGGTAAGGAATCTATGTTATCAGTGTTAGGATAATCAGACTCGTTTTGATGAAGATATAAGCTTTTTTCTGATATGTGCTCCAGCGGTTTCACTGTAAAATCCATGAGGAAATGAAAACGGCTATTATCAGCGCGCGCCTCGAATGTGCGTGCGTGCACGTATACTATTGATCATCTAGCGTTTATTTGAAAACGATTAATAAATAGGCAGACAAATATCAACGTTCTGGAATATTCCAGTAAAAGGCGATTATCACAGAATGGGCTGTTTTTTACCTCAAAACGGGTGCTTTTCAAAATGCTCTCAAACGGAAATGAAGCGATAAAAAACCAATCTGCCTTGACAGCACTGACTGGAAAATGATTCTTTGATAAGCGACGGGCAGATTAGACACATAGCCATAATTTAAAACATAGATTAGGCGATATTAACGTTAACATTGGCGCCGATGGTGGCATTCAAGCACTAAGTCGTGCGCCCCCTGGTGGCAATGAAAGTGTTAAATCTTCTTCTTTTTTTATCAAATTTTTGTATTATTCTTTTTTACATGAAAACAAGACAGCACATACAGTAACCATAATAATAATAAACAGAACTTCACAGGGAGATAACAGCAACAATAATAATAACAATAATAGAAATAACAAAAATTATAAAAACCAAATATAATTTTCTTATAAAATTACCAGTTCAAATTAAGCACAAAAGACAAGACAGACAAGACATTTCCTCCTCCCCCGGACAAGCGCCCCAACCCCGCTCAGCCGCACACGGCGGTTCTGACCTTTTCGGCTGCTGCGACCCACAGTTCAATCCCAGCCTGCCCCACCCCAATCACCCGCGCCGTGGATATCTCAAGATAAATCACATCCTGAGATGGCTCCTTCCATCTCAATGCTATCAGCTTCTTCGCTGCTGTAACGCCTGCTAGGATAACTATTTCTTTGTTGTATGGATGCTGGTAGTGTTGTTATATCGTTCAGGAGTAGTGTAACAGCTGTGAATGGGATTGTTAAGCCACATAGATCCGAAAGTTTGTTTGTTATTGACCTCCAGAAGCGGGCTACTGGTGGGCAATCCCAATACATGTGCATATAAGTGCCAGTGGCCCTTTGAGAGCACAAAGTGCACCGAGAGTCGGTTACCAGTCCCATAGCAAATAGCTTCCTAGGTGTAAGATAGGTCCTATGAATATAATTAAAATGTATTTGTTGGTGATTAGGGTTGCGGGCGGACAATGCCACATTTGTCCAAACCTCTTCCCAGTCAAACTCGGGGTCCAACTCTGGGATGTCCCCACGCCAGATTGTATCCAGTGATAATTTCTTATTTTTTTTTTATTGAATTAACACATTCGGGCCGTCTAATATCACTCTAGATGGCCAGCATTTCAAAACAGACTTGCATAGTTTGTTGTTTGTAGGCTGTTTGTAGAGCTAAATCTATACTTTATAGTATTGCTATATGTCCATTCTCATTGTCAATTGAGACCATAAACCGTCCCTTCAAAATGGCTTAAAGAAATAATTTGTTCATCAATACGTTCTTATTTTATAGCATCTTGAATATAAGTGTAACGGGGAAGCCCGTGGGTATGTCCACAGTAACGGAAACAGGTGTGTTGATGAGTGACTGTGGCAGTGCGGGCTGGTAAATTAAACTCACTTCCCCATAACAGGGTTAACAAACGCATAGGTACGGTAGTTAGGAGTGAATTCACTTCTTAGTGCAGCGGCCTGTGTCGTCGCCCGCGGACGCGGGAGCCCTCTGTTCGACTCCCCCTCGGGACATTCTCATTTAACATCAACACAACGCAGACCCAGTATGATCCGTCACAGTGGTGCCCAGTGACCCGGATGTCCTGAGGGGCGTGAGCTTAGGGAGGTCAGTGTAACGGGGAAGCCCGTGGGTATGTCCACAGTCACGGAAACAGGTGTGTTGACGAGTGGCAGTGCGGGCTGGTAAATTAAACTCACTTCCCCATAACAGGGTTAACAGATGCATAGGTATGGTAGTTAGGAGTGAATTCACTTCTTAGTGCAGCGGCCTGTGTCGTCGGACGCGGGAGCCCCCTGTTCGACTCCCCCTCGGGACATTCTCATTTAACATCAACACAACGCAGACCCAGTATGATCCGTCACATAAGCGTTATATGGGATTTGGGCTGGTATATTTCCTGGAAGGTGAGATACAGGGCGCTAAGCTATTAACTTTAAATCCAATGGCATTTCGGCTATAGAGAAGCTAGAGTTAAAAATCAAACTGCATATGATCAGGGGGGGCGGGGGACGTTGTTTCTGATTATTGATTACCAATAACGGCATTAGCCTCAGTAGCCTCATTCGCTGACCGGGTGGATGGCTATCAAAGCAAGGCCCGACCAAGCTGAAATTGACGTCAAATCGATCTTACCTGTGACCGGTTGGACTGCAAAAAGGATTTCACAGTTATCGATCGCCATCTGGTAGATCGATATATCCATTGGCTGATCATATATTCCTTTACTGCACACTGAAATCCGCGTCACAAAACGTATTCCGTGCTACATGCTACAGGCATAGCTTCAGGTTAGCAGAAAACTACATTGAAGATCCAGAAAAAACAAGACAACTTCTGCCACAGGGAACACTGCATTATCGAGACAGCGCCCCTACAAGGATCTGGCCGGTAATGCACGTTTTCGAATTCAAAGAGTAGGGTACTTCTGCAGTGCCGCTCGGTGACATTGAGTACATATGTACATATACCGATATGCCCTAACATGTTACTTGTTTATTGCACAATGTTACTTGTTTATTGCACAATGTTGATTCTATTATATGTTATTTGCACATCGTTGCGGGCAAGACCACCCGCATTTCATTGTATACTTGTATGCCGTGACAAATAAATCTCTTGACTTGACTTGAGTAGGTTATTAAAATGGAATAAAAGCCAAAACAACCTAGCCGCCCTCTAGCGTTGGATTCGCAACACGGACATCTCCATGGCTGGGCGCCAATGTGTTATAAAGGATATAAAAGTCTGAGACAAACCCTCTCGAGGTTGTCCTGTCCTCTATAAGCCTGAGGAAAGGGTGTGGGTGGAAAGCTTGAGCCCACGGCACGCCATGAGCCCTCAGCGCTGACCTTAGTTGAAGGTAAAGAAAGAATGACTCGCCGGGAAGATCATAAAATTCTTTCAAGTCCTGAAACGCTCGACGGCCGTTTATACAATGGCATGCAAATTTCTCGATTCTGATTGGCTGAAACAGTCAACTTACACGTGGGTATTTTTCATAACCCAGCGCTCTTGGTTCCAGGACCCGCCCACAACCGAATTACTATCAATGTGCGTTCGTGGTTTTAGGAATGGAAGCAAGATGGCGGACAAGCCGGACAGGAAACATTACGAAAGGATAATGGTGATAGGGTCATAAAGACTAAATGAAAAACGATTCTGTCACGGCGAATGTCTTAGTTGCTTAAACAATGTTGGATGATGTAATTGATGGGTCCACAGATAAACTACAAATGGTCCAAAATGCTGCAGCCAGGCTACTCACAAGGTCAAAAAAATCATGTCACATCACTCCCATTTTGGTATCCCTGCACTGGCTCCCGGTACACTATAGAATTCACTTCAAAGTCCTCACTTTCACTTTCAGAGCACTTCACGGTCAGGCCCCTATCTACAACACGGAACTCATCCATCCCTACACCAACACCCGCTCACTCAGATCTGCCGATCAGCACCTCCTGGTGATCCCCAGGTCCAGGCTAAAAACAAGGGGTGATCGAGCCTTCGAGGTGACAGCACCAAGGCTCTGGAACGCTCTCCCCCTGGACCTGCGAACTGCCCCCTCTGAAAACTCTTTTAAAAAACAACTAAAAACACATTTGTTCAGGCAGGCTTTTGATCATGCATAGGCGCCTTTTCCTGTCCTCACTGTTCTATAGTTTTGTTTTAATTAGTGACTCATGATTTTATCCAAATTCTTTTATTCTACTTTTTCTATCTGGTTTCACTGTTTGTTTGTCATTTATTTCTGATTTGTTTTATTGTGTTTTTATATTAAGCTGTAGTGTAAAGCACCATGTGCATTCGTGCTGTGAAGGGTGCTATATAAATAAAGGTCATTCATTCATTCATTCATTGTGGAACAAAATAAAAATAGCGCAAATTGATTGATTGATTGATTAATTGCAAAAATGTAAAAAAAAAATGTGTTACCTACTTTCTATAGAAGCAGCTGGGAGGTGCGCTGTTTTAAGTGAGTGTGGACTATTGAATTGATTGATTGATTGATTGATTGATTGCTAATTTTATGACTGTCCGCCTTGTTTCCAACTGGTTAAGTTTAGGCCCTCTTTCGAAGTTGGTTAAGGTTAGAGTTTGTCTTTAGAGCAGGGCGATAGACCACCAGCCCTGATTCCAAACTCTAACCTTAACCAACTTCGAAAGAGGGCCTAAACTTAACCAGTTGGAAACAGCTAATTTTATTACTGTCCGCCTGGTTTCCAACTGGTTAAGTTTAGGCCCTCTTTCGAAGTTGGTTAAGGTTAGAGTTTGTCTTTAGAGAAGGGCGATAGACCACCAGCCCTGATTCCAAACTCTAACCGTAACCAACTTCGAAAGAGGGCCTAAACTTAACCAGTTGGAAACAGCTAATTTTATTACTGTCCGCGTGGTTTCCAACTGGTTAAGTTTAGGCCCTCTTTCGAAGTTGGTTAAGGTTAGAGTTTGTCTTTAGAGCAGGGCGATAGACCACCAGCCCTGATTCCAAACTCTAACCGTAACCAACTTCGAAAGAGGGCCTAAACTTAACCAGTTGGAAACAGCTCATTTTAATACTGTCCGCCTTGTTTCCAACTGGTTAAGTTTAGGCCCTCTTTCGAAGTTGGTTAAGGTTAGAGTTTGTCTTTAGAGAAGGGCGATAGACCACCAGCCCTGATTCCAAACTCTAACCTTAACCAACCGAGCTGCTTCCACATGGAGGCAACTTCTCTTTTTTATAACGTTAGCAGCTATTAGCCCTATATCTAGCCTTCCAGAAAATATACTAGTCCAAAATCCCGTATAAAGCTTATATTCACGGCGCTATAAAATGAGAACCTATTGATGAATTATTTTTTTCTTTAAGCCATTTTGAAGGGACGGTTTATGGACTCAATTGACAATGAGAATGGAGAGATAGCAATACTATAAAGTATAGATTTAGCTGTACAAACGGCCCCACGTTTGTTTACATTCCCCGGTCCTCTTGACATTAATTAGACTCAGCCCAATGGCCCCGAATGTTAACCAACTTCGAAAGAGTGCCTAAGCTTAATCGGTGATAGAAACAGGCGTCACACGATTGGCGCAGATGTCACATGACCAGAAACGTCAGTGGCCAATCAGAGAGCGTCTCCGCAAACATAGGCTACGGGAAAAAATCACGCAGATGATACACATGTGCGGCCACAAGGTTAGCAAGTAAAAAAGTCAATAGGGTGCCCCGCTAGCTTGGATGGGCAAGAGGATAGCTAGTTAGCCTGTTTGGGTATGAGATTAGACATTTGTGATCATTCAGATATATAAATGCATTAGGCCCACATCGTCTCGTCACTCACCCGATAGTTATTAAGCTATGGTCTCCACTACCCCCCCCCCCCCCCGAGATATTCCTCTGCTCTAGCCATCGACCAAATAGATTGACGTTCATCGCCCTTAACACAATGGGGACCAGCCACGTATATAGCCGTGGCATTTGTTATTGCTGTTATTCCATTTTAATAACCGGCTCAAGGTCGCCGACCGGCTCTGCAGATCTACCCTAGTCTGTGAAATCGAGAACATGCAATACCGGCCAGATCCTCTTAGGGGCGCCATCGCTCCACTGCAGTATGCCCTGTGGGCGAATAGAAAACTACAAAAAAAAATTCCCAATGGAGTTTCATTGTAGCCGGATCCTGAACCAGCTCAATGTACCGTGGATTACGTTGCGAATTGCAGATTTCACCATGGAATAATGGGATTTATCATCAGCCAATGGACATATCGATCTACCAGATGCCGATCGATAACGGGGAAATGCCCGGGGGTATCCCACGGTAAGACCTTTTTCACCTAAATTACAGCCGGATCAGAGCTTGCTGTGAGACGCAAGCAGCCGATCAATGAATGTGGCTAGTTACACGGACACTGTTATTGGTAATCAATAATACTAAACGACGTCCCCCCCCCCTTTCATGCATACATGCTTTGGGACAGCCTGGATCATATGCAGTTTGAGTTATTTCTTTAGCATATATAAAACGGAAATGCCGTTGAATATAACGTTAGCAGCTATTAGCTCCATAACTAGCTTTCCAGAAAATATGAGACAAAATCTGGGATAAAGCTTATATTCACGGCGCTATAAAATGACAACCTATTGATGCATTTTTTTTTTCTTTAAGCCATTTTGAAGGGACGGTTTATGAACTCGATTGCCTATGAGAATGGACAGATAGCAATACTATAAAGTATAGATATAGCTGTACAAAAATACACCGGCCTGTTGACAAACCCTGGTCCTCAACCACTATATTAGACGCATCCCAGCGGTCGCCAAAGTGTTAAGCAACACAGCTAAACAGATCAACCAAGGGTATTACTAGTGAAAACAAACATGAACATTGGCCCTAAGATGAGCCAACCATAAGGAAAATTAGCTATTGTTATATAATAACTGAACGTCATCCCTGTAACTAACTACTTCTGAATCTGATTATCGCCAGCAGTGAATAGCGTCTGTATCTGAACCGAAATCACCGCCATCAGTAACACTTGTAACCACATTAAGCATTTATATAAACATAAGTGTAATAAACAAATGAGCATGTGCGCAAAACCTCCGGTTACCACAGTGCGTTGCTCCTGTTAGTCCTGTAGGAACAGCTTTTAGTGTCCCGACACTCAAATACAAATGGATATAAAAAATAAAAGCATACAAGTTACAGTTAACACATTGGGCGCCATGGGTTATATCCATCAATATAGCCAGTCTGCCACCGTTGAAAGCCTATGGAGATGTTTACCTTCTTTGCAGGGCTATAACTTTTTAAATTGTATTATATATATGACATTACTATGGCCCATTCAACATCGATTATCTATCGTTCAGGATGTGGGAACGTTATATTTTTTCATTCATACATTGTTGTGTTACTAGCGTCGAGAATATAAGTATCTTTTTCTGCTGTAATTCCAAAAACAGTAGTTATAGGCCCTGAAGCATATATAGATTATCGATTGGCGTTTCTTTCCTATACACGCTATATTAAACAATTCAAATGTATATGATCGGTATACATTATGCTTCATCATGCGTGAAGGAAAGGGGGGGGGGTCTTTATAATTCCTTGATCGTCAGTAATGACTTTATTTACTATGGGTTGATACGTTGATGAGATGGTTTGCAGTGAAATTAATAAACAATCGGGCTGAAAATAACGTTAGTGTACTCTTACCGTGCGCCGATGAGACTGGAGGAGAAAGATCCCAATTATTTGACGCCGATCTCCTACATCCATTTCCGGTTTGTATGGCGCAATAAACGCCGAAATCATATAGATTATTAAGTTTAGAAAGCGATCCAAATGCACTATAGTTTTTGTCTGGAGTCCCGTAACAAGATGTGACTGCCGGAGGGATTTCCTCGACGCACCGATCGGCACTTCCGGTTTTGGCGAGAGTGTAACTCGCCCGACCATCCACCAGGCGGCGGTATTGAGGCGTTGCAATCTCATACAGGGTCCCGCTGGAGTCCGGAGGTTGGCTGGATGAATTATGAATGCCATGGCGAAAAAATTAAATATTGATCCTATAGTGTCTCAGATAGAGGAAGAGGAGGAGTCTGACTGAAACAGTGCCTCAGATAGAGGAAGAGGAGGAGTCTGACTGAAACAGTGTATCAGATAGAGGAAGGGGAGGAGTCTGACTGAAATATTGTCACAGATAGAGGAAGGGGAGGAGTCTGACTGAAACAGTGTCTCAGATAGAGGAAGGGGAGGAGTCTGACTGAAACAGTGTCTCAGGTAGAGAAAGGGGAGGAGTCTGACTGAAATAGTGTCACAGATAGCGGAAGGGGAGGAGTCTGACTGAAATAGTGTCACAGATAGCGGAAGGGGAGGAGAAATCTGACTGATTCTCAGCACTCATGAGAACAGCCTGAACAATTTACTGTAACTTAGACATACCCAATACCTAAAAATCCTTTATTGTAGTAACTTAGAATAGATCTAGTGAGGTTGGAATGTAAATTCTCTTGTCAAATGTCAAGGTTAAAGTAGTCAGTGTACAGATAGTTTGAGCTTTCATGCTTGGACATTGATATGTTTGCATATGTTACTATGTGTTAACATGAACATATTGAACCCTTTATTCATATATGTTTACATATGTAAACATAAACATTTTGAACCCTTTGCACAGACTGCTAGACAAACGCATACAGTAGTAATTCACTCCCTACACAAATGAGAGACGGCGCAGAGGATGACCTTTAGTAACCCCCCCCCCCCCCCCCTCTCTCTCTCTCTCTCTCTCTCTCACAAAAACATACACACACACTCGCAGTGAAGCGCTATAGGTCACTTATCGGTTGACCTATAATGCTGCATGGTCATTGCGCCTGTGACCAGTGCTCTATTTATAAAAGCCCTGACTAAATAAATAAACAAATAAATAAAGATATACACACGTATGAATACCCACCTCCTAGTGACGCCTCGGGCAGATATCAGATCTCAGGTCAGAGGAGGTCAGAGTTGGGCTGTACTTCACTATAGAGGCAAAGTAGACGAACTGACAGCTTGGTCTAAAATGGGTTATGTCTTCTAATCTCTCATGATTTGTCTTGTGTATAAACCAATCGGTCACTAAAGTGTTAAAGATTAAAGTGGAGCTTTAACAGACAAATTATAGAGGGAAGAATTTGCAGCAATTTCAAAACCAAGTTATTTCAAGTTATTCTTTCTCAGTTTATACAGTACACTATCTCTTTGAAAGGCAGCAGTAAAATATTTATTGAATACCCACACATATCCAATAGTTCCCAAACTCAGAACACATATTCAAGAGATGTATAGTCATGTGCTTCTGCTTGCTCTGAGTATGTCAGGGTAATTTATTGACCTAAGGTGCTGCACTCTCGCTACACACTCACTAAACAACTACAGCAACAACACTGGTTAGCATAGCAACGCGTAATACAGTGTGGTTAGGTATGTATACGTTAGCCATCTGTCAGCGTCACGCTGTGTTATTGTCTCTCAACCAACACGTTCCTTTCAAAAGAGGCCAGACTTGTGCATCTACTACAAATGGTTCCAGAATAGCGTCAAATTTACTTTCAGTATGCAATCGACAGGCGTTTTATGCCAGATTTGTAGGACTGTTAAGAGGTTAAAGGTCAGATTTAGCCCAATTCCCTACCTACCTGTCATTTCTCAGCACAACCCATGCTGTCCCTCATATTAGCTCTGGATAGTTAGAGTTACTCCACAGTGAAGTAGAGTTCAGTGAGCCTCAGCTTGTCTACCAAGTCTACTAATCAACAACAGCATTAGTAAGTGAGAAATATGGCTCCAGAAATCAACCCAGACTTCCCAAAACAAATTAGTGAGAGTGATCCTGAGCCTACACCCCAGAACCCACCTCCTCCCCTCTCACTTCCTCAGCCTCAGGTGGCTCAGAGTGGAGGAGAGGGTCTCGCAAATTAAACTGTATGGTCCACAGGATTTTTAAACAGGAGGCTCCACGCTACCTCACTGATTTTTGTAAAGTCAGTGATGTACACGGCTACTCCACCAGAGGGAGCTCCAGCAACATCGTACCCTTAAAATTTTTTACTTTAATGGGTAAATGTACCTTTTTATATTCTGCAGCAATTCTATGGAACAGACTACTGGAAATATATAAAGCTACTTGCGTCCAGGTTTACCTTTACCTTTAAAAAATGGCTGCAAAATGGTTCTTAATCCTCTGTTTGTTTTTTTATCTGTCGCCTATATAGGGAGGTGTAGTCTGACGTCACTTTGGTCCGCCTGCGAGTTCCACCCGTATAGGGATTTATCATTGGGAAAATGGATTATCGGCTATTGTAACAATTCTGCCGCATGAACATTGGAAAGCTTTCCATTTTTGCACAAAATGAGTTCCCTTCTATCACTAATGTTACGAAGGATCAGATTAAACCGAATATATATATTTATTTATTGATATATATTGAATAGTATTTGTATATCGTTTGATATCCCTTGTATATTCCTTGTACATATACACGGAATATCCCTTTAGCCTACTATAGCCCATAATAGTTCATTCTCTTATTGGACAAAAGGACCAGGCGCCAGGGGACCAGCCCCTGGCGTCAAGTTCAAAGGTACCGACGAGACATGTCCGTACTAGCCCCGGCTCCGCTCAGGGATACGGCTACCGAAATGAGAGTGGCACTATTTGTTCACTGTGCATATAAATATGGCGCAAGTAAATGTAGAAGTCCCTCCTTTAGTCCTTTACCCTTCTACCCAACTTAGTAACAGAACGTGAAGCCTCACCCACGATACCGCGTGCGGTGAAGTATGGCCTGTTTGGCCTTAGAATAGCATCGAGACCTCGTGCGAATTAATAACTGAATTGTCAGAGTTTGGCACTGTACCGTCGAGTGCGACGTATTTCTATTAAGTAATAATAGTCTATCGTGTATGGTGCATCGTGCGGTTAGAATTCTAAAGTGACCAGCATCTCCAACGCTTCCTCGTGTTATCTAGAGTCTTAACCAGGCTGGGCCGACCACATGGCGCCTTCATCCGAGGAGATCTAGACGAGGACCTAGGGACATGTACACTGGATTACCTACCCGACGACTGCTGAGCCCTATGCGGCTGGAATATATTTGCTTTGGTACTGTGATTTGTGGAGCGGATAATCGCCGACGCCTGTGAGTGTTGGATTTACCCCCGAGAGGAGTCAAGTTGAGTCGGCGCTCAGAGAGACTGAGGTCGCCTAGCTTCTTCTTCATTGTGGAGCTACAGCCTACAAGAGAACCAAGGTGTATTCATCTGCGGATCAAGAGTCTACTGCACTGTCTTCTGTACTTGAAGTCTCCCTAGATATCGTTGACCAGACGGTCTACTACCGACGGCTCTCCTACCCCCCCTACCGGCTTACAACCGGGAGGACCCCTTCCAGAACATCCCGCTATATCATTAAGTGTACCATAGATCTAATTCCCTAAGAGCCAGGTTGTATACTTGCTTCCTGCGTAACCAGAGATTGGACATTCAGTGTTGATTTGCCTACGAGTACTCATTTGCCTTACAAGTGCATTCAAATCATAAATGTAATAGTAAATATCATATGTACCTTTTGCTATATTAAATATTTGATTATTACCTTTGTCTGGAACCGATTTCATTGTGGGAAAGTGTTCATCATATTTAGATATCGTGTACTGTATGGCCAGTAGTTAAAGTACATAAAGCGGTAGTGGTTTAATGATACCATACTTATCAATACAGTCAGGGAATTGTACCCCTCAGTTACAATTGGTCCTTCGAGCCGGATGGTAATTAGTGTAATATTAATATAGTGGTATTAATATTGAAATGGCCTATGAAGAACACTCCACGAAACGGTCCTCCTAAAGTAGAACGCCCGCAGCGTAGACGGCAGCCACCTCAGTACTTAGAGGATTACGCCGCCAGTATACTACCTAGCCTTCTACAAACGGTAAACGCGGTAAAAGTAGAAAGTAAAATTATGTCCGACCCTATCAACCAGGATACCCCGACCACAGAGGCCCTAGTGGGTTCTAATGTAACTGACCAAGCTCACGGTGGGGACCAGGAGGGAACTGACACGACTTTACCCCCCGCCAAGACCGAAGAAGTAGTCCCCGAAGAGCTCCGGGAGGAAGACAACCCTCCAGAGATGGAACTCTGCACGGAACAAGATGAGGAGAGCGCCGAGGAGATAGAGCTCCAGGACTCCCCGCAGGGGAACGCATCCCCAACGAGTACTGCCAGGAGCGGATCACCTCAACCAACGTCTTCCCCCAGCGAGGCGGACCAGATGCTGGCACAGGCGTTCCTCGCCAGCCTAGCAGCCTCTACGGAGCGTGATCGACTCCAAGCACAGACGCTGAGCGAGCGCGAACAACTCCAAGCACAGATGCTTAGCGAGCGCGAACGCCTCCAAGCGCAGCAATGGAGCGAAGAAGAGCGCATACGTCTGGAGATGAGACGCCTTCAGACGGAAGAGAATATGGCAAGAGACCGGGCTGACACCCAGCGTGCCGCTGCCGGTGCCCAAAGAGAAGCAGATCTCACCAAACGCGAAGCCGAGCGCGACCGATTACAAGCGCAGCTAATGGAGCAGCTGATCGCCAGGGCAACACCCCCTCCCTCCACAAGGGGTTCCAGGGCCTCGTCAAGACACGGGTCAAGGGCACCCTCCCCTAACCGATTAAGCGACCCTGAGCCCGACCCACAGAGAGAGCCTATACCCCCCTCCGAACTCCTTCCCCGACTGGTCCCAGTGAGACCCAGCTACAAGGAAGGAACGGCGTACACCGCGGAGAGGCTAAATAGACGACTACAGGATCTAGATGACCTGACAGAGGAAGAAGAGGGAGAAGAGGAGAGTCAAGCCCGACAGCAGCACATTACTCCACAGGACCAGGAGGTCCAGTACAGCCCAGGCTATACCCCCGCGGCTCTGCGCTACAGACCCCCGACTCTATTCACGGGTGAGCATGACGCACGACCCGTCCCGAGGAATAGTACCTGGACCAGCGGGCCATGGTACCCTGCCGGTACCAGCCCACCGAGAGGCGTAAGAGGAGACTCGCCTAGGAGGCCTCTCTTCCAACGCTCACCGATGTGCCAGCCATCCATGGCGTCATACATTGGCACACCGACGTTTCCAGACTTCACCCATGAGAACCGAGCACAGTACACGGAGCTACGGATGTGCTTAGAGACAATGATGGTGGATGTAGCTGATGAACGCCACAAGTATGCTATCCTATTGAAGCACCTGAAAGTGCCCAGAGCGCACAACATAGCGCTGGCCTATGCCACCTCTACTACCCCATACACAGCGGCTCTAGCAGCACTAGACCAAAGATATGGACGTATATGGGATTACGTAATACAAGAGATAAGGCATATTGACCGCCTACCCCCAGCAACAGACAATCGCTCACTAGACGACCTGTCTATCAAAGTACAATCCCTGGTAGGGATGCTGGGGGCGCAACGAGAAAAGGGTATGCACGAACTATACGCAAACTCGAACGTCGAGAGGATTTTAGAGAAGCTGCCGCCCGCCCGACAGGAGCGCTTCAGGCGGCAAAGAGACCACCGTGATCCTAACGGTCCCGAGCCATCCCTCCTAGATCTAGCCGACTTCCTGGCGAGAGAAGTCAGCAGCCTACGGTTGGATACGTTCGTGCGGAGCACACCAAGCTCCAGAGAGGGACCTAGGAGAGCAAACGATGGCCGAAGATCGGTGACTGTCATGCACCAATCAGAATCAGTACCGAGCAGCAAGAACCACAGTACCCCCTCGATGAAAGAGAAGTGGAAGATGGTGTGCCCGTACTGCGAAAAGGAACACTGGTTGTCACAATGTGACCTGTTCAAGAAGATGACCGCTGAAGAAGTGAGTCAATGGATAAAGTCCAACAGGCGCTGTTACCGATGTGCGCGCAGTCACATGGCAGCCGAGTGCCGCCTCAAGAAGAGGTGTAGTCGGTGTGACGGAGCCCACCTAGATGTCCTACACGACAGTAACAGAAGAAAGCCTGCACCATCCAGCAGCACAAAGGCAAGTGTTATGTACATTGACCCCGCTAGCAGCGGGGGGGCCCAGGTGCTCTTAAAGGTGGTCCGCGTAACACTGAGTTACCAAGATAAGGTCATGGACACTTACGCCGTCCTTGATGACGGGTCAGAGAAGACCCTTCTCCTCGCGTCCGCTGCGGCCCAGCTGGGGCTGCGGGGGAGCGAGAACCAGATGACGATTCGGACAATAAGAAGAGATCTAAAGACGATAAAGGGCGAGAATGTCTCCTTCACTATCGCAGCAAGCGGGCAGCCAGAGAGACGGTATAGGATTACTAATGCTTTCACCAGCCAAGAAATAGGACTATCGCAGTACACCTACCCCATCGCCAAGCTGATGGATAAATATGTGCACCTGCGTCAACTCCCTATCCCGCTCATAGACGGTGCCACCCCGACCCTGCTGATAGGCTCCGACCATGCAGACCGCATAGTCCCGATAGACCGGGTCCATACAGGACCCAGAGGTTGTCCTGCAGCAGTCGAGACCCGCCTAGGATGGACATTACAAGGCCCCCTCGCCAAGTCTCTTAACCGAACAGCAGCCACTAGCTGCCTCCACTCCAGAGTGACAGAAGAAGACACTACTCTCCTGCAGCATGTCGAGAGGCTATGGACACTAGAGACAATGCCCTTTAAGAACGAAAAGAAAGACATTCGTTCTAAGGAAGATATTTACGCTATAGCCCTCCTCGAGCAAGGGACAAAGAGAGTCACAGTCAACGGAGTGATGAGATACGCAACTCCACTCCTGAGGCGAGAGGGAATGCCCACCTTTCACGCCACAAAAGAGGCGACGGAGCGGTATCTATTGAACACAGAGCGGCGCCTAGCCAAAGACCCCGCCCAAGAGACTGTGTACCGCGCTGAGATTAACAAGCGAATCACAGCGGGACACATAAAGAAAATTGACTGGCGACGTCGTGCGCTGCTCCGCGCCTCCCTGATCAAAGACGGCTTTGATCTCCGGCAGCGGGCCAGCAGCGACCCCCCAGTATTGCGCAGCCTCTCCCCCGAGGACAAGGCAGCGAGCAGCGACACCTGGATGGCGACCATCCCAGGAGAAGCCCAAGAAATGACACTAGGACTAGTCTGGCGCTTCAAAACAGACTCGCTCCATTATAGACACAAACCCCTGACCAAGGAGCAGGGAAGGTCGACGGCAATACCGACCACCAGACGGAGTGTATACAGAACACTCGCCAGACAATATGACCCGTTGGGATGTATTCTACCTTACACCACCAGGGCAAAGATGATTGTAAGAGCGCTATGGGACAAGGACCAGGGCTGGGACGATCCCATACCCGAACACCTTGCATCCACATGGAGAGAGTGGGAGACGGAACTCCGCTCACTCCCAGGTGTTAATATACGCCGCAGCTACTTCCCACCCACAGTGAGGCCAGAGACATGCAAGATGGACCTGCACGTATTCAGCGACGCCTCCGAAGTAGCCTACGGTTCGGTGGCCTACTTGCGTGCCCGAGAGGAGGGAGGAGAAATACATACTGCTTTCATCCTGGCTCGCTCAAGAATAGCCCCACGAAAGCAACAATCTATCCCGCGTCTAGAGCTCTGCGCAGCCCTAGCAGGAGCGCAGCTCGCCACGTTAATCCAACGTGAACTCACCATCCCGGTGCAAAGAACAATCTTGTGGTCAGACTCCACGACAGTACTCACATGGATCCGGTCTGATTCGTGCAGATACAAGGTCTTCGTGGGAGTCAGAGTCACAGAGATTCAAGAGTTAACAGAAGTAGCGAGCTGGAGGTATGTGGACACCAAACACAACCCAGCTGACGTCATCACCCGGGGAATGTCCCTGGATGACCTCACCCGTCACAACCTCTACAGTGACGGACCAGAGTTTCTCAAGCTCCCCGAAGAAGAGTGGCCTACACCCACCCCACGGGAGGCGAGTAAAGAGGAGGCCGAAAACAAGAAACCTATGTTCTGTGGATTGAACACACTCGTCTCCACAGACCCCGACATAGACGATTGCCTCACCCTACAGAGTGCGCAGCTAAAGACATTTCTGTGGCACCACCCAGAGGTTCAGCCCACGACTGACATTTCAGCAGCTGACTACGAAGAAGCAGAACTTCTTCTACTACAACAAGCCCAGAGAGACTCGTTCCCCGATGAGCTAGCCTGTCTACAGGGAGCAAAGCCCGTCCCATCAGACAGCAGACTGCTCCACCTAGCCCCCGAGAGCGACGCCCATAATCTCATCAGAGTGGGTGGTCGTCTGCGGAGAGCCCCAGACTTACCGGATGACGTCAAGTACCCGATAGTCTTGAACAGCCGACACAAGGTCACAGAGCTGATCATAAAGAAATACGACGAGGATGTGCACCACGCAGGGGCAGAGAGAGTCTTCGCGGAGATCAGACGTCGTTATTGGATACTGCAAGGGAGAGAAGCAGTGCGGCGCTTCCAGCGAACCTGTCTAGACTGTCGTAAGTGGCGAGCCCAGCCCAGTATACCCCGGATGGCTGACCTACCTCCCTGTCGCCTCCGACTCGGCGACAAGTCTTTTCACTCCACCGGTATGGACTGTTTCGGCCCGCTGTATATAAAGAAAGGAAGAGGAACCGAGAAGCGGTGGGGTATTGTATTCAAATGCATGACCACCAGAGCGATACATATCGAACTCCTTCCAACCATGAGCACAGACTCATTCCTTATGGCCTTCCGAAGATTCACATCACGGAAAGGAAAACCGTCTACATTATTGTCTGATCACGGGACAAACTTCAAAGGCGGAGAAAGAGAGCTGAGAGAGAGCTTCCAAGCTATGGGCCCAGAACTTAAGACCCACCTCGCTCCATCCCAGATTGACTTCCAGTTTAATCCCCCGAACGCACCTCACTTCGGTGGAACTTGGGAACGAGAAGTACGTTCTATAAAGACAGCCCTGTACGCCGTGCTTGGGGCCCAGACCGTGGCGGAAGAAGTCTTAATGACAGTCCTCACGGAGATCGAGGGAGTATTGAACTCAAAGCCCCTCGGTTACGTCTCAAGTGATGTAGCAGGTCGACCCAGTCACCCCCAACACACTCTTGATGGGGCGGCTGGACCCCGCGCTACCCCAGACAATGTACAGGCCTGAAGAAGCGAACGGCCGAAGAATGTGGAGGTACAGTCAAGTATTGGCTGACAAGTTTTGGAACAGCTTCCTACTCCACTACCTACCGTCTCTACAGACCCGCCAGAAATGGGTGAAAGAGAGAGACAATTTGACAGAAGGAACAGTCGTCATGATTATCGACCAGTCACTACCCCGAGCTATGTGGCCGGCTGGCCGCGTAAGCAAAGTGATCACCGGTGCCGATGGAAAGGTCCGAGCAGCTGAAGTGCTCGTCCAAGGGCGGACCTACACCCGACCCGTGGCGAGGCTAATAGAACTGCCAAGGCTCCCCGATACTATCGATGACGACCATGACCCCATGACTTTGTGAACTGACTGACCCTCACAGCGGACATTGAGTAGTGGACAGTGCGGTTAATCTGTCTCTGCTTAGCTAATTAGGTGGGACTAATTAGGGGGCGGCTGTTACGAAGGATCAGATTAAACCGAATATATATATTTATTTATTGATATATATTGAATAGTATTTGTATATCGTTTGATATCCCTTGTATATTCCTTGTACATATACACGGAATATCCCTTTAGCCTACTATAGCCCATAATAGTTCATTCTCTTATTGGACAAAAGGACCAGGCGCCAGGGGACCAGCCCCTGGCGTCAAGTTCAAAGGTACCGACGAGACATGTCCGTACTAGCCCCGGCTCCGCTCAGGGATACGGCTACCGAAATGAGAGTGGCACTATTTGTTCACCGTGCATATAAATATGGCGCAAGTAAATGTAGAAGTCCCTCCCTTAGTCCTTTACCCTTCTACCCAACTTAGTAACAGAACGTGAAGCCTCACCCACGATACCGCGTGCGGTGAAGTATGGCCTGTTTGGCCTTAGAATAGCATCGAGACCTCGTGCGAATTAATAACTGAATTGTCAGAGTTTGGCACTGTACCGTCGAGTGCGACGTATTTCTATTAAGTAATAATAGTCTATCGTGTATGGTGCATCGTGCGGTTAGAGTTCTAAAGTGACCAGCATCTCCAACGCTTCCTCGTGTTATCTAGAGTCTTAACCAGGCTGGGCCGACCACATGGCGCCTTCATCCGAGGAGATCTAGACGAGGACCTAGGGACATGTACACTGGATTACCTACCCGACGACTGCTGAGCCCTATGCGGCTGGAATATATTTGCTTTGGTACTGTGATTTGTGGAGCGGATAATCGCCGACGCCTGTGAGTGTTGGATTTACCCCCGAGAGGAGTCAAGTTGAGTCGGCGCTCAGAGAGACTGAGGTCGCCTAGCTTCTTCTTCATTGTAGAGCTACAGCCTACAAGAGAACCAAGGTGTATTCATCTGCGGATCAAGAGTCTACTGCACTGTCTTCTGTACTTGAAGTCTCCCTAGATATCGTTGACCAGACGGTCTACTACCGACGGCTCTCCTACCCCCCCTACCGGCTTACAACCGGGAGGACCCCTTCCAGAACATCCCGCTATATCATTAAGTGTACCATAGATCTAATTCCCTAAGAGCCAGGTTGTATACTTGCTTCCTGCGTAACCAGAGATTGGACATTCAGTGTTGATTTGCCTACGAGTACTCATTTGCCTTACAAGTGCATTCAAATCATAAATGTAATAGTAAATATCATATGTACCTTTTGCTATATTAAATATTTGATTATTACCTTTGTCTGGAACCGATTTCATTGTGGGAAAGTGTTCATCATATTTAGATATCGTGTACTGTATGGCCAGTAGTTAAAGTACATAAAGCGGTAGTGGTTTAATGATACCATACTTATCAATACAGTCAGGGAATTGTACCCCTCAGTTACAACTAACATTATTGTTTAAGCATTTTTGGTTGAAATAAAATTTGTCGATATTTTTTTTTACGATTAATTGCGAATATTTTCATGTTGAGCTATAGATTGTGGATGAATAAGCACAGAAAGGTACACCATGCAAATGTCCATGCTTTATTTCTTTTAAACGAGTCGATTTAGAAATGGGCAATGGGGAAATACGTTGCAATTTTGCGAGGTGGACCGGCCGGAAACAGCAATGACTTAACCACTACACCTCCCTATTGGTTTTACATATTGGAACCCCTGTAGGGTCATTGTTATTTGGTGAGGTCTCTATTGATGTGAAGTATTGTTTTTGTTTTTATATATTGTATCTTGTTTTATGTTCCCCGCACACACACATGCTCACATATGCACACGTACATTCACTTCACTTCACAAGGACCACAATGGAAACAAGCTAGGGCTTTATTGTGTTTTTATCCTTTTGATCAATATTCTTTGTATTGTATTGCACAATCCTTGTTGTATTGCTTCAATAAAGACATCAATCAATCAATCAAAAAACCTGATTTAACAATAAGACTGAACACATGTTGTCTGGCTGTAAACAAGTCAACAACAACAACACATGTTGTCTCTAAACAAGTCAACAACAACACATGTTGTCTGGCTGTAAACAAGTCAACAACAACACATGTTGT
The DNA here is from genome assembly GCF_963971535.1 of Notolepis coatsorum. Lineage (NCBI taxonomy): Eukaryota > Metazoa > Chordata > Actinopteri > Aulopiformes > Paralepididae > Notolepis > Notolepis coatsorum. The sequence goes on from NC_140182.1 coordinate 22,472,386, forward strand.
CTCTAAACAAGTCAACAACAACACCTAAACAAGTTAACAACAATAGTGAATGCCTACACTGTAAAAAATAAAACTGTAAAAAAAAACTGTCTGGCAGCAACGGTTACCAAATACTTACTGTCAAATTACAGTAAAATCAAATACATTTACAGATTACAACCTTTATTGAATGGTTAATATTTTTGATAAAAGGTCATTTACTGTATTTTTATGACATTTACACTTAAAGTAGAAAAACGAAGTAAGTAATCTGTAAAATAATACAGCGAATTCCCTGTGAAAAAACCTATATATTTTTTTACAGGGTAGGGTCTCCTCTACATTATAGGATGGCTGCGGGGTCTGATCCAGCATAAATTGAATCTAGGTAAAAATGTGACACTGAATGCTCCTTGGAAGCTGTCGAGGGACGCAGTGCACCGTAGGCAGTGTAGCACATTCACTCAGCGTCAGCGGGGAGCGCTCGCTCCGTGAGGCAGTGTAGTACATTCACTCCCTCCGTGACTGACACCCCGGTGGGCCCCGGTGAGCCTCTGAGCCACTGTGAGCTTTTACAATATTCAGCCTCGTAAAATGGGGTCATGGCCCATGTCCAGTTCCATTATAGCCTAAACTCACTGCCTGAGTGAAGGGTGGAATAATACACATACTGGTCATACTTCAGTGAATTATACTGTACAGCTCAAGCTCTGAGTCTATCTGTGGTCTGTTCCATTCTGTTTGGTCTGTCAGTAGCGATTACCTAATGTCCCAACGAGTGGTCTGTCTTTTTTTTTTTACGTCTCTATTTATCAGGAGTTCTCTGTTCTGAGCTGCTGGGACATAGTCAGTGGCGTAGTGTGGGTAAAAAGTCAGAATTTCTTTTTCACAACCTATGTTTTGATAATGTGTTAAAACGTTGCGGTGTCAAAACCACTAATATTACGTTCAGACGGTAGGCGCCGACGGTATACGCTTCGAATCATGAACTTCGGAAAATGCGTGTCAGAAATGTCAACTGGAATGCACCCTTGGAACGCCCCCGAACGCAGTTTGTTTACACCAGTCAGTCGGCAAAAGAAACTCGCCAAATCACATTGTTTTGAAATTAACTTTAGTAATAGCTGGGAGTTACCATGGCTAGATAGTTAGCCATGGACTCAAGTTTACTCAGTTTGACATAGCCGCTTACATACATACTGGTGCACCGATATATACCGTCCGGGTCGTGCACCGGCATTATATAGTCCTTACTGCATATCACTACACTAACGTTAGCTCTTCTCTGTCATTCATCCATTACCCAATCTAGCCACATTGGCTGTTTTCCACCCTTTGCATTGCTGTCAAATTAAATATTTTTTACTACGAAGGTAGCTAACTCTAGCTAGCTTGCTAACGTTAGCATAGCTAATAGCTAGCTCATTCAGGCAACATTCATTAGCTGGCGATCTAGCTAACGTTAGCTAGCTGTACTTTCCACACAGTGGAAATAACCCAATCATCAGTAACGTTAACCTCTTCCGCCTGCGCAGTCCGGGGGCGGACCGCAAATTACATCACGTCATAAATCAAGCTCTCCAGACTGTCTGGCATAATTATATATATTTTTTTCAAACGTATTCAAGAATAAACATCATAACCATGTCACACCAGCAGTTATAATGTATTTTTTCATCAATATGTTTGTTTACCAATAGGTTAAAGTGTTATTAATGAGGTTTTAGTTTTTTTTAATGTGTTGTTGTCATCGCGGGAATCGGCCATTTTGAATTACTGGCCGTCAGTGAATGTAGTAATTTTGAGTCATTTTGAGAAGAGGACATCCAGAGCTTTCAATGAGCATTGGAATTTTTCAAAACTACACTTCCCAAAGGCTTCTAGCTTTTTGCAAGCAAATAACTTCCTGATTATTATTTTTAATTTTTCTTATTACTCTGGATTATATACCACAAAACTGAACGTTATTGGCATATATTGGAGCGCAGTTAGTTTGTCTCCCCTATTTTGAACATTTAGCAACCATCCGATTTGAAATCAGTTTCAAAATGGCGGAGTTCTGGCAAGAATAAAAAACCTACTGTACATACAGTCGATTTTATTATCTGTTCTTCATGCACGCCTGGTGATACTAAATCCAAATTGAACTCTGCCATTTGAAAGAGAATATTTGGCCCAATCCATAAATGTGCAAATTGGCTATATAATAAAGTAATTTATAGGCCTGCTATTCTATATTCTATAATAATATTTCAAATTGCATTGGTCCGGATGGGAGAATTCAGTACTGTATCATTTTTAGCATGGTGTTATTCACTGTCAAAGATGCAAAGAAAAATCATAATTCATATTCTCCTTTGTTTCATCACAATTTAAGCAAGCCTAGTAATAGACTCAATATTTCTGACACTGGGAATACATTCACTGAGGTCCATAGATGTCCCTAGATACCAAGAATATGCAAATGGAGGGAACAATGCAGGAATACCGTTCCGGACCTGTACAGGCCGTCGGCTGATATTCCTAAAACACTGTTCCCCCCAACACCCGATCCTACTACCAATGATTCCAGATGTCCAAAATTCTCAGTCAGTTTTGTTTTAACAGCAAATATTGTCAGAAATCAAGTCGTAATCCACCTCCGCAAACAGTTCTTCAAACCTCCCGCTCTTCCGTCCACTTGCGTCACCTATCCGCCCTCCAAACTTCCGACACACCAAAATTACTGACAGGTTTTGTGTGACATGAAGATACATTTAACGAGCCACACCAGGTACCAATGAGTGTAATTAGGACAGGTAGAGGTGGCAATTACCCACCAGGTAACGCTAGAGGTTCGCTCCCTGGGCAGAGTGAACCCCAAACGTTACAACCAAATATACCATGTATACTATTATATATTTTTTAATAAATTTGTTCTCCTCCTATTTTTCTGTATTTTCCTCCCATCCCAATTTAGTCGTTATGCCAATTCCCCCCTCCCCTTTCTGGTCGTTGCGCGCATGTGCCCCCCACTGGTCGGTCTAGGGAGTCCTGAAGTCTATCACATGCTTCCTCCGATACAGGAGACAGCCAGCAGCCTCTTTTCACCTGGCAGAGAGGACTCTCATTGGGTGAGTGTAACGCGTGGGAGGCTCACACTACCTTCACCATTTCCCTCCCTCGCTGTGCAGGCGCCCTGACCGACCTGTAGGAGTTGCCGGCTTCCCTCCCGCTGACACTGCCAATTGTGCCAGTATGACGACCGGCCAAGCCGGAGGCACCGCTGACAGCCGGATTCGATACCAGTGTCTCTGCGGTGGTAGACAGATGCTTAGTCCGCTGTGCTACCCGGCCGCCTCCATGTATACTATTATTATTATTATTATTATTATTATTATTATTATTATTATTATTATTATTATTATTATTATTATTATTATTAATTATTATTATTGATAGAATATACTGCCACTCCACTATAATTATGTTCTATTATATTGCTATTACAATTTATATTATTATCTTTTTTCCCCCTGCCTGTACCCCCCCCCCCCCCATCCCTTCCCCCCTTGTTGCTATGACACCTGCATCTCCCCAAGGGGATTAACCCTTTCACTGCCACACAACAGAAGGTTAACCCTTTACTATCACACAACACAACCGACGGCGATGCTCCATCATTAGCATCCGCGGAGCTAATGATGCTAATGATGGAGCATCGCCGTCGGTTGTGTGATAGTAAAGGGCTAACCTTCTGTATTGTCACAGTGAAAGGGTTAACCGGCTGTCGTGTGGCAGTCAAAGGGTTAATAAAGGAACACTTGACTTGACTTGAGATTCATGGAAACGACATTGCGAGCTTCTGTGATTTGGTGTATTTCTGATACAATAGACCTTTTGTTGTGGGGCGGGTTGATGGTTGATGTTTGATTGTACCCAGCGCATATGTGTCTGTCTGTGTGTATATGTCAGTGAATGTGTGTTTGTGAGAGTTTGCGTGTGTGTTTGTGTGTGTCTGTCTGTCTGTCTGTCACAGCATTGAGTCTGTGTATGTGTTTGTTGTGTGTGACAGAGTGTCTGTGTGTGTTTGTTGTGTGTTGTGTGTGACAGAGGGCCTGAGTGTCTGTGTGTGTTTGTTGTGTGTTGTGTGTGACAGAGGGCCTGAGTGTCTGTGTGTGTGTTTGTTGTGTGTTGTGTGTGACAGAGGGCCTGAGTGTCTGTCTGTGTGTGTGTTTGTTGTGTGTTGTGTGTGACAGAGGGCCTGAGTGTCTGTGTATGTTTGTTGTGTGTTGTGTGTGACAGAGAGTGTCTGTGTGTGTTTGTTGTGTGTTGTGTGTGACAGAGGGTCTGTGTGTGTTGTGTGTGACAGAGAGTGTCTGTGTGTGTTTGTTGTGTGTGACAGAGGGCCTGAGTGTCTGTGTGTGTTTGTTGTGTGTTGTGTGTGACAGAGAGTGTCTGTGTGTGTTTGTTGTGTGTTGTGTGTGACAGAGGGCCTGAGTGTCTGTGTGTGTTTGTTGTGTGTTGTGTGTGACAGAGAGTGTCTGTGTGTGTTTGTTGTGTGTTGTGTGTGACAGAGGGCCTGAGTGTCTGTGTGTGTGTTGTGTGTGCCTGAGTGTCTGTGTGTGTGTTGTGTGTGACAGAGGGCCTGAGTGTCTGTGTGTGTTTGAATCACGGCAGCATCGGGGCGTGTTGACATTTGGAGAAGCCAATGAGAGCATCAATAAGCATCAATAAGCATGCTTAGCAAAACAATTAGTACACACTCTGCACAGCCCCCCAGCACTCACAGACAACATGTGTTGCTATTATGTCTCCCCCTGTGTTCCCTCGCAGGGTTGTTTGTGTGTGTGTGCGTGTGTGTGTGTGTGTGTGTGTGTGTGTGTGTGAGAATCCACCCCTCCGTTTATTCTCAACTAATTATGCAAAACTCAATATTTGGGCAGAAGTAAAAAGTGCAACAATCATCAGTTCAAATCATCAGGAGGAAATTGACTAGATTCATTATGACAACAGAAAATAAATGAGATAGTTCCTATTTAGATCATTAGGACGGGCATCTAGTCTGCCTGTTTATTTAGCCATGCAGAAACTATGATGACACAGCTGGGATCAAAATGACTTTCAACATGAAGTCATTCTACCTTGATATAGACTGAGCATGAAGTCATTCTTGATATAGACTGAACATGTAGTCATTCTACCTTGATATAGACTGAACATGAAGTCATTCTTGATATAGACTGAACATGAAGTCATTCTACCTTGATATAGACTGAACATGAAGTCATTCTTGATATAGACTGAACATGAAGTCATTCTACCTTGATATAGACTGAACATGAAGTCATTCTACCTTGATATAGACTGAACATGTAGTCATTCTACCTTGATATAGACTGAACATGAAGTCATTCTTGATATAGACTGAACATGAAGTCATTCTACCTTGATATAGACTGAACATGAAGTCATTCTACCTTGATATAGACTGACCATGAAGTCACTCTACCTTGATATAGACTGAACATGTAGTCATTCTACCTTGATATAGACTGAACATGAAGTCATTCTTGATATAGACTGAACATGAAGTCATTCTACCTTGATATAGACTGAACATGAAGTCATTCTACCTTGATATAGACTGACCATGAAGTCATTCTACCTTGATATAGACTGAACATGTAGTCATTCTACCTTGATATAGACTGAACATGAAGTCATTCTTGATATAGACTGAACATGAAGTCATTCTACCTTGATATAGACTGAACATGAAGTCATTCTTGATATAGACTGAACATGAAGTCATTCTACCTTGATATAGACTGAACATGAAGTCATTCTACCTTGATATAGACTGACCATGAAGTCATTCTACCTTGATATAGACTGAACATGAAGTCATTCTACCTTGATATAGACTGAACATGTAGGCATTCTACCTTGATATAGACTGAACATGAAGTCATTCTACCTTGATATAGTCTGAACATGGCAGGTAAGTAGGTCTACAGGAGCCCTCGGCAGGTGAGGGTTAATTTCAGACCCTGGCTGTAAGACTATTGTAATGATTAATATCATTAAAGGCCAAATAATATAATTGTTTCACATTAATAAGCGTATTTGGACAAATGTTATTTAACTCTGTTCTCGTTTATCATTTGGTCTTTATACTGGTAATTTTGAATGGACACTATATTTACTCAGAAGGGTGTGGCTATATTTTCACAGAGGCACTTCACATTGTGGCCTTCAATTGAATTAAACTGTTAAAATGTTTTTAAAATTTAAATGATACCCCACAAACTACACTAATATGCTGGACTGTAGTAGGTCAAGGTTTTTTCTTCTTTCCTTTCCCCTCCTCTCCTCCCGCCTCTCCTCTCTGCCTCCTCCTCTTCTCTCCTCTCTCTCCCCTCATCTCTCCTCTCTCTCCCCTCCTCTCATCTCTCCCTTCTCCTCTTCTCTCCTCTCTCCCCTCTCCTCTCTCTCCCCTTTCCTCTTCTCTCCTCTCTCTCCCCTATCCTCTCTCCCCTTTCCTCTTCTCTCATCTCTCCTCTCATCTCTCCCTCCTCTTCTCTCCCCTCTCCTCTCTCTCCCCTTTCCTCTTCTCTCTTCTCTCTCTCCTCTCTTCGCTCTCCCATTTCCTCTTCTCTCCTCTCTCTCCCCTTTCCTCTTCTCTCATCTCTCTCCCCTCTCCTCTCATCTCTCCCTCCTCTTCTCTCCCCTTTCCTCTTCTCTCTTCTCTCTCTCCTCTCTTCTCTCTCCCATTTCCTCTTCTCTCCTCTCTCTCCCCTATCCTCTTCTCTCCTCTCTCCCTCCTCCTCTTCTCTCATCTCCTCCCCCCTCTCCTCTCTGCCTGCTCCTCTTCTCTTTTCTCTCTCCCCTCTCCTCTCCCCTCCTCTCCTCTCTCTCCCCTCTCATCTTCTCTCCTCTGCTGTCCTCTCTCCTCCCCTCCTCTCCTCTCTCTCTTCTCTCCTCTCTCTCATTCCTCCTCTTCTCTCCTCTCTCATCTTGTGAGGTTCGCCTGTTCCCTGGACCTTTAATTCCCTGTCTCCTCACCTCACCAGCCCCCACCCTCGCGTTGTTGATTTATTGCATTCCCTGCCTCGCTCCGTTCCTTTAAGGTACTGTGAGGATTCTGTGTTGATTGGTCCGTGCCGAACACACACTTCTAAGTCAAGTATCAATTACCATCACGCACCTGATGTGTGTTCTAATTAGCGCCCCAGAGGGCTTTAAATAGCTGGACTTCCCCTTCAGTCCTGGTCGGGTCGTTCTTTATTCTCTATTCCGTATCCGTATCTTATCTGTATCTGTATGCTGGTTCGTCTCCGGCGTGAGACGAGGTGCCAGCCATCGCCACCTGTCGCCGTTTGCCTGGAGTGGGACACAGCCGGTGCGCTCTCTAATTCTCTACGGGAGGTTTTCCAGGGTCCCACTCCAGACGTCTAGCTGGCGCGCTACTACTCCAGACGCACATCGCTCCCTATCCTACGGGGGGATGCGCGCTCTTCAAGCCGACGCGCCCCACTCCAGACGTCTAGCTGGCGCGCTACTACTCCAGACGCACATCGCTCCCTATCCTACGGGGGGATGCGCGCTCTTCAAGCCGACGCGCCCCACTCCAGACGTCTAGCTGGCGCGCTACTACTCCAGACGCACATCGCTCCCTATCCTACGGGGGGATGCGCGCTCTTCAAGCCGACGCGCCCCACTCCAGACGTCTAGCTGGCGCGCTACTACTCCAGACGCACATCGCTCCCTATCCTACGGGGGGATGCGCGCTCTTCAAGCCGACGCGCCCCACTCCAGACGTCTAGCCGGCGCGCTACTACTCCAGACGCACATCGCTCCCTATCCTACGGGGGGATGCACGCTCTTCAAGCCGACGCGCCCCACTCCAGACGTCTAGCCGGCGCGCTACTACTCCAGACGCACATCGCTCCCTATCCTACGGGGGGATGCGCGCTCTTCAAGCCGACGCGCCCCACTCCAGACACGCTACTACTCCAGACGCGCTACTACTCCAGACGCGCTACTACTCCAGACGCGCTCCACTCCAGACCCCCGAGCCGGCGCGCTCTTCTAGCCGGCGCGCTACTACTCCAGACGCGCTACTACTCCAGACGCGCTACTACTCCAGACGCGCTCCACTCCAGACCCCCGAGCCGGCGCGCTCTTCTAGCCGGCGCGCTACTACTCCAGACGCGCTCCTACTCCAGACGCGCTCCTACTCCAGACGCGCATCGCTTCCTAATTCTCTACGGGAGGATGCGTCTCTCCGAGCCGGCGCACTCTCCGAGCCGGCGCGCTCTTCAAGCCGACGCGCCCTACTCCAGACGTCTATCCGGCGCGCTACTACTCCAGACGCGCATCGCTTCCTAATTCTCTACGGGAGGATGCGTCTCTCCGAGCCGGCGCGCTCTTCGAGCCGGCGCGCTCTTCAAGCCGACGCGCTCCACTCCAGACCCCGAGCCGGCGCGCTCTTCAAGCCGACGCGCATCGCTTCCTAATCCTCTAAGGGAGGATGCGTCTCTCCGAGCCGACGCGCTCCACTCCAGACGTCTAGCCTGCGCGCTCCTACTCCATCCCTGTAAGCAGCTCTAGCCCTCGCCCTGTCCAAGGCCTTAACCCTGTTTTTTCTGTCCCTGTCTCCAGCCCGCCTCCGCGGGCCTCTGTCCCTGTTCCCCTCTCCATTGCCCCTGTTCCTGCCCTGTCCTTTGCCCTGGCCCAGTCCCTTAGCCTTCCCCGTAGCCTGCTCGCCTCTTAAAGGCACAGTGCCTCATTTTTCCCTTTTTCCTTGTTTCCAGTATTTTGTGTTCTCCCTTAAAGGGACAGTGCCGCTTTTTGTTTGTATTCAATAAATGCCCTGTTCTTGGCTTACTCTCATACCTGTCTTGTGTTGTGCGATTGGGGTCGGTTACAAACCATAACACATCTCCTCCCCCCCTCCCCAATGTGTCCTGTTGTGCTGTAGTTTTCTTTACATAGTAATGTAGTAATGATCGTTGCATAGATAGTGAGAGGGGTATTCTCAGTATTCTCTCTCTCTACACACTTGAACGTGTGCGACACAGATCGGATAGTGGGTCGTGAGACTAAACACCAGTATTTATTCCCATCCGTATCTGTTAAAGGTAGTGTGAGCACCTCCATGCTGTTCTTGTTCTGCTGCCAGGTGCAAAGCATGCTGGGTAGAGATGGAAGTGTGTTGAACTAGTTTCCTGCCGTTAGTCATGTGACTTCCTGGCTCCTCTTGTCTCCATGTGTATTAATACATTTAACACTAAACTACATCAGGATGTGTGACCAAGTTGTTACTTCCAGCATGGCGGTGAAAGTGTGTGTGTATGGTATGTACAGTGTGTGTGTGTGTGTGTGTGTGTGTGTGTGTGTGTGTGTGTGTGTGTGTGTGTGTGAGAGAGTGTGTGTGTGTGTGTGCGTGTGTGTGTGTGTGAGAGTGTGTGATTGTGTGTGTGTGAGAGTGTGTGAGTGTGTGTGTGTGTGTGAGAGTGTGTGTGTGTATGAGAGTGTGTGTGTGTGTGTGAGAGTGTGTGTGAGAGAGTGTTTGTGTGCGTGTGTGTGTGAGAGCATGTGTGTGTGTGTGTGTGTGTGTGTGTGTGTGAGAGAGTGTGTGTGTGCGCTGCAGGGAGCATTAGGGTCTTTTCAGAGACAATGTGACCAGGACCTGCTCTATGGAACACAGTATTGTACAATGTCTTGTGCTGCACAGTGACAGCTGTTCAAACTGAACTGTGAACAGTGCTGTAGCCACGCCTCCAATAGAAACCTCCAATAACCACGCCTCCAATAGAAACCTCCAATAACCATGCCCCCAATAGAAACCTCCAATCACCACACCATGTAATATGACCATAGACTGTTACACGGTGTAATATGACCATATACTGTTACACTGTGTAATATGACCATAGACTGTTACGCTGTGTAATATGACCATATACTGTTATGCTGTGTAATATCACCATAGACTGTTACACTGTAATATGACCATATACTGTTACACTGTAATATCACCATAGACTGTTACACTGTAATATGACCATAGACTGTTACACTGTAATATCACCATAGACTGTTACACTGTAATATGACCATAGACTGTTACACTGTAATATGACCATAGACTGTTACGCTGTGTAATATGACCATAGACTGTTACAATATGTAATATCTCTTTGATGTCCCTACCCAGAGCTCGGATAGGAGTGGGTCTGAGGCGGCCAGAGGATGCAGAGCGTAGGGGTCTTGAGGATGTGTCAGAAGATGTAGGGGTCTTGAGGGTGTGTAGTTAGAAGATGCAGAGTGTAGGGGTCTTGAGGGTGTGTAGTTAGAAGATGCAGAGCGTAGGGGTCTTGAGGGTGTGTAGTTAGAAGATGCAGAGCGTAGGGGTCTTGAGGGTGTGTAGTTAGAAGATGCAGAGCGTAGGGGTCTTGAGGGTGTGTAGTTAGAACATGCAGAGCGTAGGGGTCTTGAGGGTGTGTAGTTAGAAGATGCAGAGCGTAGGGGTCTTGAGGGTGTGTAGTTAGAGGATGCAGAGCGTAGGGGTCTTGAGGGTATGTAGTTAGAAGATGCAGAGTGTAGGGGTCTTGAGGGTATGTAGTTAGAAGATGCAGAGCGTATGAATGAATGAATGAATGACTTTATTTGACAATATAAAAATAACATGTGACAGAAAGCACAGTCAGGAGATACTGCCAAGGATGAACACAAAAAAGCTCAGAGCTTATTTCCATTGTGGTCCTTGTAGGGGAATGAGATGCTTAGACATGCATCATACAGACATGACATCACAACACATCACATATACCATTTATATACATAACAGACTCATAAACATGCAAGGGTGCCTTTTTGCTGAGTGTCTAGGTTAATTATAGTCGGTAAATAATGTATAGGTAAATAATAATAGCGTAGGGGTCTTGAGGGTGTGTAGTTAGAAGATGCAGAGCGTAGGGGTCTGAGGGTGTGTAGTTAGAAGATGCAGAGCGTAGGGGTCTTGAGGGTGTGTAGTTAGAGACCATTGACTGGAGCCGTTCCCTTCGCTGTGTGATATGCCAGGTTGAGGAACTCGAAGCGGATTCGTGCGGCGATGGGGAGCCAGTGCAGGTCCCTGAGAAGTGGGCTAACATGGGCTGACTTTAAAGGGGAACTATCTTATAAATGGCCTTTTTGAGTGTTTAGCATTGTTTCCTAGCTATGTGAACTTATATTAATATGATCTATGTCTCAAAATTCTCATATTGGCGCATTCTTCCAATTCTCCTCTCACAATATTCACCCTCACTGAACTGAGTCGTTTGAAAATGTGCCTATATGTGATGTCATATAGTCACTGCTGCATGTTAATGTTCAGGCGAACACGGCCACACACAGTGGTTTAGGAGCCCAGGCTCAAAACAGCTCGAAATCTTGAGGTAGAAAAATGCTGTTTTTGAGGACTTGCTTAGAAATACAAAACAATGAATAAAAAAAATATATATATTACAGAGGTGTTCCATAGACTCACAGGAATTGTGTAAAAGTGCCCAAATAGTGAAAGAAATAGTAAAATAGTTCCCCTTTAATAGGTTTGAGATCAGACGAGCGGGCGGCTGTGTTCTGGATGAGTTGAAGAGGTTTGATGGTGACGGTCGTAGACCAGCTAGCAGTGCATTGCAGTAGTCGAGGCGAGACATGACTGTTGATTGGACGAGGAGTTGGGTGGCTTCTTTTGTCAGGAAGGAGCGGATGCTCATTATGTCTCCTCCAACGTCTGTTCCAAACTGAAACGATTCAATTCACACACACATACATGGACAGATATATATACACACACACACACACACTCATACACACACTTGGACGTACACACACACACAAATCCTCAGATGTTCACGCATACACATACTGTACATGCACTCACACACACACTTGAATGTACCACGCACGCACGCACGCACGCACACACGCACGCACACACACACACACACACACACACACACACACACACACACACCTCCCTCCAGGGTCTTCTGGTATAATATATGACTAATGGAGCCACTTTGGGCTTTTCTCTTTGTTTATGGACCAAATAAAGTGCTGGGTAAACTATACGCTCTGTGTGTGTGTGTGTTTGTGCGTGTGTGTGCGTGCGTGTGCATGTACCTCGTTTATGTGAAAAATCTGGACAATTTCAAGACACACACCAAATGAGGACATTTTTGACATCCTGATTTTGTTTGATTGTAGTGTACTGGTTATGGCTATAGATATGGATATGGATATAGTTATGGATATGGTTATTCTTATGGCTATGGTTATGGTTATGGCTATGGTTATTGGTATGGCTATGGTTATGATTATGCTATGGTTATGGTTATTGATATGGTTATGGTTATTGTTATCGTTATGGTTATGGTTATGTTAAGGTTATGTTATGGCTATGGTTATGGTCATGGTTATGGTTATGGTAAGGTTATGGCTATGGTTATTGTTATGGATATGGTTATGGTTATGTTAAGGTTATGGTTATGGCTATGGTTATGTTAAGGTTATGGTTATTTTAAGGTTAAGGTTAGTTGCAGAATGTATGTAAGTGTATGTAATGTCCCCATATTTCAACAAGTGTGTGTCTGTCTTTCAGCATATAATGTAGTACATAATGGCCATCAAATGAGTGCATGTGCATGTTTGTGTTTGTGCGTGTGTGCGTGTGTGTGTGTGTGTTTGTGTATAAACTGATAACGTAACATTATTTAGACAACAGCTCATACCTTCCACTCAAACTCAGTTCTCTCTTTTCATTCATCCCCTCTTCTCTCTTCCCTCATACATATCCACAGACTCCGATCATGGTATTCTATACCACACACCCTGACACAGACAATACAAACACCCACGTCCACACACCAGTACATAAATCCACGGACACCAATGATGGAAATAAGCCTATGGCGTTATTGTGGTTTTTTTGTTAAATCCTATTGGTTAGGACTCCCCAGTGGCGCACCACATACTGCCTCGCAGACCCACGCGGCCGACCCGGGTTCGCCTCCCGCTCCCGGACGGATTTGCCGCATGTCCTCCCCCACATCTTTTCCCGTTCTCGCTCTCCTCTGTCGGTCATGTCTGACCAATAAAGCTGGAAAACCGCTAAAAATAAATCTTTAATATATATATATATATATATATATATATAATCCTATTGGTAAATGGTGGGCCGATATGTATACCTGTTCAATTGTGTATGTGACCAGGCACAGACAATAAGGACTTGTCAAGCAAGCGTCACATTTTGTTTTATGAACAACTTTTACATTATATGAAAGTACAGGTTCTTACCTTCAAAATAAGCCATCACTTATCACACGGATACTTTTCAATCTATGTCTTATGAACCATGACACTAACACAATTCCTATTTGAGAGCCAGAGGGCCTCAAAAGAACTGAGCCATTATCTTACCTATGCATAATAGTGGTGTAACGGTACACAGCAGCCACGGTTCGGTACGTACCTCGGTATTGGGGTCACGGTTCGGTACGAGTTCGGTACAACAGAAAATAAATATTTATAATTATTATTATTAATATAATAATCTTTTTAAATAAAACATAAAAAAAATATTATATATTATATTTATGATAATTATTATAATTATTATTATTAAATAGAATAATTTTCTATAGGCTTGCCGTGGTAGTCAGTGATACTGGTGTCATTCTGTGTTCAGGCATCCAGAGTAAATGAATTGCCTAGTGCCCCTTTAACAATTTATAGGCTTGCTAAGTTTCACTTTCACTTCTAGAGAGTTTTTAACTTGTGAAGCTGAGACTGAAGACTAGAGAACAGATGACATGTTACACAACAATGGCAGAGGATTATTTGGATTTTAAACACAATAGCAGTTCAACTGGAGACTGGAGAGGAGCTCAGATGAATGTATCTTTTTTTTATTTGATCAGCGTGAGTCCGGCGGGGGAGAATGTTGTTGTTGTTTGTTGGCGACGCGCGTGTGTGTGTGTGTGTTGGCGATGCGCGGCGTGTGTGTGTGTTGGCGACGCGCGGCGTGTGTGTGTGTTGGCGACGCGCGTGTGTGTGTTGGCGATGCGGTGTGTGTGTGTGTGTTGGTGCTGGTATGTTTGCGCTGAGGCATATTCGTCGTAGGCTGCATGACATGTACCGCACCGTGACGGCCGTACCGTAGATTCGCGGGACGAATACACGTACCGTTACACCCCTAATTCATAATAGACTACTCTACCCAGAAATCAGTGCTATTATACTGTAACCCCCCTCCTACCCCTCAGAGTCGGAGGGCAGCCATCCTGGCTTTGGTTATTCTGATGAGAGTATTCTGCCAATGAGAGAGAGCTAGTCAAGATTCAAGATTTTATTATAATATAAGTACAAGATAGAGGTCAAAACAAATACTATAAAAAATATATTATACACAACTGTACAAAATGCAAACATTTGGTAAAAATGTAGTGCAAACTGCAAAGTAAAAAAATATGATGTGTTTAATGACTTAAACAAGTGTGTACAATCAACAGTTATTTACTATGTTGGCCCTGTATTCTGATGTGTGTTCATGCAGGGAATGTCATACATTCTTGTGGACCTATACAACGGAGACAAGAGTCTGTGATCCAACCCTAACTATGTGACTGATACCTATTTCTTATTTGGTCTTGTGTATTCTGCCGCTATTTCTGAAGAAGCATTCTCATTGATGTAGTGATGACATAAAAGAGGCTTACAGTGCACAAAAGTTACCATAGCTCAGTGTATGTACGCTGTCTCTATGTGTTCGGGAGACTCAGGTGCATAAAAACCTGATTATAATCATGTCTCACTCTCAACCACAGCATGAGCTGTGAGTGAATTACGCGAAGGGGAGCATTATGGCAGGAGACTTATTTTACGAAAAAGAGTGAGACACAGGCTGAAGTGGCAATTTTTCAAAGTAAAATACCCGGAAGTCAAATTCCTTGTGCCTCCCTAGGTAACTGACAGAGTTGGCGCATCAGTGCATGAAAAGATTGCATCAAGTTCAAGGTCATAAAAAAATGTATTTGTAATATTTCGTTCCAATATTTTTTTATGAATACCACTATTACCACAAAAAAAGACACAAAGGGCCACTGGCACTTATATGCATATGTATTGGGATTGCCCACCAGTAGCCCCCTTCTGGAGGTCAATAACGGACAAACTTTCAGATCTATGTGGCTTAACAATCCCATTCACAGCTGTTACACTACTCCTGAACGATATAACAACACTAACCGCGTCCATACAACAAAAAAGGGTTATCCTAGCAGGCGTCACAGCAGCGAAGAAGCTGATAGCATTGAGATGGAAGGAGTCTGAGAAGCTCACAGTGATTAACTGGTCCCTAACACTGATGGATGTGATTTATCTTGAGATATCCACGGCGCGGGTGATTGGGGTGGGACAGGCTGGGATTGAACTGTGGGTCGCAGCAGCTGAAAAGGTCAGAACCGCGGTGTGCGGCTGAGCGGGGTTGGGGTGCTTGTCCGGGGGAGTCCGGCGGTCTCGTGGGAGGGGGAGGAGGAAATGTCTTGTTTGTCTTGTCTTTTGTGTTGTCCTCCTTAACTTTAACTGGGGGGATTTTATTGTGGGGGAGCTATTTTGCTATTTCTTTCACTATTTGGGCACTTTTACACGGTTCCTGTAAGTCTATGGAACACCTCTGTAGGTTTTTGTTTTTCAAAAAGGTTATTTTTTTTGTATTTCTAGTCAAGTACTCAAAAGCAGCATTTTTCTACCTCAAGATCTTAAGCCGTTTTGAGGCTGGGCTCCAACCACTGTGTGGCCTGGTGGCAATTGCCACATTGTTATGCAGCTGAGAAATCTCTGACATCACTGATATGCACATTTTAAGATGACTCAGTTCGGTGAGGGTGAATATTGTGAGGGGAATTGGAAGAATGCGCCAATATGAGAATTAGAGACATAAGTCTTATTAATATAAATCCACACGGCCGGGAAACGGTGCTGAATACTGGGAAAGGCCATTTATAAGATAGTACCCCTTTAAAATTTTAAATGTTGTACTCTGTTTTTATAATTAGTTATTTCTGTTATTATTACTGTTGCTGTTATCTCCCTGTGAAGTTCTGTGTATTATTATTATGGTTATTGTGTTGTCTTGTTTTCATGTAAAATAATAATTAAAAAAATTGATAAAAAAAAAGACACAAAACGCGATTTTTCTATTATTTCTATGTGTTCAGTTTAATATTCCTGCATTTACTAAATCACACTTAATTGACTGCAAATCTGGGTACAGCAGATTCTCTCTCTCTCTCTCTCTCTCTCTCTCTCTCTCTCTCTCTCTCTCTCTCTCTCTCTCTCTCTCTCTCTCTCTCTCTCTCTCTCTCTCTCCTCTCTCTGAGCAGCACGGTGGTGTAGAGCAGCACAGTGGTGTAGTGGTTAACACTGTCGCCTTACAGCAAGAAGGTCCAGGGTTCGATTCCCGCTTGGGGACCAGGTTTCCATGATGCCAGGTACCCAGGTGGGGTATCTCCCAGGCCTTTCTGTGTGGAGTTTGCATGTTCTCCCTGTGCTCGCAAGGGTTTCCCCCCCGATAAGATAAACCCAATGGAAAAACATGCACAACAACAGATCGCTAACGCTGTGGCGTCCTTGACGAAGACGGACAGGAGCACTTGGATTGGTCCCCGGGGCGCGGCTCACGTTGACGCCCTATCTGCTCCTGCTGCCCATGGGGGGAAGAACGACGGGATGGGTTAGGCGCAGAGACTCTATCGCATCGGCGACTAAGAAAAGACAATGCATGTGTGTGTGTGTATCCCGGTGTGTGTGTGCCGCTCCAATTGCATGTCCAGTTTGTTGCATGCAGATTAAATACCCCCTAAAGAGGTCCTGCATTATTATACTCTCTCCTCTCTCTCTCTCTCTCTCTCTCTCTCTCTCTCTCTCTCTCTCTCTCCCCCCCTCTCTCTCTCCCCCCCCTCTCTCTCTCTCTCCTCTGTCTCTCTCTCTCTCACCCTCTCTTTATAGTCATAGAAACCTGTGTAGCTGAAGCAACATGGTTCAGTTGAGGTGTCATCACAGCCACTAGCAGATAGTTATCTGTGAAAATGAACAATGATATCCAACTACAGTTCAATCGCTGTTCAATTTGGACTCTTGGAATAATAGTCTAATAGGCCTATCAATAAACAATCAAACTAACCCCAACCCAAAGAACAGAACTAAAGTGTACAAACTTAGATATAAAGAGAACGACACGTGGCACTCAGTATAATTCACATCAGACGCTGGGGTGCTTGTAAAGATACATCTACAACATATTGTTACGATTGCGTACGATAAAGTATAATAACAAATTAATTTGTTATGCAAAATTAGCCCCATTTTTGCCCAATGCATAATGGTTACGAGTGTTGTGATGCCATAAGAACACCCAAACAACATGTCCAGAGGAGGAATGAGAGAGAGGCTTTGTGGCCTCAAAGGCTTGACGACAGGTGGATTCAACCTCGATCCAAATACTGCACATTTGGAAAAGAAAAAACGAAGTGATTGACTCAATAATTGACCAAAGGTACCACCAGCATTTGAAAGTTTCATCTCATTCTGGCGGACAACCTCAAGAGAATACAGACCTTTAGCACATTGCATTACACTATTGATTTTCAAAGATTTGAACATTACATTCGTCGAAGCTTGAGAAGTTTGTTGGTTGACAGCAGCCAAACCGTTTATTAAAATAGAAATCCTTTCTTCGGTTTGTGTATCTCAAGCTTCTTACCACTTTGTGAGTGAAAAAGACTCAATTTCGGAGGGAAGAGCTGTAGTAATCAAATTACTTCTTAGACACACCCTCCCTCAGGTTCAGCCTATCAGTTAAACCATGTCTAAGATCCAATCACGTTGTCTTACTTTTCATCATCATCCAATCGTATTCCAATCAATCGCTTTTTAATACAGCAGTGTTTTGACAGCTGTCCGTAGCTGCCCTACGGCCTGTGATTTGATTTGATTTTTATCTATCTCGAACAACCATAAACACACAAACTTAAAATAACAAACATTTACAAAAACTAAATAAAAATAAAATAAAAAACTAAATAAAATACAAATAAAATATATCTTCCTAGACATGGAAGCAATTGTCAACATAGCTCAAGACAAATGGTTTTCTTCGAGAAGGGACAGAAAGAAGCCAATCTTATCTGGTCCTGCCCCTTCCTTACAATATCATATTTAGGGATGTTCGATATTGGCTTTTTTACCAATATCCGATATACCGATATTGTCCAACTCTTAATTTCCGATACCGATATCAACCGATACCGATATATGCAGGGTCCCCCCCCCCCCCCCAAAAAACACAACATTATGCATACTTTTCACAATAAATAAAATAAGAATTTGTTCTTACTTGCTTGCCTGGGTAAATAAAGGTTAAATAAATGTAAAAATAAATAAATTGAAAACCGATAC
The DNA here is from genome assembly GCF_963971535.1 of Notolepis coatsorum. NCBI lineage: Eukaryota > Metazoa > Chordata > Actinopteri > Aulopiformes > Paralepididae > Notolepis > Notolepis coatsorum. Next base: position 22,490,857 of record NC_140182.1, read on the forward strand.
CGATAATTTCCGATATTACATTTTAATGCCAATATCGGCCGATAATATCGGTAGGCCGATAATATCGGACATCCCTAATATGTAATAAATGATCTATCAATATCAAACAATAATATACCTATCCACTACAGCAGGGGTGCCCAACCTTTTTTGAACCAAGATCTACTTTTTAATTTACCACCTAGCCGAGAGCTACCAGCCAAAAAGATAAATAAATAATTACAAAAATACTAGTTCACGTTATTTTCAAGCTCCTCTAACTTATACTTATTTGTTGTCATAGCGCCACTATCTGGCGACATGGGTGCATGGCCTCGCCTGAGTAGTGGGGGACCAGAGTAATAATCAGAATAGTAATAATCCTTATCAATAAAATGGGGTTCCAGCAGCTCGGACCCCTCATTACAATTCCGCTGAAACAGCGCAAAATACTTACAGATGGGACCCAGGAAGTATAAAGAACATCAGTGCATTTGCCAGTTACATGTTTAGCTTAGCTTCTAGTCCGTCCTGCAGTGGTGTAAATGAAAGAGCTGTGGCTTGTAATCAGGACGTGGGACAAAGGGTTAGGGTTACACTCGATAATACAAGAAGCCACTTCCCCCGGCACCTTAATATGGATATTATTGCATATGATCATACGTCGTATGGCCCTTCCCCTAGCTACACGTAGCCTATGCTAGCATTGTTTATTAGGATAGTTTAGTTCCAGGCTCTGTGGTTCTGATATGTTCTGTGACTATTCCTCTCCACCCAACCTGCCGGGTCATAGTGTAGGCTAACGCTGTGTGCCGGATCCGGTACAGATTACATACTGAAGCTGGGAGCCAGTAGAGTGCTGTCGTCAAGAAGAGACAGATTAAACACTGAGGCTGGGAGACAGTAGAGTGCTGTCGTCAAGAAGAGACAGATTAAACACTGAGGCTGGGAGACAGTAGAGTGCTGTCCTCAAGAAGAGACAGATTAAACACTGAGGCTGGGAGACAGTAGAGTGCTGTCATCAAGAAGAGACAGAACACTGAGGCTGGGAGACAGTAGAGTGCTGTCGTCAAGAAGAGACAGATTAAACACTGAGGCTGGGAGACAGTAGAGTGCTGTCATCAAGAAGAGACAGTTTAAACCCTGAGGCTGGGAGACAGTAGAGTGCTGTCATCAAGAAGAGACAGATTAAACACTGAGGCTGGGAGACAGTAGAGTGCTGTCGTCAAGAAGAGACAGAACACTGAGGCTGGGAGACAGTAGAGTGCTGTCGTCAAGAAGAGACAGATTAAACCCTGAGGCTGGGAGACAGTAGAGTGCTGTCATCAAGAAGAGACATATTAAACACTGAGGCTGGGAGACAGTAGAGTGCTGTCCTCAAGAAGAGACAGATTAAACCCTGAGGCTGGGAGACAGTAGAGTGCTGTCCTCAAGAAGAGACAGATTAAACACTGAGGCTGGGAGACAGTAGAGTGCTGTCCTCAAGAAGAGACAGATTAAACCCTGAGGCTGGGAGACAGTAGAGTGCTGTCGTCAAGAAGAGACAGATTAAACACTGAGGCTGGGAGACAGTAGAGTGCTGTCGTCAAGAAGAGACAGATTAAACACTGAGGCTGGGAGACAGTAGAGTGCTGTCGTCAAGAAGAGACAGAACACTGAGGCTGGGAGACAGTAGAGTGCTGTCGTCAAGAAGAGACAGATTCAACCCTGAGGCTGGGAGACAGTAGAGTGCTGTCGTCAAGAAGAGACAGATTAAACACTGAGGCTGGGAGACAGTAGAGTGCTGTCCTCAAGAAGAGACAGATTAAACACTGAGTCTGGGAGACAGTAGAGTGCTGTCGTCAAGAAGAGACAGATTAAACACTGAGTCTGGGAGACAGTAGAGTGCTGTTGTCAAGAAGAGACAGAACACTGAGGCTGGGAGACAGTAGAGTGCTGTCGTCAAGAAGAGACAGATTAAACCCTGAGGCTGGGAGACAGTAGAGTGCTGTCGTCAAGAAGAGACAGATTAAACACTGAGGCTGGGAGACAGTAGAGTGCTGTCGTCAAGAAGAGACAGAACACTGAGGCTGGGAGACAGTAGAGTGCTGTCGTCAAGAAGAGACAGATTAAACCCTGAGGCTGGGAGACAGTAGAGTGCTGTCGTCAAGAAGAGACAGATTAAACACTGAGGCTGGGAGACAGTAGAGTGCTGTCATCAAGAAGAGACAGATTAAACCCTGAAGCTGGGAGACAGTAGAGTGCTGTCCTCAAGAAGAGACAGATTAAACCCTGAAGCTGGGAGACAGTAGAGTGCTGTCCTCAAGAAGAGACAGATTAAACCCTGAAGCTGGGAGACAGTAGAGTGCTGTCGTCAAGAAGAGATAGATTAAACCCTGAGGCTGGGAGACAGTAGAGTGCTGTCGTCAAGAAGAGACAGATTAAACCCTGAGGCTGGGAGACAGTAGAGTGCTGTCGTCAAGAAGAGACAGATTAAACCCTGAGGCTGGGAGACAGTAGAGTGCTGTCCTCAAGAAGAGACGGATTAAACCCTGAGGCTGGGAGACAGTAGAGTGCTGTCGTCAAGAAGAGACAGATTAAACCCTGAGGCTGGGAGACAGTAGAGTGCTGTCCTCAAGAAGAGACAGATTAAACACTGAGGCTGGGAGACAGTAGAGTGCTGTCCTCAAGAAGAGACAGATTAAACACTGAGGCTGGGAGACAGTAGAGTGCTGTCCTCAAGAAGAGACAGATTCAACACTGAGGCTGGGAGACAGTAGAGTGCTGTCCTCAAGAAGAGACAGATTAAACACTGAGTCTGGGAGACAGTAGAGTGCTGTCCTCAAGAAGAGACAGATTAAACACTGAGGCTGGGAGACAGTAGAGTGCTGTCCTCAAGAAGAGACAGATTAAACACTGAGGCTGGGAGACAGTAGAGTGCTGTCGTCAAGAAGAGACAGAACACTGAGGCTGGGAGACAGTAGAGTGCTGTCGTCAAGAAGAGACAGATTAAACACTGAGGCTGGGAGACAGTAGAGTGCTGTCTTCAAGAAGAGACAGATTAAACACTGAGGCTGGGAGACAGTAGAGTGCTGTCGTCAAGAAGAGACAGATTACATACTGAGGCTGGGAGACAGTAGAGTGCTGTCGTCAAGAAGAGACAGAACACTGAGGCTGGGAGACAGTAGAGTGCTGTCCTCAAGAAGAGACAGAACACTGAGGCTGGGAGAGAGTAGAGTGCTGTCGTCAAGAAGAGACAGATTAAACCCTGAGGCTGGGAGACAGTAGAGTGCTGTCGTCAAGAAGAGACAGATTAAACACTGAGTCTGGGAGACAGTAGAGTGCTGTCGTCAAGAAGAGACAGAACACTGAGGCTGGGAGACAGTAGAGTGCTGTCCTCAAGAAGAGACAGATTAAACCCTGAGGCTGGGAGACAGTAGAGTGCTGTCCTCAAGAAGAGACAGATTAAACACTGAGGCTGGGAGACAGTAGAGTGCTGTCCTCAAGAAGAGACAGATTAAACCCTGAGGCTGGGAGACAGTAGAGTGCTGTCCTCAAGAAGAGACAGAACACTGAGGCTGGGAGACAGTAGAGTGCTGTCGTCAAGAAGAGACAGATTAAACACTGAGGCTGGGAGACAGTAGAGTGCTGTCCTCAAGAAGAGACAGAACACTGAGGCTGGGAGAGAGTAGAGTGCTGTCGTCAAGAAGAGACAGATTAAACCCTGAGGCTGGGAGACAGTAGAGTGCTGTCGTCAAGAAGAGACAGATTAAACCCTGAGGCTGGGAGACAGTAGAGTGCTGTCGTCAAGAAGAGACAGATTAAACCCTGAGGCTGGGAGACAGTAGAGTGCTGTCCTCAAGAAGAGACAGATTAAACCCTGAGGCTGGGAGACAGTAGAGTGCTGTCGTCAAGAAGAGACAGAACACTGAGGCTGGGAGACAGTAGAGTGCTGTCGTCAAGAAGAGACAGAACACTGAGGCTGGGAGACAGTAGAGTGCTGTCGTCAAGAAGAGACAGATTAAACCCTGAGGCTGGGAGACAGTAGAGTGCTGTCGTCAAGAAGAGACAGATTAAACCCTGAGGCTGGGAGACAGTAGAGTGCTGTCGTCAAGAAGAGACAAATTAAACACTGAGGCTGGGAGACAGTAGAGTGCTGTCCTCAAGAAGAGACAGATTAAACCCTGAGGCTGGGAGACAGTAGAGTGCTGTCGTCAAGAAGAGACAGAACACTGAGGCTGGGAGACAGTAGAGTGCTGTCGTCAAGAAGAGACAGAACACTGAGGCTGGGAGACAGTAGAGTGCTGTCGTCAAGAAGAGACAGAACACTGAGGCTGGGAGACAGTAGAGTGCTGTCGTCAAGAAGAGACAGAACACTGAGGCTGGGAGACAGTAGAGTGCTGTCGTCAAGAAGAGACAGATTAAACCCTGAGGCTGGGAGACAGTAGAGTGCTGTCGTCAAGAAGAGACAGATTAAACCCTGAGGCTGGGAGACAGTAGAGTGCTGTCGTCAAGAAGAGACAAATTAAACACTGAGGCTGGGAGACAGTAGAGTGCTGTCCTCAAGAAGAGACAGATTAAACACTGAGGCTGGGAGACAGTGCTGTTTCAGTTTCATTTAGGGCTGTCCCCGACTAAGGATTTGGATGGTCGATTAGGATTGGCCAAAATTTGCCGTTAGTCGACTATTGGTCGACTTAAAAAAAATAAATAAAAAAAAAAAAAAGTATAATATTTTTTTCCCCATTTGGGCTGTGGGGGGTGCTTAATGTCTGAAGGAGTCGACTAAAGGCTTCTTGTCCTCTGCAAAAGCATGCAATTGGTCCACTGATGGATACATCTTGATATTTGTCTAGTATAGTGTGTTCATTAGATGGGTGAAATCCTCTTTCAGTGCCTCTGTGCCTGTTTTCGTAGGCAGTTAGCCTCTGGTATGCGTGCCATTAGCGTTAGCCACGCTTCTATGCCTCTTTTCTTTTGAGAGAGTCAACCGCTTTAAGTACCTCGGAGCCTACATATCCGAGGACTTGACATGGACCACACACATTGACAGTGTTGTGAAGAAGGCACAACAACACCTCTACTTCCTCAGGCGCCTAAGGAAGTTCCAAGTCAGTCAGAAGATCCTTAAGAACTTCTACTCATGTACAATAGAGAGCATCTTGACTGGCAACATCACCTCCTGGTTTGGGAATAGCACTGCACAAGACCGAAGCAGACTACAAAGAGTGACACGTTCAGCCGAACGCACAATTGGAGGGGGGCTCCCCACCCTCCAGAACATTTACAACAAGCGTTGCAAGGGCAAGGCTAAGAGAATCATTAAAGACTCCAGTCACCCGAACAACTGCCTCTTTGAACTGCTGCGGTCAGGCAAGCAATACCGGAGTCTCAAGGCGAGCACAGAAAGACTCAGAAGAAGCTTCTATCCCCAGGCCATCAGGCTGCTAAACGAACAATGAACACTACACAACAACAACCATCAAACGCACATAGCACACACATCCACACGCACACACTCACTTTAAACAAACACACTGTAGCACCCACTCCACACACTTTATAGCACACACCCACTTTAAACAAACACACTGTAGCACCCACTCCCCACACTTTATATTTATTGATGAAGGATTGCACTACAACTCGTACACCTTACTGTAAATTGTACCTAAATTGTACCTCATCCCATTTCTGCTTTGCACTATATAGTACTGTACATTAGTACACTGCATAGTATTGTATATTATATGGTAACTCAGTTACGTCTATTCTGCATCGAACACTGTACATATGTCTATACTGAACACTGTGACCTCATTTTCTACTTCTAAATTACATACTATGTTATTTGATACTATCTTGTCTAGCACAGTCTCTGGAGCGTAACAGTAAGAAGCATTTTGTATGAAAGTATTCTGTACTTCTTCGGTGGAGATTTCGGTGACAGAAAACACAAAAGCAGTCAAGGCGAACGAAGGTATCATGACAGTGATGGGAGAAGAGATGGAAAAAGTTAAAGATGAATACCGGAGGGAAATAAAATTGCTTAAAAACGAAGTGATGGAGAGGCAACTAGAAACCCATCGTTACCACAGGCGGAATAACATCCGCATAGTGGGGCTTGATGAATCAGTGAACTGCGATGACATCAACTTTCCAAACGAGTTATCAACGATTTTGAATAACTCCGATCCAAACAAAGTGCCAGAAGTGGAACAAGTTTACAGAATTGGTTCCCAGGGGCAAAATATCAACGGGCCGAGAGTCATCATTGTCACTCTGCGGAAAACTACAACAAGGGATGAAATCATCAAATATGCTCGCAACCAACGTGGGAAGATGAAGTATGGTGATAAACCAATATTTATCTACGAAGATTTGAGCAGAGAGGCCATCATCCGACGTCAACCATACAAAGTTGTGATGCAAAAGCTGTACACAGCCGGCCACAAGCCAAGGCTAGCATATCCGGCGCTGTTATCATTCTTGGACAATAACGGCCGCAGGTCAGGTCCATTTACACCCTTCGATGCTGAGGATTTCCTGATTCAAAATGCAGCAAATAACCCAAAGCATGACGGAAATGCCGGAATCAGTTAAGCCTCTCTCTAAATATATACCAGTGTAGGAATGACTTTATTGTGTTCATCAATGAGGTCATTCCACCAGTGTTGGAATAACATTGCTGTGTTCATCAAAGTAGCAAACGATATGCAAGTCGTCTATAACAATGTTTACTGTGTATAATACGATTCATAATACATTATAATTTCAGTCTCTGGTCTCTGAGGGGACAAATAAATAAATATCAATGCAAAAAGATCTATCTGGAATATTCTGGGTTTATCGCTCAAATGCCCTGGGTCTCTTAGATCATTCTGGAATGTAAAAGAGTCTAGGCACTAGTATATTCTACAACCTTCTAGAATATAAGGCACCATGACAACGAAGTAAAATAGTCTAGGCACTAGTATATTCTACAACCTTCTAGAATATAAGGCACCATGACAACGAAGCATACAACTCTAACAATAACATTCGGTGTGCATACACATAGCATATATAAATTAAATGAAGTGCAATCAGCCCTTAATAATACTTTAAAATTATCCACACATAAACGTATGGGCACAGCAAGGTTATTCTAACAATTTAAGTAATCACTCCATTAAAGGCACATTGAAGCGCTAAAAGGCGCTGCTTTTCTATCTTATCTAATCAGTTAAATCGGTTCTAGTGGCTTCTCCACGTTGATAATTATTTATCTCTTATTCATTATCTATATCTTTCCATTGATTTTTATTTTATTAAATTTTTTCTTCTCATCACCCTATATTTTTTAAATATAATTTAACTTACATTGTTCTTTTCCAATGTTCTTCACATTAACTCTTTCAGTGCCACTCACGAGATTTCTCGTGTTTTTTTATAGGTGGTTGCTAGCCACTCACGAGATTTCTCGGATTTTTTTTTTTTTTTTTTTTTTTGCGATCTGAAAAATGATTGCATCACCCGAGCCTACCCGAGTATAGCCGAGGGGCGCCGACGATCACTGTGGAAAAAAGCGCCCCCTGTCGTCTCCCAGATGATATAAGTGATTTTGGAATGGACTCAATGAAAATGAATGGGGAAAAAAATCCGGTACTCCACATTTTCCAGTTCACTGATCCAGCCGGGGTTACTAGAGTTCATTCTGGAGCCTCAGATCCCCGCGGATCATGGAGTTCTACTGTATCGCGTTGGATCCATACACGTATCGATTTTTTCGAATGGTGATCAGGAATTGGAATATACCAGTTGGATACCATCTGATGTCAGGTAAGGACTCTATGTTATCAGTGGTAGGATAATCAGAGTAAGTTTGATGAAGTTATAAGCTGTTTTGTGAAATGTCTTCTTTCGGTTTCACTGTAAAAGTCCGAGAGGAAATCAACAAGGCGATTATCCGCGTGCGGCCATAATGTGCGTGCGTGCACGTATAATATTGATCATCTAGCGTTTATTTGAAAACTATTCATAAAAAGGCCGACGAATATCAACGTTGTGGAATATTCCACTAAAAGACGATTTTCATAGAATGCTCCAGAATGAGCTGTTTTTTATATCAAAACGGGGGCTTTTCTAACTGCTCTGAAACGGCAACGACGCGATAAAAAAACAATCTGCCTTCACAGCACTGACTGGAAAATAGTCTTTGATAATGCGATGGGCAGATTAGACACATAGCCATAATTTAAAACATAGATTAGGCGATATTAACGTTAACATTGGCGCCGATGGTGGCATTCAAGCTGTAAAACGGAAAACCAGGCGTGGCACTGAAAGAGTTAAGGTGTCAATATTACTATATATTTTTTAAATATATTGTAACTTACATTATTCTTTTCCAATGTTCTTCACATTAAGTGTCAATACTGATCTACAATCTTTTCCTTTTTTTTTTCCCTCACACGTTGGTGGAGGGTTCAAAGGAATATGTCGATAAAGGTTTATTCTCTTTTTATTTTATTTTTTATTTTTATCTTTAGTTATTTATCACAATACTTCATTACAGTAAGGGAAGGTGCAAGACCAAAAGCGACATTCTATTGCAATAGAATGGAAATGTTAGATCCTATGGCAATGAGCATAGGAAAATTAGGATTACAATGCTCAGGTTGGGCAATCCGGTGGACCATGGGAGAAAGTCAATCGCGGAGGATGTGTTCTTGGAACACAGGCATGTTCGACTTTCTGGGAGAGGGGAAAATAGGGGATTTTTATTTGTATATATATATGTTTTTAAGCTCAGCTCTCAACGGGACCTCATTAATTGGATGTGCATCTATTGTAGCTTCATACTCCAGAAACATTACCAAAAACTACACGAAAACATGCATAGACTATGGCTAGTTTGAATATAATGGTATGGAACACCGGTGGGATAAACAAACAACACAAGCGCAAAAGCGTGCTTACACTGATGAAAAAAGAACATGTGGACGTGGCACTATTAAGCGAAACGCACATTTTAGAGGGAGACATAAATACGTTAGCGGATAACATATACCATAATATTGGTCACTCTTCTTTTGCTACGAGAACTAGAGGGGTAGCCATAGTCGTCAGACGCAAATTAAATATCGAATTGAAAGGGGTATGGTCGGATGCTGAGGGGCGCATAACTATAGCTAGGATTATACACAATAACAGGAAAATTGCATTGGCAGCGGTATATGCCCCGAATTTGTACGAAGTGGGTTTCTTCACTTCACTAACAGGAGAAATGTTAAACCATCCCGAGTACTCATACATAATAGGTGCGGATTTTAATGCCATTTGGAACCCAAGGATGGACAAAACTTACCTTTCCTTCTCCAGCGAACAAAAGAATTCATCTAAAGCATTAAAAGATTGGTCAAAATCAACAGGAGTAACTGATTTATGGCGTTCACTTAACCCCTTGACCCGCAAGTACTCCTGTCGTTCGGCGAGACACAACACACTATCCAGAATTGATTACGTCTTTGCATCCCCGAGAATATTTGATAAATACGAAGTGGAAATGACACCCAATGCGCTATCAGATCACTGCTACTTAATCCTGAAAGCAACATTTGGTACATTATCTACCCGGGCCCCAAGATGGCGTTTTAATTCGATGCTGCTTAACAACAAGGAATTCATTACACAAATTAAAGAAGCTCTCACAGTATTCCTACAAGTTAATGCTAACTCGGTGCAAGATCCCAGAATATTATGGATGTCGGTAAAGAGTATGATCAAGGATTTCTCGGATAGATTTACCTCCATATTGCGCAAAAATCAAAACACAAAACTGTCTGAAAAAGAAACGCTTTACTCAACGCTTTTTAATTCTTTAAAATACAACAACTCTACTAGACTAGATAACCAAGTTAACATTCTAAAGACCGAGATCAAAGCAATTTACAGACAAAAATCGGAATTGCAAATACGCAGCACTAGACAACAGCAGTACTTCCAAGGTTCTAAACCTAGTCACCTTTTAGCCATGCGACTAAGAATTAATGCAAAATTTGCAGATATAACTGCCATTAGGAAACAACAAGCTCTAGTAACAGAACCCAAAATAATAAACGATACATTCAAAGAATTCTACTCCGATTTATATAACTCAGAAACGACCTTTGATCAAGACAAATTAGACACATATCTTAATCAAATTACTCTCCCTAAACTTACAGATGAAGACGCTAAACAGTTAGAAGTACCGATCACATTAGAAGAACTCAAGAAGGCCATATCCGGAATGAAAAACGGCAAAGCTCCGGGAATTGACGGTATCCCATCAGAAATGTACATTTCTTGCTGGGACATATTTGGACCCTTATTACTAAATATGATCTTATACTCAGTCAAAGAGGGAAGCTTCATCGAACACCAAAATACCGCATTCATTTCAGTTCTTCACAAAAAAGACAAAGACCCCACTGAATGCGGTAGTTACCGTCCTTTAAGCCTCCTCGGAACCGATGTCAAACTGTACTCTAAGATATTAGCCATCAGATTGCAAAAGCATATGACGTCTTTAGTTCATACGGACCAAACAGGCTTCATAAAAGGTCGCCTGATCAATGATAACATAAGGCGAATACTGCACGTACTAGATACAGACAAAGAGGACATCACACCTAAGGCGATACTATCCCTGGATGCTATGAAAGCATTTGACAGGTTGGAATGGTCGTTTCTATGGGCAGTATTGGAAAGGATGGGGTTAGGAAAAGGTTTCATTGATATGATTAAAGTACTATACAAGGACCCATCGGCCATGATTACAACAGGCACAATCATCTCCAAAATCTTTCCGGTATCACGCTCTGCCAGACAGGGTTGCCCTCTTAGTCCCGGACTATTCAATTTATCATTAGAGCCTTTAGCACAATATATAAGACAATCCCAATCCATAGAACCAATCGTAATCAAGGGCACACAACAAAAAATTAGTTTATATGCGGACGACGTAATATTGTTCATGCAAAACCCCAACACCACATTGCCTCATCTGCTCAAGTTGATTGAGAACTTTGGTGATTTATCGGGATTTAAGATAAATTGGCCGAAGTCGGCTTTCCTTCCACTTAACACCCCTGCAAAAAAAGATATAACCCTCCCAGGTGCGATACCGATGGTAAAACATTTCAGATGCTTGGGAGTGGAAATATTCCCCACCATAAGACAAACGGTGAAGCACAATTACACAAAAATACAGAACAAAATCAAGGACGACCTGGACAGGTGGGCAAAACTTAAAAACTCAGTACAGGCAAGGATATCAATAGTTAAGATGGATGTATTACCAAGAATCAATTTCTTCAGCTCAATGCTTCCGTTACCTCCTCCAGAGGGCTACTGGAAAAGATTACAAACCTCCACATACAAATTTATTTGGAATAACAAACCACCTCGCATAAAAAGATCCACCGCACAGAGAAGTAAAGCAGACGGTGGCATGGCAGTCCCAGATTTTTTACAATATTTTAATGCCTTCACATTAAGACCATTGAAGAAGATATGGTTTGACCCCGAGGCTTTGGTATCTTGGAGAAAATTAGAAGAAAACATAGTAGCCCCACAGAGATTGAAAGACATAGCATACACTAAACTTTCAATCAAGCATTGTGAGCGAGAATTTGGCCCAATAATAACCCATGCAATCAGGACATGGCGGGAAACTCAAAGGAAATTTCCTAACAATCAAGTATGGCATAATCACACTCCCATATTCAATAACAATGCTCTCTTAATGGGAAAACGACCTATAAGATTCCCTGTATGGGAAGAAAGAGGCATACACTCATTAGGGGATATTTTTAATAACAAGGGCCTCTGTAGTTATGTCGAAATATGCATAAAGTTTAACCTCACAGAGTCCACATGGCTTTTTTACATACAGTTAAAACTTTGTATGAGATCCCACGGTGTTCCATTACACATACCAATTGAACACCACAGATACCACAAATTTTTCTATGACAGAAATACATTGGGAGGTTTTGTATCAGGTTTTTATTCACAATTACTAACGTCCTCGTACGAAACCCTTCAACTAGACAATGTCTGGAGGAGGGATATACCAGACCTGGAAAATGACTTTGATTGGCAAGGAGCCTGGGCAAATGTCCGACTTACATCAAGGAACCCGGATCATCAACAAATCAATCTGAACTATATTCACAGGACATACTTGACTCCTATAAGGCTGTGCAAAATGGGGCTTATACAAAACTCCAAATGCTCCCAATGTACAAATGGGGACGAAGGAACATTTATGCACATGTATTGGGACTGCCCACCAGTTAAGACATTCTGGGAAGATGTGTCCCAACAATTATCAATACTCGTATTTTGGAATATACCTGTACACCCCGCTGTATTGCTATTGAATGATGTTTTTGAGTTTGCAGTGAACCCACAACTAAAAAGATTGGTTTTATCGGGTATCACAGTAGCTAAAAAACTGATTGCATCACGTTGGTTTCAACCGGAAAAAATGTGCCGGAAAGTGTGGTTTCTTACATATCTTGATGTGATATATCAAGAAATATCAACAGCAAGAATTCTAGGGCTCAATGAATCCAAAATGTTAATGTGGTTAGAAGTGGTGGAGAGAATAAAAGCTAGCCTATAATGGTGATGTCTGGTTAGGAGTGAGGGATAATGGAGGTACTATCCAAGAGGGGGTCCGGGAGGGGGGGATTTGAGCTGGAGCATATGTGTGTAGGGTTTTAGAAAATAGGTATTCGGGGTATATTATATACTAACATTTATATAATTGTAACTTCGCTGGATATACACGGTATACGGTTAAAATGTTATTATTGACTATTTTTGTTTTATCCTGTTTCTGTACTTGCATATATTTTAACCACCTTTACTGAAAGTTTCATTATACATTGTGTGTTGAGTACTGACTTTTAATAAGTTTTGTTTTGCAATAATAAAAAAAATTAAAAAAAAAAAAAGAAAGTATTCTGTACTTCTGTATGACAACTATTAAAGAAACTTGAAACTTCTTTTGAAAAAAATGATACAAAAAAAAATTTATATATATATTTTTTTAAATTATATTCGACTAAGAGGTTGGCCAGTCGACTACGGCCCCTTTCGACCGATTAGTCGACTAATCATTAATAGATGTATTTCAAACCATGCCACCTATACAATACAAGACAACCACAAAACAGTACAATAACCACCACAAAACAATAGACAACAGTAACAATAGACACCACTTAATGGTTTGAAAAGGGGGATGGAAGAAGCTAAGCTTGTGAATTTCCATTCCCACACACCCTGACCATCAATTGCTATACACACAACATGTAACATAGCTCTGTTTCCCACATTCCCCTGACATCTCACCAAGACATACATGAGTCTGACTAGTTATTTAATACATATTCTATATAACATATTCCTTTTAATGCCAAACGACATGTTCACCCTCCTCCTTATACCTTTCCAATATTCCCTTTCTATTTTATTTTTTACTTTATTTTAAACTGGTTTATGTTTTACTCAGTTTAACCTCCTCGTCCAATCCATTCCATAATCTCACTCCACAAACAGATATGCACATAGATTTTTAGAGTGGTTCTGTCCTCAAGAGAGACAGAGATACAGTGAATCATTGACATAGCATCAGCGTTTCTCTATACTGGTGAATATCTCTCTCCTCCAGAGTTCCTCTTGTTATGACATTGCCATTATTAAGTTGTGTAATAGAGTGACAGTGGAAGCCTACAGCCAGGATGTGTTGCTGTTTGTGTGCCATGCACACATGTGTGTATGTGCTTGTGCACCTCAATATGTCACGTCTGTATGTGTGTTTTGACTTTAGTGTGTGTGTGTGTGTGTGTGTGTGTGTGTGTGTGTGTGTGTGTGCGTGTGCGTGTGTGTGTTTGTCTGAGCGTATGTCCTCATCTCCTCCTAAATGAGTGGTGTCTGAGTTTGGATGGAAAGAGAGAGAGAGAGAGAGAGAGAGAGAGAGAGAGAGAGAGAGAGAGAGAGAGAGAGAGAGAGAGAGAGAGAGAGAGACAGTGAGGTGGAGAGAGGGGAAAGAGAGACAGCAAGGGGGAAAGATAAGATAAGATATTCCTTTATTGATCCCCTTGGGGAAATTCAGGGGGAGAGAGAGAGAGAGACAGAGGGGGAAAGAGAGAGACAGAGGGAGAGAGAGGGAAAGAGAGACAGCAAAGGGGGGAAAGAGAGACAACAAGGGGGAAAGAGAGACAGAGGGAGAGAGGGGGAAAGAGAGAGGGAGAGAGAGGAAGAGAGAGAGAAAGACAGAGGGAGAGAGAGGAAAGAGAGAGAGGGAAATAAAAAGACAGAGGGAGAGAGAGGGAAAGAGAGAGAGACAGAGGGAGAGAGAAGGAAAGAGAGAGACAGATGGAGAGAGAAGGAAAAAGAGAGAGACAGAGGGCGTGAGGGGGCTCATTAAAATTCATGAACAGAGGAAAACATCAACTGAACACTTGACTCTGTCCTCCCTAGAAACACTGGCCTCATTACTGTGTTTGTGTGTGTGTGTGTCTGTATGTGTGTGTGTGTGTGTCTGTATGTGTGTGTGTGTGTGTGTGTATTTGTGCATGTGTGTGATAGAGAGAAGCAGCGAGTCAGTCTGTCTGTCTGTCTGTCTGTCTATCCATTTCTATCCATTTCCTCTCCTGCCTGTGTACGATTGATTGATCTTTATTTATCTCGAAAATGTTCAATCATAAACACACACATTTGTAATAACAAAAAATAACAAAAACTAAATAAAATAAACTGAATAAAATAAAATACAAATAAAATATATCTTCCTAGACATGGAACCAATTGTCAACATAGCTCAAGACAAATGGTTTTGTTCGAGAAGGGACAGAAAGAAGCAAAGCTTATCTGGTCCTGCCCCTATGTAATAAATTATCTATCAATATCAAAAAATAATATACATATCCACTACAGCCAAAGATAAATTATTACAAAAATACTAGTTCACGATCATTTCTAAGCAAAGTGTGGGATTTATCAATATGAACGTGTGCTTGAGATTGTGCGTATATCTACGCACAGCTCCGACCGTGCGTACATGACACCAAGGGGTAGAATAGGAAAACTGTAACAGACGGAATAAGCTTTCACGCATCAGTGTTTCAACACCAACGTGTTCGGTATGACTCATAATTAATTATAGTTAATTGTAAAATAGAGACAATAGTGTAATTATTGTCAAACCCTATAAATAGCATTTGGAATAGGCCTTTCCCGAATGAATGCAGCATGGTTTATCTTGCGTTATTGGAAGACTTGTCACAAGGTGCACTCCGCAGGGAGTGTGTTTTCAGAGATATTGCAGTCTTTTTGCCGAGCACATAAGTAGCTACCCGAGACACATTCTCCTTGATTTGTACCACAATTTGGGACCCAAATTGGAGCGTGAAACAAAACACACAAATGCCATCCCCGTGCACGTTCAAATCCTCTCCACCCTTGGACGGTCCAGCATGAGATTGGAGATGGATCGGGCATTTCCCAACCTTCTATGAGCAGGATTATTCCCGCAGTGTTGGATGTCATAATTTCCCTAACCCCCAACTACATACAATATCCATATCAATAATAACAGCAGGCCGAGGTCAAGAGAGGTTTTTACGCCAGGTTACCCAACATCATCGGAGCAATAGACTGTATCCGTGTAGCTGTCAAAGCTCCATCAATAAACAAATCCAGTTATGTGAATAGAAAGGGATTCCACTCATCAATGTACAGATAATCTGCGATACGCACCACACTCAACCTATTGCGTGCTTCCAGTCTCCAGTTACAAGACGAAATATCCGACGAGCGTCATTTGACAACTCGTGCGGACGAGTGACCATGTCCGCTTTGGCCAGTCACCACTGTTGGCAGAAAATTATTGACCACCGTTGTGGCCAAGGAGCTTTTGCTCCGAAAGCGATCCCAGACGAGCGCCGATTGCAACGGGAAATGGGCAGAAGAAGACCAACAAGTTCTTTGTTTTGACTCGCGCGTCTGAATGAATGGCAGCGGATGGCCATTTTGGATTATGAATTATTGGGCCACTCTGAATTATTGTGGTACACAAATTTGTATCAACTTTGGACCTGTATGACTATAAGACTTCAGGCTATGGAACCGTTATGTTTTCCAGCTCCTACCTCTCAGCTGGAACCCAAAAAACAGGCATCTGGCAACAAGTCAACACAAAAGTAAGGAGCAAATATTTTATATTCAGTGTGTTCAAACCTCTGTTTCTCTGTTACATTAGCACTCAAAGTGATTTGTCTTTATTGTGTAAGAAACCTCAGAATGGTACCATTTAAAAGAGACCAGACTCATGCATGTGCTATAAGTATAAAGTATAATAAATTGCAAATTCCTTTGGGTATGCAATCATTTATTTTTTAAGCCCCATTTTTGCCCGATCCTTAACTCTTTCAACGCCACCGGGTCTAGCCATCTTTGTTCCTACTGCGCCAAGAGATAGGGATGCGTGGCTGTGTTTGCAGGGCTATATCTATATTCTATATTATAGCTATGGAGACAATACTATGGCTCATTTGACATCAACTATCCATCGTTCAACATGTGAAAAAGAATGAATTTTTTCATGTATACGTTTTCGTGTTATACCGTGGTGAATATTGTATAGTTTCAGAGTGATCCTGGTTAATTCCTGAATACGGCGCTATGGAGCAATATGTGAATTTAGCTAAAAGCGTTGCCGTTGCTCGCCTGGACACGCTATTATTTCCAATTCAAAGGTATATAATAGGTATTACGTTTCATCATGAATGCATGAAAGGGGGGGGGGGGGTAGTTTTTTGATGCCTCCAGAGTCCAGCTGCTGCCTCCAGGGTCCAATGAGTTCAGTGGCTAATCCCCTTGGGGACATTCAGGTATCAAAGCAGCATGGGGGGAGGGTGGGGGGACTGGAGGAGCAGACTGGAGGAGCAGACTGGAGGAACAGACTGGAGGAGCAGACTGGAGGCAGCAGCTGGACTCTGGAGGCAGCATCAAAAAACGACCCCCCCCCCCCCCCCCCTTTCATGCATTCATGATGAAACGTAATACCTATTATATACCTTTGAATTGGAAATAATAGCGTGTCCAGGCGAGCAACGGCAACGCTTTTAGCTAAATTCACATATTGCTCCATAGCGCCGTATTCAGGAATTAACCAGGATCACTCTGAAACTATACAATATTCACCACGGTATAACACGAAAACGTATACATGAAAAAATTCATTCTTTTTCACATGTCAGACTGGAGGAGCAGACTGGAGGAGCAGACTGGAGGAACAGAAGGAGGAGCAGACTGGAGGAACAGACTGGAGGAGCAGACTGGAGGAGCAGACTGGAGGAACAGACTGGAGGAGCAGACTGGAGGAGCAGACTGGAGGAGCAGACTGGACCCTGGAGGCAGCAGACTGGAGGAGCAGACTGGAGGAGGACCAAAAGACTAATTCTCTTCCCTCATCTTTTGTCTGAATTAAGGCGAGACAGCACCCCCAAAATCGCCTTTTTGCTTTTTTTTCTCTCAACGATATTGAGATTTTGTTATATTTTGCTTCCTAAACATGTCTTCTATGAAACTACTGACAATAAAACGTCAATAACACACATTTAGTTTTTTATTTTACTTCATTTTGCCCGATTGCATCCATAAAATGTGCACATATTTAATGGGGAAGTGCCTCATTTGCATATATAAACACACAATTCAGAAAACTTGCAATATATTTTTTCTTAGTTTATATGTACATAACAAACTGGGAAACATTCATAGTGATATCTATTCAAATATCTTTTTTCCCTATTAGGGACGTGCTGTCTCGCCTTAACACTAGCACAGCCATGGAGAAAATGTCACTGATTCCCACCGGGAACGGGTCAGATGACCCGACAGCTTATATGAGAAATATGAGAAAAATAAACAGTGTAAACTATATAATTACCTCTGAATATAAAAATATGAGGTTTACCACAATGAAATGTAGGTTTGAGTGACATAATTATAATTTTTTTTATATTAAAAAAAGAAATATTATTATTATTATAATTTTTTTTGGATGGAAGAGCCACACATTGACGGGCAAAGAGCCACATGCAGCTCGCGAGCCATGGGTTGGCCACCCCTGCGCTAGATGCTCACAAAGTGCTGTGACTTTCGTCTGTTCCAACGGCCCATTATGTGGAATAACGTTTTTTTTTTTTTTTTATTATTGCAGAACAAAAAGTTATTAAAAGTCAGTACTCAACACACAATGCATAATGAAACTTTCAGTAAAGGTGGTTATAATATATGCAAGTACAGAAACAGGATAAAACAAAAATAGTCTATAATAACATTTTAGCCGTATACAGTGTATATCCAACGAAATTACAATTATATAAATGTTAGTATATAATATACCCCTAATACCTATTTTCTAAAACCCTACACACATATGCTCCAGCTCAAACCCCCCCCTCCCAGACCCCCTCTTGGATAGTACCTCCATTATCCCTCCATTATGGTTTGTTATTCCAAATAAATTTGTATGTGGATGTTTGTAATCTTTTCCAGTAGCCCTCTGGAGGAGGTAACGGAAGCATTGAGCTGAAGAAATTGATTCTTGGTAATACATCCATCTTAACTATTGATACCCTTGCCTGTACTGAGTTTTTAAGTTTTGCCCACCTGTCCAGGTCGTCTTTGATTTTGTTCTGTATTTTTGTGTAATTGTGCTTCACCGTTTGTCTTATGGTGGGAAATATTTCCACACCCAAGCATCTGAAATGTTTGACCATGGGTATCGCACCTGGGAGGGTTGTGTCTTTTTTTGCACTGGTGTTAAGAGGAAGAAACGCCGACTTAGGCCAATTTATTTTAAATCCCGATAAATCACCAAAGTTTTCTATCAACTTGAGTGTATGCGGCAATGTGTTGTTGGGGTTTTGCATGAACAATATTACGTCGTCCGCATATAAACTAATTTTAAGATGTGTGCCCTTGATTACTATTGGTTCTATGTGTTGGGATTGTCTTATAAATTGTGCTAAAGGTTCTAATGATAGATCGAATAGTCCGGGACTAAGAGGGCAACCCTGTCTGGCTGAGCGTGATACCGGAAAGATATCGGAGATGAATGTGCCTGTTGTAATCCTGGCCGATGGGTCCTTGTATAGTACTTTAATCATATCAATGAATCCTTTTCCTAACCCCATCCTTTCTAATACTGCCCATCTAACCTGTCAAATGCTTTCATAGCATCCAGGGATAGTATCGCCTTAGGTGTGGTGTCCTCTTTGTCAGCATCTAGTACGTGCAGTATTCGCCTTATGTTATCATTGATCAGGCGACCTTTTATGAAGCCTGTTTGGTCCGGATGAACTAAAGACGTCATATGCTTTTGCAATCTGATGGCTAATATCTTAGAGTACAGTTTGACATCGGTTCCGAGGAGGCTTACAGGACGGTAACTACCGCACTCAGTGGGGTCTTTGTCTTTTTTGTGAAGAACTGAAATAAGTGCGGTATTTTGGTGTTTATGGAAGCTTCCCTCTTTGACTGAGTATATGATCATATTTAGTAATAAGGGTCCAAATATGTCCCAGCAAGAAATGTACATTTCTGATGGGATACCGTCAATTCCCGGAGCCTTGCCGTTTTTCATTCCGGATATGGCCTCCTTGAGTTCTTCTAATGTGATCGGTACTTCTAACTGTTTAGCGTCTTCCTCCGTAATTTTAGGGAGAGTAATTTGATTAAGATATGTGTCTAATTTGTCTTGATCAAAGGTCGTTTCTGAATTATATAAATCGGAGTAGAATTCTTTGAATGTATCGTTTATTATTTTGGGTTCTGTTACTAGAGTTTGTTGTTTCCTGATGGCAGTTATATCTGCACATTTTGCATTAATTCTTAGTCGCATGGCTAATAGGTGACTAGGTTTAGAGCCTTGGAAGTACTGCTGTTGTCTTGTGCTGCGTATTTGCAATTCAGATTTTTGTCTGTATATTGCTTTGATCTCTGTCTTTAGAATGTTTACTTGGTTTTCTAGTCTAGTAGAGTTGTTGTATTTTAAAGAATTAAAAAGCGTTGAGTAAAGCGTTTCCATTTCAGATAGTTTTGTGTTTTGATTTTTGCGCAATATGGAGGAAAATCTATCCGAGAAATCCTTAATCATAGTCTTTACCGACATCCATAATATTCTGGGATCTTGCACCGAGTTAGCATTATCCCGTAGGAATATTGTGAGAGCTTCTTTAATTTGTGTAATGAATTCATTGTTGTTAAGCAGCATAGAATTAAAACGCCATCTTGGGGCCCGGGAAGATAGTGTACCAAATGTTGCTTTCAGGATTAAGTAGCAGTGATCTGATAGCGCATTGGGTGTCATTTCCACTTCATATTTATCAAATATTCTCGGGGATGCAAAGACGTAATCAATTCTGGATAGTGTGTTGTGTCTCGACGAACGACAGGAGTACTTGCGGGTCATGGGGTTAAGTGAACGCCATAAATCAGTTACCCCTGTTGATTTCGACCAATCTTTTAATGCTTTAGATGAATTTTTTTGTTCGCTGGAAAAGGTAAGGTAAGTTTTGTCCATCCTTGGGTTCCAAATGGCATTAAAATCCGCACCTATTATATATGAGTATTCGGGATGGTTTAACATTTCTCCGGTTAGTGAAGTGAAGAAACCCACTTCGTACAAATTTGGGGCATATACCGCTGCTAATGCAATTTTCCTGTTATTGTGTATAATCCTAGCTATAGTTATGCGCCCCTCAGCATCCGACCATACCCCTTTCAATTCGATATTTAATTTGCGTCTGACGACTATGGCTACCCCTCTAGTTCTCGTAACAAAAGAAGAGTGACTAATATTATGGTATATGTTATCCGCTAACGTCTTTATGTCTTCCTCTAAAATGTGCGTTTCGCTTAATAGAGCCACGTCCACATGTTCTTTTTTCATCAGTGTGAGCACGCTTTTGCGTTTGTGTTGTTTGTTTATCCCGCCGGTGTTCCATACCATTATATTCAAACTAGCCATAATCTATGCATGATTTTGTGTAGTTTTTGGTAATGTTTCTGGAGTGTGAAGCTACAATAGATGTACATCCAATTAATGAGGTCCCGTTGAGAGCTGAGCTTAAAAACATATATATATACAAATAAAAATCCCCTAATTTCCCCTCACCCAGAAAGTCGTACAGGCCTGTGTTCCAAGAACACATCCTCCGCGATTGACTTTCTCCCATAGTCCACCGGATTGCCCAAACTGAGCATTGTAATCTTAATCTACCTATGCTAATTGCCATAGGATCTAACATTTCCATTCTATTGCAATAGAATGTCGCTTTTGGTCTTGCCCCTTCCCTTACTGTAATGAAGTGTTGTGATAAATGACAGAAAAAATAAAATAAACAATAAAAAAAAGAGAATAAACTTTTATCGACATATTCATTTGAACCCTCTACTAACGTGTGGAAAAACGGAAAAAAGGAAAAGATTGTAGAGCAATATTGACACCTTAATGTGAAGAACATTGGAAAAGAACAATGTAAGTTAAAATATATTTAAAAAAATATAGAGTAATGAGAAGAAAAAATTAAATAAAATAAAAATCAATGGAAAGATATAGATAAGGAATGAGAGATAGAATAATTATCAACGTGGAGAAGCCACTAGTCTCGAATTAACAGATTAGATATGATAGAAAAGCAGCGCCTTTTAGGGCTTCAATGTGCCCTCAATGTAGTGATTACTTAAATTGTTAGAATAACCTTGTAGTGTTCCTACGTTTAAGTGTGGTTAATTTTTAAACTATTATTAAAGATTGATAGAACTTCATTTAATTTATTATCTGCTATGTGTATACACACCGGATGTTTATTGTTAGAGTTGTAGGCTTCGTTGTCATGGTGCCTTATATTCTAGAAGGTTGTAGAGTATACTATTGCCTAGACTATTTTATGTTCCAGAATGATCTAAGAGACTCCGGGCATTTGAGCGATAAACACAGAATATTCCAGATAGATCTTTTTGCAATGATATGTATTTGTCTCCTCAGAGACCAGAGTCTGAAATTATAATGTATTATGAATCGTATTATACACAATACACATTGTTATAGACGGCTTGCATATCGTCTGCTACCTTGATGAACACAATAAAGTCATTCTAACACTGGTATACAATGAGAAAGAGGCTTATATGTTTCCGACATTTTCGCCCTGCCTTGGGTTATTTGCTCCAATTCGATTCAGAAAATCCTCAGCTTCCATAGGTGTGTGTATATCTGACCTGCGACCGTCACTGCCCAAGAATGTTAACAGCGCTGGGTATGATAGCCTTGGCTTGTAACCGGCTTTGAACAGCTTTTGCATCACATCTTTGTATGGTAGACGTCGGTTGATGGCATCTTTGCTCAAATCTTCGTAGATAAATATTGGTTTACCATCATAATTCAGATTCCCACGTTGGTTGCGAGCATATTTGATGATGTCATCCCTTGTTGTAGTCTTCCGCAGGGTGACAATGATGACTCTTGGCCCGTTGATTCTTTGCCCCCGAGAACCGATTCTGTAAACTTGGTCCACTTCTGGCACTTTGTTTGGATCGATGTTATTCAAAATCGTTGATAACACTGTTGGAAAGTTGGGATCTTCGCAGTTTACTGCTTCTTCAAGCCCTACAATGCGGATGTTATTCCGCCTGTGGTAGCGTTGGGTTTCTAGTAGCCTCTCCGCCGCTTCGTTTTTAAGCCCTTGTATTTCCCTCCGATATTCTTCTTTCACTCTTTCCATCTCTTTTCCCATCTCTGTCATGCCACCTTCGTTCGCCTTGACTGCTTTTGTGATTTCTGTCACCGTATTCTCCACTGTCGTGATTCGCATGGACTGTAAAGCGACCGCTCTCATAACCTCTTCGAATTTAGTATCGATGTGTTCAACGTGTGCTTTGAAAGCGACCATCTGTTCTTTTATCAGGATAGTCAGAGAGTTGAAGTCGGGTTGTGTAATTGAACTGCTTGTGTCAGTTGATGTTGTTGGAGCAGTGAGGGATCCGATGGATGATTTTGCTATTATCTTCTCAAAATCGCCTGCTTTTTCCTTCACGGTATTTTTTTCTGATGTTCCTGTTATGTTGTCATCTGTTGTCTCCCTCTCGGGGACAGTTGTCTTTGGTCCCTGTGTATTCTCCTCTATATTCCCCGCGTCGGGGCTCACCAACGGATCTGCCACAGCGTCGCCTGTCATTGTCTTTGACCGAGTTTCAATCTGCGCCGTTAGATTTGCCGTTTCTTGTTTCTTTCCCGTCCTTTCCTTATCCCTAACCATGTTGTCTTTTGATATAGTTAGTAGAAGGTCTTATCAATACATACGATGTGGTCTAATCTCTTTTGGTACTGTCCAAATAAGGTTTTTAAACGAAATTAACGATAACGGGAGCGGAGCTGTAACCAATTGTGTGCGCTACATATTGCAGCTAAACCGGAATAACGTTCTAATTACATTTTCCTGAAGTCATTTTGAAATTTCAGAAACCGTGCCAGATAAAACGGGTACTTTTAGGAAAAGTCATTGAGTGACAGAGATGGAGCTCGACCGAGTGATGAGGATACATTTATTGAAAATGCCTAGGGGTCATTTGACCCCTTGTCGGCTGTGCTAGTGTTAAGACCCGACACTGGTTGGGTTCCTATTGGTGTCTCGATGAACAACAGGAACCTGGATCCGAGTAGCAGGTGGAGTGAGAGAGAGAGAGAGGGAGAAAGAGAGGGAGAGAGAGGGGGAGACACGAAAGGACAAACAAAATACAACAGCAACATGCTGGAATGTCCAGATATGTACTACTAGGGCTGTCACGATTCGTCGACCATGTCGACGTAATCGGCCATGAAATTTAGTCGATTTGCATATTCATGAATCGACACATCGTATTGTTGTTACTTGTACTGTGAGGTTTTGTCCGCTGCTCACCAACTTTCTCTGTCTTCTTTAAGCCTACTGTTAGGAATTCCCTACTCACTCTCTCTAGCCCCCACCCTCTCGTTCTTTACTCTCAGTGGCCACACCTGTTCGATTATCAATTACCTCTCGCACCTGTGGTGGCAGGCTAATTAGTTCCCCTGTGGGCTTTAAATACCAGGGCGCTTCCCCTCGTTTCGGCGTGGGGTCGTGTTGTATACTTGCCGAGTCATATTCTCTAAACATCTAGACTCTTTCGGGAGATCCTCTGTCTGCCTATGCTGTGTTATCTCCGGCGTGAGACGAGGTGCAAGCTTTGGCCACCTGTCGCCGTTTGCCTGGAGGGAGACATTGTACTGCGCTCTCTAATCCTCTACGGGAGGTATTCCAGTGTTCCACTCCAGACCAGCGCGCCAGATGCGCTCAAGCCTTCGTCTGCTGTCGCCGTAGCCTGTGGAGGAGACTGTTCTGCGCTCCCTGTAACTTCCACGGGAGGCACCCCAGCGTTCCACTGCAGACCCCAGCGCAGCTGTTCGTCCTGACGCACATCCAGACCAGCGCGCCAGATGCGCTCAAGCCTTCGTCTGCTGTCGCCGTAGCCTGTGGAGGAGACTGTTCTGCGCTCCCTGTAACTTCCACGGGAGGCACCCCAGCGTTCCACTGCAGACCCCAGCGCAGCTGTTCGTCCTGACGCACATCTAGACCAACGCGCATCTTCCGGACCCTCGGGCTTGGCACGCTCTCCAGTCACCAGTGCGCAACGCGCATCTTCAAGGGCTTGGCACGCTCTCCAGTCACCAGCGCGCAACGCGCATCTTCAAGGGCTTGGCACGCTCTCCAGTCTCCAGCGCGCAACGCGCATCTTCAAGGGCTTGGCACGCTCTCCAGTCTCCAGCGCGCAACGCGCATCTTCAAGGGCTTGGCACGCTCTCCAGTCTCCAGCGCGCAACGCGCATCTTCAAGGGCTTGGCACGCTCTCCAGTCTCCAGCGCGCAACGCGCATCTTCCAAAGATCCTTGTGCTTGGCACACTCCTCCTCGCAGACGCACCCCGATGCGTCTCTCGGTTCCGACGCGCACACCAAGGTGTGGCGCGCACTCTGTTCCTCGGCTCCGACAGCGGCTACCCGGTGGACGACACCCTCGCCACCGCCACTGTTCCGACGCGCACACCAAGGTGTGGCGCGCACTCTGTTCCTCGGCTCCGACAGCGGCTACCCGGTGGACGACACCCTCGCCACCGCCACTGTTCCGACGCGCACACCAAGGTGTGGCGCGCACTCTGTTCCTCGGCTCCGACAGCGGCTACCCGGTGGACGACACCCTCGCCACCGCCACTGTTCCGACGCGCACACCAAGGTGTGGCGCGCACTCTGTTCCTTGGCTCCGACAGCGGCTACCCGGTGGACGACACCCTCGCCACCGCCACTGTTCCAGCACTCTGTTCCTCGGCTCCGACAGTCGGCTACCCGGTGGACGACACCCTCGCCACCGCCACTGTTCCAGCACTCTGTCCCTCGGCTCGGACAGCCAGCCACCCGGTGGCGATGCCCTCGCCCCGCTGCTGTCCCTGTACCATTACGCATACGCCTGGGTGAGTTTTGATTGTGATGTCACTCACCCAGCGTAGTGCCCTTGCCCCCGTTCCCGCTGCTGTCCCTGTACCTTTACGCATACGCCTGGGTGAGTTTTGATTGTGATGTCACTCACCCAGCGTAGTGCCCTTGCCCCCGTTCCCGCTGCTGTCCCTGTACCTTTACGCATACGCCTGGGTGAGTTTTGATTGTGATGTCACTCACTCAGCGTAATGCTTTTTGCCCCCGTTCCCGCTGCTGTCCCTGTACCTTTACGCATACGCCTGGGTGAGTTTTGATTGTGATGTCACTCACTCAGCGTAATGCCTCTTGCCCCCGTTCCCGCTGCTGTCCCTGTACCTTTACGCATACGCCTGGGTGAGTTTTGATTGTGATGTCACTCACTCAGCGTAATGCCCCTTGCCCTCGTCCCGCTGCTGTTCCTGTACCATTACGCATACGCCTGGGTGAGTTTTGATTGTGATGTCACTCACCCAGCGTATTGCCTCCGTTAGTTCTCTCTTAGTTATTAGTTTGGACATTTCATCTCCCACTCTGTTTTGTTCTCTCGTGGATATTATTTTGGACATTTCATCTCCCACTGTGTGTTTGTTCACACGAAGATAGTATTTACTTTGTTACTTTGTTATTTGGACTGTTCTGCATCTGCTCTGTTTGTTCCCTTTGAATATTAACCCTCTCCTCTGTTCTGCAGAGCGGCCCAGATGTTTTCCCACCAGTCCCCAGTTCCTCCCTGTCCCCAGCCCGCCTCCGCGGTCCTCTGTCCCCAGTTCCTCCCTGTTCCCCAGCCCGCCTCCGCGGGCCTCAGTCCCCTCTGTTCCTAGTTCCTGGTCCCAAGTTCTCCCCTTCTAGTTCCACCTAGTTCCTTGTCCCTAGATCTCCTAGTCCCCAGTTCTCCTGTTCCCTAGCTCTCCTTGTCCCGACTTCTCCTAGTCTCTAGTTCCTAGTGTTCCTTTAACCTTCCCCTAGCGTTCCTTTTATGTTTCCCCTAGGCGTTCCCTTACACCTTCCCTTAGTGTTCCCTTTTCCTGCCCGCCTCTTAAAGGCACTTGCCTTCCCCTCATGTGTTTCCAGTGTTTTGTGTTTTCTCCCTTAAAGGGACAGTGCCCTTTTTCCCTGTTCTCAATAAATATCTGTTTCTTGGCAAACCATCATACCTGTCTTGTGTTGTGCGATTGGGGTCGGTTACAAACCATAACAGTACGACCCCACCAAATCGACGACCCCAGCCAGCACAGATGGTGTATGTTGAGTTTGCCTTTTTTTTTCTTGTTCCCTCTAGTTCCCCTCTAGCTCCCCTGTTAGCTCCCCTGTTAGCCCTGTTGGCTTCCCTGTTAGCCCAGTTTAGCTCCCCTGTTAGCCTGTTAGCTCCCCTGTTAGCCCTGTTGGCTTCCCTGTTAGCCCTGTTTGACCCCCCTGTAGCTAGCCTTGCCCTGGCAGCTAACCCAGTCCCTCAGCAGAGCCCCAGTCTGCTAGCTTTGCCCCGGCTGCTAGCACAGCCTCTATGTTAATGTAGCAGTACAGCTGGCATAGGCCCTGTAGCTATCAGTGCCTTGGCAGCTACCCTTTCCCCCTGCTAGCCTAGCTCGGCAGCTAGCGCAGCCTCTATGTTGATGTAGCAGTACAGCTAGCATAGGCCCTGTAGCTATCAGTGCCCTGGCAGCTACCCTTTCCCTCTGCTAGCCTAGCTCCGGCAGCTTGCGCAGCCTCTATGTTGATGTAGCAGTACAGCTAGCATAGGCCCTGTAGCTATCAGTGCCCTGGCAGCTAACCTTCCCTCTGCTAGCCCTTTCCCGGTGCTACCATGGTTACCCCTTGCTACCCTGCTTGCCCCTCAGTTCCTCTAGACCAGTTTCTCTAGACCAGTTCTCTAGCCCAGTTCTCTAGACCAGTTCTCTAGACCAGTTCTCTAGACCAGTTCCTCTAGACTAGTTCTCTAGACCCAGTTCCTCTAGACCAGTTCCTCTAGACCAGTTCCCCCAGTTGCCCCTCTGCTACCCTAGTTACCCCTCGGCGACCCTGTTTCTTTTGCTAGCCCCACTCTTGTGGTGGCTTCCCCTGCTGGCTTGGCCAGTACCTTTTGTTTTTGTCTTGTTTTGCCCCCTGCCACTCTGTCTGTATTTGTTTTGGGTCGCCAGGTGGCTCCCGTTGAGGGGGGGGTACTGTGAGGTTTTGTCCGCTGCTCACCAACTTTCTCTGTCTTCTTTAAGCCTACTGTTAGGAATTCCCTACTCACTCTCTCTAGCCCCCACCCTCTCGTTCTTTACTCTCAGTGGCCACACCTGTTCGATTATCAATTACCTCTCGCACCTGTGGTGGCAGGCTAATTAGTTCCCCTGTGGGCTTTAAATACCAGGGCGCTTCCCCTCGTTTCGGCGTGGGGTCGTGTTGTATACTTGCCGAGTCATATTCTCTAAACATCTAGACTCTTTCGGGAGATCCTCTGTCTGCCTATGCTGTGTTATCTCCGGCGTGAGACGAGGTGCAAGCTTTGGCCACCTGTCGCCGTTTGCCTGGAGGGAGACATTGTACTGCGCTCTCTAATCCTCTACGGGAGGTATTCCAGTGTTCCACTCCAGACCAGCGCGCCAGATGCGCTCAAGCCTTCGTCTGCTGTCGCCGTAGCCTGTGGAGGAGACTGTTCTGCGCTCCCTGTAACTTCCACGGGAGGCACCCCAGCGTTCCACTGCAGACCCCAGCGCAGCTGTTCGTCCTGACGCACATCCAGACCAGCGCGCCAGATGCGCTCAAGCCTTCGTCTGCTGTCGCCGTAGCCTGTGGAGGAGACTGTTCTGCGCTCCCTGTAACTTCCACGGGAGGCACCCCAGCGTTCCACTGCAGACCCCAGCGCAGCTGTTCGTCCTGACGCACATCTAGACCAACGCGCATCTTCCGGACCCTCGGGCTTGGCACGCTCTCCAGTCACCAGCGCGCAACGCGCATCTTCAAGGGCTTGGCACGCTCTCCAGTCACCAGCGCGCAACGCGCATCTTCAAGGGCTTGGCACGCTCTCCAGTCTCCAGCGCGCAACGCGCATCTTCAAGGGCTTGGCACGCTCTCCAGTCTCCAGCGCGCAACGCGCATCTTCAAGGGCTTGGCACGCTCTCCAGTCTCCAGCGCGCAACGCGCATCTTCAAGGGCTTGGCACGCTCTCCAGTCTCCAGCGCGCAACGCGCATCTTCCAAAGATCCTTGTGCTTGGCACACTCCTCCTCGCAGACGCACCCCGATGCGTCTCTCGGTTCCGACGCGCACACCAAGGTGTGGCGCGCACTCTGTTCCTCGGCTCCGACAGCGGCTACCCGGTGGACGACACCCTCGCCACCGCCACTGTTCCGACGCGCACACCAAGGTGTGGCGCGCACTCTGTTCCTCGGCTCCGACAGCGGCTACCCGGTGGACGACACCCTCGCCACCGCCACTGTTCCGACGCGCACACCAAGGTGTGGCGCGCACTCTGTTCCTCGGCTCCGACAGCGGCTACCCGGTGGACGACACCCTCGCCACCGCCACTGTTCCGACGCGCACACCAAGGTGTGGCGCGCACTCTGTTCCTCGGCTCCGACAGCGGCTACCCGGTGGACGACACCCTCGCCACCGCCACTGTTCCAGCACTCTGTTCCTCGGCTCCGACAGTCGGCTACCCGGTGGACGACACCCTCGCCACCGCCACTGTTCCAGCACTCTGTCCCTCGGCTCGGACAGCCAGCCACCCGGTGGCGATGCCCTCGCCCCGCTGCTGTCCCTGTACCATTACGCATACGCCTGGGTGAGTTTTGATTGTGATGTCACTCACCCAGCGTAGTGCCCTTGCCCCCGTTCCCGCTGCTGTCCCTGTACCTTTACGCATACGCCTGGGTGAGTTTTGATTGTGATGTCACTCACCCAGCGTAGTGCCCTTGCCCCCGTTCCCGCTGCTGTCCCTGTACCTTTACGCATACGCCTGGGTGAGTTTTGATTGTGATGTCACTCACTCAGCGTAATGCTTTTTGCCCCCGTTCCCGCTGCTGTCCCTGTACCTTTACGCATACGCCTGGGTGAGTTTTGATTGTGATGTCACTCACTCAGCGTAATGCCTCTTGCCCCCGTTCCCGCTGCTGTCCCTGTACCTTTACGCATACGCCTGGGTGAGTTTTGATTGTGATGTCACTCACTCAGCGTAATGCCCCTTGCCCTCGTCCCGCTGCTGTTCCTGTACCATTACGCATACGCCTGGGTGAGTTTTGATTGTGATGTCACTCACCCAGCGTATTGCCTCCGTTAGTTCTCTCTTAGTTATTAGTTTGGACATTTCATCTCCCACTCTGTTTTGTTCTCTCGTGGATATTATTTTGGACATTTCATCTCCCACTGTGTGTTTGTTCACACGAAGATAGTATTTACTTTGTTACTTTGTTATTTGGACTGTTCTGCATCTGCTCTGTTTGTTCCCTTTGAATATTAACCCTCTCCTCTGTTCTGCAGAGCGGCCCAGATGTTTTCCCACCAGTCCCCAGTTCCTCCCTGTCCCCAGCCCGCCTCCGCGGTCCTCTGTCCCCAGTTCCTCCCTGTTCCCCAGCCCGCCTCCGCGGGCCTCAGTCCCCTCTGTTCCTAGTTCCTGGTCCCAAGTTCTCCCCTTCTAGTTCCACCTAGTTCCTTGTCCCTAGATCTCCTAGTCCCCAGTTCTCCTGTTCCCTAGCTCTCCTTGTCCCGACTTCTCCTAGTCTCTAGTTCCTAGTGTTCCTTTAACCTTCCCCTAGCGTTCCTTTTATGTTTCCCCTAGGCGTTCCCTTACACCTTCCCTTAGTGTTCCCTTTTCCTGCCCGCCTCTTAAAGGCACTTGCCTTCCCCTCATGTGTTTCCAGTGTTTTGTGTTTTCTCCCTTAAAGGGACAGTGCCCTTTTTCCCTGTTCTCAATAAATATCTGTTTCTTGGCAAACCATCATACCTGTCTTGTGTTGTGCGATTGGGGTCGGTTACAAACCATAACAGTATGCCTTTTGCGGCGGAAATGGCAGATGTTCAAAGTCATAACATGCGCACAGTGTTTGTCCACGTACTTGACTTCTATTTTATACTTGCTATACTTATTTTATACTTATCTATTTTTGTCTAGCACAGTCTCTGGAGCGTAACAAAAAGAAGCATTTTGTATAAAAGTATTCTGTACTTCTGTATGACAACTAATAAAGAAACTTGAATTTGTAATCTAATGAATCACGTTCAAAATATAAATGAAAAACGACTATTCGTGATTCTGCCTAGAGCCAGGAATCAACAGTGCACGTTTTGCTCGCATTTGATAACTTCCATGTTTCACTCCAGCTGGAAGGGAGGGGCTGAGCCCGATACCCCCACCTTCAATTTTAGAAGCTATGACAGCTCTTCAGCCCTGCGTTCTACTATGAGGCGCCGATTGGGACAAAAGCCTGTCGAATACAAGACACCACCTATCCAGTTATCCTGCGCCACCCAGTTGGTCCGTGCGCACCGCCCAGTTTTGGTCCGCCCGCGATACCCATCTGGGTGGCGTGCGGACCTCTCTGGGCCTCTCTCGCAGAATACCCAGTGACTTTATTATTTTATTTAAAAGAATAAAGTTGTGTACTCCTGTGTACTCAATCAGATCAGTCAGCCTTTGCGCATGTTCAATGATTCTATCCCGCCTTCCCACACAGACAGAATGTCGGGAATGGCTAGAAGAATAGTAGATAGAATTCTTAATGAAATATTAAGTTCAATAGATGCAGCACTATCGTCATCATGGTCATCATCAGTATCATCAACTAACATTACAAGAACAGTAGAGGAGGAAGTCGGACACATGTTTCATCATGTTATCATTCCTCCTCTACTGTTCTTGATACTGATATACTTTATTCTTTTAAATAAAATTATAAAGTCACTGGGTATCCCGTGCGGCCCCCAGTTGGGCCGCGAGAGAGGCCCAGATCGGCGGCGCACGCGGACCAAAACCGGGGGGCGGTGCATGCTGACCAACTGGATAGGTGGTGTCTTGTATTCGACAGGCTTTTGTCCCAATCGGCGCCTCATATTCTACAGCCTGTGACAACTCCTCTTGCGAGTCGCGCTGTTTCTATGTAAACTCTGCGTGCAACGGGTCCAATAAATGCGTCTAACATGCTCTACATCCTCGCCATTCCTGTATGCCCACGTCGCGGTAAGAACCTTAACTAACGCTAGCGCTAACTAAGCTAAGCTAAATAGCTCACAGGTACCGGAGAAATCGGTTTTGTGGAGTTCCAATTGTGAGGGGGCTGAGCCCGTCTCTCTCTCTCTCTCTCTCTCTCTCTCTCTCTCTCTCTCTCTCTCTCTCTCTCTCTCTCTCTTTTTCTCTCTGTACGTGTGATGATCAATGAAGTAGCCAAAAGTTACACTATAAAAACTAACTGGATAGTTGATGATAATAAATATTTCACTTCATTAACAAAAATATTGTAAAATCATTAAGTCTGCTATAAGCTATTCTCCCTCTCTCGTGTTTGTGTGTATATTTACTATAGGCTACTCTTTTTGACATGGATTAGGCTAATTATCTTTAACAATCCTGATTCCTGAGCGTATTTTATTCAAAAGGAAGATATTGATTTAAATTTGTATATAGCCTATATATAGAAAATATACATTTTAAACTCCTGTCCTGGCACAAGCACTACCATAGATAACACACAATACATATAATTTTTTACCGGTAAAAAATATCTCTAGCTGGTCGTTTTTACAGGTATGGATACATTGTATGTAATGATAAACAATGTGATAGTAACGGGTGGGTGTACACCTGCTCCTCTTCACCTCCTCCGCTTCACTTCAACTGTGTCTCACCGCTCATCATGTGATCTCTCTCCATCACTTGTCGGCGGGTGTGTGTGCGTGTGTGTGTGTGTGAGGACAGCTGTGCCGCTCTGAACTCCGTCCTTCCTCGTGGACAGTTCACGCTGTGCAGGTGTTCATCAAATATCCTATCCATGTCCTCTACTCTTTCTCTCTCTCTCATCTCTCTTTACACACACACACACTCACACACACGCACGCACGCACGCACACACGCACGCACACACACACACACACACACACACACACACACACACACACACACACACGCACACACACACACACACACACACACACACACATAAGCTAGCAACACTAACCTTTTGTTTTATTTTCTATTGATTATGTATGTGATATATGACTGATTTACACTGAATGTTTCATATTTGTATGTGTATATCTGTGAGGACCCCAGGAAGAATAGTCAACATGTTGATGATGACTAATGGGGATCCTAATAAACATAAACATAAACATAACCATAAACTAACACTGTCTATGTAAATCTATACACACACATATAGTTAGCCAATAGCTCACAACAGGCCGTGGTATGTTGTGATCATATTGTTGAGGAAAACCCCCTTAGCTGTGATATAATCACAATATATCACTGCCTGATCTGAGCTATTGCTTTTATACAATGGTCACTAAGTGTGGCTATATGAAAGTCATAGACACATTCCAATTGAAACCGTTTTTTTAGACTAATTTATTAAATATTGTACAGCGTAGTGTGAGGTGGCTGAACGTACGCCAGCTTTTATTTTTAACCGCGCTAGCAAGAGTGGCAGCTGGCTACAGCAGGGATGCTATCATACCACATTATTATTATTATTATCTTATATCACCTCAGAGCTGTTCATGGCGCGTTCAGACCAAGCTGTCAATATGCTTGGTTAATATGTTATATACAGTATATATATATGAATGCATCGATGGCGTGATAGGCTTACGCTAACGCAATATAATGTTTGTGTAGTTCTATTTCTTCCAGTAGTCTGTGGTTATTCTATTTTTAGTTGTGATATTACTGTTCGACTGACTTTTTTACAATATCCAGTAATTATATATAAACTGGACTGGTCGGACAACATACTCACTCACTCACTCACACACACATTTTAATACTTTATTTGGTTCCACAAATTATATTACATAAACAGGGAATCAAATGTATCGGGGCCAAGCAGCACTGAACACTTAAGGGTACACATAGCACCTCCTTCTCCACGTGGCACACACACACACACACACACACACACACACGCACACGCACACACACACACACACACACACACACACACACACACACACACACATACTGACACTCAGACTATATGTTCACCTGCTATTGCAGTGACAGCTGGTCCGAGCCACGTTTGCAGTGATGTTGTTTTTTTGTTTTGTTTCGGGGTTAGCGCCCCCTGCTGGTAGTTTGTTTTGGGGTTAGTGCCCCCTGCTGGTAGTTTGTTTTGGGGTTAGCACTCCCTGCTGGTAGTTTGTTTCAGGGGTTAGTGCCCCCTGCTGGTAGTTTGTTTTGGGGTTAGCGCCCCCTGCTGGTAGTTTGTTTTGGGGTTAGCGCTCCCTGCTGGTAGTTTGTTTTGGGGTTAGTGCTCCCTGCTGGTAGTTTGTTTCACGGTTAGAGCTCCCTGCTGGTAGTTTGTTTCGGGGTTAGCGCCCACTGCTGGTAGTTTGCTTTGGGGTTAGCGCCCCCTGCTGGTAGTTTGTTTTGGGGTTAGCGCTCCCTGCTGGTAGTTTGTTTTGGGGTTAGTGCCCCCTGCTGGAAGTTTGTTTTTGGGGTTAGCGCTGGTAGTTTGTTTTGGGGTTAGCGCTCCCTGCTGGTAGTTTGTTTTGGGGTTAGCGCCCCCTGCTGGTAGTTTGTTTTGGGGTCAGCGCTCCCTGCTGGTATATATGGTTGGTGTGTGTAAATAGTAAATAGTAAATGGTTTATATATAGCGCTTTTATACAATTTTGTTCCTCAAATTCACCCATTCACACACTGATGGCAGAGGCAACCATGCATGCAAGGTGCCAACCTACTCATTGGGAGCAATTAGGGGTTAACCCCTTAAGCCTGAGAGGTCCGGTACAGGTACGAGATTGATATCATGTCATAAATAGATGAATACAGAACGTACTAATAAATGTTTATTTGTGTATATTTTCAAATTAGCCTATAGATAACGCATTTAACTTGTCGGCGAGGCGATTGAGCCGTATTGCAATCTGTCAATAAAGTTTTAAATCAATTAATCAATCAATGCCGTTAGAGAATCAGGATCTCTGCCATCGATACGTGCTGGCTTTTCACCTGAAGCGGCCGCGCGCACTTAGCCTGGGTCTCAAGTCTGAATCGAGTTAACGAGACTGAATCCACCTTCGAGGAACAGGAAAATCCCGGCTTCAAACATCGGGTTAACTGAATCTGGATAATGACATCTTGATCGACTTAGTTGAACCAGGTACGAGAAACAGGGCCCAGGTCTCCTACCCGGTCTCCTACCTCCCTCTAGTGGCCAGATGACCCAAATGGTGCTGGCAATTATCACACCGATATTGACTATATTGCTAAATATATGTAATGTTATTTTATGGTGTGTGATATTGAATGTCCCTTCCCTTGTGTGATGTGTTTCCCCTGTCTGCTTGTGGTTTTGTAATTGCTTTTGTGTTTAGTGGTTGTTGTGTGTTTTAGACTGGCCTGGCCAGCTGTGGCCACTTGTAATTAGTCTGGGTATATATGTGTGTTAGGTCTGCTTCCCTGTGTGGTGACATTCCTCTGTTAATCCTGTTCCTGTCGACGTCGTCCTTGCCCTGTGTTGTTGTACTGTCTAAGTAAGTTTATATTAGTGTTCTGTTTTGTTGCTTGTTTGTTTTTGAGTTCTCAGTTCGCCTTTTATGTT
Organism: Notolepis coatsorum; assembly: GCF_963971535.1. Taxonomy (NCBI): domain Eukaryota; kingdom Metazoa; phylum Chordata; class Actinopteri; order Aulopiformes; family Paralepididae; genus Notolepis; species Notolepis coatsorum. The sequence goes on from NC_140182.1 coordinate 22,526,148, forward strand.
CTTTTGTAATTTACCTTTGCCCGTCTTTATGTTGTTTATTCATCAACCTTGTTACTTGTGTTTTGGTCTTGTGACCTAGTATCGCTCTCACGGTTCTCATAAATAAAATTTTGTTTTTTGTTTTGCATATATATATATATATATATATATATATATTTTTTTTTTTCTTTTCTTTTCTTTTCTTTTCTTTTCTTTTCTTTTCTTTTCTTTTCTTTTCTTTTCTTTTCTTTTCTTTTCTTTTCTTTTTATGTTTAAAATAGTACACTCATTTGAGTAGTGGAAAAGGGGTAGGATTAAATAAGTGTATACTTCCTACTCCTTTTCGAACATGCAGATTGAGTTGTTTTTCTTTTTTGTTATTGTTTGTTGTATTCATTGCATGTTCGAAATAAAGACTTCAAATCAAATCAAAATCAAAAAGGAACACAGTGTTTGAGAAGAGCAAACTGGCGTCTCTGTTTCCTCCTTCCACTCCAATCCGCATATTGGGTTTTCCTCTCCTTCCCTCGCCACCCCCTCGTAACACTCCACTTCTACAAGGTTCATTAGCATGTTCTTGGAATCTAGGGACATCTATGGACCTCCGTGAATGTATTCCCAGTGTCAGAAATAGTGTGTCTATTACTAGGCTTGTTTAAATTGTGATGAAACAAAGGAGAATATGAATTATGATTTTTGACAGTGAATAACACCATGCTAAAAATGACCAAACATGAAATTATCTTGTTCAGTACCTTCTTGAGATCACGTGTACAAAAAATCTAAGTGAATCTAAATGAATAAAGGGAAGATGATTAAACAGAAGGTTTTGTAGATACAGTACTGAATTCTCCCATCCGTACCAATGCAATTTGAAATATTATTATAGCATATAAATTATATATAAATTACCTTATTATAGCCAATTCGCACATTTACGGATTGTGCCAAATCTTATCTTTCAAATGCCTGAGTTCAATTTGGATTTAGTATCACCAGGCATGCATAAGAACAGATAATGAAATCTACTGCATGTACAGTAGGTTTATTATTCTGGCCAGATTGATGATGCTTGTTGCTAAATGCTCAAAATAGGGGAGACAAACTAACTGTGCTCCAATATATGCCAATAACGTTAAGTTTTGTGGTATATTATCCAGAGTAATAAGAGATATAAAAAAAAATCATACAGAACCCATTTGCTTTTTTTGACCTAGAGGCCTCTGGGAAGTGTATTTCTGAAAAATTACGGACATTCGTGAACTAAACAATAACTGCTGTTGTGACATGGTTAGGATGTTTATACTTGAATACGTTTGAAAAAAAAACGATAATTTTGTCAGACAGTCTGGAGAACTTGATTTATGACGTGATGTCATTTGCGGTCCGGCAGAAGAGGTTAAAGTGTGTTGAAGGAGCATTAACCTCTTACCCCTCGGGCAAGAATGGGGCTAGTTTTGCATACGCAAAGTAATTTACGATTTATTATTGAACCACTTATAGCACATGCATGAGTCTGGTCTCTTTTGAAAGGAAACTTTCTGAACTTTCTTCCACAAAAAAAGAAGAAGAATCACTCTGAGTGCTAATGAAATAGAGTTACAGAGGTTTACAGAGGTTACACACTGAAATCAAAGTTTTGTTTCCTCACATCTTTGTTTACTTGCAACAAAGACAAAAATCTGTTTTTGCGTTCCAGCTGAGAGGTAGGAGCTGGAAAACACAATGGTTCCATAGCCTGAAGTCTTATGTAGTACAGGTCCAAAGTTGATAACAATCCCACGGAAAATGTGTGTTTTACAAATGTTTTTGTAATGTTTGTATCCGTAATAATTCATCCAAAATGGCCCACCGCGCTTCATTCGGACGGGCGAGCGAGAAATTCTCAAAACAAACAACTTTCCCATCTTCTTCTGTCCCATTATCGTAGGAATCAGCCCTCATGTAATATACCATTAGCTCCAGAATTTCATTGGCTACAAAAATAATTTTCACCGTCAGATGTGACTGGTCCGTTCAGGGCCAGCCGAAACCGGACGTGGTCACTTGTCTGAAACTGACGCTTGTTGGTTGTTTGGTCTTGTAACCCGAGATTGGAAGCAATGCATGTAATAGGTCAAGTAGAGTGTCAATCGAACAGCGGCCATTTTAGCTTTCCAACAATGTGTTGGTTGATCTGCAAAAAATACAGCCCGAAGCCGACAGACGAGGGCAAAGTGCTGTGAAGTGCACATGTGTGCGTGACGGCCCGCCGTCTGTGCGGCTAATGTTTAACTCTTTGCCTGCCAAACCCGAGAAAAGTCGGGTTTCGTCGCCAACGGTTGAGTGCCAAACCCGACTTTTCTCGGGTTTTAGGGATGCACCGATCCGACTTTTTCAGTCCCGATACCGATACCTGGGTTTGGGTATCGGCCAATACCGATCCGATACCCACTACACTTTTTTTTATCCACATTCTTTTTTATATATTAAAATATCTTTTGTTTTTAAGAATTGTAAAGGATCACACGTGTGTTTTTGATTTGTTGTAAACAAAGACAGAAAATAAACTTCATTCATTCAATTAATAAACTGTATGCTTCACTGTCACTGTGTGGAAGAGACTGGGTCACTGGGATCATTCTTTTGTGCAAGGCAACATCAGGCTTGACTTAAAACATTACTTTCCTAACTTAGTGAAACTAAATGTAACACATATATATTTTTATTTTTATAAAATAGTGTAATGTTTTCCTGCATCTTGTGTGGGTGTTATCCACTCCGAAATATCTATCTTCCTTTGGGTCGAGGGTGCAGTTAAAGTCCCCAGCGATAATATATTTGCCTGGTAGTGTTGAGATTTTTAGAAATAAATTATTATAAAAGTTAACATCATCATTATTTGGTCCATATACGTTTATTAAATTGAGGTGTTCAGAGAGAAGGCGACCTTGTATAATCAAGAACTGTTAGGATCCTTTATCACCTCTTCAATTTGGAATGGAATAGACCTGTGTATTAGTGTCATTACACCTCTAGCATTGGTAGAGTATAAAGTTGAGAAGACCTGTCCTGGCCACCTCCATTGTATTTTAGGTGTGTCTTTCGCTAATAAGTGTGACTCCTGTAAAAACACTATCTTGGCTTTTAGTTGTTTTATCCTCTGCAGTTCCATGAAATATATTCAATTAATGTATCTGCCATTTTGCATTAGTTATTTTGTCTCCCTGAGACTGTTGTAAAGATTCGGATGTCATGGTGTAACGATACAGAAATAAGAAAAAATTAAGTTTACCCTAGAGATATTACCCTACCCCAAACATGCCCGAGTTGAACACTCGGGCAACCCTTACTAAGTAATTTCCCTTTCGTGCTCTAAATATGTCCACATCGCTGTGAGGAATCATATTTCTACAGACTTCCAAGGTAGAGGTCACTTTTGTGACCCTCCGCAAGCCTGATACTAGAGGCTCCAAGGGAAGACCCCCCTCTCGTTGACAGGGGGGGCCCTTTAGGGTAACAGTGTTAGAAAGAGCCATGTCCGTTCGTTTCCCAATTCCTATTTGTATTTTATTGTATCCACTAGATCATTCTCATCTTCTTAACTTAAAAAGACAGTTTCTCATTCAGACATTGAGATTTTTTTTTTATAATAATCAGTCAGACTTGGACGTTGATAAATAATGATCAGTCAGACCTGGACATTGTTAAACTTCAATAGTGCTTTGCAACATGAACCAATATATATATTCCAACATGATCTCCAACATGGTTTGCAACATGATCCATAATATAAGGTAATACTTATATTATCTCCATTATTATGTTATTAATCTGTTCAAAATGTAACAAATGAACACATAGATATAAATGTACTCAATGGTTATTTCTTATTTTATTTATTAAAAAAAAATATATATATATGTTTTTTTTAATACCCGATCCAGCTATTTTACTGATATCGGCGGCCGATACCGACACCAATATCGGATCGGTGCATCCCTAGTTTTGATCCTTTGATCTTTTTACTTTGATCCCCATTCTAAACACTCAGCCGGAGCTCTCTGGGTCTCCCTGGCACATCTGCCTATGTTGGAATTGCAATGACGATCGAATCTCGCTAGGTGGCAGTATCGCCTACCTTTTGAACTGGGATAGTTTAGTGTGGAGAGTGTCTGTCCTGATTCCCTCTGAGGGGGAGGAGTTCTTGCAAAGCGATCGCTCAGAGATTTTCTCACCTCAAACCTATCATTTCCTGTATACACGAGTATACACATATACACGAGTAATCGCGATCGCCGATGGGATCACTGGGATTATCCTTTTTGGAGTACCTTCTGGCTAAGGTAAGGTCTATTCTATGTCTATTTTACCGAACCTGAAACATGTTTTTGTACCGATCACAGTGTCGTATTTTACCGGACCTAAAACATGCTTTTGGTAACAATCGCAGTTTTGGGGTAAGACTACCCCCCCCCCCCCCCCCCCCCTTGATGATTTTGTGAAGACACAATGTATATGGTATATACCTTTGATTTGGAAGTATTTGGGGTTTCAGGCAAGCAACCCGAACGATTTGGGCATATTGCATATAACGCGTCATATCTCGCGATCTATGAAAAAAGACTGGATTATTTTGGAAAGGGGCAATGTTTAGCGTGTAATAGTGCACAAACTACAGTATGTAGAAATTACCTGGTTAGTCAGTGATGGACTATGAACAATGCTTGTCAAATTAGCCATACTATTGTCTCCATAGCTATAATACAGAACACTCTATATGCCCGCGAACATCGCTAAAATGGTCAATAACGCTGGCGCCATTGAGTAAAGATGGGAAAAGAGAGTGCCGGTCAATGAGTTAAGAGGTTAAAGAAAAGGCTTCAACATCAGAACAAGCTGGAGGACCATACAAATATGGTCCAAAGTTCCAATCCAGCAACATTGTGATGTAAGGTGGTAGCTTACCACTAAGGGCTTTGTAAATAAACAAATACCAATGTTAATTGTGCCTCTCTTCAAAAGAAGACCAACCAACCGTATCATACAGGAGGCAAACCTGTCTCCAGTAATGGACCTGAGGGCAGAGTGATAGTGTGGGCATACTGTGAGTGCGCAAAATGTAACTAACTTTACCAAATTCAAGTCTGAATAATATTATTGAAAACTTCGATTAATCACCAGCCTCTCTGATGGCTTTCTAGAAATGTCATCATCATGCCTTCCTGTGTCCTACACGGCATCAGAGCCAGATGTCCTCTCACCCCATTGGCACCTTGAAGAGGATGACAGGGAGGCCGCTCTGACCATGTGAAACACAAGCCTGTGGAATAATACTGATTATGCTGCTAGCAATCTTACCTTGTAGTGTGTGTGTGTGTGTGTGTGTGTGTGTGTGTGTGTGTGTGTGTGTGTGTGTGTGTGTGTGTGTGTGTGTGTGTGAGAGAGAGAGAGAGAGAGAGAGAGAGAGAGAGAGAGAGAGAGAGAGAGAGAGAGAGATAGAGAGAGAGAGAGAGAGAGAGAGAGAGAGAGAGAGAGAGAGAGTTTGTGTGTGTGCACAGGGGTGTAGCTCCAGATTCTGGGCCCCATGAAAGAATGTATTTGTAGGCCCCGAGTGAATTACGAGCGCGCGTAAGCCATTTTGGCAATTTTTTTATTGATGAAAACGCATAATATGGTTTTTACCTATACATTCGGATCAGCAGTTCAGCACCTGCACTGTTGGTGGGTGAGCCTAGTAAAGGATGTCACATTGCGTTTGTTACAAAGGGTCAGATTAAACCGAATATATATATTTATTACTTGAGATATATTGTATAATATTTGTATATCGTCTGATATCCCTTGTATATTCCTTGTACATATACACGGAATATCCCTTTATCTAGGTACAGGCCAGACCATAATATTCGTTCTCCTATTGGACAGCGACCCCCTAGGCGCCAACGGCCATACCCCCAATGTCTAGTTCAAAGCCACCGCTAAGACATGTCTCAACATGCCCAGGTTTGCGCAGTAATACGAGACAGAAATGAGGTTGGCACTAGATTATTCACCTTACGTATAAATACGGCGCAGGTGGATACAGAAGCACTTAGTAACTAAAAGCTGAAGCCTTCACCACGATACAACGTGCTGTGAAGTGGGCCCGTTTTTGCCCCTAAATAGAGCCTTGAGACCGCGTGCGAATTGATAGCTAAAGTGTCAGAGTTAACGCTGTATCGTCGAGTTCGACTTATTCTATTATAAAGTAATAGTCTATTATGTATAGTGTATCGTGCGGCTACCGTTCTACAGTGACCAGCATTACCACCGGTTCATCGTACCGAGCTAGTGTGCTTGTCCAGGCTGGGCGGCCTAACCTTGTGCCGCCATCCGAGGAGTCCTAGACGAGAACCGTGTGGATATGTACACTGGATAACCTACACCGACGAATGCAGAGCCTTTTCCGGCTGGATTATATTGCTTTGGTACTGTGGCTGCTGGAGCAGAGAACCGTCTACCCCACTGCTGTGTGGGATCTACCCTGTGAGGAGCACCGTCGAGCCCGCCTCTAGGACCCAGAGGCTGGCTAGCTTTCATCCATGCTGCAATGCATACCGGAGTATAGCTGTTGCTTTGTCTAAGGACCAAGGGATTATTGCACCGTCTCCTGTACCTGGAGTCTCTTTATTCCTCGTTGATCCAGACTTTTGCTCCCGACAATTCCTCTCCCCTGCTGGCTTACAACCGGAGGGAACCCCCTTAGTATCTCCAGCTGACCTACGAGTGTGCCTTATATAATTCTTATGCTACAGGTGGTATTAATTATCCCCATCGTAATATGCTCATGGACTTACGCTCTTGACCTATTTATGCATATTCTTCGCCATACAAGCGCGACCCTAATTCTCAATACTGTAATCTACTATTGCTGCTCTTCTAATAAATATTCTAAACAGGACTTTCTTTGTTAAGCCGTGTTATTGTGTGGGTGTTCATCATATATACCGTGTACTGTATGGCCAGTAATTAAAGTACATAACTAAGTAGTGGTTTAATGATACCATACTCTCAATACAGTCAGGGAATTGTACCCCTCAGTTACAGCGTTCATCTTCAATGAATGGACCAATGCAATAGTCTACCAAAGCCCCCCCTCTCTATCTATATATCTCACACACACACACACACACACACACACACACACACACACACACACACACACACACACACACACACACACACACACACACACACACTTCAGAAACAAGCATAGTATCAATGAGAGCATCAATAATACACCTGAGTGATGTCTAGTAAAAAAATAATAAATTTTATTTTTATTTTTTTGGCCCCCCCCCCCCCCCCCCAGTGCTGGGCCCTTGGAATCATCCTAAGCTACCCCCCCAGCTACGCCCCTGTGTGTGCATGTGTGAGAGCGAGAGAGATAGTGTCTGTG
>NC_140182.1:22536046-22545980 GCF_963971535.1 Notolepis coatsorum
TACTGGAGCTCCCCCTACATTGCTATTTTAAGTATTTTTACATGGATTATTATGGCCTGTGAGTATTGGATGAGTAACAAAAACGTGAACTCCACACAAGGGAAAATCACAGGCTGTTGGCCAGGTCTGGCCAGGTTGTGGAAGGTGTCTGTCTCGGCCAGGTCCTAAAGACAATGGAGACGCTCCCTGTGCACCAGACAGGCCACAGCACGGATAACCCTGGTGCTAGTGGAGACAAGACAACATCTCCCTATCTCTAACTCCCCATCTTATCCCTCCCTTCATCTCTCTCTCAGTGGCGGCTGGTGAATTCTTCTCCAGGAGGGGCGCTATACCAAACATTTTGCAAACATGTACAAGGCACGCATTGACGAATATTATCACCATTGCCATCAATCAATATATGATCACAGTCAGTCAAATGCAACCACGTTTCCAATAGCCCTACACAAACACGCACAGCTCTCTCTCTCTCTCTCGGTTTCTCTCTCTCTCTCTCTCTCTCTCTCTCTCTCTCTCTCTCTGATCCATCCAATAATAATAACATATGTATATCTTGTCATTTTAAACAAGTTACCATTCATTGTCCGGGTGATTATGGCCCCCCCGCGACGAAATTAATTAGTTAGTTCAACAACAACACAGCATCGCTCTAACAGGGAGAGCGAGAGAGAGAGAGAGAGAGAGAGAGAGAGAGAGAGAGAAAACGCGACTCACTTAGTTTAGTTGAAGCGCGCCTCGGTCCTGTATATGTCCAGACTGTCCATGTCCACTGCCCAGACTGCATCCAGCCATATAGCTTGTTGTTGTTGTTCTTACCGAACCAGCTAACTACTAGCAGACAACCAGACAACTACTAGCAGAGCGTATTTCCTCGAGGCGATGTCACGTGCCACTCTCAGCCAATAGAGTGACTACTTCGGGCACTAGACCAAGCGCCCTCGGATATCGTATTTGATTGTGTTATGTTGTACGTACGTATTTATTTACATGTACGTATGTATTTGCTCTGTGAGTTGCGCACGGACCGTGGAGCTGAGATCGAGCGCCCATGAAAAGGGGTTGGAGGGGGCTAGGCCACTAGGGGCCGGGGGGCGTGAATACTTTCCTTTCTTCTTCTTCTTTTAACCAGGGAGGGCGGCGGCCTAGCGCCCCCTATTGACCAGCCGCCACTGCTCTCTCTACTTCTCTGAGAAGTGGGTAGTAAAGCTATTGAATGAACATCTTCTCTTGCACCCCGTGCAATTCGGGTTCCGCGCCCATCATTCAAAAGAATCAGCAAACTGTATGTTCTTAGAAAAAATAAAATACTCACTGGACACACATTTCTGTGTTGGTGCCATCTTCGTTGATTTGAAGCGGGCATTTTATACTGTCAACCACCAGGTTCTATTGTCCAAACTTAGACATTTTAATTTCTCTGAAAGAGCTCTCTTGTGGATGAAATTGCCTTCTAAACTGGTCATTTACTGGGGCCACAGCCATGAAACCCATAGAACAACTTTACAACAGAGCATTGAAGGTATATGACAGGAAACAGTACTCATACCACCCAGGGCTGTACGCTAAGCTTTTTCACTAGGGGCACACTTGCCCCTAAATTAGAAATGTAGGGGCAAAAAATATGTTTTAGGGGCACATTTTTAAATAACAATTTTACCATTATAGTGCAAAAAAATATGTTCCTCCTGCCTCATTACTGTGGTCTTTTTATTTAACATTTAAGTGCTTTTGTTGTCAGGTTTGTATCTTTTATAATGAACCAACTAGGGCTGGGCGATATGGCCTAAATATGATATCACGATATTTTCTGACCTTTCGGCGATACATGATACACATCACGATGTTTTTCTTTTTTACCCCAAACAATTCATTATGAGGCTTACCAAGACAGTATTTGAGTTTGCAAGCTAACATTAAAGACAAAATAAAATACCCATGCATTTAGCATTTTTATATTATATATTAGATTTAGATTATTGGATTATTAGATTATATATTGCATATATTTAGCAATGAGATATTATATGATTTAGATATGAAATATGATGAATTGAAAATGGGGGACCCTGATGTAAACAAGACAAAAGTATTTCTCTGGTCTGCATCCCCTTAACAATTGTATGTATTGAGCTGTACTGTACCCATTCTGCAATATGTTAATACAGTTTTAAATCAATCAATCAATCAATAAATAGCATTTTAGCATTTTTATGAAACTACTGTATATTTGTATGTCTCTAAATGTTTTGATGAATTGAAAATGGAGGACCCTTATGTAAAAAAGCCGAAAGTCTTTTTCTGGTCTTCATCCTCCTGTACTGTATTGTACCCATTATGCAATCTGTTAATAAAGTTTTCATTCATTCATTCTGACGGAAAACAGAATAATTTTGATTGACAGTCGAGTCTGCCAATTACGTCACACCGCTTCCACCCGCCCTGCTGTTCTTAGCACCAATCGGCAAGCGCTATTCGTTTTTGACTTCCTGAATGTCCTGTGTTCTGACAACAACAAAGCTACTAACATTAGCTCCCCGCGGCCGACGAGTAGGAGACCAGTGCTCCGCAGGATGACTAAATGAGGCATAATGATTTTACCTCAACGAATGTTATAATAAAAGCCTTATACATCTGTCTGATTGAAAACTTTATTAACAGACGGAATGGGAATGGGCATATCTCAGCACGGGCTGAGATATGAACGAGTAACGTGTGGACCAGATTGACGCGACACAAGGTTTACACAACAGCCCCCACCCCTTGTTTTATTGTATTTGTACCTGTACTACCTGCTGTCAGCTGTTTATCTCTCTCTGTGAGCTTGATTAGCTCACGTTAGCTAGCGTTAGCTCCGCGGCTAACCCTGAACTAAATCAATGACTAGGTTCTAAAGCATTTCGAGTAGTTTTCACTGCACATAGAAGCAGCCAAACAGCGGGAGAATTTCGGGAGCATATGACCAAAACCCAGTTAGGAACCATCGATTCCCATCCCTACTACTAACTTTACTTTTCTTCATAGCTAAATCAGACAGTCAGCCAGTCTATCAGAGTGAGTGCTCAGTTGATTTTCCCCGCTGATCATACCTGAGTGCTCGGCGTCATCACACGCCTTGGATCATTTAGGAGTGAAATGCGAATGCAAGGCTTGAAATCACTACTCGCAAGCCCGCCCCCAAATATTATTTACCAATCGCAACGGCCAATTAAAGGGGCAATTTGCGATAATCTCGTCGCAGTGTACAGCCCTGCCACCACTGTAAAATCCTGGATAAGCATCAAATATTACATTTTGAAAACCTCAGACGTTATAAAAGTTCCTGCTTTGTATATAAATGCCTGCACAGATTAGCCCCTCCCCCTCTCAAGGAGTTTATCCACGAGAAAAGGAACACTGGATTAGCCACTAGGTCAAACACCAGAGGGGATTGTGAGGTCCATTTTAGAAAGACCGCCTTCAGCAAAAATGTTCTATCGATAAAGGGAAGTGGAACATGGAACAGCCTTCCGGTCCCCTTAAGGGAATGTACCACCCTGTCCACCTTTAGGGGGCAACTCAGGAAATGGTTGTTAGACAGCCAAATATGCACTCATTAGGGATGTTAGTGATGTTGTACTGACTGAATGTCATGTTAGTGTGGTCATGTCAGTGATGTCAGTTTTTATGAGTTTTTATGAATGAATGTTGTATGGTCCGTTTTGTGTTTGTTTTATGTTAGGACTACGGGTGGAAATTAGCCCTGTGCTATTCCCGGCATATTTACGTCCTTATCATGCTGTGATGTTATGCATGTAAATGATGTTCATTAATTTGCATTGTCCTTAATAAACAAATCTTAAATCTTAAATCATATCTATCCAGTAGAAAGCAATGTGTTTGTGTTGATGGAATCAAATCTCCCTACCTTGACTGTTATACAGGCCTTCCACAGCGTTCAAGTCTTGGGCCAATACTGTTCTCATTATTTATCAATGACCTACCTGATGCATGCCAAAACACCAATGTCCAAATGTATGCTAATGACTGTGTAATCTTTACATCTGCAAAATCAATACAAGATGCCTCTGCAACTCTGACATCTGCAATGACCCATGTTCAAGACTGGCTAACAAAATCATTTTTGTTTCACTTAACACCAAGAAAACAGTGTGTATGATGTTCACAAAGTCACCAGTAGAGGTCACTCACTAATGTGTTTCTGGGAGAGGCGGAGCTGGACATTGTAAATTAGTTCAAGTATCTTGGGGTCACATTGGACTCTACATTGACCTTCAAAAGTCATGTGAAGAATGTGACAAACACAGTCAAGTTTAACATCGAAAACTTCAGGCAGATCAGGCCTTGCCTGCCAGTTAATGCTGCTGCAAGGATGTTTCTGCATTCAAAGATTTTCTGACACATGGTACTGTTTTATCAACTGGTCTCTTTCATATGTCACTACTCTTACACCAATAGAATTACTCTACAAAAAAGCCATACAAGTATTTAATAGGAAACCAAATTCATTTCATCACTGTAATGTTTTGGAAAAATATAACATGCTAAGTTTCGAGAATTTCCAAGTTTTCAAATATACTTGCTTCATGTACAAGGTTCTGCATGGACTTGCCCCTCCCCTATTGAATGAGTTCATCCAACAAAAAGAAGACACTGGCATTACCACCAGGGCCATCAGTAGAGGGGACTGTGAGGTGCCTTTTCGGTATACTACCTTTGCAAAAACTGTGTTCTCTGTTAAAGGTGGTAACTACTGGAATAGCCTACCAGTTGTGATTAGAGAGTGCCCAAGTTTATGTAACTTGTTTCTTGTTTTTATTGTTGTTTTATCATTGATTGTCACAATGATTTTACCTTAAGCAGGCTAATTATTTTTTTTACCCACTTTTTTCTCCTCCTTTTTCTGTGATTTTTCTCCCATCCCAATTTCCTCTCGTGCCAATTCTCCATCCCCTGTCCTGATTGTTGCTCGCATGTGCCCCCCACTGGCCGGTCGTAGGGAGGATAGAAGCCCATCACATGTCCCCTCCGATACATGTGGAGGCAGCCAGTCACTTCTTTTCACCTGCCAGCGCGGACTCTCATTGGTGAGGTGTAACGTGTGGGAGGCTCACACTGCCCCCGCCATTTCCTGTCTTTGCTGTGCAGGCGCCCTGACCGACCTGTAGGAGTCGCTGTTTACAACGACCAGATTACCACCCATCGACTCCCCTCCTGCTAACTCTGCCAATTGAGTCAGTATGACGGCCGGCCCAAGTCGGAGGCAACACTGACAGCCGGATTCCATACCCTTCCTCTTTAAATATCTATCTCTCTCTACATCTTTCTCTCTCTACATCTCTCTCTCTACATTCAACCATCTCTTCCTCACTCCCTCCTCCATCCTCACTTCAACCCTCCCTCTCATTTCTCCAGGCCTCCTAGAGTGAGAGTCAAAGGTTAATCCTACCTCGCACACACCTCATGCACAAACACACACACACACACACACACACACACACACACACACGCACACGCACACGCACACTCACACTCACACACACACACACACACACGCACGCACGCACGCACGTATGCACAAACACACACACACTTATGTATGTGGTTGTCATGACTCCTGTTGTTTCCGCCCTGCTGCCTGATTGACTGATTACATATTCATGTTTGAGCCCTGGACTGTGACCTGTGTGTGTATGTGTGTGTGTGTGTGTGTGTGTGTGTGTGTCTGTGGGTCTGTGTGTCTGTGTGCCTGTGTGTGTGTCTGTGTGTGTGTGTCTGTGTGTGTGTATGGGTGTCTGTGTGTGTGTGTGTGTGTGTGTGTGTGTGTGTGTGTGTGTGTGTGTGTGTGTGTGTGTGTGTGTGTGTGTGTGTGTGTGTGTGTGCCTGTGTGTGTGTCTGTGTGTGTGTCTGTGTGTGTGTATGGGTGTCTGTGTGTGGGCATTTGTGCTTGCATGCATATGTGTGTTTGGGTGAGTGGGTGAGTGAGTGAGTGAGTGAGTGAGTGAGTGAGTGAGTGAGTGAGTGAGTGAGTGAGTGAGTGAGTGAGTGAGTGAGTGAGTGAGTGAGTAAGTGAGTCGGTGAGTGAGTGAGTGAGTGAGTGAGTGGGTGAGTGGGTGAGTGAGTGAGTGAGTGAGTGAGTGAGTGAGTGAGTGAGTGAGTGAGTGAGTGAGTGAGTGAGTGAGTGAGTGAGTGAGTGAGTGAGTGTGTGGTTGTGTGAGTGAGTGAGTGAGTGAGTGAGTGTGTGGTTGTGTGAGTGAGTGAGTGAGTGAGTGAGTGAGTGAGTGAGTGAGTGAGTTAGTGAGTGAGTGAGTGAGTGAGTGTGTGGTTGTGTGAGTGAGTGAGTGAGTGAGTGTGTGGTTGTGTGAGTGAGTGAGTGAGTGAGTGAGTGAGTGAGTGAGTGAGTGAGTGAGTGAGTGAGTGAGTGAGTGAGTGAGTGTGTGGTTGTGTGAGTGAGTGAGTGTGTGGTTGTGTGAGTGAGTGAGTGAGTGAGTGTGTGGTTGTGTGAGTGAGTGAGTGAGTGCGTGCATACTGCATACACACACATACTGTACTGAAGACAGAAATGATTCAGAGATATGAAGATAATCTATACTTAATCTAATGTATTATGCCTATACAGTATGATATGATATGATACATTTATTTATATTGCACCCCTGGCTGATTGGACCAGGAGTTATTTTATGTAGGCTGGGGCGAGACCGTTTATGGCTTTGTATGGGAACATGAGGATCTTGAAATGTATTCGTTGTTTTACCGGCTAAAAACCGGTGTATATCTCACACCCGACCAATATTGGATTTTTGGGGCTTCCTCCAATTTGGTTATGAGGTGAGAGGAGAGAGAGAGAGAAAGAGAGGTAGCGACAAAAATAGAGTAGAGAGTAAGCGAAAGAGAAGGAGGGGTAGAGAGAGGGAAATGGGTAGAGAGAGAGGGGAGGGTAGAGAGAGAAAGAGAAAGGGAGAGAAGCAGATCATGGTAAAGGGCGTGCGAGCATATTGACTAATTGGCGAGCCTCATGGAAGTGTTCAGCTGTTCTTCATGTGGATGTGAATGTGCTGAAACTGCAACACAGGTATATTTTCAGGAAGTAACATGAAAGTGGATTAACTTTTATATATATTTGTGGAGGTGGATGAAGTTGTTTGCTAGCGTATTGTCTGGCGTTTGTCCCAAAATAGAATTGAATGGATAGAGCGTACCTCCATTGTTACATTGTTGCTAATGTGACCAGTGTATTTCCTGTGTATACTGTACATTACCGTGGCAGACCAGTGTATTTCCTGGTCACAAACCACTTAGCTGTCACTTAAACCTGAACACAAATCACTTAGCTGTCCCTTAAACCTGAACACAAACCACTTAGCTGTCACTTGAAGTAGTTGTTTTTTTCTGTTTAAATTAAATGCTTAGTAGGGTGTTAATCCCCCTACTGCCAAGCTCCTCCTACTACCTAGCCCCTCCTACTGCCTAGCCCCTCCTACTGCCTAGCCCATCCCACTGCCTAGCTCCTCCTACTACCTAGCCCCTCCTACTGCCAAGCCCCTCCTACTGCCTAGCCCATCCCACTACCTAGCTCCTCCTACTACCTAGCCCCTCCTACTGCCTAGCCCCTCCTACTGCCTAGCCCATCCCACTGCCTAGCTCCTCCTACTACCTAGCCCCTCCTACTGCCTAGCCCCTCCTACTGCCTAGCCCATCCCACTGCATAGCTCCTCCTACTGTCTAGCCCCTCCTACTACCTAGCCCCTCCCACTGAATAGCTCCTCCTACTGCCTAGCTCCTCCTACTTCCTAGCTCATCCTAGTGCCTAGCTCCTCCTACTGACAAGCTCATCATACTGCATAGCCCCTCCTACTTCATAGCCCCTCCTACTGCCTAGCCCCTCCTACTGTCTAGCCCCTCCTACTACCTAGCCCCTCCTACTGCCTAGCCCATCCCACTGCCTAGCTCCTCCTACTGTCTAGCCCCTCCTACTGTCTAGCCCCTCCTACTGCATAGCTCCTCCTACTGCCTAGCCCCTCCTACTGCATAGCTCCTCCTACTGCCTAGCTCCTCCTACTTCCTAGCTCCTCCTAGTGCCTAGCTCCTCCTACTGCCAAGCTCCTTCTACTTCCTAGCCCCTCCTACGGCCTAGCCCCTCCTACTTCCTAGCCCCTCCTACTACCTAGCCCATCCTACTGCCTAGCCCATCCCACTGCCTAGCTCCTCCTACTGCATAGCTCCTCCTACTGCCTAGCTCCTCCTACTTCCTAGCTCCTCTTACTGCCAAGCTCATTCTACTTCCTAGCCCCTCCTACTGTCTAGCCCCTCCTACTGCCTAGCTCCTCCTACTGTTTAGCTCCTCCTACTTCCTAGCCCCTCCTAGTGCCTAGCTACTCCTACTGCCAAGCTCCTCCTCCATCTAGCTCCTTCTACTACCTCTTACACAAGGTCACACACACACACACACACACACACACAAACATTCAGCTACATATATACACACATTCTTCTACACACACACAGATACGCACACATACAGCTACACAGACATATTCAGCTACACACACATATTCAGCTACACACACGCGCATACAGCTACATACACACACATACAGCTACACACACATACAGCTACATACACACACTTTCATCTACATACACACACATACAGCTACACACACATACATACAGCTGCACACTCACACACATACAGCTACACACATACATACAGCTACACGCGCACACATACAATTACACACAGACGCATACAGCTACACACATACATACAGCTACACACACACATAAAGCTACACACACATACAGCTACACACACACATACAGCTACACACACATACACACACACACTCACACACACACACACACACACACGCACACACACACACACATACAGCTTCACACACACATACAGCTACACACGCACACACACACTCACACACCCCCACACACACACGAATACAGCTACACCTGCACACATACAGCTACACACACGGGGCTGCCCAGGTATAACAGCTCTGGGGTTTTGCAGTAAAAGGTTGGTTCACCTTGTGAGGAAGGCTGCCTTGTCAAGAGAATTCCTACATGTTTTACCTTACTGGCGTACACACACACACACACACACACACATACACAATAACATAGGCACACACATACACTTACACACACATACACACACACACACACACACACACACAAACAAACACACATACAGCAACACATACTGTACGACATACACACACTCATGTACACTTTACACGTACACACACAGACAGACACACTCTCTCACACACACTGTACATATGATGGTCTGGTAACAGCAGCAGCCATTCCCGTTCCATTTAATTCTGTACCTCATCTAAACACAGGACCTAAATCCTGCACCTCTGCTAAAGTGGCCAGCAGACATAAAAGCCTGTTTGATGTTGACTCTGCAAGGTCACTCTTGAAACCCTGTTTCCTTTCTGGAGCAGCGGTCTCTGTCCAGACTAGCTTTTCTCCTTGGCCAATCACAGCAGAGCTGTGTGTGTGTGTGTGTGTGTGTGTGTGTGTGTGTGTGCTGTGTGTGTGTGTGTGTGTGTGTGTGTGTGTGTGTGTGTGTGTGTGTGTGTGTGTGTGTGTGTGTGTGTGTGTGTGTGTGTGTGTGTGTGTGTGTGTGTGTGTGTGTGTGTGTGTGTGTGTGTGTGTGTGTGTGTGTGTGTGTGTGTGTGTGCTTGTGCGTGCGTGTGTGCTTGTGCGTGCGTGCGTGTGCTTTATCCTTCACAGGAACGCAGAGCAGATGCAGTCCTGGATCACCCGCATCAACACGGTGGCAGCCATCTTCTCAGCCCCTCCGTTCCCAGCAGCTGTTGGGTCACAGAAGAAGTTCAGCCGCCCACTGCTCCCGGGGACCAGATCAAAGCATTCAGAGGTAAGTTAGCAATACTGCCTTAAC
>NC_140182.1:22546180-22551180 GCF_963971535.1 Notolepis coatsorum
CACATTAAGCCCCCCCCCCCCCCCCCCCCCCCCCCCCCCCCCCCCCAGACACACACATTGGAAGCTTCTGAGATGTCTCACCTTAATACAACACACACACACACGCACACACACACACACACACACACCACACACACACACACACACACACACACACACACACACACACACACACACACACACACACCACAGCTGTCAGAAGCCTAGGAGGAGAGCCCTGCCCAGCTCATTTCAGTTCAAGGTTGAGTGTTTGAAGAGAAAAGTTAATGTGTGTCTTATTATACAACAACCATTCTACCTACCTGCAGCACTGAGACCACACACTGGTGTAAACACACACACACACACACACACACACACACACACACACACACACACACACACACACACACACACACACACACACACACACAGGCACACCTAAGCGTGTGTGTGTGTGTGTGTGGATATGCACAGTGGCACACAAAAACATGCAGGTGTTTTATTTGCAACCATACAGCGTGCACACACATTACATATACACACATGCTCTCTCTCTTCTCTCTCTCTCTCTCTCTCTCTCTCTCTCTCTCTCTCTCTCTCTCTCTCTCTCTCTCTCCCTCTCTCCCATCTTCTCTCTCTCTCTCTCTCCCATCTTCTTCTCTCTCTCTCTCTCTCTCTCTCTCTCTCTCTCTTCTCTCTCTCTCTCTCTCTCTCTCACTCACTTCAACCTTGCACAACACGCCTCCCCAACAGGTCAGGTTATAATGATGCTCAGTGTGTGTGTGTGTGTGTGTGTGTGTGTGTGTGTGTGTGTGTGTGTGTGTGTGTGTGTGTGTGTGTGTGTGTGTGTGTGTGTGTGTGAAAGTGAGCGAGAGATAGAGAGACAGAGTGAGATATAAAGAGAAAGAGAGAGAGACAGAGTGAGAGGGAGGATGGAGGGATAGAGGGAAGGCTGGATGGAGGAAGAGGAATTCCGGATGCAGCTTGTTTAAAGAGAGAAATATGCATAATCACTGGCATATGATTGACAGGAGAGGGCATGGAGAGAAAGGAGAGGGGGAGATGGGGAGAACGATAGAGAGAAAGAGAGTGAGGGAGGGACATAGAGGGAAAGACTCTCTCCATAGTTGGAGAGAGAGAGAGAGAGAGAGAGCACTAAGTATACTATGGAGAGAGAGGGGGAGACACAGGAGAGAAGGTTCTGGTGGGATTCAATCCGAGGTCAGCAGGGATACTTGTGGTTCCAAGGTTGGACATCTTAACCCTCTTTGGCCACAGAGAGAGAAGCCTTTGTTCAAATATGTTGCGTCGTTTTTTTTTTTTTTTTTTATCTTTTTCCCCCTCCTTTTTCCTCCGATTTTCTCCCATCCCAATGTTAGTTGTTATGCCAATTCCCAATCCCCTTCCTGGTCGCTGCGCACTTACCCCCCACAGTTGGTCTGGGAGAGTGGAGGCTATCACGTGCTTCCTCCGACACACGTCCAGCCAATCAACCGCTT
Source organism: Notolepis coatsorum (assembly GCF_963971535.1). Lineage (NCBI taxonomy): Eukaryota > Metazoa > Chordata > Actinopteri > Aulopiformes > Paralepididae > Notolepis > Notolepis coatsorum. Next base: position 22,547,662 of record NC_140182.1, read on the forward strand.
CTTTTCACCTGGCAGCGCGGATTCTCATTGAGAGGGCGTAGCGTGTGGAAGGATCACACTATCCCACTTAGATCCTATCCGCGCTTAGCAGGCGCCCCGACCGAACTGTAGGAGTCGCTGTTTACAACGACCCGGACCCACCCGCCAGCTTCTCCCACCCTCTAATACAGCCAATTGTATTAGTGTGAACGGCCAGCCAAACTGGTGACAACCCCGGAGCTGTGAGCTGGATTCGAACAGGCGAATCCAGCCGCTCCGGGGTTGGTGACGAACGCAATCTCCGTTACGCCACCTGACCGCCATGTTGTGTCGTTTCTATGGAAATGTGGAAGTGTGAAATATGAAAAACAACCAAACATTGCACATAATATGGGTTATGTAGAGATACAGAAGAGCATTAAAAGAGTCATGTAGATCCATATTTAAATACACAGGAGACCATCTGTAGTGTGGTAGTGAAAGGGTTAAATACACAGGAGACACAGAACGGAGGTTTTCAGGCCAAGCTCCACGTCACACAACATCACATCTTTACTGTCGGATCTAAAAGAAAAAAGTGGGGATGTTTGCTTTAGAAGAGTCTAGAGTAGAATACTCTAGAACAAGACGGTTCTATATGAGCTTCTAAAATCTAAATATTTATGCAGGATGTAGAACGTGCATATTGCAGGCTGTAAAACGTCTACAGTGAATTTGTGGGTGTTTAATGATGACATTGTTAAATTTGGACCTGAACTCTATAGACGGTGTGGCAGATATCCCCATTCCCATGGCTATGTGGAGGAAGGGATATACTACTGCCATGGGCAGGATCATATTTAATTATGTTTGTCTGAACCTCCTCTCCTTCCCACATTAAGCAAAAGCTTTTTTACTTTGCACAACATTTTTTACCAAATTTTGAATTTTGTACAGTTGTGTATAATATATTTTTTATAGTATTTGTTTTTACCTCTTTTGGAGAGTTAATTAGGGAGTTGATTAGGACTGATAGAACACACCTGTGCACCAGTGGAGGTGAGGAAGGAGCAGAGAGCGGAGAGAGAGAGTGTGATACAGAGTTTGTGAGGTGAGAGGTAGTTAAGAGGAGAGGTGAAAGCGAGAAGGTGTTCGTGGTACTGGACCCTGGACTGGCTGAGATACCCCACTTGTGAATCTGACCCTGGACCGGAAGACAAACCCTGAGTATTGAACATTCCCTTTTTGTACGAGAGCTTGATACGTGTTTTGACCCTGGACTTATTCGACTACTTTATTACCCATCGGACTTTGTGCTGTTAATCAATAAATACATTTTATTTATTGAAATTGTGCTTGTGTGGAACTTGGATTTGTTTGTTTTTCACCGTGTCGAGCCTGAACACCACCAGGCTCGTCACAACGGGTTTCCTGTTTGTAAACACACTGTGTTCGAGCCAATCAGCAATACCTGCTGAATCACATGACTGAGTTGACCCCCGACCTGCGTTGAGCTGCTGTGCTAAAAAAGTACAATGAGGCTCTATGGTGAAACCATGACACTCCCCTGACTAACAGTATAATGGAGCTCTATGGAGAAACCATGACACTCCCCTGACTAAAAGTATAATGGAGCTCTATGGAGAAACCATGGCACTCCCCTGACTAACAGTATAATGGAGCTCTATGGAGAAACCATGACACTCCCCTGACTAACAGTATAATGGAGCTCTATGGAGAAACCATGACACTCCCCTGACTAACAGTATAATGGAGCTCTATGGAGAAACCATGGCACTCCCCTGACTAACAGTATAATGGAGCTCTATGGAGAAACCATGGCACCAGTGGCGTCGCGTGGGTAAAATAACAGGGGATGCCTTAGTCAAGCAGTCACCATGTACACTACAGTATGGCTTGGCGGCCAGTCAAACTTTATTTTTATTTATTTAACAGATTGCAGAATGGGTACAATACAGTACGGCTCAATACACACAATTTTATAAGGGGATGCAGACCAGAGAAAGACGTTTGTCTTGTTTACATCAGGGTCATTAATACTGCTGGAGCATTGGTTCATTTTTGGTCCGATTTTTCCTTGCACGATTTTGCGCGCCGCGTCTCCTCTATGGCCGTGAATATTTTCACGCGGATCGGAATCACGGCGCACCCGTGGGACACTTTTCCGTTTCGGCGAGTTTATTCCACGCTTTCGGCTTTCCTTTTCTAAGCATTTTCGGGGCTACATGTGAATGAGTAAAAGTTGCGGGACGCCCAGATGTTCCCACGAAAGAAAGCTCGCGTGGAGCCCATAATAGGCTCACTTAATACAGCGTTTTTAAAATCACGCGACATTTTCAGGGTCGCGAGCCGACCTCTTCCCCTCGTTTTCGATGATGGAAGTGATTTAGGAAAAGCTTCGGCACGCCGAGAGGTACCCGTGGATTTAATCTCGCGAGGATCGGGGCAATATTCGGCCCGTGGGAGCAGTCACGGGTTAATACAATTTTCAAATGTGCAGAGGGGAGGCCAGACTACTTAGTCTGCTGACAGGCCCGTTTTAAGGTGTGGGCAGGGCTTTAGTCAGCTCGAATCTGATTGGCTAGTATTGGTTTTGGAGTCCACATACATGGGGAGGCTGGAGAAAGACACCTCCCCCCTGCCTCCTCTCCAGTCTCCTCTGCTGCAGTGAGTCTGACAGTGTGTTAGAGAGAGTGAGAAGGAGAAGAGGGAGACATTTAAAAAAAAATAAAAAATTATAACACAGATGAAAAATAATGATTTTTTATTATTATTGTAAACAAAAAAAAATAAAATAAAAAATCTTTTCATATTTCATATTTGATATTAATTCATATTTTTACAACCCCCGGCTCAGAGGAGGGACACAAACAACCGTGGTTTAGGTACAAACAAAAAACGCTGTTCGCTCCAAGATATATCTTGTACATAGCAGGATTGGAGGAAGAAATGCACTCTAAACTATCCTCCACCCCTAAAACACCCCCTCTCCTCCTCCAGGAGGTCAACCTGAAGACGTGACCTCTCTCCAGTCGCTGTGGTCCAGGATTTGTGTCACGATGACAGCCTATACATGGGAACCTTTATTTCTCCAAATTCTAGCTTTAGGCATCAGGACATCAGGTTCGATTGTCCCGGATTAGAGGAACATCATATGGGGGTTCTGTTGAAGCTGTTTGTTTTTCCCGGGAGGGAGGGAGTTAAAGATGGGTCTTAGCCCTGGCTGTACAGGAAGCTTGTTGGCTTTATGTGTTTATGGATGTGTGGGCAGCGGGAGGTGGCGACCGCTGCTGACACTTGTGTACGGAGACGCTGGAGGCCAGATGATACACACACACACACACACACACACACACACACACACACACACACACACACACACACACACACACACACACACACACACACACACACACACACACACACACACACACACACACACACACACACATACACACACACACACACACACACACACACACACACACTTGTGCATACAAACACACACACACACACACACACACACACACACAGATAGAC
>NC_140182.1:22553680-22638687 GCF_963971535.1 Notolepis coatsorum
TCAACGAACAATAACACTATGCAACAACCATCAAAAGCACTCACAGCACACACATCCACACGCACACACTCACTTTAAACAAACAACTCACTGCAGCACCCACTCTACACACTTTAGAACACCTAAACACACTTTATATTTATTGGCAAAGGATTTGCACTACAACCCATACCTCAGTACACCTTACTGTAAATTGTACCTAAATTGTACCTCATCCCATTTTCTGCTTTGCACTATATAGTATATTGTAATTAGTATATTGTATAGTATATTGTATGGTAACTCAGTTACTTCTACTCTGCATTGAACATTGTACATATGTACATACTGAACACTTGTGTCTACGTACGTGACTTCTATTTTATACTTGCTATACTTATTTTATTTTATACTTATCCTTTTGTCTATAGCACAGTCTCTGGAGCGTAACAGAAAGAAGCATTTTGTATAAAAGTATTCTGTACTTCTGTATGACAACTAATAAAGAAACTTGAACTCGCTGTGGTCCAGGATTTGTGTCACGATGACAGCCTTTACATGGGAACCTTTATTTCTCCAAATTCTAGCTTTAGGCATCAGGACATCAGGTTCGATTGTCCCGGATTAGAGGAACATCATATGGGGGTTCTGTTGAAGCTGTTTGTTTTTCCCGGGAGGGAGGGGGTTAAAGATGGGTCTTAGCCCTGGCTGTACAGGAAGCTTGTTGGCTTTATGTGTTTATGGATGTGTGGGCAGCGGGAGGTGGCGACCCCTGCTGGCACCTTTGTATAACCGCTACGTTGCCACGGAGACGCTGGAGGCCAGATGATACACACACACACACACACACACACACACACACACACACACACACACACACACACACACACACACACACACACACACACACTTGTGCATACAAACACACACACACACACACAGATAGACACTTGTGCACACAAACACACACACACACACATACACACACACACACACAGATAGACACTTGTGCACACAAACACACACACATACACACACAGATACACACTTGTGCACACAAACACATACACACAGATACACACGTGTGCACACAAACACACACACACACAGATAGACACTTGTGCACACACACACACACACACACACACACACACACACACACAGATAGACACTTGTGCACACAAACACACACACACACACACACACACAGATAGACACTTGTGCACACACACACACACACACACACACACACACACACACAGATAGACACTTGTGCACACAAACACGGACACACAGATACACACTTGTGCACACAAACACATACACACAGATACACACGTGTGCACACAAACACACACACACACACAGATAGACACTTGTGCACACACACACACACACACACACACACATATAGACACTTGTGCACACAAACACGGACACACAGATACACACTTGTGCACACAAACACATACACACAGATACACACGTGTGCACACAAACACACACACACACACAGATAGACACTTGTGCACACACACACACACACACACACATATAGACACTTGTGCACACAAACACGGACACACAGATACACACGTGTGCACACAAACACACACACACACACACACAGATAGACATTTGTGCACACACACGCACACACACACACACACAGATAGACACTTGTGCACACAAACACACACACACACACACACACAGATAGACACTCGTGCACACAAACACACACACACACACACAGATAGACACTTGTGCACACAAACACATACACACAGATAGACACTTGTGCACACAAACACACACATAGACACACACACACACACACACACACACACACACACACACACACACACACACACACACACACAGATAGACACTTGTGCACACAAACACACACACACACACACACACACTTGTGCACACACATTGAGCGAGGCAGGAGAGGGAGATGGGAGAGAGATAGTGATGGGAGAAGGCGAGGGGGGGGGGGGGGCGTGTGAATATTTTAGGCAACCAACTTGTGTTTAGCGTTTCTCTGATTGGCCACTACGCCCATGTGACCGCGGCAGCGCGAGAGAGCTGCAGCGCGGAAATAGGCTGTCTATTGCCATTCTCTAAGACAAACTCTAACCTTAACCAGCTCCTTAACAGCGCCTAAACGTAACCCTTCTAACCTTAACCAACTCCGAAACAATGCCTAACCTTAACCTTAACCAACTCCGAAACAATGCCTAACCTTAACCTTAACCTTAACCAACTCCGAAAGAATATTGCCATTCTCTAAGACAAACTCTAACCTTAACCAGCTCCTTAACAGCGCCTAAACTTAACCCTTCTAACCTTAACCAACTCCGAAACAATGCCTAACCTTAACCTTAACCAACTCCGAAACAATGCTTAAAGTTAACATGCCTAAACTTAACCGGCGAAAGAATGCACGTTAAAAAAAATAAAATAAAAATTGAAGGGAATCGAACTTGTCACCAACGGACCGCAGGATCTACAGCAAGGCAGCGCTACCAGTTGAGCTAGGTGTCAATGTTAAAAGAGGGGGGATTACTGCTACATAATGCTGCCGCGACAGAGCTCCGCCGCTCCGCTCTGCTGCTGCCGCGTCGCCGCGGGGGCGTGGCTAGACACAAGTTGTACAGGTTGCCTTTAATATTTAGGCGGGGGGGAGGCGCCAAGGGGTGGACGGGGGATTGGAGAGATGAAGCAGAGTGGAGGAGAGGAGAAGAACAAATAGGTGGAGGATAGAGATATCAGGGGAAAGAGGGAGGGATGAGGAGGGGAGGAGAGGAGGGAAGAGGAGAGAGGTATTAGCGGAAAGAGGGGGGGATGAGGAGGGGAAGAGAGGAGGGAAGAGGAGAGAGGTATTAGCGGAAAGAGGGGGGGATGAGGAGGGGAAGAGAGGAGGGGAGGGAAGAGGATAAAGGTAGTAGGGAAAAGAGAAGGAGGGATGTCACTAACTCACTCACTCACTCACTCACTCACTCACTCTCTCACTCACTCACTCACACCCCCCTTACTCACTCACTCACTCACTCACTCACTCACTCACTCACTCACTCACTCACTCATGCACTCACTCACTCACTCACGCACTCACTCACTCACGCACTCACTCACTCACTCACTCACTCACTCACTCACTCACTCACTCACTCACTCACTCACTCACTCACTCACTCACTCACTCACTCACTCACTCATTCACTGATTTATTCACTCACACATTAGCTGCTCTGCCCCTAGTGGTGACTCACAGGTGACTCACATCTATTGCACTGTGTCATTGTTAACATACTATAAGCTGAATTTTAACTACCATGTGACGAATATAAGAATCGGCAATACCAAGTGAGTCACTTGTTGTTGACTAAAACGCAATTGAAATTATATTGGATAGAATGACTAAAATGTGAATAAACATTTTTAGTCAAAAGACTAAAGCTAAATAATCACTTAGTCACTTTACATACACACCCACTCTGTGCTTTATATACTGTATATATATATGTATATAGTCTATATCTGGGGCCCCCCAAGGATGCATGTTCAGCCCCCTACTCTTCACACTACTGACCCACGACTGCACACCAACACACAACACCAACCTCTTCGTCAAGTTTGCGGACGACACAACTGTGGTGGGGCTCATTAAAAACAATGACGAGTCTCACTACAGGGACGAGCTGAGCCAACTGATCACGTGGTGCAGGAACAACAACTTAATTCTTAATGTGGAGAAAACAAAGGAGGTTGTTGTCGACTTCCGGAGAGCGTACACCGAGCACCCTCCACTGACCATCACACACACACACACACACACACACACACACACACACACACACACACACACACACACACACACACACACACACACACACACACACACACACACACACACACACACACACACACACACACACACACACACACACACACACACACACACACACACACACAGTCATCCTTTCTAAAAATGTGATTCCCAAACGTATATAACCTTGTCTGTTTCTGTTGACCGAGACCTCGGCCCGCGGTGGTGCGCTCGTGCGTGAGGCTCCACTCTGTATTGTCTCTTGTGTGCTTCAGAACCATCTTTGGCTATTACCAACCTGAATTCCATCCCTTGACTCCTGTTTCAAAATCTCTGTTAATCCGTCTAGTCAACAAAATATTCTCATCTTACACTATGTACCACTGCTGCTAAAAAGTTTTGCACTAAGTTCTCCTTTACCTCTATATTTACATTCACTCATACATTCACTTTTTTTTAGCTACTGTCTACATTGTATAATAGTCCTGTATACTGTCCATGTTACTGTATGTTTATAGTGTACTATATGTTACTTTATGTTTATATTAGATCTTGTTTTTTATATACAGTACACCGTGGGAAGGGGGAAACGCTGACCAGTATGGCTTACTATCATAGTGTATTTATACCTGTAACACTGTACATAATAATACTGCACATCAGATTAGCATGTTACTCAGTATCTTAATTTTATATATTCCATTTAATCACATTGTATATTGTTAATGTACTTTACTGTTACCTTGCACTCTGGTTAGATGCCAACTTGTTTTCATTGTACTGTACTTTTACTAGCTACAAATACATTTGAATCTTATCTAATCTAATCTAATGAACATTACGACAGATAGAGAAGGAACCGGGAGAGAGGAAGGGAGATGAGGAGGAAGGGAAGAGGAAAGGAGACATGGTGGAAGGGTAGAGGAAAGGAGAGGAGGTGGAAGGGTAGAGGAAAGGAGATGAGGAGGAAGGGTAGAGGAAAGGAGAGGAGCTGGAAGGATAGAGGAAAGGAGATGAGGAGGAAGGGTAGAGGAAGGAGAGGAGGTGGAAGGGTAGAGGAAAGGAGATGAGGAGGAAGGGTAGAGGAAAGGATAGGAGGTGGAAGGGTAGAGGAAAGGAGATGAGGAGGAAGGGTAGAGGAAAGGAAAGGAGGTGGAAGGGTAGATGAAAGGAGAGGAGGAGGAAGGGTAAAGGAAAGGAGATAAGGTGGAAGGGTAGAGGAAAGGAGAGGAGGTGGAAGGGTAGAGGAAAGGAGATGAGGAGGAAGGGAAGAGGAAAGGAGAGGAGGTGGAAGGGTAGCGGAAAGGAGAGGAGGTGGAAGGGTAGAGGAAATTATATGAGGTGGAAGGGTAGAGGAAAGGATATGAGGTGAAAGGGTAGAGGAAAGGAGAGGAGGTGGAAGGGAAGAGGAAAGGAGATGAGGTGGAAGGGTAGAGGAAAGGATATGAGGTGGAAGGGTAGAGGAAAGGAGATGAGGTGGAAGGGTAGAGGAAAGGAGAGGAGGTGGAAGGGAAGAGGAAAGGAGATGAGGTGGAAGGGTAGAGGAAAGGATATGAGGTGGAAGGGAAGAGGAAAGGAGATGAGGTGGAAGGGTAGAGGAAAGGAGATGAGGAGGAAGGGAAGAGGAAAGGAGGTGGAAGGGTAGATGAAAGGAGATGAGGAGGAAGGGAAGAGGAAAGGAGAGGAGGTGGAAGGGTAGAGAAAAGGAGTGTGTGTGTGTGTGTGTGTGTGTGTGTGTGTGTGTGTGTGTGTGTGTGTGTGTGTGTGTGTGTGTGTGAGGTGTCCATGGTAGCGCTGAACACACACTGAGACGGGTGATTGGTAGAGGAGAGGAGACAGCACACTCCTCGGAACGAGGGATTGGATCAGGGAGGGGGAGAGATGAAGAAAGAGAAAGAGAGAGAGAGAGAGGGGCATTGACAAGTAGAAAAGAAAAGGATCAAGTGGGAGGAAAAGAGAGACATGTGTGTGTGTGTGTGAGAGAGAGAGAGAGAGAGAGAGAGAGAGAGAGCGAGAGAGAGAGAGAGAGAGATAGGATCAGAGTCAAACTATCCCACATGTTGCCTCCTCACTCACACACGGAGCGATCAATCCCCACTTAGCTGTGTTCTCTGACGTCTCATTACCAGCGGAGAGGGACACAGAGGTCCAAACATACATGCTGACAAGAACACAGGCACAACAAGCATGTATGCACTCAGGCAAGAACATTATAACGATCAGGACTGATAACCTATTCGTAGAACTCTAAGAATATAAGTCCAAAAACTGTTAAAACAAGTCACAGAGCTGTACTGTTGGCTGCTGTGGTCAGTATAAGTATATCCCTGGGAAGACAGTGTCGGGATATTGCTGATTCATGGCCAGGGCACGACACCTACATGTACACGTCAGGCCACGTGAGCGGATCGGCGCGGCCGAGAAATCCGCTCTTCGCTCTTTAAAGCTTGGTCCGCTCCGCTAATCGCTCATGTTGACCCCGCCCCCAAGTCGCTCTCCGCTCGCTCCCCGCTCACCTTGAATCGAGCGCTCCCCACTCCCCGCGCCAGATCGCTCAGCAGTTTTTTTTTTTTTTTTTTTGAGCATGGTGTAAATTAGCTCAAACTACAACAGTCTACACCCCCTGGGCCCCTTAACAATTGTTTGTATTGAGCCGCATTGTAATTGTAGCCATTCTGCAATGTTAAATAACGTTGTTTATCCATTCACTAGTTCTATTAAGCGATGATAGGCTAGCCGAGCCACAATGCTATGGTCGCTGCCATTAACGTTAGCATGTAAGCTAACGTCAACAACAATGGTGTCGATACTTTTTCTAACTGGAGTGAGTGTGGGCGTCTCTACAGTGACAAAGCCTGAACAGGCTAGCCTATCACAGGTTCACCCTTCTCATTGGTTGAAAATGGCCTTCATGTTTGTACATCGCCATCTGTTGCTTTGGCATTGTACTGCATGTATATATTACATCAGTGTTAAACCACTGTGAGCGGCCTGGAGTGGATTGGAGCGGAGGAGAACTCTCGCTCCGGACGTCGCGCCGACTCATTTTAAAACCCACTCCTCGCTCACGTCAAAACCGGTTGCTCCGCGCCCCGCGCCGCTCACGCTCCGATCCGCTCACATGCACTGGTACACGTGTAAACTCACGTTGTTTTTTTGGAAGCAATTGGAAGCACGTAATAGGCCAAGTAGGGTGCGAATCATCTGTTTGCAAGTAAAAGAAAGACGTAAGTAAACAAAACTTTTACAGCCATTTTAGTTTGCAACTGATGTTGCAAACTGTGTTGGTTGATAGACGACGATAACACAGCACGACGGCGACAGACTGCGTGCTGCGACGTGCTGCGGGCCGTCGGATTGATAATGACATCACATCCTGTCGTTGCAGGTCGATGGCCAAAATTTCATATGCAGATTGAAATGTATAAAAACAGCTATAAATATATGTGAATAGCACTGTGCCTTTTGCATGCACCTTGCATGCATTGGACAAAATTGTACATTTAGCGAACGCACATTTTTAAAATAAAAGTCTCGCATTATTCGTGACATCATGTCCGTTATCAACCAGGAAATGCCTAGCAGCTATCGGCAATTGTCGTCTTCGGAAATTGATAATAATCACAAGATGCATTCAGTGGGGATGCCTACACAGCAGAGACAGGAAATGGCGGGGGTAGTGTGAGCCTCCCACACGTTATACACCTCGCCAATGAGAGTCCGCGCTGGCAGGTGAAAAGATGTGACAGGTGAGGCTGCCTCCTCGTGTATCGGAGGAGACACGTGATGCAAGGCTTCTATCCTCCCTACAACCGGCCAGTGGGGGGCATATGCAAGCAACGTTCAAGACAGGGGAGTGGAGAATTGGCACAGCGAGATTGGGATGGGAGAAAAATTGAGAAAGAGGAGAAAAAAGTGGATAAAAAAATATGCATTCAGTGCTGGATCTAATAACATTTATTTATCGAGACACGTTATGGAAAGTTCAAGACTGGACCACAAAGCTTCTGAAATCTGAAATTACACGCTACGGCGCTTCCGACGGCGATGGTCTACTGAGAGCAGAAAAAGGTAGTCTTATCAGCCGCTGTTTTGTATATTATTATACAAAATGTAACTGTTGTACTATTTACTATTCTCACAGGAGCTTCGACCTCAGAGGGCTAACAGGAGCACATTGACTCATAACCAGTGTCACAGTGGCCGAGAGGTTAAGGCGTTGGACTCGAAATCTAATGGAGTTTCCCCCTGTCTGTGACATTTTTCAATTCCATGGATTTATGATTTAAATTCAACCTGAGCCTTGGGCGCGCCAGGGTGGCGCACCACGTACAGCACTGCGGAGCAACACAGCCAGACCCGGTGACCAAATGTCCTCCCCCATCTATCCTCCCATACCTCCTCTCTCTCTCCACCGGACTGCCAGGAAAAAAACAATAAAATATCTACCAATAACATAATAAAAACAAATAAAACCTGAGCCTCACCCGTGGTCTTGAAGTTACTTGATTTATTTTGTCCATTTTGTTTGTCATTAATTTAGTTCCATTGCATATTACCCTGTTTTTGTTGTTGTTAACAATGGCTATTAACCCTGGGTTATAGTCAACTACCATTCAACAAGCCAGCAACACTAGGAGCTCTCTCCTCTGTAACAGCTGTCATGTTGGCTGAGAGGTTAAGGCGTTGGACTCAAAATCCAATGGGGTTTTCCCCCACAGGTTCGAATCCAGTCCTTGACGGTTTTCAATTTCATGAATTTATTACTTTAACAGTCAGAATCCCTACAGGAAGAGCGCTATATATAATGTATAATATTATCATGTCCATAGCTCTGTGTTAAATCTCTACAGCTTTGACTGGTTAATATAGTTAACTAGTATATAGCTACAGCTCAGACATTAGGGCGACAGTCTCAACAGTGTTCTTAAAACAACGGCCGAGGCTCAGGACAGTTTGGATTAGATACGACACGTCCAAGGTTTCTTTTCTTGTTAATCTTGTCTCCAGTCTTTTTTTTATCCACTTTTTCTCCTCCTATTTTCTGTATTTTCCTCCCATCCCAATTTAGTCGTTATGCCAATTCCCCCCTCCCGTTCCTGGTCGTTGCGCGCATGTGCCCCCCCCACTGGTCGGTCTAGGGAGCCCTGAAGTCCATCACATGCTTCCTCCGATACATAGGAGACAGCCAGCAGCCTCTTTTCACCTGGCAGCGAGGACTCTCATTGGTGAAGTGTAACGCGTGGGAGGTCACACTGCCCTCACCATTTCTCTCCCTCGCTGTGCAGGCGCCCTGACCGACCTGTAGGAGTCACTGTTTACAACGACCAGGATACCACCCACCGGCTTCCCTCCCGCTGACACTGCCAATTGTGCCAGTATGACGATCGGCAAAGCCGGAGGCACCGCTGACAGCCGGATTCGATACCAGTGTCTCTGCGGTGGTAGACAGACGCTTAGTCCGCTGTGCTACCCGGCCGCATCTTATCTCCAGTCTTGTGTGAGACACGACAAAGCCCCTAAACCCATCTTTTGTTTTCTCATCTTTGTCCATTTTTGTTTACCTTTCTTGTCATATCTGTTCATCTTTTGACGTCATGTCAATTATGTATTTATTGTAAGTCTGACCAGAGCTTGCTCTCACTTTCTGGTCAGACATTTTGTCTCTGATTGTAAACTGAGCACACTCTCTCTCTCTGTGGCCACAGAAACGGAAATAAACTATGTTCTATTTTTATACAATTTGACTCATCTGAATTTGTAACAGTTCACTGGCTGATTTAAAATATTCCACAACAGTGTTCTTTGACTTCTTCTCCAGCGCCTTCAACACCATTCAGCCTTCACAGCTAGCGGAGAACACGGCCCGGTGGCCTGGATCACGGACTACCTCACCAGCAGACCACAGTACGCCTGGTGGCCTGGATCACTGACTACCTCACCAGCAGACCACAGTACGCCTGGTGGCCTGGATCACTGACTACCTCACCAGCAGACCACAGTACGCCTGGTGGCCTGGATCACTGACTACCTCTCCAGCAGACCACAGTACGCCTGGTGGCCTGGATCACTGACTACCTCACCAGCAGACCACAGTACGCCTGGTGGCCTGGATCACGGACTACCTCACCAACAGACCATAGTACAGCCTGGTGACCTGGATCACTGACTACCTCACCAGAACACGGCCCGGTGGCCAGGATCACTGACTACCTCACCAGCAGACCACAGTACGCCTGGTGGCCTGGATCACTGACTACCTCACCAACAGACCATAGTACGCCTGGTGGCCAGGATCACTGACTACATCACCAGCAGACCACAGTACGCCTGGTGGCCTGGATCACTGACTACCTCACCAGAACACGGCCCGGTGGCCTGGATCACTGACTACCTCACCAGAACACGGCCCGGTGGCCTGGATCACTGACTACCTCACCAACAGACCATAGTACAGCCTGGTGACCTGGTGACCTGGTGGAGCTTTGTAGAGTGGAGAGACAACAAGGAGTACAGGGTCCTGGTGGAGCTTTGTAGAGTGGAGAGACAGTAATGTAACAGCAGTCACGGTGGCCGAGAGGTTAAGGCGTTGGACTCGAAATCCAATGGGGTTTCCCCGCACAGGTTCGAATCCTGTCCGTGACGTTTTTCAATTTCATGGATTTATGATTTAAAGAAGGAACACTTTAACATTCAGAATCCCTACAGGGAGAGCCCTATTGTTTTTGTTCATTGTTGTTTGCATGACCTTTATTTGTATAGCACCTTTCATACAAGAATTACAGCCGAAGGCGGCTGGGTGGCGCAGCGGACATTGCGCTCGTCACCAACGCAAGAGACACTGGGTTCGAATCCGGCTGTCGGCGTTACCTCCGGCTTGGGCCGGCCGTCATACTAACTCTATTGGCAGAGTTAGCGGGTGGGAAGTCGAAGGGTGGTAATCTGGACGTTGTAAACAGCGACTCCTACAGGTCGGTTGGGGCACCTGCACAGCAGAGACAGGAAAATGGCGGGGGCAGTGTGAGCCTCCTACACGTTACTCCTCGCCAAATGAGAGTCCGCGCTGGCAGGTGAAAAGATGCGACTGGCTGCCTGCACATGTATCGGAGGGGACATGTGACGGGCTTCTATCCTCCCTACAACCGGCCAGTGGGGGGCACATGCGAGCAACGTTCAAGACAGGGGAGGGGAGAATTGGCACGGCTGAAATTGGGATGGGAGAAAAAATGTAAAAAAGGAGGAGAAAAAGTGGATACAAAATTAAATAAAAAATTACAGCCCAAAGTGCAGCAGTAGAAAACAGACATAAAATTAGCATGAAGTAGACAGAAAGAAAACAACGCAGATAATAAGAAAAAGGGTGAAAGCAATGCAGACAATAACAATAAAAATAATTTACTCACACAGTTTAAAACCTGAGCCTCACCCGTAGTCTTAAAAAACTTGAAGTTACTTGATTTATTTTGTCCATTTTGTTTGTCATTAATTTAGTTCCATTGTATATTACCCTGTTTTTGTTGTTGTTACTAATAATAATAATAATAATAATAATAATTAATAATTAACTCTGGGTTATAGTCAACTACCATCCCACAAGCCAGCAACACTAGGAGCTCTCTCCTCTGTACCATCAGTCACGGTGGCCGAGAGGTTAAGGCGTTGGACTCGAAATCCAATGGGGTATCCCCGCACAGGTTCGAATCCTGTCCGTGACGCATTCTTCTGGATTTCCCCAATTCGATTAATGAAGAATGCTTGAACTTTGACATTCATGATCCCTAGAGGAAGAACATCTTCATGACCAGTGTTAATTTTGGCAGCTATTTTCATTTTAGTTTTAGTCTTAGTCATGTGCTCCTTTTTCGTTGTCATCATATTTAGTCATCTTCATTTATTTTTCGTTTAATCAGTTTTAGTCAACTAAATGTCTGAGCATTTTAGTCTTAGTCAGTTTTTGTCTCAATTTTGTCTTTTTAGTTTTAGTCTAGATTTAGTCGACGAAAACGGATGACATTTTTGTCTATTTTTTGTTAATGTACAAAAAAATTTATTATATTATTTAAACTATAAAAAAAAAAAAAAAAAATCTTTTTTACAGCTACTGTTTTATATATACTGTTTTTAGTAATAATTAGAAAGTAATGGTATTTATTCAACAACAGGTGATTGTATAGATTAGTATTAGTATCATTAAATGACAACTATGCTCAACTATGCTTCACCCACGGAAAGGTTGTCGGCACATTGGTTCCACACGGACATTAGCCTATACGTTGTTGCACTTGCTTCCAGAAGGCTCCGTTTAGGTTAGCTAGTAGCAGAGGCTCTGTTGTGATTTTTAATGCACAATAAATATTCAACATTCTCTTTTGAGACTCCGCCTCAGACTCTTATCATTTGGCACTAAAAGCTAAACATTGTCACCGGTATGGCTGCCCGCAACATGTCATTAATTGTGTGCGAGAGGTCGATCAGTTAGCCACATTAGCGTGAGCTAGGTTAGCCACTAATTAATGCGAGCTAGATGGAAATACAAACAATGTAACGTTACTGGTGAAAAAGTGATTTACCTTGGAATACTCCTTTGCCAACTTGCTGTACTTTGCTTGCAGGTCTGCAGCTGGATTATGAATAGTCCCAACTTTAGCCAAGGTAACGTTAAGCTAAAACTAGCTTTTCAAATAGCTCTTCAGCGAATGCTAATAACAGAGCTCCCCGTCACACTGCTCTGTTGGGACGATGGCATTAAGAAAAGTTATAATTATTTTGTCTCGTCTTGTTTTAGTCAACAATATCAACTTACATGAAGAGAAATTTCGTCCTGGTTTTTGTAAATTACATTTTTGTGTCCTCAGTTGTGTTCAACGATATTTAATAAACTATTTAGTCTCGTTAGCGTCACATGGTCTTCAATAACGTGACGTCACGTCTCATTGTCGTCATGAAAAAAACCTTCGTTGACGAACATCTTTCGTCATCATTTTAGTTGACAAAATGTCCACTGTTGATGACCTCATGACCTTTAATCTATCACAGAATCAGTGTCCTGGTGTCTTGATTCGTTAGTCTTACTGTCATCGTCCGGACATCTATAGATCCGTCTACTGGTGCACAACATATTTACCATAAGGACCCATGAAGACTGCCATAGTGTGATAGATAATTGATAGGTCAAACCATGTGACCCACCAGATCCAATCAGATTTTTGAAAAATCCATGGTAAACAGGAAGTGATCTGTTACTCATGAACACACTGTCCAATTTCCACAAAACTTGATCAATATGTTTCCAAGGAGGCCTGTAATCTAGTCTCATAAAACCAGAGGGAAAGTCATGGGGTCACCAGAATCAATAGGGTTCTTCCTCTAGTCTAGGGGTTGTGACTGTTAACACAGTCTGTGCTAAAAACATAAAAAGCCGTTATTGGGCACCGACGGTTGAGTGCCAAAAACGTAAAAAATAGTTTTTGGATCATTTGATCTTTTTACTTTGATCCCTGCTCTACAGACTTGCCCAGAGCGATCTGCATAATTTTCAACCATTCCCACACATTAGAACTGCAATGCCGATCAAATATCACCAGGTAGCGGTATCGTCTGTGTCTGAACTGCGATGGCTTGGGTTGAATCACACTTTAACTTTCATTTCTGCTTGGCCAGTGGCCACTCCTCCTGCAGGGACATAGATTCACATTGATCGCCTAGAAATTCCGTCGCCTAAGCGTGTTTGACCATAGAAACGTGTATAGGCATATACACTGGTAATCGCGATGGTGATGCGATCACTTGGAATTATTTTTCTTGGAATACTTTCTGGCTAAGGTAAGGTACATTCTATGTCTATTTTACCAAATCTGAAACGCGTTTTTCTAACGATCATAGTTCTGTGTTTCACCGGACGAAAAACATGCTCGGCAAACGCGATCATAGTTTGAGTTAAAACTTTTTATTCTGGGTTTCAGGGGATCAGCCAGAATGGTTTGGGCTTATTGCACATAACACGTTTTATCTCGCGATCTATGAAAAAATACTGTATTATCTTGGAAATGCGCGATGTTTAGAGTGTAATAAACTACAAACTACAGCGTGTGGAAACAAACTATTATTCCAATGCTGGACTACAAGTAATGTTTGTCAAAATGAACCACACCGTGTCTCTACAGCTATAATACAGAACACAAACACAGCTTCACAAACATAGGCTGGCATTCTAAGGGTAAAGATAATCGAATAGCGTGGCAGTCAAAGTGTTAAAGTTAAAGAAAGAATGTTTCTTTCTTAATCCCATTGGAGAAATTCAGGAAAGTGTGCCACAAACCTGTGACTGCTGGCCTGGGACTAACGCCTCTGTAACTGTTGGGACTAACCCCTCTGTTACTGTTGGTACTAACCCCTCTGTTACTGTTGGGACTAACCCCTCTGGTACTGTTATTAACCTCTCTGTTACTGTTATTAACCCCTCTGTTACTGTTGGTACTAACTCCTCTGTTACTGTTGGGACTAACCCCTCTGTTACTGTTATTAACCCCTCTGTTACTGTTATTAACCCCTCTGTTACTGTTGGGATTAACCCCTCTGTTACTGTTGGGACTAACCCCTCTGTTACTGTTTTAAAAGACAGCTTAAAAAATCTCTTTGCTCAGGCATTTTACTGTGGGGTAATGCAGGCACATATTTGAAGATAGATATCTGCTACCACCTAGTGGCAAGGGGAAATATTATTATAGAAACATCAGGGATATCCTGACACAAATTGTACTTACCTGCACTATTCTTACCCTGCCTACTTTTATACACTGCCTATCAAATTCATGTGTCGGTTCTATGCTAATTTTATCTCACTACCTCCTACTGTATTCACTGTAATTTTAAGATAACTATTTTATCACACTTTTTACTTCTTACTGATGACTATTTTTAAACTGAATCATTTTAAACTATTTTTATTATTTGTATTACTGAATCAAACTGTAAACAGAGAGCCTATTGGGATGCTAGATCCTAATGTGAAACACTGTGATTTACCATACCTTGCTATATTCTTACCCTACCTACTTTCATACACTTCCAATGAAATTCATATGTCGGTTCTATGATGTTAGAGTGATGCTCTGTTGTTGTGAGCGACACACTGCTCTGTTGTTCTATAAGGTAACTTAGAACTGTACTTTGTAAAGAAACTCAAAGTGTTAAGAGCGATGGAAACTCAAAGTACTAAGAGCGATACACTGCTCTGTTGTTATATATATATATTTTTTCTTTATTGAACAATCTTATCACACTTTTTACTGTCCGTTCTATCTTATTATTTTTAGCCTATTTTAAACTGAATCAAACTGCACTTTTTTACTCTATCTAATCTATTCTATTTTATTATTTGTATTGTTGAAGAACTGTGATTTGCCTAACCTTGCTACCTCTCTATCTCTTTGTATTTACATTTAAATTTGTTATGCTCGCTTATGCCTGTATTTTTTACTGTTGTGAAGCACTTTGAACTGCAACCTATGTATGAAAAGTGCTATACAAATAAAGTTATTATTATTATTATTATATTACTGTTGGGACTAACCCCTCTGTTACGGTTGGGACTAACCCCTCTGTTACGGTTGGGACTAACCCATCTGTTACTGTTGGGACTAACCCCTCTGTTACTGTTGGGACAAACCCCTCTGTTACTGTTGGGATTAACCCCTCTGTGACTGTTGGGACTAACCCCTCTGTTACTGTTGGGATTAACCCCTCTGTGACTGTTGGGACTAACCCCTCTGTTACTGTTACTGTTGGGACTAACCCCCCTGTTACTGTTGGGATTAACCCATCTGTTACTGTTGGGACTAACCCCTCTGTTACGGTTGGGATTAACCCCTCTGTGACTGTTGGGACTAACCCCTCTGTTACTGTTACTGTTGGGACTAACCCCCCTGTTACTGTTGGGATTAACCCATCTGTTACTGTTGGGACTAACCCCTCTGTTACTGTTGGGACTAACCCCTCTGTTACGGTTGGGATTAACCCCTCTGTTACTGTTGGGACTAACCCCTCTGTGACTGTTGGGATTAACCCCTCTGTGACTGTTGGGACTAACCCCTCTGTTACTGCTGGGATTAACCCCTCTGTTACTGTTTGGACTATTACCCCCTATGTTACTGCTGGGATTAACCCCTCTGTTACTGTTTGGACTATTACCCCCTATGTTACTGTTGGGACTATTAACCCCTCTGTTACTGCTGGTATTATTAACCCCTCTGTTACTGCTGGTATTATTAACCCCTCTGTTACTGCTGGTATTATTAACCCCTCTGTTACTGCTGGGACCTTTTATCTCTATCTTACAGTTGTACTGAATACCTTTTATCTCTATTTTACAGTTGTACTGAATACCATTTATCTATATCTTACAGTTGTACTCAATACAATTTCTCTCTATCTTACATTTGTATTGAACACCTTTTCTCTCTCACACGAAAAACACAACACTGAATGTGTCAGATGTCAGATTCGCAGCACTACTACTGCGTGAGAGGAAAGAAAGAGCCTCGCTTGTCATCTGAAAGGTTAGGAGGCAGTTTGGTCTGAATTTATGCACCTCCAGATGTCTCTCCTCTCCACGCTGGGTGGCAGATCAGAGATTATTTATCCATGTCTCGGGTGTCGTCATGGTTATTCCGGGGGGGGGGGGGGGGGGGGGTCTTCTTCAGCACACATCTGGCCTACGCTTTAACACTAGCACAGCCATGGAGAAAATTACACTAATTCCCGCCGGGAACGGGTCAGATGACCCGACAGCCTTTAGAATGGAGATGGGAGGGAGAGAAGGGAGGGAGGGAAGGAGGGAGAAGGAGAAAGGGAGGGAGGGAGAGAGAGAGGGAGAGAGGGAGGGAGGGAGAGAGAGAGGGAGAGAGGGAGGGAGGGAGATAGGAAGGGAGGGAGAGGAAGTAAGAAGGAGGGAGAGGGAGGTATAGAGAGAGGGAGGGAGAGAGAGGGAGGGAGGGAGGGAGGGAGGGAGGGAGGGAGGGAGGGAGGGAGGGAGAGGGAGGGAGGGAGAGAAATGGAGGGGGGAGAGAAAGGGAGAGAGAGAAAGGGAGGGAGAGAGTGAAAGGGAGGGAGGGTCAAGGAGGGAGGGAGGTGGCAGCTCAGCAGAAATAGCAAAAATAACGTTCTAATTCCATTTTCCTGAAGTCATTTTGAAATTTCAGAAACCGTGCCAGATAAAACTGGTACTTTTAGGAAAAGTCATTGAGTGACAGACCTGGAGCTTGACCGAGTGACGAGGATACATTTATTGAAAATGCCTAGGGGTCATGTGACCCCTTGGCGGCTGTGCTAGTGTTAAAGGAACTGGCGTGCCAACATTTTACCTGATTGATTGATTGATTGATTGATTGATTGATTGATTGATTGATTTTTTATATTTTTTTGTGTCTTACATACAGATGTATACCCAGCCCATATGGGCTTACAAGACACATAAACAATAAGTATAATAGTATACTTAACAATAAGTATATAGACCAAGACGGCCACAAAAAATAAAACTAAATAAAACATAACAAGCTGTAAACAATGTACTTCAAAGAAACAAGAGGAATTGATATACAATCATATAGGATATAATGTGTTTTGGCTCAAGTGCCATGCTTGTGATTTCCCCATTGTTTAAAAAAGAAAAGAAAAGGAAAATAAAGAAACAATTTCACACCGTGTGTCATTTCTATATGACACTGACTGAGTCACACCAGTGCGTCATAAACAGTTGAGCTGTGTTCGGACAGCACGCTGCTGAAGGCTGTAGCCTAGCAACATATATAAACAATCAATAACACAGTGAAGTACATCCAATTTGGCTTTGCAGCTCAGTAGAGTAACTGGCTAGCTATAGGTGCAGTAAAGTATTAATAGAGCATTCTACCGGCAGTTATAGACAGTCACGGTAGGGTGTAGACTACCACATGCTGTCCTACTGTCTGTCAGGGTAGGGTGTAGACTACCACATGATGTCCTGCTGTCTGTCAGGGTAGGGTGTAGACTACCACATGCTGCCCTACTGTCAGTCAGGGTAGGGTGTAGACCAGTGCAGGGACGTGCACAGGACTTTAGAGGGGCAGGTGCTCAAAGGCTGAAAAGGGCACTACACTTGTGTGTATATATTAACCGAGCGCACTTCTAACCAGATTGCAATGTTGGTTTCACTGACACCTAAAATTCTTGCTGTAGATATTTCTAGATAAATCACATCGAGATAGGTAAGAACCCATACCTTCCGACACATTTTTTCCGGTTGAATCCATCGTGATGCTATCAGCTTTTTAGCAGCTGTGAGACCGGATAACACTAGTCTCTTTAGCTGTATAGGGGCTCCATACTGAAAAACATCATTCAACAGCAATACAGAGGGATGTACAGGTATGTTCAGAGATAAGAATACTGATAATTGCTGGGTCACTTCTTTCCAAAATATCTTAACCGGTGGACAATCCCAATACATGTGCATGAATGTACCCTCATCCCCATTTGTACATAAGGAACATAGGGAGTCTTGTTTAAGTCCCATTCTGTTCAATCTTATGTAGGAGTCAGGTATGTCCTATGAATATAATTAAGATTAATTTGTTGATGGTCCGGGTTACGTGACGCAATTCGAACGTTTGCCCAGACTTCTGGCCAATCAATATCTATTTCCAAGTCTGGTATATCCCTCCTCCAGACTGAGTCTAGGGGGAGGATTCCATACAAAGACGTCAGTAAGTGATGATACAAATCAGATATGAATCCTCTCGATGTCTCTCTTTCATAGAAGAATTTGTGATATCTGTGGTGCTCAATTGGTATCCTTAATGGGACTCCATGAGCCTTCAAACAATCCAATAACTGTGCGTAAAAATAATATGTGGAACTGGTGAGGTTAAATTTTTTATGTATATCTTGATAGCTACAAAAACCCTGTTTGTTGAAAACATCTCCCAATGTGTGTATGCCCTGCTTTTCCCATTTGGGGTATCTTATAGGTTGTTTTCCAATAAGGAGTGCATTGTTATTGAATAGGGGAGTATGGCTATGCCATTTATGTTGGTTAGAATATTTTTTTTGTGTTTCACGCCATATCCGGATCACATGTGTAATAAGGGGGCCAAATTTCAATTCGCATTGCTTAATTGATAATATGGTGTATACTATGTCCTGCAGTCTATGTGGTGCTACTATATTTTCTTCTAAGTTTCTCCAGGATACAGATGCTTGGGAGTCAAACCAGGTTGTCAGTGGTCTTAAAGAGTATGCTTTAAAATAGTGGTAAAAGTCTGGAAATGCCAAACCTCTGTCGGCTTTGTTTCTCTGTGCGGTGGATCTTTTTATTCGTGGAGGTTTGTTATTCCAAATAAATTTATATGCGGTGGAGTGTAATTTTTTCCAGTAACCATCAGGAGGGGGTAACGGTAACATTGAGCTAATGAAGTTGATTCTAGGTAAAACATCCATCTTAACTATTGATACTCGTGCCTGTACTGAGTTTTTAAGTTTGGACCACCTGTCAAAGTCATATTTGATCTTATCTTGGATTTTTGTGTAATTGTACTTCACCGTTTGGCTTATAGTAGGGAATACCTCAATTCCTAAACATCTGAAGTGTTTAACCATTGGTATTTCTTCTGGAAGGAGTATATTCTTTGCAGGGGCATTAAGTGGAGGGAAAGCCGACTTTGGCCAATTTATCCTAAATCCCGATAGATTGCCAAAGTCATCAATCAACTTGAGAAGATGAGGCATTGAGGTGTTTGGGTTTTGCATGAACAATATTACGTTGTCCGCATATAAACTAATATGATGTTGTGTGCCCTTAATTGCGATTGGTTCTATGGATTGGGATTGTCTTATATATTGTGCTAAAGGCTCTAATGATAAAGCGAATAGTCCGGGACTAAGAGGGCAACCCTGTCTGGAAGAGCGCGATACTGTAAAGATTTCGGAGGTGATTATACCTGTTGTAATCATGGCCGATGGGTCTTTGTATAATACTTTAATATCAATTAATCCTTTTCCTAACCCCATCCTTTCTAATACTGCCCATAGATAAGACCATTCCAACCTATCAAAGGCTTTCATCGCATCCAGGGACAGCATCGCCTTAGGTGTGGTATCATCCTCGCTGGCATTTAGCACATGTAGTAACCGTCTTATATTATCCGTGATCAAGCGGCCTCTTATGAAGCCAGTCTGGTCAGGATGAACTAAAGACGCCATATGCTTTTGAAGTCTGATGGCTAATACCTTGGAGTACAGCTTGATATCGGTTCCGAGGAGACTTAAGGGTCTATAACTACCGCAATCGGTGGGGTCTTTGTCTTTTTTAAGGAGGACTGTTATGAGTGCAATATTGTCGTTCTTATGGAAGTTCCCCTCCTTGATTGAATATAGAATCATATTAAGTAATAGGGGTCCAATTACATCCCAACATGAGAGGTACATTTCTGGTGGGATACCGTCTCTTCCAGGAGCCCTACCACTTTGCATTTCAGATATGGCCTCCCTAAGTTCATCTAGTGTGATGGGTGTTTCTAACTGTTTAGCGTCATCCTCTGATAGTTTAGGAAGGTTAATTTGATTAAGATATATGTCCATTTTGTTTTGATCGAAGGCCATTTCTGATTTGTACAAGTTAGAGTAGAACTCTTTGAATGTCTCGTTGATTTTTTTAAGGTCTGTAACAAGTCCTTGCTGTGCCTTAATGATAGTTATATCTGCAAATTTTGCGTTGGCTCTTAACTGCATAGCTAGTAGGTGACTTGGTTTAGAACCATGAAAGTAATGCTGTTGTCTTGTGCTACGTATTTGAACTTCAGATTGTTGTTTATAAATGTCAGTAATCTCTTTTTTTAACACATTAATTTGAGTTTCCAGTCGAACCGAGTAGTTGTATTGTAAAGAGGAAAATAACGTAGAGTAAAGCGTTTCCAGCTCTGCCAGTTTTGAACAACGATTCTTGCGTATTTTGGAGGAATCCATAATATTCTGGGGTCCTGTATCGATTTCGCATTCTCCAGTAGGAATACAGAAAGAGCTTCTTTGAATTGTGTAATGAATTCCTTGTTTTTCAGCAATATCGAGTTAAATCGCCATCTTGGGGCTCGGGATGACAGTATACCAAATGATCCTTTTAGGAGTAAATAACAGTGATCTGATAGTGCATTGGGTACCATTTCCACGTCATAGTTATCAAATAGTCTAGGGGATGCAAAAACATAATCTATTCTGGAAAGTGTGTTATGTCTTGCAGATCGACAAGAGTACTTTCGGGTCGTACGGTTGAGTGATCGCCATAGGTCATTTACACCTGTATTCTTAGACCAATGCTTTAACGCATTAGATGAATTTTTCTGGTCGTTGGAAAAGGTGGGATAAGATTTATCCATCCCAGGACCCCAAATGGCATTAAAATCTGCGCCAATTATAAATGAGTATTCAGGAAGGTTTAACATTGTTCTGGTAAGTATCAGACCATACTTCCTTCAATTCAATATTCAACTTCCGTTTCACGACTATAGCAACTCCACGGGATCTCGTTCCAAAGGAAGAGTGACTAATGTTATGATATATGTTGTCCGCTAGCTTTGTCTTCCACTAAAATGTGCGTTTCGCTTAAAAGAGCCACATCAACCTGTTTGTTTTTCATCAGTGTGAGCACGCTTTTGCGTTTATGTTGATTATTTATTTAAATCTGCATAATTTGTAATCCATCAATCGCTAAATCTGTTGGATTACAAGCTTCTTTCTAACAGAAAAGGTTAAGCAGTTTCTGGAGCGGTAGAGAATACCAACACTAAGAGTAATTTTGACACTTAAATGATAGTTCAGAGTCAAGCCAAACACCCAAGTATTGTACATAGTAGGTGTACCATCTACTATGAATAGCACATACTGTAGACGAGATTTAGCTTTTGATTTGATGCACTGGCGAGTACCAAAGATCATTTTATATGATTTGCTTTTGTTAAGTAGTAATTTGTTAGCAGCTAGCCAATGTTGCAAGGAATTAAAATCAGATTGCAGAGCTAATTCAATGTGTGATTTGAATTTGGAGGTGTAAATTACTGTGTCATCAGCATAGAGCTGAGTACGACCAGTTGAACTTCTCTGCTCACATCGCAGTGACAACCAGAACCTGCAGATTCCTCCTGACCAATGTCAGAAGGATCCGCCCCTTCCTGACAAAGAAACCACCCAACTCCTCGTCCAATCAACAGTCATCTCCCACCTTGACTACTGCAACGCACTGCTCGCTGGCCTGGGGACGTCATTTCTGATTATTGATTACCAATAACCGCGTTAGCCTCAGTAGCCACATTCGCTAATGGCTATCATAACAATGCCTGATCAGCATGTAATTTACATGAAAAAGATCTTACCGTGGGCCGGTTGGATCCCCCAAAGGATTTCCCAGTTATCGATCGTCATCTGGTAGATCAATATGTCCATTGGCTGATCATATATTCCTTTACTGCACACTGAAATCCGCGTCCCAAAACGTATTCCAAGCTACAGGCTATAGGCATAGCTTCATGTTAGCAGAAAACTACATTGGAGATCCAGAAAAAACAAGACAACTTCTGCCACAGGGAACACTGCATTATCGAGATAGCGCCCCTAAGAGGATCTGGCCGGTAATGCACTTTTTCGAATTCAAAGAGTAGGGTACTTCTGCAGTGCTGCTCGGTGACATCGAGTAGGTTATTAAAATGGAATAAAAGCCAAAACAACCTTGCCACGGACATGTCCGTGGTTGGTCCTCAACCGTTGGATTCGAAACACGGACATCTCTGTGGCCGGGCGCCATTGTGTTAAGGGGATGCAGACCAGAGAAAGACTTTCGTCTTGTTTACATCAGGGTCCCCCATTTTCAATTCATAATGACATTTATGACATACACAACATACAGATATAAGAATCTAATCTAATCATCTAAACGAATCTAATCATGATAATTAAGACATACAGATATACAGCAGGAGACACACACACCACTGAGGATAAACGGGGCTACCGTACACAGGGTGAGCAGCTTCAAGTACCTGGGGGTCCACATCTCAGAGGACCTGACATGGACAACACACATAGACTCAGTCGTAAAAAAGGCGAAGCAGCGCCTCTACCACCTGAGACAGTTAAGGAAGTTCAGAGTATCTGGGAAGATACTCCAGTCCTTCTACTCCGGAGCTGTAGAGAGCATCTTGACTGGAAACATCACTGCCTGGTATGGCA
This sequence comes from Notolepis coatsorum, assembly GCF_963971535.1. Lineage (NCBI taxonomy): Eukaryota > Metazoa > Chordata > Actinopteri > Aulopiformes > Paralepididae > Notolepis > Notolepis coatsorum. Next base: position 22,576,752 of record NC_140182.1, read on the forward strand.
ACAGCACGGCACAGGACAAGAAGGCCCTACAGAGAGTGGTGCGATCAACCGAGCGTACCACGGGTATTGCACTACCAACCCTGCAGGTCCTATACAACAAGAGGTGCAAATCCAGAGCCTGCAGGATAATGAAAGACCCTCACCACCCCAACAACAGCCTGTTCATGCTGCTGCGGTCAGGCAAACGCCTGCGAGCACCAGTAACGAGGACAGAGAGACTTAGGCTCAGCTTCTTCCCCCAGGCCATCAGAGCCTTGAACACTGAACTCTCCACGCACAAGCACACATGAGCACACACACAACACACACACTGTACACGCTCACACACTAGCAGCCACTTTAACATGAGCACACACACACTCATGCTGCACACGCTCACACTATGGACACTTTACAGAAGGAAAGATCACTTTAAGAATAGTATAGCTTGAGATCGTATAATATAGCATTGTATAGCAGTGTACATAAAGACCCAATGCCTCATCCGTAGCTAACAGTGTACTGCACTGCCACAGGACCTGTGGCATGCTCTGTAAATAGCTCATGTACAGATACCGATATGCCTACTTTGTTTACTTGTTTATTGCACTATGTCGCTCTATTGGTTGGACTCTTATATTATTACTTGTATTATGCACATCGTTGCGGGCGAGACCCCCCGCATTTCACTGTATACCTGTATGCCGTGACATGCCCACTTCTTAGGGACCTGCACTGGCTCCCCATTGCTGCACGAATCCGCTTCAAGGCCCTCGACCTAGCATACCGTGCGGCAAAGGGAACCGCTCCCGCCTACCTCCGGTCAATGGTCTCTAACTACACACCCTCAAGACCCCTACGCTCTGCATCTTCTGGCCGCCTCAGACCTACTCCTATCCAAGCTCCGGGAGGGTCATCAAAGAGAAGTCGCCTATTCTCAGTCCTTGCCCCACAATGGTGGAATGAACTACCCACCCCAGTTAGGACAGCCGAATCACGTCCAATCTTTCGCCGTCGACTAAAGACGCACTTCTTCAACCATTATCTGAATTAAAAAAAAAAAAAAAAAAAAAAAAAAAAATCTAACCCTAACTAACCGTACTGTCATGCACTTGTCCTAATAAACTAACCTACACTGTAGCACTCAACACTTTGATGAACATTGTTGCTCAGCTGATAGAGTTGTGCCCTTCCTGATGGCTTGTCGTACAGAACTTGTAAGTCGCTTTGGATAAAAGCGTCAGCTAAATGACTAAATGTAAATGTAAATGTAAATAAAACTCTTGTATCTTGTATCTTGTATAAAACAAAAAAACAGATGTGTCGTGTGTGTCTCACTCTCTTTCTATATCTCTCTAGTTCTCTATCTCTCTCTCTGAGCACATGAAGACTGTGCTATTAAACCAGGAAGTGCAGCACTATGTTGATAAGGCTGTCAGCATTAGAGCCTCCACTACTGTAGCGGAACGTCCCCCCGACGGTAACTTTCCCCCCGGTTCGGCTGGACCAGGCATTGGACTTTCACAACCTCCTTTCAGAAACAATACACCACTGCACAATACACTGCCATCTGGTGGCCTGATCCAGATGTTGCAGCTCTGGGGTCAGGCCATTAAGCTATGTTATATTATTTGCACCAATCTGTGTTTTGTACATTTGTTGTCTTTGTTGTTTGTATTGTTTCCACTGTTTTAGTGTTTTGTAAATGTGTTCTAGTCTTGTGTGTCTCAGTATTGTACAATTGTTTCTGGTTTATTCCCCTGTGTTCAGTTTTGTGTTGTTTTGTTACCACAGCTGTGTCCATTCAACAATCACCCTCTTGTCTCTAATTAGTGTTTGTATTTAAGTGTTGTCGGCCCAGCATCCATTGCTGGGTCATTACTTCCTGTTACCCTTGTTTCCGTGTTGTCATTCGTGAAGCTTCCCTGTATCCTGTGTTTCCTGTCATTTAAGTAAAGTTTGATTATCACTACGCCGTCTCCTGCCTGCTCTCTCCAAGCTCTCCGTGTTTACATCTGCATCTGGGTTCCAGTCGTCATGCCATCTAAGCGTAATCGTAACACTGTAGTGCCCTGCGCTGCAACACAACAAACACAAGAGTGAACAAAAAACGCTCATGGACCCGTCTCTCGTTGACTGATTCGCTTGTGTTGTTCGTTGGATTCGTTTTGGATTATTTGGGCTTGCCAAACAAACTATCAAAATGTACACGGACCCACAGACGGTCTCTCGTTGACTCACTCGCTTGTGTTTTCATTGTGTGTCCGACTCTGCATGCTTTCGAACACCCGCCCAACTCTACCTCTGATTGGCTTACCATGAAATTGTACTCAACCTCAGCCAATCATCAGTATGTATGCGCTTGTCTCGCGCACTGCCCACTAACCAAGGAAGAACAGTTAAAAAAAAGTATTGCCTCTCGGCGCAGAGATCTAGTTGGTCTGATGAAAAAAACTGCTTCAATCATAGTAACGCACCACATTTTTTGGCAGTAACGGTAACAGCGTTATTAAGATTGGAAGAGTAATCCGTTAGATTACTCGTTACTGAAAAAAGTAACGCTGTTACTAACGCCGTTATTCCCATCACTGCTAAAAAGTAGCAGGTTTCTAATCCAGCATGTTATTTTCACCCTCAGTTTATCAGGACAGTATCATCTACTACACTTTCAAACCAACCACACACTATTATAACGTTACTGTTGTCTTAGACGCAACAAAATGGTAGTTGGTAAATGGCTGAATTTATATAGCGCTTTTATCCAAAGGGCTTTACTATTTGTTCCTCACTAATTTACCCATTCACTCACACATTCACCACCGATGGCGGAGGGAACCATGCAAGATGCCAACCTGCTCATCGGGAGCAGTTAGGGGTTAAGTGAGGGAATCGAACCTGGAACCTCCAGATTACCAGATGACTGCTCTAGCTCCTGAGCCACTGTCGCCCCTAATCAATCAATGTTTCTCACAACTGTAGCTATTTTATTAATAATCATTTAAATTATATTAATATTTATTATATACATTTCTATCATACTAGGTACTGTAGCTAGTATAAAGTTACACCTTTTCACGCAAGAGGTTCGTTTTGGACCGGTGCGTATGCCAAGGCAAGACAATTGTGGATTGTGGCCTGGATCACTGACTACCTCACCAACAGACCACAGTACATCCAACCCAAAGATGTGCTGGGGATCAATACCAGTGCCCCCCAAGGAACTGTGCTGACACTCTTCCTCAGACTTCTACCTTGATCTCAGACTCTGTCTTCTACCCTGATCTCAGACTCTGTCTTTTACCTTGATCTCAGACTCTGTCTTCTACCTTGATCTCAGACTCTGTCTTCTAGCTTGATCTCAGACTCCTTCTACCTTGATCTCAGACTCTGTCTTCCACCTTGATATCAGACTCTGTCTTCTACCTTGATCTCAGACTCTGTCTTCCACCTTGATCTCAGACTCTGTCTTCTACCTTGATCTCAGACTCTGTCTTCTACCTTGATCTCAGACTCTGTCTTTTACCTTGATCTCAGACTCTGTCTTCTACCTTGATCTCAGACTCTGTCTTCTACCTTGATCTCAGACTCTGTCTTCTACCTTGATCTCAGACTCTGTCTTCCACCTTGATCTCAGACTCTTGTAGCTCAAGGTGGGGACCTGCTGAGAACCTTAATATAATCCGGACCAGCTTGTTTTGTGATGTTTGCTGTTTGTTCCTCTTAAGCATCACCCCCAAAACGGGGCCATTTCTGTTTTTGTTTTTGACCACTGCATACTTTTTTTTGCAAAGCTTAGCTTTATACTTTATACTTATAGCACATGCATGAACTTGGTCTCTTTTGAAAGGTAACATTCTGAAGTTGCTAAGTCAATAAAGAAAAAAAAATCACTTTGAGTGCTAATGTATAGAGAAACAGAGGTTTGAACACGCTGAAGTAAAAGTAGTTTGTACTCACATTTCTGTTTAGTGGTTGCCAGATTCCTGTTTTTAAGTTCCAGCATAGAGGTAGTAGCTGGAAAACACAGCGGTTCCATAGCCTGAAGTCTTATGTAGTACAGGTCCAAATATAAACTTTTTATAAAAATCCATTCAGAAATGAGTGCTTGAGAAAGGTTTTGGTAAAGTGTGTACCGGGAAAAAAACGGTGTGAAAATCCAAAATGGCCATTGACTTCAATTCATTCTGACACTCGAGTCACAACAACGTCTTCTTTGTCAACTTTCACAACCTTCCCCCACAACCCACTCGGCTGCGGTCTCCTTCGGAACGGATGCTCGTTGGCTACAATGGTGATCAATCATTTTCGCCATCAGCGTGATTGGTCAGTTCTAGACACTTGCCGGATATATCGTCATGTAACTCTGGACCTGAAGTAGACAGCTGGTTGAGTGGGGTGGCGATCGAAAGGCGGAAAATGTAACTTTCGAATGGTGCATTCGATGATCCTCAAAAAATGCAGCTTCCACCCGGTAGACAAGAGCCGCGACGCGCGTGCGAGTGCGTGATGGCCCGCCCTCGGGCCGTCCGATGCTTAAGAGGTTAAAACGTTAGGGACGCAGCTGAACCCGGAGCAACAGGCGTAGTCCAAATGACACTGAACAAGAGCAGCAGCAAGTGTTTCCACAGACAAGGTGGTGTTCCATCTTCCTCCAGGCCCTGGAGGTCAAGCCATCCTTCGCTCACACTGTGATCTTCTGCTGTGCCGTCCTACATAATATGTCACTAACGGGGGACATACTTGAAGCAGAGCAGATCGCCCTGCGGCCTGGTGACAATGCTGGCACAGTGGAGTGTGACATGGTGGATGTGCAGGATGGAGAGAAGCCCGTAGGTCGCCCGGAGGTCGCCTGGCCTGTTGCTGTCTTACTTCACCATGACTGTATGTCTCCTGAAGACCTCATACAGGCAATAAATAGATTAGATGTCAACACAACACAAAATGAAGATGTTGAAGTGCCACAAACAACTAGTGACACTTTTTATTATGACATCCTGTTCTCTCTGTCACTTGTAGGATGTAAAGGATTAAGCATATGTTTATTGTATATATCTGTTTTAAATCTAAGCATATGTTAAGAGATGACTTAAGCGTCAGTGATTATGAAGAATGTCTTTGTGTATTCTTCCTCCTACTTGTGTAAAACTGTAAGAACTATAACTATAGACTCTAAAACAGTAACTTGTGTAAACTACCATATCTTGTGTAGTCCTGGAGAATGGAGAAAGAAGGGGCCTCTTCTCTTACTGTTCCGTGATGCCAGGAATGTGGCCTGACCTTGACGGTGGGTGAATCGCTGCGGCAGGGTTTTAACCCTTGCAGTTATGGGGCAGAGAGCTATTATACAATTTAAACTACAAAATACATATATGATGTGTGAACATATCAATCAGTGTTTAAGTATATGAGTATTGAATTGTACATGTATATATATGCTATATCTGCTTTCTGTAAAATTTAGATCAATGCAAACATGCATAAATGTTTAGTGACGTAATAGGGCTTTTCCAACAGAAAGTAATCTGTTACTTCTCCAGTGGCTGTGACGACTAGAAGGGGAGGAAGGTTCATCCTTACTGAATGTGTTATGTGTTGATTGGCTGGTAGAATGACATCACTGTATTTAGACCAATAGTAAGAGGTCTTGATATGATGCAGAACCTGTATATAAAGCCCGGCTTGCTTGCTCCGGATTAGATTTTAGATTTTTTAGACTTCTGACACCATATAGCGGCAGACACTGTTGAGCGATGTATTGGAACAGAGTCTGTCTATTTTTCAGAGTGGAGTCCCTATGACAAAACTCTGTTTTTTAGATGCTATGCTATGCTGGAGAGAGATGTTTTGTTTTATACTTATTTTTACTGAATTGGACATTTCCAAGACAGAAACTTTGTAACTTACTTTTTCTAAGTAAACCAACTTTGTTAAAATACTTATTGAATTCGTGGACTGCTTTCTTTCGTGCTGTTCTATCACAATGGGTCACGACGCTGGCCTCGCCCTGCTCTCATCTGAGGTAACTCGATATAGCTATATTCTGGAAGCCATGCAGATCAAATCAATTGCTGGTTACTGCTTTTAGCTAAAGGTATATAAAGGATATAATATATATATATATCACTGTTTGTTGTTTGCAAGCGCCGGTAACAACTGTGTTCGACGGGCTCCATTGGATTTGTGGGAAACTGAGAGTCTAGCCACTGCAGGGCCTGACGATCGGGCCACGGATTGATGGATCTGTCGAACTGAAAAGAGGTTATGGGGCTTGCAAATAATTATTAGTGTTATTGCGCTAAATATTACACTATTGGCAGTAGTAATACTTATTAAAAGAGTAGTAATATCATCAGGCTTACAAATGATTAGCATTACAGGCTTTTCCTAAAAAATTATGATAATTGTGATGATAATGATAATATAATTACTATTATTATAGGCAAAGAGTTCTCCCAGACATACATTCGGTGTATTACAAAAAAAGAAGTGGTTAACAACTCTTCTACGCTTATATTTCATATCAACTGGATATAACTAACTAGTGACTATGAAGTAAGCGTGATTAGGAATAGTAATTGACCCGAGAACTTGGCGAGTTTAGCACCTCGCTGGGGGATATCGGGCGGCCACAGGGCTCTATCTCGAGTAGGTGATTTGAGATAGATTAGAGACAACCCGTAGGCTTTCAACAGAAGATATGTCATTATTTATGGATTTATAACAATTATAAAATTATTGTATTATTTATTTTACACTGTTTTCTGCCATTAGAAAAAGATGGGAACAAATGGGACACCACGTTTAGAATCTAGAATGGTAAATGGTGCATTTATATAGCAGCTTTTATCCGAAGCACTTTGCAATTTGCACCTCCTGAGCCACTGTCGCCCCTGACTAGAAGAAAAGACAACAACATAATATTAGAAATCTTTCGGTTAATTTCTCAAATAAACTAAACAGCCTTTCATCTCTCTATCTCTCCACCTCCTTCAACAACCCCAGCCCTGCCTCTGTCTCTGGTACCGGGAAGTGGTTCGCCGCTTTATTGGCCCACAGACGGGCCCCAGCATGCTGTGGCCGAATTGATGGCTTATTGCCAAGGGCCTCATCCATAATGGGGAACCACATCCAAGAAGCCACTGTTTTCTCCCCCCCTTCTCCATTCCGACTCCAGCTGGTGGCTTCACAAGGTCCTTTGAATGGTAAACTAGTGTTACTGCAGGAAAGCTGTGTACTAATCTTATCTTAAATGGTTTAACAAGTGATGAGTGAAATATGTTACAGTGACCCTTGGAGGTTCTCTTCACTGGGTCAGCTATTTCCTTCTACAGCACCTCTTTTTTTCATTTATAGATATATAAACACCATAAAAAGTCATTAAATACATTTGAGCCCTACTCAGCCAACGTTCCTGTCCTGCAGCAAAAGAAAAGGAATAGGGGACATAAGGAAGAAAGGACATTTAAGGTGATATGTAGAAGAATATGATATGACAGGAAGAAAGGACATTTAAGGTGATATTTAGAAGAAGATGATAGGACATAAGAAAGAAAGGACATTTAAGGTGATATTTAGAAGAAGATGATAGGACATAAGGAAGAAAGGACATTTAAGGTGATATTTAGAAGAAGATGATAGGACATAAGGAAGAAAGGACATTTAATGTGCTATTTAGAAGGAGATGATAGGACATTAAGAAAGGACATTTTAAAGGAACACGCCAACTTTTTGGGAAATTCGCTTATTTGCCATCTACCCTGGAGTTAGACAAGCAGATACATACATACCCTTTTCTTCTCTGTGCATGCGGCTTAGGGAACAGCCGCACCGTTAGCCTAGCTTAGCGTCATTCACTGGAAGTAGGTGTGCCAGTGTAGCCTAGTTCCCAACAGTCACGAAATACACTCCAAATACAACTCCAAAACGTTCCTGTAAACATGTTGTGACCTGTGTATTTACCACGTGGAGAAAAAAAATTATATTTTCATTTTCTAAGCAGATATATACTCGGAATATTTTTTTGCCGAACCACTGTTGCCTGGGCGCAGTGATTTCATCACCTCAAAAGCCCTGTTGATTTTTTAAAAACACTGGCACACCTACTTCAAGTGAATGACGCTAGGCTAGGCTAACGGTGCGGCTGTTCCCTAAGCCTAATGCATGCACAGAGAAGAAAATGGTATGTATCTGCTTGTCTAACTCCAAGTGATATTTAGATATCCTGTGGCAGGCAACATATACGACGTAAATGTTGGAATTAACCAAAGGAAACATTGTTAGTCAGATGAGATTAAACAAATCCACAGGATAGTGTTGTGAGAAGTTTTCCTTCTGAAAAGAGCCATTCTTCATCAAATAAAAACCAATACTTTGTTATTCAATAAATAGTTTAATGTTACTTTTAATGGCATTTAAATATTTGTTAGTAACTTTCAGTTACTGACAAACAGTAAATCACTGATGTAGTGACCATACCACATAATACAATGATAAAAAAAAGAATTAACAGAATTAAGTATGTAATTCTTCTCCCAAAGTCCTAAATATAGACGTGAATAATTAGGAGAACAAGTATAATCTACTGCATTTTGAGGTAACGTGGATTTTAAACGTAGCACAGTCTCTGCAGTCTGTGGCAGAAACTGCTGGATGAGAAATGTGTAAAAGCAGTCGGGTCTTGTTAGTTTCTGTTATCAAGATGGCGGCAGAGTGAGCAGCATGTTCCTATAGTAACCAGAGTGAGCAGAGTGAGCTGAAATAGGCAGGATACATGAACAGCCCTGTCTCCATCATATCTCCACCTGTCTCCACCAGGCCCTAGTAGAGCTTTGGTGGTGGGTGTATCACCACTGGCACAGTCTCCACATACCAGGGCCCTCATTCATCAACGTGTCTTACGCAAAGTGTGGGATTCATCAATTTCAACTTGAACTTGACTTCGTGCTTATATTTACGCACAGCTCTGAGCATGCTTAGCTGACGCCCAGTGGTAGAATATCGTTACTACGGCATAAGCGCTCCTCAGTACATGCATTCGTTTCAACGCGGAAATAAAGACACTGGCGCGTGTTCTGTATGACCCCCGTAATTCATTATAGTTCATTGTAAAATAGCGACAGTAGTGTAATTATAACGGGCTCACACGCGAACAAGAGGTTGGCCTGCTTGTTTGGCACGGGGGGGCAGACGCAGAACACCAACCTCCAAACGCGATTAAATATTTTTTCAAATAAAAAGCGAATTATTTTGTGTGTCATGTTTCCAAATAAGATTGGTCACGAAATGCTTTCTACTTCAATTTGTTGGTTAGAATAGATGACCTCCGTTGAAACTTCACTGAGACTAACAGTCTATTTGTGAGCTCCCGCACAGATGTGATAATAATAATAATAATGATAATAGCTTCATTTTATATAGCGCCTTTCAAGAGACCCAAGGTCGCTTTACATAGATAGGGGGGGGGGATAACAAAGTAACAAACATAGTGGACAGACACAACATATAAATATGATGATAGAATTCATTCAAGTCCTCTCCACCCTCGGGTCTTTGCCACCGGCACGGTCCATCGTGATATTGGAGATGGATCGAGCAATAGACTGTTACTGTAGCTGTCAAAGCTCCATCACAAATGCAGTTATGTGAATAGAAAGGGATTACACTCAGTCAATGTTGCGATGCGCATTTGCCTGATACATGTTGTTGCTGCATGCCGGGAGGAAAGGCATGCTGCATGTTTTCAATTCATTAAATAAAACGGATACTTTTTGCAAGGGTTTACTGACTGTCATACAAATAATCAACCAACTACATACTGTAACTTTTCAGTGCACGTTCTTATTTACATTATACAACAGCCTTGTGAGTTCCCGCAGTGACCCGCACACAGACATGATGGAATTCAAGTTCAAGTTTGTATTGATCACATATAGGCAGGCTACACATGGCGTGAGATTCATTGTTCTTGTATATGCTCTCGTATTATTGTTTATATAGGCTACCCAATACTGACATCAAAATAGATTGTATGCCTCTAGAAATCATATGCAGCAGGTAGAAGATTGACGGAAAATCCGTCGCGATTTGGAATAAAATTGAGGAGAACTTTAATCCCTGGGTGTAACTGAGGGGTACAATTCCCTGACTGTATTGTTAGATATGATACTTACTACCACTACCTCTTGTACTTTAGACTCTGGCCACCCAGTACTAGGCATAAATAATTATGGTAAACACTCCCACGTAGATGAAACGATCCAACACAAATGTACCAAGTCGAAAGTCTGCGTTTAATAATAATTAATACATAGCAAAAGGTATGTAGAGCAATCACTTAATTACATTTATGATTTGAAATAGGATGCACTTTTATGGCAAATGAGTATTCGTTGGTATATCAATAGAGAACGTCCAATCTCTGGTGGCGCAGGCGGTAAATATACAACCTGGAATATTTAAGGAATAATAGCAATGATACTTTAATGATTATAGAACTGGATACACTAGGGGGGAATTCCGGTCGCTTGTAAGACAACTGGAGAAGGGGGGGGGGGTAGAGTCTGGCTGTATCCGTCTGGCCGAGGGTATCCTGGGAGAACCCACGGTTGTGCGGCTCGGTGCCTCAGCGATCCTCGATCCACAGATGAAAGCGGTTGGACTCTCTGTGGGCCGGCTTCCTCCGGTCCACGATGGAGAGACGTGAAGCGACCTCGTCGTGTAGAGCGTCTCCTCACCTGTCGTCCTCTCCGGGGGGGGGGTTTCCAACACACGGCAGTGTTGGTCTTTATCCATAGAATAATCACTGTATACAAAGCATAATCCGTGCCTGGGAAGGCGGGCTGTCGTCGGTAGAATAATCCGGTATGCAGGTCCACTCGCTCGTCGGCTCTGGGGCTCCTCGGGTGCAGCCTCACATGGGGTCGGCCACCCTGGATAAGCAGCCAGTTCTCTGCCCGAAACGGTGGGGTACTGACTACGATAGTATTCTCACCGCACGAAGCACTACATATGAATAGACTATTATTAGCTTAATAGACTACGTCCAACTCGACGATATAGTGCCAAATATGACTATTCAAATATTAATATACACGATGTCTCAATACCGATGGTAGGCCGAACTTGGCCTTACTCCCACACGTGGCGTCGCGGGGAGGCTTTACGTCTGTCACTCTATTGGAGGGTAAGAAACTGGACTAAAAGGGAAGTCCTACTTTAGTAGCGCAGTATATATACGCACTATGAACAAATAGTACCATTAGTGGTGCGGTAGCCAGATTCCTACGCGGAACTAGGACTTGTTCGTACATGTTGAGCGGTACGTTTGAACTGGGTCTGGGGGGTATGGCAGCCTGGCACCAAGGTCTCGACCAATAGTAGAATGGAGACTATTATGGGATGTTCAGTAGGCTAGAATGGATATTCAATGCATATTGTACAAGGAATATACAAGGGATATCAGGGAATATTAGAGAATATACAAATACAATTAAATATATATATATAAATAAATATATATATTCGGTTTAATCTGGCCCTTCACAACAGCCACCCCCTGATTGGTCCCAGACCTAATCAGTTAAGCAGAGACAGATTAATCGCGTTGTCTATTTACACATAAGGGTTTGCTGTAGGGGTCAGTCAACTTCACAAAGTCATAGGGTTATAGGGTCATGGTCATCATCGATTGTGTCTGGGAGTCGGGGCAGTTCTATGAGCCTCGCCACGGGACGGGTGTAAGTGCGACCCTGGACAAGCACTTCAGCTGCTCGGACCTTGCCGTCGGCACCGGTGATCACTTTGCTTACGCGGCCGGCCGGCCACATAGCTCTGGGCAGTGATTGATCAATAATCATGACGACCGTTCCTTCTGTCAAATTGTCTCTCTCCTTTACCCACTTCTGGCGGGTCTGTAGAGACGGTAGGTAGTGCAGTAGGAATGTCCTTTGTTGTGCACTCTCTATGGTAGTGCAATCATCTATGTTGGGGTCTGCGGAGATAACAGTGCTCAATCCACAGAACATAGGTTTCTTATTCTCAGCCTCCTCTTGACTTGCTTCCCTCGGGATAGGCGTGGGCCACTCTCCTTCCGGGAGCTTTAGGAATGCTGGGCCGTCACTGTAGACATTGCGACGGGTGAGGTCATCTAGGGGCATTCCCCGGGTGATGACGTCAACTGGGTTCTGTTTTGTATCAACGTAGCGCCACTCTGTTTCTCCGGTTAACTCTTCGGTTAAGTCTTGAATCTCGGTGACTCTGACTCCCACGAAGACTTTGTACTTGCATGAGTCCGATTTGATCCAGGCGAGTACTGTCGTGGAATCTGACCACAGGATTGTTCTAGACACCGGTATGGTGAGCTCACGTTGGATGAGCGTGGCTAGGTGCGCTCCGGCTAGGGCTGCGCAGAGCTCTAGACGCGGGATAGATTGTTGCTTGCGTGGGGCTATTCTCGAGCGGGCGAGGACAAATGCTGTGTAGATCTCTCCCCCCTCTTCTTGGGCCCGCAAGTAGGCTACTGATCCGTATGCGACCTCTGAGGCGTCACTGAAGACGTGTAAGTCCATTTTACATGTCTCTGGCCTCACCGTGGGTGGGAGGTAGCTTCGGCGCATATTAACGCCTGGGAGTGAGTGGAGCTCCATCTCCCACTCTCTCCAGGTGGATCTAAGGTGTGCGGGAATGGGGTCGTCCCAGCCCTGGTCCTTGTCCCACAATGCTCGTACAATCATTTTTGCCCTGGTGGTGTACGGTAGAATACATCCTAGCGGGTCATATTGTCGGGCGAGTGTTGTGTACACACTCCGTCTGGTGGTCGGCGCCGCCGCCGGCCTTCCCTGCTCCGTAGTCAGGGGCTTGTGTCTGTAGTGAAGCGAATCTGTTTTGAATCGCCACACCAATCCCAGGGTCATCTCCTGGGCTTCTCCCGGGATTGTAGCCATCCAGGTCTTGCTGCTGGCTGCCTTGTCCTCGGAGGAGAGGCTGCGCAGTACTTGCGGATCGCTGCTGGCCCACTGCCTGAGATCAAAGCCGCCTTTGATCAATGAGGCGCGGAGTTTAATCAGGAGAGCCTCGGCTTCTTCCTGGGTTGAAAGGCTTTGTAGACAGTTGTCTACGTAGAAGCTGTTCTTTACGCTGTGTCGGACCTCTTCGTCCGCTGCTGGGTCCTCTGCTACATGTTTCTGTAGTGCAAATGTAGCACAGCAGGGGCTGCACGTCGTTCCGAAGGGGAGGACTTCCCATTGGTAGATGGCTGGGTGCTCATCTCCTGGCTTCTCTCTCCATAGGAACCGTAACAGGGGCTTGTCCTCCTCTACTAATCTCACCTGCAGGAACATTCCTTTAACCCTTAGAAGTCTAACCTAAATAGCTCCTCCTCCTGAGAATTTCCCCCTTTTTTTTTGTTACATAATATAAAATTACAGATTCATACCTTCAAAATAAGCCATCAATTGTCAAATTTGAGACGATAGTTTTCAATCAATGTCCTATCAAACATTCTGGTAAAATCCTAACACCTTTTCAGTATAGGACTTTGAACTAGATCCAAGTTCATTCAGCTATCTGATGAGAGAACTACACTCCCAGAATTCAATGTGATCATTGTCACTAGAACCATTTCACACCTGGAGCAAAGGCCCAGTCATTCCTTTGTTATTCCAGTGAATGGACCCAGCAGGAGGCCTAGCCTAGCGACAAGCGGCCACTACATAGTTGGGTATTGAAAAAATGCTCATATCCAAAAGTAGTAGATAGATATAGGTCATACATGTAGGTATGCACTTGTCCTAATATACTAACCTACACTGTAGCACTCAACACTTTGATGAACATTGTTACTCAGCTGATAGAGGTGTGCCCTTCCTCAATAAAGCCAGAGAGAGAGAGAGAGAGAGAGAGAGAGAGAGAGAGATAGAGAGAGAGATGGTATTTACAGTACTGTACCATATCACATACCCAGGGCCGCCTGGGAGAAATGCGAGGCCCTGTGCGAGATTTAACGCGAGCCCCCCCCCCCCCCCCCCCCCCAAAGGTAAAAAAAAAAAAAAAAAAAATTATATATATATATATATTTTTTTTTTTTTTTTTTTTTTTTTATACAGTCAACATATTCTTAAATAATAGCGCTGCCCGAGGCGGGGCATGATACAGTCAACATATAGCAAAAGAGAGAGCGAGAGAGAGCTCCCGTTCTACAGTCAATATACAGTGTACAGAGAGAGAGAGAGAGAGAGAGAGAGAGAGAGAGAGACACATTGGAAAGAAATTGAAATGCTATTTGGCCCTAAACAGAGAGTACACAGTGGCAGAATACCTGAGCACTGTGACTGAAGATCCTTGAGCACAGCCTAGCCATCGAGAAAGGCCGCCATAGGTGTGTTAGAAAGAGAGAGAGAGAGAGAGAGAACATGTGTGTTTGTCATGTGTGTGTGTGTTAGAGAGAGACTATAGCATGTATGAGAGATTCAAAAGGACAAAGATCAACACTTAAATCCAACAAGAAGAGCGTCTATACCAGAGAAACCAAAGCAGCAAGGAGCCAATGGCCGACATCAGCTAAATAGGCTAGCCAGGTACTGTGACACCAGGCCACGTGACACACAGCTTTGGCCAACGGCCCAACGCTACCCAAGCTACACAAACGACCATTCACACACAGCACATGTCGTATCTCCAAATGTTGTGAAGTAGCATATGTTTTGCCTGGAAAAAAACATCGTTATTAACAAAACATTCGGGAGGGGAAGGAAGGAAGAGTGGGGTAATGTCATGACATTTTCATTAATCTTACGTTACCTGCATGAGGCGCAGGGCGAAAGGCCGCAACACAGGTCTCCACGTTGACGAAAGGCCTCTCGCTGTCGGGACAAAGCTATGGCCAGAGCCTTGTCATGGTGCAGGCCCGACTACATCTTCTGTCAAAGATGATGTCGTAGTCAGAGTGCCAGGGCCTGCTATTCTCAAGGCTAACTGATAGCATCAAACGAACGTTCCCAGCTGACGCTAAACAGCTAACTGGCTAACAGTTAGCTCAATCAGGCACCTGGCTGCATGTAGTAGCCGCATAGCTTGCTTCTGCGTTAGCTAACAGCTAACAAGCTATGCGGCTACTGTCTACATACAGCCAGGTGCTCTCACCAGACACACACAGTTAGCTACTAGTAGTACTATATATTAGCTAGTCGACCAGTTTGGCTCCAGAGAGATAGAAAGATAGATAGGTCAGGACAGGTCCACGGCGGGTATATAATCATAGGTTGACTTACATAACGCAGTATCAATGAATGCGGCGCGGCCGGCGCCAATGGTAAAGTTGGAAGGAGACTTGGCCCACGGTGTAATTCTTCTTCTTCTTCTTCTTCGAGTACTTTCCGGCAGACTGGACACCTTTCGGCATATTGCTGCCTAACAGATTTATCTGCTCACAAGTTCTCTTCTCCTTCTTTTGAAAAGACATCCACTCGCCTCGCTCCTCTGAATAGCGCTGAATTATCTACCTCGTGTGTCTTCTTCTTCTATTTGGTATTACGGCGGTCGGCGGACGGGCCGGAAACACTATCCTAAAATCTGTAGAGCAGCAAATCCGCAGAAACCGGAAAACTGCAGTCTGCAGAGCCAGGAAGTCAGACACATTCTACAAACGTGTCTAATGTGAAATATATAAGCATATAAGCAAAACTAGATTTTAGGTCTGTGATGAAAAAGGGCCTCGCGGGAAGGGGGGCCTCGCAAAAAAATAAAAAAATAATAAAAAAAATAATAAAAAAATAAATAAAAAATATTTTTTTTTATTTTTTTTTTATTTTTTTTTTGCGAGGCCCCCCTTCCCGCGAGGCCCTGTGCGACCGCACTGCTCGCACACCCCCTGAGGCGGCCCTGCACATACCATATCACATTTTGCAGCATACCATGATTACTTATATTGAGATGTTTCAGTACAGTGGATGGTACAGTATATACAGTAAAGTACAGTATATATAGTACTGTAAGAAAAAGAAGCAAACCAATAACAATTTGTGGTTGTATTTCTCTAGAATGAGAGAGAGAGAGAGAGAGAGAGAGAGAGAGAGAGAGAGAGAGAGAGAGAGAGAGAGAGAGAGAGAGAGAGAGAGAGAGAAAGAAAGAAAGAAAGAAAGAAAGAAAGAAAGAAAGAAAGAAAGAAAGAAAGAAAGAAAGAAAGAAAGAAAGAAAGAAAGAAAGAAAGAAAGAAAGAATTATTATTGCAGCGATTTTCACTGTTGACTTTTATTTTACTGGCCATCTTTGAACATGCCATATTTTTCTACTAACTGCCTGCTGGCAAAACTATGCTACTCGCTACAGTACCTGCAGATTAGACTACCTGTATATGCGCTGTCAACTCTCGCTCTGACTCCAACCCGTTGAAAGAGACAACACGCATTTCGTGAAGACCCGCCCTACTCTGCCTCTGATTCGCAGACTGTGGGTGGGGGGGCGGGATTCTGACGGGACTCTGAATATGATTGGACCAAAGCAGTAGACAGACACAGGCAGTTGGAGCAGTGCAGGCGGACAGACAGGAGCTTGCAGAGGAGATAGCGGAGAATTTCGAGGATACCTGCTATACGCACTGATGACAGGATATATTTCCTTCCACTTGGTATCACTCTCGAATCACGTTTCAACCACTAACGTTGCTGCCATGAGCCTTCGCTATGGTAGCCTACAAGTGATAAAATAAATAAAACGCCCAACTCGCTGTACAAGAAATTCCTTCTGTGTGTGTGTGTGTGTGCTCTACTGGGCGCACCTTTCTACTCTAGAAAACTGCGAGATAACTCATCATAACTCGTACACACAAGCACTCTGTCTCTACTCATACAGTAGTTGATGTTTTAGCGCGACGTGGGTATATACACGGGCGAGGATGAAAAGCATGTTAGACTACTTTTTATTCATAAGTTAACGTTCCGTCGGGTCCGCGTGTATTCTCGAGAATGATAATAATAATAATGCAGGACCTCTTCAGATTATATTATCAACGACAGACAGTGAGAAACACAACCCCCCCCCCTCTCGCGCTGAAGAATATGCATATTAGATCACTCAGTGATTAACACCTATGCGCTGTGTGTGTGTGCGCGCGTGCATGTACGTGACGCGTTGTAGTTTCGGGGGAATACAGGGATATTTAGAACTATACAATTGAGCAAGAATTAAACATATTTACAAGTCGTATTATGTTTAGCAAGTAAGGATACATATAGATTACACTATTATGCACTCGAAATTGTCTTTGTGCTATTTTTACAGATTTTTGAAAAACGGGACTTCCTGAGCATTTGTGAGAGATTCTAATTCTTTTGTTCTCCGCCCACGGGAGCAATAGGCCCCGTTGACTTCTAAGGGTTAATGTCCCCGCTGATGGCCACCTTTTCCTGGCGGAAGCGGAGTAGAACGCCGAGTAGGGAGGGGCCGAGTGTGGGACCGGGCAGTAACTCTTTATTCAGATTTTGGGATCCGATCTGGTAGCTGCAGTTAAATACTATGCGGTCTTTACCGTTGTGATGGACCTTGTGGTGAGGCACGTACCACGATTCAGTGGTCTGGTCAGCCTCTTTAATGTCCATCTTTGTGACGTGTCCCGCTGTGATGAGCTTCTCAATCTCGGCGCGGTATACACTCTCTTGGGCGGGGTTCTTGGCTAGGCGCCGCTCCGTGTTCAGCAGGTACCGTTCTGTGGCGTCTGTCTTGGCGTGGAAAGTAGGCATTCCTTCTCGCCGCAGGAGTGGCGTGGCGTATCTCAACACGCCGTTGACCGGGACTCTCTTGGTCCCTGTCTCGAGGAGGTGAATGGCGTAAATGTCATCTTTAGAGCGAATGTCTTTCTTTCCGTTCTTAAAGGGCATTTGTTCCAAGGTCCATAGCCGCTCTACGTGTTGCAGGAGTGCGGTTTCTCCCTCTGTGACTCGGGAGTGGAGACATCTAGTGGCTGTACTTCGGTTGAGAGATTTGGCGAGCGGGCCTTGGAGAGTCCATCCCAAACGGGTCTCGACTGCTGCAGGACAGCCTCGGGGTCCGGTATGAACCCGGTCTATCGGGACAATGAGGTCTGCATGGTCGGAGCCTATCAACAGGGTCGGCATAGCATTGTCTATGAGCGGGATCGGTAACTTGCGCAGATGTGCATATTTCTCCATCAGCTTGGCGACGGGGTATGTGTACCGCGACAGTCCTATTTCTTGGCTGGTGAAAGCGTCTGTAATCTGGTACCGTCGCTCAGGCTGGCCGCTTGCTGCGATAGAGAATGAGACATTCTCGCCCTTTATCGTCTTCAAATCTCGTCTTATTGTCCGAATTGTCATTTGGGTTTCGCTTCCCCGCAGCCCTAGCTGGGCCGCAGCGGAGGCGAGCAGAAGGGTCTTCTCTGACCCGTCATCGAGGACGGCGTAAGTGTCCAGGACTTTATTCTGTGGTCTTAGTGTCACACGCACTACTTTTAGGAGTACTCGGGCTCCACTGCTGCTGGCGGGATCTATGTACATGGCGCTCGCTTTGCTGCTGGATGGTGCGGGTGAAGGGCGCCGTCTGTTACTGGCGTGAAGTATGTCCAGATGGGCTCCATCGCACTTGGTGCACCTTTTCTTTAAGCGGCATTCGGCTGCCATGTGTGAGCGCGCACAGCGAAAACAGCGCTTGTTGGACTTTATCCATTGACTTGCTTCCTCCGCGTTCAGCTTGGGGAAGGAGTCACATTGCGCTAGCCAGTGTTCTTTCTCACAGTAGGGGCACACTATCTTCCACTTCTCCGTTCTGGAGGGGGTACTGTGGCTCCTGCTGCTCGGTACTGACTCCGATTGGTGCATCACAGTCACCGATCTTCTTCCATCATTTAGTCGTCTGGTTCCTTCTCTGGAGCCAGGGGTGCTCCGTCCGAATGTATCTAGCCGTAGGCTGCTGACTTCTCTCGCCAGGAAGTCTGCTAGATCGAGGAGGTTCGGTTCGGGGCCATTCGGGTCTCGGTGGTCTCTCTGCCGCCTAAAACGCTCCTGTCGAGCGGGCGGCAGCTTCTCCAAGATCCTTTCCACATTTGAGTTGGCGTAAAGTTCATGCCTCCCCTTCTCTCTCTGCGCTCCCAACATCCCTACCAGGGACTGCACTCTGATGGACAGGTCGTCCAGTGCTCGATTGTCTATTGCTGGGGGTAAGCGGTCGATGTGTCGGATCTCCTGGATCACGTAATCCCATATGCGCCCATACCTCTGGTCCAATGCTACCAGCGCTGCTGTGTATGGGGTGGTGGAAGTCGCGTAGGCGAGCGCTATATTATGTGCGCGGGGTACCTTTAAGTGCTTCAG
Organism: Notolepis coatsorum; assembly: GCF_963971535.1. Classification (NCBI taxonomy): domain Eukaryota; kingdom Metazoa; phylum Chordata; class Actinopteri; order Aulopiformes; family Paralepididae; genus Notolepis; species Notolepis coatsorum. The sequence goes on from NC_140182.1 coordinate 22,596,050, forward strand.
TAGGATGGCGTATTTATGGCGTTCATCCAATACATCCACCAACATGGTCTCCAGACACATGCGGAGTTCTGTATACTGGGCCCGGTTCTCTTGGGTGAAGTCAGGTACCATAGGCGTGCCAATGTATGACGCTGACTGTGGATACATCGGCGAGCGTTGGGGGAGAGGCCTCCTAGGCGAGTCTCCTCCCGCTCCTTGGTATGGGCTGGTACCGGCAGTGTACCATGGCCCGCTTGTCCAGGTGCTGTTCCTCGGTGCGGGTTGTGCGTCGTGCTCACCCGTGTATAGAGTCGGGGGTCTGTAGCGCAGCTCCGCGGGAGTATAGCCTGGGCTGTACCGGACCTCCTGGTCCGGTAGAGTACTGTGCTGTCGTCGGGCGTGGTTCTCCTCCTCTTCCTCTTCGTCTTCAGTTAGGTCATCCAGTGCTTGTAGTCTCTGGTTTAGCCTCTCCACAGGATATGCTGCTCCTTCCCGGTTGCTAGGTCTCGCTTGGACCGGTGGGGGGAGGTGGTCTGTGGGGGGTATAGACCTCGTCTGTTGGTCAAGTTCAGGGTTGTTTACTCGGCTAGGGGATGCCACCCTGGAGGTGTGTCTAGACGAGTTCCTGGAGCCTCTGGCGGAGGGAGAGGGTGTTGTCCGTCTGATCAGCTGTTCTATTAGTTGCGCTTGCTGTCTGTCGCGCTCTGCGTCCCGTAGAGCACCAGCAGCTGCTCGCTGGCTGTCTGCTCGGTCTCGGGCCACATTCTCTTCCATCTGAATGCGTCTTATTTCTAGACGTATATGCTCTTCTTCGCTCTGCTGCTGGATCTGCAGTCGGTCGCGTTCAGCAGCGGCGTTCAGGCTGATGAGGAAGGCCTGCTGTAGGGTCCTCTCTGCCTCGCTGGGAGAAGGCGGTTGTATAGGGGAGCCTTCCCTCGGGGTACTCCTTGCGGAGCCTTGGAGCTCTATCTCCACGGTGCTCTCCCCGTCTTCTTCCGTGCCGAGTTCTCTCTCGGTAGCGTTGTATTCCTCCCGGGACTCATCGGGGACTACTTCTTCAGTACTGGCGGGGTGTGAAGTCATGTCTGGTTCCCACTGGTCCCCACCGTGAGCTTGGTCAGTTACATTAGAACCCGTTGGGGCCTCTATGGTCGGGGTAGTCTGGGCGTTGGGGTTAGACATACTTTTACTTTCTAGTTTTACCGCGTTTACTGTTAGTAGAAGACTAGGTTGTTGACTGACAGCGTAAGCCTCTAAGTACTGAGGGAGCCGTCGTTCACGCTGCGGGTGTTGGTTAGGAGGATCGTTTCGTGGAGTGTTCATCATAGGCCATTTCAATATTAATAACACTATATTAATATTACACTAATTACCCTCCGGCTCGAAGGACCAATTGTAACTGAGGGGTACAATTCCCTGACTGTATTGTTAGATATGATACTTACTACCACTACCTCTTGTACTTTAGACTCTGGCCACCCAGTACTAGGCATAAATAATTATGGTAAACACTCCCACGTAGATGAAACGATCCAACACAAATGTACCAAGTCGAAAGTCTGCGTTTAATAATAATTAATACATAGCAAAAGGTATGTAGAGCAATCACTTAATTACATTTATGATTTGAAATAGGATGCACTTTTATGGCAAATGAGTATTCGTTGGTATATCAATAGAGAACGTCCAATCTCTGGTGGCGCAGGCGGTAAATATACAACCTGGAATATTTAAGGAATAATAGCAATGATACTTTAATGATTATAGAACTGGATACACTAGGGGGGAATTCCGGTCGCTTGTAAGACAACTGGAGAAGGGGGGGGGGTAGAGTCTGGCTGTATCCGTCTGGCCGAGGTTATCCTGGGAGAACCCACGGTTGTGCGGCTCGGTGCCTCAGCGATCCTCGATCCACAGATGAAAGCAGTTGGACTCTCTGTGGGCCGGCTTCCTCCGGTCCACGATGGAGAGACGTGAAGCGACCTCGTCGTGTAGAGCGTCTCCTCACCTGTCGTCCTCTCCGGGGGGGGGGTTTCCAACACACGGCAGTGTTGGTCTTTATCCATAGAATAATCACTGTATACAAAGCATAATCCGTTCCTGGGAAGGCGGGCTGTCGTCGGTAGAATAATCCGGTATGCAGGTCCACTCGCTCGTCGGCTCTGGGGCTCCTCGGGTGCAGCCTCACATGGGGTCGGCCACCCTGGATAAGCAGCCAGTTCTCTGCCCGAAACGGTGGGGTACTGACTACGATAGTATTCTCACCGCACGAAGCACTACATATGAATAGACTATTATTAGCTTAATAGACTACGTCCAACTCGACGATATAGTGCCAAATATGACTATTCAAATATTAATATACACGATGTCTCAATACCGATGGTAGGCCGAACTTGGCCTTACTCCCACACGTGGCGTCGCGGGGAGGCTTTACGTCTGTCACTCTATTGGAGGGTAAGAAACTGGACTAAAAGGGAAGTCCTACTTTAGTAGCGCAGTATATATACGCACTATGAACAAATAGTACCATTAGTGGTGCGGTAGCCAGATTCCTACGCGGAACTAGGACTTGTTCGTACATGTTGAGCGGTACGTTTGAACTGGGTCTGGGGGGTATGGCAGCCTGGCACCAAGGTCTCGACCAATAGTAGAATGGAGACTATTATGGGATGTTCAGTAGGCTAGAATGGATATTCAATGCATATTGTACAAGGAATATACAAGGGATATCAGGGAATATTAGAGAATATACAAATACAATTAAATATATATATATAAATAAATATATATATTCGGTTTAATCTGGCCCTTCACAACACTGGGTATTAATCAAACAAAACGGAAAAAGGCAGTCATATTCCAGCACGGTCTTTATTAGTGTTTGCGCTGCCCAGGCAGCAATGGTTAATAGATATCATATCCGACATCACCGTAGGTGTACACGTCTGTCAGCCTGTCTCATAACACGCTTCCCTCGGTTTAGTCCATTCTTCCACATTTCATGGGGTTGTCCATTACCGTATATGGTTAATCGGGGCGGTTTTGGTATGCAAATACGTGAAAGTGTGCACGAGCCTCGGCGCAGGGCCAAGGTGATATTTATCATGACAGGTGTGCGTAGAACCTGCGTACGCACGTGTGGTAAATCCCGTTTATTTTGTGCGTGCACTCATTCTAAATTCTGTGCTTACGTGTGGAAATAGAACATTTTCTACGTCACGTTGATGAATGAGGGCCCAGGACTGGACTAGGCAGTGTACTGAGTGTGTTTCTTGAGGACCTTTTCATTCCCTTCAGGTGTGAAAAGTTCCTTGGATGTCTGGTGTCAGCTCTCCCATCTGTTGATCAGCTCTGATAGTAATGATCGTTGTGTCTTTTACGCATACACGACGGCTTGCATTTTCTTTCTCTGGGCTCACTCTTGTAGCTTCAGGGTTTGGGCTGTGCCCCTGTTTGGTTTTAACACTAGCACAGCCATGGAGAAAATGCCACTAATTCCCGCCAGGAACAGGTCAGATGACCCAACAGCTTATATGAGAAATATGAGAAAAATAAATAGTGTAAACTATATAATTACCTCTGAATATAAAAATATGAGGTTTACCACAATGAAATGTAGGTTTGAGTGAGAATATAATTTTTTTTAAATAAAAAGAAAATTACAAAAAAAAAATATTATAATTATTATTATAATTTTTTTGGGTGGAAGAGCCACACATTGACGGGCAAAGAGCCACATGTGGCTTGCGAGCCATGGGTTGGCCACCCCTGCGCTAGCTGCCCGCAAAGGGCTGTGACATTCGTCTGTTCCAACGGCCCATATGTGGAATAACGTTCTAATTACATTTTCCTGAAGTAATTTAGAAATTTCAGAAACCATGCCAGATAAAACAGGTACTTTTAGGAAAAGTCATTGAGTGACAGAGCTGGAGCTCGACCGAGTGATGAGGATACATTTATTATGCCTGTGCTAGTGTTAAAGGGCCATCAGGGGGTACATGCTTACTGCATCCCTTCTAATAGGCAAACATTTTTGAAATATTATGGTGGTTATTTCTAGGGCTGTCAGTTTATCGCGCTAATTAGATGAATTAATTACACTGCAAATTATCGCGTTATGAAAATTAACTCAAAATTTATTTAAAAAAAAATATATATATATATTTTTTTTATAAATATTTTTTTAAAATATATATATTTTTTAATCTCATTAATTCCATAAGAACGTAGAATAAACATTTACAAACTTTTTTAAAAAATTGTCCATTTGCATGTTCTTGGTATCTGATTCTAGGGACATCTCGTGTAGTAGTAGGCGCCGAGGTGAGTGGCAGCCTTTCATAGCAGCTCCCACCCCCCCTCTACTTCTTATCCCTTTTTACTACTTTTTACTTATTTCTTTTTGTGATTCTACTTGTATTAATAGGTGTCTAAGTGACTGTGCGTTGCTTTACACCACGTTAATGCAAATTGTTAACAACTTCTGTGAAGTTAGCTGAGTTAGGCAAGTTAGGTCGAGCGCAGCCGAACAATAGACAACAATAGGGAGCGCAGCCGAACAATGGACAACAACAACACCGGCGGGCTGGTTTACCCGCGGGAGGCTCTCCTCTGCTTTCGAGACAGAGTTGCAGGGCCACAGAGGAATCTACCAGCCGACATAAGGATACGCAGACGGGGGAAACGAGCTGGCACGATCGTGAGGGACAGGAGAAAGGATAACAGGAGATTTAAGCCTTACCTGCCCTCTGTCGTTATGGGGAACGTGCGATCGCTGACCAACAAGACGGACGAGCTCTCAGCGCTGATGAACAACTAACGTGAGTACAGGGAGGCGAGCCTACTGTGCTTCACAGAATCCTGGCTGAATGATAACATCCCGGACAGTATCATTGAACAAGAGGGCTTCACAGCGGTGCGCGCCGACAGGGGTAAACAAAGCGGTAAGAGGAGAGGCGGAGGGCTTGTTGTCTTTGTTAATTCCAAATGGTAATTCCATCACCGTTATGGAACGCATCTGTTCCCCCGACATCAAACTATTGGCACTGGGTCTGCGTCCATACTATTTACCGCGAGAAATAACGCATGTGCTGGCCCTGACTGTTTACATTCCACTGAGCGCGGTGGCGGCGCAGGCGAGTGACGTCATACACTCCACAGTTGCGGGGCTCCAGACAAAACACCCGGACGCATTTATTTTTATCAATGGGGACTTCAACCATGTCAGACTGAACAAGACCCTGACAAACTTTACCCAGTATGTCACCTGCAAAACCAGGGGAGACAAAACACTGGACCTCCTGTATGCTAATGTAAAGGAGGCTTTCACCGTGACTTCCCTGCCCCCCCTTGGCCAGTCAGACCACAATCTAGTGAGGCTTGTATCTACATATAGGCCTATCATTAAGAGACAGCCACCGACCACCAGGTCTGTCCCACAGTGGTCTGACGACGTCGAGGAGGAGCTACAGGAGTGTTTCAGGTCGACAGACTGGGACATGTTTGAGAGGGTCCATGGAGATGACATTGATGGACTATCCCACTGCATCACAGACTACATCAGATTCTGTGAGGAGAGCATCGTACCCACAAAAAAGGTATGCTGCTTTTCAAACAACAAACCCTGGATTAACAAGGACATTAAACACCTGCTAAACAGAAAAAAGAGGGTCTTCATGGCAGGGGACACTGAGCAAGCCAGGGCTGTCCAAAGGGAGCTCAAAAAAGAGCCAAGGGCAGCCAAGGACAACTACAAGGACAGGCTGGAGGGCAGACTACAGGCCAACAACACCAGGGAGGTGTGGGCGGGTGTCAGGAAGATCACTGGGTTCAAACAACAGGGCACGGCTGTTGAGGGCCCCCCAGATCGTGCAAACGAGTTCAACACGTTCTTCAACCGCTTTGACCAGAGTGGCCTACCCACACCCCTCCCCTACCCATCAACACCAGCACCGCTTCCCACCTATCAAGTACCCCACCTACCCACCCACCCACACCCATCAGCACCGGCACCCCACCCCCAACAGCAGCAGCAGCAGCAGCCTGCTCATCACCCACAAACACCAACCCCATCATCGCAGCCAACAGCACACTACCTACGGAGACATCAGCCCCAACCCTGACCATCACTAACAGCCAGGTCAGGAGGCAGCTCTCCAAGATTAGTGTGAATAAGGCCAGACGACCGGACAACACCAATCCCAGGGTGCTCAAAGCATGTGCGGAGCAGCTGGCAGCACCGCTCCAACATCTCTTCAACCTCTCCCTGAGGCTGGAGAGGGTGCCCCAGCTCTGGAAGACCTCCTGCATCGTCCTGGTGCCCAAGAAGGGATGACCCAACACCCTCAACGACTACAGGCCAGTCGCTCTGATGTCACACGTCATGAAGACGTTCGAGAGACTGGTCCTGCAACACCTCAAGCCCCTGGTGCAAGACTCCCTCGACCCCCTGCAGTTTGCATACCAGGCAAACATCGGGGTGGAGGTCGCCATCATCTATATGCTCCACAGAGCGTGCACACACCTGGAGAAGCCGCGCAGCTCAGTGAGGATTATGTTCTTTGATTTCTCCAGTGCCTTCAACACCATCCAGCCGTCACTGCTAGCGGAGAAGCTCTCTGTGATGCAGCTGGAGCACGGCTTGGTGGCCTGGATCAAGGACTACCTCACTGGGAGACCGCAGTACGTCAGACTAAAGGACAGTTAGACTGACGTACTGGTGAGCAACACCGGCGCCCCCCAAGGAACTGTGCTGTCACCCTTCCTCTTCACCCTCTATACCTCAGACTTCTGCCACAACTCGAGCGGATGCCACCTGCAGAAGTTCTCTGACGACTCCTCCATCGTAAGCTACATCACCGACGATGATGAGGAGGAGTATAAAGCCCTGGTGGAGAGCAACCACCTCCAACTCAACACCAGTAAAACCAAGGAGCTGGTGGTGGGGCAAGAAGAGGCCCCCCCCGATTCCCATCACCATCCGAGGGGAGGAGGTGGAGGTGGTGGAGTCATATAAGTTCCTTGGGGTACACCTGAACAATAAACTGGACTGGTCGGACAACACAGAGGCCCTCTACAGGAAGGGACAGAGCAGGCTGTTCTTCCTGAGGAGACTCAGGTCCTTCAATGTTTGCAATAGACTGCTGCAGTCATTTTACCAGTCTGTAGTGGCCAGCGTCCTCTTCTATGCTGTGGCATGGGTCCATCAACTCGAGGGACACCAACAAGCTAAACAAGCTGTTGAGGAAGGCTAGCTCCGTGGTGGGAGTCGAGCTGGTCAGACTAGAGGTGATGGCAGAGAGGGGGATGAGAAGGAAGTTGGCTGCCATCCTGGAGAATCCCTCCCACCCCCTTTACGACGAGCTAGTCAAGATGAGAAGCACGTTCTGCCACAGACTCATACCCCCCGACACTCAACTAACCGCCTCGGACAGTCCTTCATACCAGCGGCCATCAGGCTTCACAACAGTGGGCAGGGACTGTGGCCAGACATCCATCTAGAACTAATAGGAACCCAAGGAGGACAATAACACTACCGTATGCATACTGCACCTTATGTGAATACTGCACCTTATGTGAATACTGTGATACTGTGAATACTGTATATTTCAGTTAGTTAGATAGTAAATTATAACACTACCTTATGCATACTGCACCTTATGTGACACTGTGAATACTGTATATTTCAGTTAGTTAGATAGTAATTATATTGACTTATTTGTTTATACTGCTTGTGTTGTTTTTACTACCTGTACCCCCCCCATCCCCCATGCTGCTATGATGCCTGAATTTCCCCAAGGGGATCAATAAAGGAATATCTTATCTATGGATATCAGGGAATGTATTCCCAGTGTCAGAAATACTGTGTCTGTTACTAGGCTTGAGTAAATTGTAATGAACCAAGTGAGAATATCAATTTAATTTTTTTTTTTTTTTACTGTGAATAACACCATGCTAAAACTTTGCAGACCTGAAAAATCTAAGCAAAGGAATAAAGGGAAGATGATTAAACAGAAGGTTTTGTAGATACAGTACTGAATTCTGCCATCCAGACACACGCAATTTGAAATATGATTATAGAATATAAAATATCAGGCCTAAAATGGTTATGCGATTAAAATGCGATTAATTAGATTAATTCATTACAAATCCTGTAATTAATTAGATATTTTTTTTTAATCGCCTGGCAGCACTAGTTATTTCATAACCCTAGTCATATGATTGCTGACAACGTGTCTCCCTGATAGCCCTAGTTCTTTCTGTGTGGAAGTGGCTAGGTAAGATTATCAGCACTCCACCTGTTTATATGCTGCAGGTGGTTGGCATGCCCTGGTCAGTGATACAGTATAGGTGCATGATTGAAAAAGAAATTCAGTGTGCGCTGAAATGAAGTGTAGTCCAATAGGCAAAGCACCAGCAATTATATAACTAGGGTAATCAAATAACCACAGTTACACATTAAAGCAGGGAGGTTTGTGATCATGGTTTTAAAGTGTCTATAGGTTAGTTGATTATTGATCTTTAGCATGTATTGAAGATCATTCCAAAAATTTGGGGCACTAAAATAAAAGGCTGACTTTCCAAATTCAGTCCCTGCTGAGGGGACTTTAAGCATAAGCCAGTCATTAGATAGGGTCTATATCGGGGCGGCTAGGTGGTGTAGTGGGCAAGGCACTCGCCACCAGTGTGGAGACGCTAGGATTCGCGTGTTCGAATCCAGCTCTCCACATTGTTTTCAGTTTAGCTGGTCGTCCGCAGTAATACACATTGGCCGTATTACGGGGAGGGAAAACTGAAGGGTGGGGATCGAACGTTGTGAACAAGCGACTCCTACAAGTCGGTTGGTGCGCCTGCGCAGTAGAATCAGGAAGTGTCGGGGGCAGCGTGAGCCTCCCACGCGTTACTCCTCGACACTGAGAGATCGAGCTGCGCAGGTGAAAAGATGCGACTGCTGTTACCTCAAGTACCGGAGGGGACTTGTGCTATGTATGACTTAGTCCACATTGCAGCCGGCTTGTGGGAGGCAAGAAACAGCGTTCGTGACAGGGGAGGGTTGAATTGGATGATACGAAATTGGGATGGGAGAAAAATATAGAAAAATGGGAGAAAAAGTGGATCAAAAAAAGATAGGGTCTATATCTATCAGGAAAAGGAAAAGCAATATGTGTGTTTTCATTTGATAATAGGCTACATCTTTGTTAGTGCAACCAGGAGATAGATTTAAACTAGGTTTATCACCACACTGGTATGGTCCTTTAAGACCAGGAGATAGATTTAATCCAGGTTTATCACCATACCGGTATGATCAATTCAAGTCGTAGATGGGATCCCTTGGGTGATCGTAGGTGGCCCTGGTTATCTCAGTCATCCCTTAACCCTTTCACTGCCACACTACATAACGTTAACCCTTTACTATCACACTACTGACGGTTAACCTTCTGGAGTGTGGCAGTGAAAGGGTTAACCTTCTGTGTATTGTCGCAGTGAAAGGGTTAACCGTTTGGTAGTGTGGCAGTGAAAGGTTAATGATTTGCAAGTAATGCAGTCAGCCACTTCAGGTTGTTGTCTGAGTGGTCTGGGCGGTTACACTGTTTGGTGTCAGAGGGGGAAGACATCCATCACCAGCCGGTGGGATGGAGGGGGGGGGGGGGGGGGGGGTCTGTTCCCACCAGTGAGCCAGCTCCTTGTGAGTCAGGTCAGCGCTGCCCCACTTGAGGCCTTTCTGGCTGAGTCATGTCATATATCCAGGCATGGAATCCCGGGCGGGAAGAAGAGAAACACTCTAATGAAGGAAGATGATGATGTTGACAGTGGACGGCTCATATCGTCGCACTCTGAGCGGACTGAGCAGTACATGGGGTCCTCTGTCTCCACGGCCATCAGACTGTTCAACAACATATGAGCCCCCCCCCCCTCTCTCTCTCTCTCTCTCTCTCTCTCTCTCTCTCTCTCTCTCTCTCTATCTATCTATCTATCTATCTATCTATCTATCTATCTATCTATCTATCTATCTATCTATCTATCTATCTATCTATCTATCTATCTATCTATCTATCTATCTATCTATCTATCTATCTATCTATCTATCCCATCCATCCATCCATCCATCCATCCATCCATCCATTCCATCCATCCATCCATCCATCCATCCATCCATCCATCCATCCATCCATCCATCCATCCATCCATCCATCTATCTATCTATCTATCTATCTATCTATCTATCTATCTATCTATCTATCTATCTATCTATCTATCTATCTATCTATCTATCTATCTATCCATCTATCTATCTATCTATCTATCTATCTATCTATCTATCTATCTATCTATCTATCTATCTATCTACCTATCTATCTATCTATCTACATGTATCTATCTATCTCTCTCTCCCTCTCTCTCTCTCTCTCTCTCTCTCTCTCTCTCTCTCTCTCTCTCTTCTCTCTCTCTCTCTCTCTCTCTCTCTCTCTCTCTCTCTCTCTCTCTCTCTCTCTCTCTCTCTCTATCTCTCTCTCATCACTGATGTTGAAAAATACTCCAAGTTATTGGAACATTGTTAGTCAGTAATTTCACCTGTCCCCAAACAGGTGGGTGGGACAGACAGACAGACAGACAGACAGATAGATACATAACAGGACATTCTGCCAACACGCCTTGCAAGGCTCACAGTGACCTTCTCAGCAAGAGAGGAATGAGAGAGGAGGAGGAGGAGGAGGAGGAGGAGGAGGAGGAGGAGGAGGAGGAGGAGGAGGAGGAGGAGGAAAGGAGATGGAGGGAGGGATGGAGAAAAGAGAAAGTAATAGGGATAGGCAGTGTGTGTGTGTGTGTGTGTGTGTGTGTGTGTGCGCGTGCGTGTGTGTGTGTGTCCTATTCAGTCCTGCTGGCCTTGTGCTGCTTTGTATTAAATGAAGGTTGAGCCTTGGAACCACTATGAAAAGAGTCATTCCACACTCTCTCTCTCTCTCTCTCTCTCTCTCTCTCTCTCTCTCTCTCTCTCTCTCTCTCTCTCTCTCTCTCTCTCTCTCTCTCTCTCTCTCTCTCTCTCTCTCTCTCTCTCTCTCTCTATCTCACCCTTCTCTCTATGTTATTGCCTTCTCCTCCTCTTTCTTTCTGTCTCCATCCCTCTCCCCCTCCTTCTCTCAGGCTCACGCTGGGTTTATCTCCAGCCCTCCGTGCCTCTCCCTCTGTTTCAGCCTGTTTTCTTCTCTACCTCCTTCGATCTGTTTATCAGACCTTGTTTTTTAGCTGTCTCCATCTCTCTCTCTCTCTCCCTCCCTCCCTCCCTCCCTCCCTCCCTCCCTCCCTCCCTCCCTCCCTCCCTCCCTCCCTCCCTCCCTCCCTCCCTCTCTCCCTGCATCGCTCTCTCTCCGTCTACCCCCTCCTGACTGCGTTGCTTCATCTCCCTCCCTCTAACCTTCCCTGTTTCTTCACCTCTTCTCTCTCCCTCTATCCTCCTGCCCCCCCCCCCCCCTCCCCCGGCCCCCAAGGCTTGTGCATACGGTCTCTATCCTTCAAAACTGACAAATCTACACTTCCAGGGGTTGCACACATGTATGTTTTGGGGACAGGGTTTTGGACTCCCTGGGGAAGCCAGACCTACAGATGTTTATAGGAAAACATCCTCACGCTGCCAGGCAGGTTCTCACACACTGTGAGACGATACAGTCATCTGTCCGGTTTCATTCATAAAAATGTTTAGATAACAACTCCACATACAGGCATGACTATACAGATAGTTATTTGTGACTTTGACTATACAGATAGTTATTTGTGATTTTGACTATATATATATATATATTGTTATTTGTGACTTTGACTATACAGATTGTTATTTGTGTCTTTGACTATACATATTTGTGACTTTGACTATACAGATTGTTATTTGTGACATCTTTTTTATATATATATTTTTTTTGATTATCTTTTTCCCCCTCCTTCTTTTTTCCGATTTTTCTCCCATCTCACTGTTAGTTGTTATGCCAATTCCCAACCCCCTTCCTGGTTGTTGCGCACTTTCCCCTACTGTTGGTCCGAGAGGCCGGAGACTGTCACATGCTTTCCTCCGACGCATGTGCAGCCAGCCGGCAGCCAGCCTGGCCGCGCAGATTCTCACCGGGAGAGTGTAACGTGTGGAAGGTCGCACTACCTCTCTCCAGATCCTACCCTTGCTGAGCAGGCGCCCCGACCGAACTGTAGGGATCGCTCCCCTCCCCCTAACTCAGCCAAACGAGTTAGTATAGCGATCAGCCCGAGCCAAGGCAATGCTGACTCTTCGGGAGTCAAGAGTTATTTGTGACTTTGACTATACAGATTGTTATTTGTGACTTTGCCTATACAGATTGTTATTTGTGACTTTGACTATACAGATTGTTATTTGTGACTTTGACTATACAGATTGTTATTTGTGACTTTGACTATACAGCTTGTTATTTGTGACTTTGACTATACAGATTGTTATTTGTGACTTTGACTATACAGATTGTTATTTGTGTCTTTGCCTATACAGATTGTTATTTGTGACTTTGACTATACAGATTGTTATTTGTGACTTTGACTATACAGATTGTTATTTGTGTCTTTGCCTATACAGATTGTTATTTGTGACTTTGACTATACAGATTGTTATGTGTGACTTTGACTATACAGATTGATATTTGTGACTTTGACTATACAGATTGTTATTTGTGACTTTGCCTATACAGATTGTTATTTGTGACTTTGACTATACAGATTGTTATTTGTGACTTTGACTATACAGATTGTTATTTGTGACTTTGACTATACAGCTTGTTATTTGTGACTTTGACTATACAGATTGTTATTTGTGACTTTGACTATGCAGATTTTTATTTGTGACTTTGCCTATACAGATTGTTATTTGTGACTTTGACTATACAGATTGTTATTTGTGTCTTTGCCTATACAGATTGTTATTTGTGACTTTGACTATACAGATTGTTATTTGTGACTTTGACTATACAGATTGTTATTTGTGTCTTTGCCTATACAGATTGTTATTTGTGACTTTGACTATACAGATTGTTATGTGTGACTTTGACTATACAGATTGATATTTGTGACTTTGACTATACAGATTGTTATTTGTGACTTTGACTATACAGATTGTTATTTGTGACTTTGACTATACAGCTTGTTATTTGTGACTTTGACTATACAGATTGTTATTTGTGACTTTGACTATACAGATTGTTATTTGTGACTTTGACTATACAGATTGTTATTTGTGACTTTGACTATACAGATTGTTATTTGTGACTTTGACTATACAGATTGTTATTTGTGACTTTGACTATACAGATTGTTATTTATGACTTTGACTATACAGATTGTTATTTGTGACTTTGACTATACAGATTTTTATTTGTGACTTTGCCTATACAGATTGTTATTTGTGACTTTGACTATACAGATTGTTATTTGTGTCTTTGCCTATACAGATTGTTATTTGTGACTTTGACTATACATATTGTTATGTGTGACTTTGACTATACAGATTGATATTTGTGACTTTGACTATACAGATTGTTATTTGTGACTTTGACTATACAGATTGTTATTTGTGACTTTGACTATACAGCTTGTTATTTGTGACTTTGACTATACAGATGTGTTTTTAAAATCATGTAAAAAAATGTATTATATATATATAGAGAGAGTATATAAATATAATACGACATGGCAAGCATGCTGGTAAACTATCATGGCACCAACTTAGGCAGTCTGCAACATCAGGCATAACTGCAATAGGTTCCTCAAAAGGGCATCAATGAGCAATTAAATTTTTTTTCAAAGATGTTTACACCCCCGAAGTGAATGATAAAGTGTGAGTAGTGATATTTTTCAAGGACTTAGATATTCCATCCCTCAGAAGAGTCAAATAAAGTCATTTTTGAGGGAGGCGGAACAGAGGAGGAGATAAATATGGGCACTTAGCAGAATGACATCAGAGCAAAGCAGCGTCCCTGACAGCTCCCTAATTTAATTAATTTAATTAAAAGACATTTACACCAAGCTGACACCCATAGTATGTAAAGTATTTGAAGAGAGTAAGAGACCCTCGCAAAAAGAAGTATCTCCCCTCAACCATGACACAGGCTACAATTTTGGCTCTTCAAAAAAAAGGAAGAGGAACCGCTTGAATGCGAGTAATTTCGTCCAATCAGTTTGCTCTGTTGTGACTACAAGATCCTGACCAAAGTACCAGCAGCTAGAATTGAACGGGTTGTACAGTATGGGAAATAACACATCCGGGCTAGACAGCTCTCCAGTAGCAGCGCCTGTTCCATCTGTGCTACCTCAGGTCAATACTGGACCTAGAATCACTTGATGCCCATAAGGATTTAATATTTCTATTTGTTTACAGTGCTCCAACAGTTTTGTTTTGACCCCACAATGTGATATAACACCCCCCAAGCAGCTGTGAGGACTAATAGTACAATTTCCAAAGACAAGGCCCTCTTTCTCTGCTGCTTTTTGATGTTGCCATAGAAGAAAATCAAGATAATATTCCAATATTTGGGGGCATGAATGTTATATACATAAAAGAGATATATAAATGCAGCCATTTACCATTTACCGTAAATTACGCCCTTAATGACGCAGCATTCAAGGAGCAGGCTAGACAAGTGTTGATTATGTTAAAGACTTTTATGCCGGTCCTTTGTTAGGAGAAACCCGTCCCTGTCCTTGGAACGACCACAAAGACATGGTATTGATGGACAGTTTGGACACAGAGCCGGTGCACAGCTGTGTGGTCTCTCTCCGACATGAAAGCATCCAGATAATCATCTTCATCTCTGAGTCATATGAAAAGGAAATGGGAGGAGGAGTCATTGGATCTGATACATTCACCATCAGTGGATCACATACAGATGCAGCTCTTAGAACTCTGAGCTCTGCTCTGCACTGCTACTGTGGTAATCATGCACCATTAACCTGGCAGTGCTGTTAACGAGGCGTTAGCGATACTGCACTCTTGCAGTAGAGGTTTGATTTTGGATCTGTACATTCATCATCAGTGGATCACATACATTCATCATCAGTGGATCTGATACATTTATCATCAGTGGATCACATACTTTCATCATCAGTGGATCACATACCTTCATCATCAGTGGATCACATACCTTCATCATCAGTGGATCACAGACATTCATCATCAGTGGATCACAGACATTCATCATCAGTTGATCTGATACATTCATCATCAGTGGATCACATACATTCATCATCAGTGGATCACATACATTCATCATCAGTGGATCACATACATTCATGATCAGTGGATCACATACCTTCATCATCAGTCGATCTGATACATTCATCATCAGTGGATCACATACATTCATGATCAGTGGATCACATACCTTCATCATCAGTCGATCTGATACATTCATCATCAGTGGATCACATTCATCATACATTCATTCACTCATCCAAAAACCTTTAAGTTTTGTACACATTAATTTAGTTTCACACATTATTGAGAGTACATTTGTTTGAATATGGCAACCAGTGATGCAAGACTGTTGAGAGTTTTTGAATGTGTGGGAGATTATGTGCAAAATAAATCAGCATTGTTTTTGGTATAGTGCCCCTTTAAGGCGCTCTATAGATTACATTTGACCAGAGATAAATTGGCGAAAATCTACCCAGAGGCGGACCCGATGTGTCCTAGGTGTGTTGTGTGTTGTGTGTTGTGTGTTGTGTGTTGTGTGATGTCTGATGTCTGTGTGACGTCTGTGTGATGTTTGGTGATGTCTGGTGATTATGTAATTAATGTGTTAAAATAGTTTTTAATTGTAAATGTTTGTTAAATAAAATAATGTAATAATAATATAAATGTGTATTGTCTTAGATCATATAGTAATAATATACATGTGTATTTTATTAGATCATATAATAATAATAATAATAATAATAATAATAATAATAATAATAATAATAATAATAATAATAATAATAATAATAATAATAATAATAATAATAATAATAATAATAATAATATAAATGTGTAATGTCTTAGATCATATAATAATAATATAAATGTTGTGGCAGATATCATCCCCCGTCCCATGGCTACGTGAAGGAAAGGAGATACTACTGCCACGGGCAGAGGAGAGTTAATTAGGGAGCTGATTAGGACTGATGGAATACACCTGTGCACCACGTGATCACCCACATCCCACACACACACACCAGACACACATAACATAAAACCCTAGGAAAGACAGAGTGGAGTTGAGTGGAGGTGAGGAAGGAGCAGAGTGCAGAGAGAGAGAGAGAGCGATATACAGAGTTTGTGAGGTGAGAGGTAGGTGTAAGGAGAGGAGAAAGCGAGAAGGTGTTCGTGGTACTGGACCCTGGACTGGCTGAGAAACCCCCTTGTGAAACTGACCCAGGACTGGAAGACAAACCCTGAGTATTGAACATTCCCTTTTTGTACAAGAGCCTGATACGTGTTTTGACCCTGGACTGTTATCCGACTACTCTAATTGCCCATCAGACTATTGTGCTTCTATGTCATGATCCTAGGCCCGGTCCTGGCTGGACTGGGCAGGATGGTAACATTGGGCAGTACCCTTCACCTAACTTTGGGCAATGCCCCCCATCTGACATTGGCCCTCGGCATGACATTGGTCTCCTACCCTCTGGTGGCCATCCGCAGACGGTGCGCTCCAGTACACTGGACATCCTGACTACTGTGTTAACAATGATTAATAGTTTGATTAATGTGGTGTCATGGTGTGTACTGTCATTGTCTTTCCCTTCCCTGGTGTGATGTCATGCACTGTTTTGGGTTGTTAGGAGTTGCCTTTGTGTTTAGTTGTGTTTAGTTGTTCTTTGCTTATTGTCTAGGGGTTGTTTGTGATTCTGTGTTGGCCAGGTGTTCTTAATTGTTAATTAGTTGGGGTATATAGGGTTCTGTCTGTCCTCCCTTCTGTGTGGCGACATTCCTCCTGTCTCCTTCCCCGTTTCCTGTCCACGCCGTATTGTGCTGTCATCCTATAGTAAGTGTTAGTGTTTGTTGTTTTGTTCCTATAGTAAGGGTTAGTGTTTGTTGATTTGTTGAGTAGGTGGTTAAGTAGTTTCTGTTGTTCTTTGTATTGCACTGGATTCTACAGTAAACTCTCTCTCCAAACTTCAAACCTCGTCTCTGCCTCCTCCATACCTTTCCCTCTCTGCAAAACTGTATTCTACCTACCTCCATCGTAACAGAATGTCGCCACCAGTAATGAATACAGCAAAGAGGGCAAGCGATACCATTCGGGTCGTCCAGAGCCTGATGGCCGGTGACATGGAGCACTACTCACTGGCCAAGTGGGGGTTCCTGCTCCGGAAGATCGACCAGGTCGCCACGGAGATTCCGACACTGCAGCCAGCGATGTGGGAGTTGGCTGAACATGTTGCGGTCCTCATGGATAAGCATAGGTCGGAGGCTAGGGTAGCTAGCCTGCCGACTGTTCTCAGGCTTACGGTCAGCCTAGAGCCCCCCACAGCCGTTGAGGCTGTTCTGACGTCTCCAGTTAGCACAGCTCCGCCTGTTAGCTCCGCCACTATAGATGGCCAGACGTCCCCAGTTGGTACAGCTCCACCCGTTAGCTCCACTCATACAGCTAACCAGACGTTCCCAGCTAACATAGCTCCGCCCGTTAGCTTCGTGCCGATAGCTAACCGGCCGTCCCCAGCTAACACAGAACCGCCCGTTAGCTTCGTGCCAATAGCTAACCGGCCGTCCCCAGTTATCACAGCTCCGCCTGTTAACTCCGCCACCATAGATGGCCAGACGTCTCCAGTTGGTACAGCTCCACCCGTTAGCTCCGCTCCTACAGCTAACCAGACGTCCACAGCTAACATAGCTCCGCCCGTTAGCTTCGTGCCCATAGCTAACCGGCCGTCCCCAGCTAACATAGCTCCGCCCGTTAGCTCCGTCCCAATAGCTAACCGGCCATCCCCAGTTAGCACAGCTCCGCCTGTTAGCCCCGCTACCGTAGCTAAACAGACGCCCACTGCTAACCTAGGCACCAGGTTCAAGGTGAGTCTGGTACCGGAGACGGACCAGATGTCCCCAGCTAGCACAGTCTCCAGTGCTAGAATAGGCTCCAGGTTCAGGGTGAGCCTAGTAGCTGAGACGGACCAGATGTCCCAAGATAGTCAGGTCTCTGCAGCTAGCAGGCCTAGGAGGGCTATCAGGACAGGAGCTGCTAGGCTCTCCCCGACTGTTAGCTTAGCCTCAGCAGCTAGCCAGGCATTCCCAGCTAGCACAATTCCCACAGTGAGTCCAGGGCCCACAGTTAGCCTAGCCCCCGAGGCTAGTATGGCTGGCAAGGCCTCCACAGCTGGTCCAGCTTCCACGCCCAGTCCAGCCTCTGCTCTGGGTCCTGGCTCCTCATCCCCGGATCCTACACCATGCCTCGCCGCCGAGACCGGTCCAGTCTCCACGCCCTGCCCAGCCTCTCCACCTGGTCCGGCTGCCGTGCCGACTCCCGGCTCCTCGACGGATCCTGGCTCCTCATCCCCGGGTCCTACACCACGCCTCGCCGCCAAGACCGGCCCGGTCTCCACATCCTGCCCGGCCTCTACCCCTGGCCCGGCTGCGGTGCCGCCGCCCTGCTCCTCGACGGATCCTGGCTCCCCGTCTGGTCCAGCTCTGCGCCGTGATCGGCGTCCTGGTCCTCGCCGGGGTCTTCGCCGTGGGCTTCGCCGTGGTCTTCGCCGGGGCCTGCGTGGGATCCTGCTCCGGGGGTCGTCGCCGCCGCACCTCCGTTCCGGCTCTCCCGAACCGGTCCCTAGTCCGGCGGCTGGAGGGCCCCTCGTCCGGGATCCTGCTCCAGGGTCCAGCTCCCCTTCCCGGGCTTCTACACCTGTACCCACCCCCCCTCGTCGGGCCTCTCCTCCCAGGTCCAACCCTCCTCGTCGGGCCTCGGTGCCCGTCCCCACTCCCCCTCGCCGGGCCTCGGTTCTCAGGTTCTGCCCCCCTCCCCGGGTCTCGGTGCCCATCCCCACCCCCCCTCGTCGGACCTCTGTTCCCAGGTCCAGTCCTCCTCCCCGGGTCTCTGTTCCCGTCCCCACCCCCCCTCTCCGGGCATCTGCGCCCGTTTTCAACCCCCCTGGCTGCTATGCCCCTCCTGGGTTTTTCGTTCAGCCTCCTGGTCCCTCTTCTCCGGGTCCTCTCCCTGGGTCCTCTCAGGGGTTCCGGCTTCCTCCCTCACCTGCTTATGGACATTGTTTTCGGGCGTCTGGAAGCCACCCGTTGAGGGGGGGGTACTGTCATGATCCTAGGCCCGGTCCTGGCTGGACTGGGCAGGATGGTAACATTGGGCAGTACCCTTCACCTAACTTTGGGCAATGCCCCCCATCTGACATTGGCCCTCGGCATGACATTGGTCTCCTACCCTCTGGTGGCCATCCGCAGACGGTGCGCTCCAGTACACTGGACATCCTGACTACTGTGTTAACAATGATTAATAGTTTGATTAATGTGGTGTCATGGTGTGTACTGTCATTGTCTTTCCTTCCCTGGTGTGATGTCATGCACTGTTTTGGGTTGTTAGGAGTTGCCTTTGTGTTTAGTTGTGTTTAGTTGTTCTTTGCTTATTGTCTAGGGGTTGTTTGTGATTCTGTGTTGGCCAGGTGTTCTTAATTGTTAATTAGTTGGGGTATATAGGGTTCTGTCTGTCCTCCCTTCTGTGTGGCGACATTCCTCCTGTCTCCTTCCCCGTTTCCTGTCCACGCCGTATTGTGCTGTCATCCTATAGTAAGTGTTAGTGTTTGTTAAAAGGCCCATACATCTCCATAAATGTCCAGGGGGGAGGGAATAAGTGCTTACCCAACAGCCCCAAGAAGTGCTGTATATTCTGTATTGTTTAATATAAATGCATTTTTTATTCCAATCCCGATTTGTATTTGAGATTCCCAAATCCCATCGGACTTGACTTCTTCGTGTCCCTCAATGAGTGTAATACCAGCATTCAACTGTATGCGCCACAGCGGTTTCTATCATCATCATCATCACCACCCACGCTATGCATAAAATATATAGGTCCGCGGAGGAGGCCGTGCAAACTGCAATGGAATATGGGGCATCTCTCTCTCTGTCCCTAATATTTTGATTCTATCCTGACATTTTTCAGTTGGAAGGGCAGTCTATATGCGTAACGGTAAAAAAATAAAAAAAAATAAAAAAAAATTCAAAAAGGGCACTTTTTTGATGAGGCTCAAAAAGGCAGGTGCTCAGGCACCCCTTGGCCTCTATGTGTGCACGTGCCCCAACCCACCACTGTCTACTGGTCCTCATAGACAATGTCATACTGTCACTGGGTTTAACAATCTATCTATTCTATCTATCTATTCTATCTATTCTATCTATCTATCTATTCTATCTATCTATTCTATCTATCTATTCTATCTATCTATCTATTCTATCTATCTATCTATCTATTCTATCTATCTATTCTATCTATCTATTCTATCTATTCTATCTATTCTATCTATTCTATCTATCTATCTATTCTATCTATCTATCTATTCTATCTATTCTATCTATCTATTCTATCTATCTATCTGTCTGTCTGTCTGTCTGTCTGTCTGTCTGTCTGTCTGTCTGTCTGTCCTGTCTGTCTGTCCTGTCTGTCTGTCTGTCTGTCTGTCTGTCTGTCTGTCTGTCTGTCTGTCTGTCTGTCTGTCTGTCTGTCTGTCTGTCTGTCTGTCTGTCTGTCCGTCGTCCGTCTGTCTGTCTGTCTGTCTGTCTGTCTGTCTGTATGTATGTCTCTCTAAACCTCCTAAGTCCACTCTTCAGGCAAAACACCCGTTTTTCAATAGTTAAATTAGTCATGAGTTCTTCAGCCTCAGGGTTATGTATTATTAAAGACACCAACCAACTCACCCTCTGTGCACACACAGTACATGACACACACACACACACACACACACACACACACACACACACACACACACACACGCCACACACACACACACACACACACACACTACCCAACTCACCCTCTGACACTACCAACTCACCCTCTGCGCACACACAGTACATGATGCACACACACACACAGACACACAGACACACACACACACACACACACACACACACACACACACACACACACACACACACACACACACACACACACACACACACACACACACACACACACACACACCCTTCTCTCTTCTCTCTCTCTGTCTCTGTCAGTGTTAAGTGTTCCCTTGCCTCCTCTTCAATGCTGGTCCTTCACAGCTCTCCACTGGGGCACACACACACAGAACACAAATACGCACACACACACACACACACACATGCACACACACAACACACACACACACACACACACACACACACACACACACACACACACACACACACGCACGCACGCACGCACGCACGCACGCACGCACGCACACACGCACGCACGCACACACACACACACACACGGCAGATAAAAGCCTTGTACCTCCTTCATGGAGACATGATAGATTCACTGGGTAACACTTCACCTGAGGCCATATTGATCTTTGATAGAACCTCTGGGTGTGTAGCTCCTACCTCAGGACCACGTCCATATGACACTCATCTTCATCGGTCGCTCCTGTGTGTGTGTGTGTGTGTGTGTGTGTGTGTGTGTGTGTGTGTGTGTGTGTGTGTGTGTGTGTGTGGAGATTCAGCTTCTCTCCTCTCTCTCTCTCTCTCTCTCGCTCTTGTTCTCTGGCTCTCTCTCTCTCTTGTTCTCATTATCTCTTTCTCTTCTCATTCTCTTGTTCTCTCTCTCTTGTTCTCTCGCTCTCTCTCTTGTTCTCTTGTTCTCTCTCTCTTGTTCTCTGGCTCTCTCTCTCTTGTTCTCATCTCTCTTTCTCTCTCTCATCTCTTGTTCTCTGGCTCTCTCTCTCTCTTGTTCTCTTTCTCTCTTCTCTCTCTCATTCTCTTGTTCTCTCTCTCTTGTTCTCTGGCTCTCTCTCTCTTGTTCTCATTCTCTCTTTCTCTCTCTCATGCTCTGTTCTCTCTCTCTTGTTCTCTGGCTCTCTCTCTTGTCTCATTCTCTCTTTCTCTCTCTCATTCTCTTGTTCTCTCTCTCTTGTTCTCTCACTCTCTCTATTCTCTTGTTATCTCGCTCTCTCTCGTTCTCTTGTTCTCTCTTTTGTTCTCTCTCTCTTGTTCTCTCTCTCTCTCTCTCTCTCTCTCTCTCTCTCTCTCTCTCTCTCTCTCTCTCTCTCTCTCTCTCTCTCTCTCTCTCCTCTCTCTCTCTCTTCTCTCTCTCTATTGTTCTTATTCCCTCTTTCTCTCTCTCATTCTCTTGTTCTCTCTCTTGTATCGTGTCTCTCTCTCTTGTTCTCTCTCTCTTGTTCTTATTCCCTCTTTCTCTCTCTCATTCTCTTGTTCTCTCTCTCTTGTTCTCTGGCTCTCTCTCTCGTTCTCATTCTCTCTTTCTCTCTCTCATTCTCTTGTTCTCTCTCTCTTGTTTTCTCACTCTCTCTCATTCTCTTGTTATCTCGCTCTCTCTCGTTCTCTTTTTCTCTCTCTTGTTATCTTGTTCTCTCTCTCTTGTTCTCTCTCTCTCTCTTGTTCTTATTCTCTCGTTCTCTCTTCTCATTTTCTCGCTCTCTCTCTCACTCTCGTTTTTCTCTCTCTCGTTCTCTCGTTCTCTCGTTCTCTCTCTCTCTCTCTCTCTCTCTCTCTCTCTCTCTCTCTCATCTCTCTCTCTCTCTCTCTCTCGCTCTCTCTCTCTCTCTCTCTCTCTCTCTCTCTCTCTCTCTCTCTCTCTCTCTCTCTCTCTCTCTCTCTCTCTCTCTCTCTCTCTCTCTCTCTCTCTTTCTTTCTCTCTCTCTCTCCATCCACTTGCATTGGTATTGCAAACTGTTCCCAAAAGCATACTTCTAGTTAACACACAATGAACACGGACAAAGTCGATCCTGCTAATAACTGAAACGCGTTAAAGGATCATCCGTATTTTTGTACATCATGTGGTATGGAATATAGCAGTGTAGTTGATGTAACGATGATGTAATGATGTAATCACTGAGTCCCCCGCCGTCTGGTTCCAACAGAACCAGGTAATTAAATGATGATCTGGTACTCAAAAGAGGGAAGGAATAGAGGAAGGAAGGAAGGAAGGAAGGAAGGAAGGAAGGAAGGAAGGAAGGAAGGAAGGAAGGAAGGAAGGAAGGAAGGAAGGAAGGAAGGAAGGAAGGAAGGAAGGAAGGAGGGGAGAGATAGATAAAATAAGGAGGGGAGAGATGTGTGAAATAAGGTCGGTAGATAATGTCACAGTGACCAATTTCAGCCACTCTTATTGTCTGGGACCAAATACGGCCACGCCCCACTCCCAGTAAAAAGTGGGAATCTCTAGAATGGGTTTTGGTAGTATACGGAAGTGGCTCTCAAGGTGACGATTAGACAACACTTTATGTTGTCAGTAGATGGCAGCATTGGTTTAAAATTAGGTGAAAATGTTGAAAACTACAACACTGCATTTCCCAAGAGCGTTAGCACAGGTCGCAGGTCACTGGGATGTGTCTATATTTTTTGACGTGATCTGAACAGCGGTAAACTATTACTGCGACCTCGGTATAGCGACCGCGAATGGTCAACTAATTATCTTACCAAAAGTGCGCTGGTAGCGTTACATATGTTGTCTAAAGGGGGACACATGGTACAATTTAAGATTCTAATGATAATCGGCATATAAAGGACAACATATAGCATTGTTAATTTGGAAGAAACCTCAATGAAAACGGCGCAGGGTGCTATTGTTATGAAAATGTGATAGAATCCTATAAAAATTTGGACACATTTGGTTTACGCTCCGTTAGATAGATAGATAGATAGATAGATAGATAGATAGATAGATAGATAGATAGATAGATAGATAGATAGATAGATAGATAGATAGATAGATAGATAGATAGATAGATAGATAGATAGATAGATAGATAGATAGATAGATAGATAGATAGATAGATAGATAGATAGATAGATAGATAGATAGATAGATAGATAGATAGATGGATGGACGGATGGACACAGACAGACAGACAGACAGACAGACAGAGAGACAGACAGACAGACAGACAGACAGACAGACAGACAGACAGACAGACAGACAGACAGACACACAGGAGGTGTATGAGAGCAGCAGTCAGGCTATCAGGCCTCTAACCTTTCAGATGACAGGCTGTTTTCATCACTGTGCTCTTTAGAAAGAAACATACACTGATGGGGGGAGGAGCTGGGATTGGAGGGAGAGAGATGGGTGGTTAGGATGGAGAGAGAGAGAGAGAGAGAAGGTTCATAGATGTGTGCCCGTCTCTCCTCATCGACTCCTCAGTGAGAAGTCACGTGGGACCGAGGAGGGGAAGCGAGGAGAGGAGGAACGTGAGGAGGGTCGGTTAGAAGTGTTTAGCATTGTATCCTAGCAATTGGGGATTATATCAATGTGGTCTGTGTCGTTAATTATCATATTGACGAGATCTTCCCTCACTCAACTAAGCTGTTCTGATTTGACGGTATTGCTGACGTGACTAAGGTACTGATTTGCAGTAACGCCCCCTCTATGGTTGTAGCGCATAGTGTAACCCGACACTTCCTCAAACGGCTTTTGACAGAGGCAGAGAGCGAGCGAGAGAGAGGGAGATAGAGAGATAGAGAGGGAGAGAGAGAGAGGGACCGGCGGGACCATGCAGAAGTGTGTGTAAATGTGTGTGCGCCATCTCTCTCCTTCGTCAGAGCATTTACACACAAACTTGACTGCATGTGTGTCGGGGGCGCATCTCTCCTCTCTCTCTCTCCCTATCCCTCTCTCTCTCTCCCTCTCTCTCTCTCTCTCTCTCTCTCTCTCTCTCTCTCTCTCTCTCTCTCTCTCTCTCTCTCTCTCTCGCTTGCTCGTTCTCTCTCTTGCTCTCTCTCTCGTATGTATCACGCTGTGTGGGTGACTGTCACTGAAAGCGCTTATGGGCGGAGCCCATCCAATAACAGCCTGAAATCCTGAGGCTGAAAAATGATGCTTTTGAGTACTTCATTAGAAATATAAAACAATGCATTAAAAAAAAAAAAGTACAGATGTCTTCCATAGGAATTGTGTAAAGTTGCCCAAATAGTGCAAGGAATAGCAATGCATGTCCCCTTTAAATAATTTACTATTTTATCTCACCTCATTTTATATTTTATTTGATGTTACTACTACTACCTATTGTTACCATTCTTGTATTCATTGATGTTTCTTAATTCTGCATTGTTGAGTCTGAGCTCGAAACACAAGCATTTCATTAAGGCCTCTACATGCTACAGCAACTTCAAAGCAACTTCAACACAACATCAGCGCGATTTCAGCGCGGTTGTTGTTTAGGGTCTTGTAGACTGTGTTGCGAGGATGCTGCGTACATGTCTCCAAAATCTAACCTAAACAACCGTTGCGTTGATATTGCGTAGCAGTGATTGGTTGGTTAGCGAATGGGGGCGGGGCTGTCATAGAATAATATTGGTCTCGCAGAGAATACCATCCGCCATTGTTGTAGCCAGCCAGCGTTGATGCTAAATAATTAGCGTCACATAGCTGGCCTTTTTCTGAAAACCCAAGCACATATTGTTCCATAGCATACGCCTTCAGTTGATCATGACAAATCCTCTCTTACCTTGACGATTAAAAAGCCTCCATAATTTAGTAAATAAAGCTGTAGCAAGCCAGCTAGCATTGGTGCTATACAAAATGCTATCCACATTAGCCACATAGCTAATGTAGCTCTTAGAAATTACTCTTGTGTTCTTACTATTAAAGTCGAACCTGTTCAAGAGTAAACACTCTCCGTCTCTGTGATTGCCTTCACCCATTGGAACTCACCTACCTCCATTCCTGACAGAAGACCTGACCATCAGAGTTCCATGGAGGCAATCATGGAGATGCTCCAGGCGCAGAGGGCGGCCCAGGAGCGGATGGAAGAACATCAACAGCTGGTCAGCGCCGAGTTAGTCCGACTCAACGGGATCGTCGGCTCATCCCAAGCGGTGGCGCAGTCGGCGTTGGCCACAGCCCGACAAGCCCAAGAAGGAGTGGCTGGAGTTCAGTCGGCGACGGGAGAAGCAGCGGTCCACGCAGAGGAGAGTCGGGGGGTGTTCGGGGTCCAGGAACGGTCCCATGAGCCACGACTGCAGGCGCCCGCTCGCTATGATGGATCACCGGATGGATGTCGGGAATTCATCACCCAGTGTCTACTCGTTTTCCGGCTGCAACCACGATCATTTCCATCGGAGATAGCACAGGTAGCGTATATTATCACGCTACTCACCGGTCAAGCTCTCTCCTGGGCTACGGCGGAATTAGAGGCGGGAGCGATAATCTGCGACAGTCTGGACACCTTTACCCGGGAGTTGAGAAGAGTATTCGATACTTCCCGGGTACTCTCGATCTTCGAGGCTGGTGGTCGTCTTCTCGACCGCCGGCAGGGCCTCCGCACGGTCGCAGCTTACGCTATCAATTTTCGGATCTTGGCTCGGGAGACAGCTTGGTCGGAGAACGTCTGCGTGGTTCTGTTCGTCAGGGGACTCTCAGCGCGGATGCGAGATGTGCTCTCCGCGCGTGAGATCCCCGAGCAGCTGGAAGTGCTGATCAACACCGCCATCAAGATGGACAATCGGCACCAGGAGAGGGAGAAGGAGCATGTCAACAACACCCAGGTATGTTTTCCTTCTTCTCCTGGTGTTGATACATCCATGCATTATACGAGTGGGCCACTGGGTGATGAATCCATGCAGCTTGGAGCGCTGTCGCTCTCGGACGACGAGAGGCAGCGCTTCATCAAAGAGCGACGCTGTTTCCGGTGCGGTCGCACCGGTCACCGCTTCGGCAGCTGTCGGGTCCAGGCTGTATCAGCTCGGCGCCAGTCGGGAATAGAAGGTGCGCCGTCAGGCTTCGAGAAAGCGCCAGCAGGTGGGCGATCTGTGGGGGTGACATTAGGGGAACTAAGGCTCTCATTGACTCAGGGGCGGCGGGCAATTTTATTCACGTGGGATTGGTGAAGGAGTGGGGAACCCCAGTGGAGGATTTAGGGGTTCCCTTACCGGTTTACGCCCTGGACGGTCGGCCCCTGGGCAGTGGGAGCGTCACCCAGCGCACGGTTCCATTACACATCCGGGTGGCGGGTGGCGAGTGGGAATGGGTTAAATTTTTTGTCATCCCTGGTTGTCGTCACGTGTTCATATTATTAATTGGAGCACGGGCGAACTCTCAACGGCGGCCGACGTCAAGTCGATCGTCAGCGGGAGTTTGCCCAAACCCTTGTCTTCCCCCCCCTCTTCCCTTTTGTCTCCTCCCTCTTTCTCCAGGATAGTGGGGAGCGTGGCAGATTCTGATCTACCCTCTAATCCCGATTTGATAGGGGTGCCTGAGATCTATTGGGACCTGGCGGACGTTTTTAGCAAAACGCGTGCTAAAGCACTTCCGCCTCATAGATCATACGACTGTCCCATTAATCTTCTACCCGGTACCTCCCTGCCTCGCGGGCGAATGTTCTCTCTCTCACGCCCCGAAACCTTGGCCATGAACACCTACATAGAGGAGGCATTGCTTGCGGGGCACATACGCCCGTCCACTTCCCCTGCCGGCGCTGGCTTCTTCTTTGTTGATAAGAAAGATGGGGATCAGCGCCCGTGCATTGATTATAGGGGATTGAATGACGTTTCCATCAAGAACCGATATCCTTTACCTCTCATGGACACGGCCTTTGAGTGCTTACAGGGGGCACAGGTCTTTTCTAAACTTGACTTACGTAATGCATACAATCTGGTCAGGATTAGAGAAGGAGACGAGTGGAAGACTGCATTTAACACACCCAATGGGCACTATGAGTATTTGGTCATGCCCTTTGGTTTGGCTAATGCTCCGGCAGTCTTCCAAGCCCTAGTTAACGACGTGCTGCGAGACTTGATTGGGGTGTCGGTGTTTGTTTACTTAGATGATATTCTGATTTTTTCTCGCGATATGGTGCAACACCAACTGCACGTTCGGGAGGTGCTAGACCGTCTCCTCAAGCATCAACTATTCGTTAAGGCTGAGAAGTGTGTGTTTCACACTGACACTGTGTCCTTCCTGGGCTTTGTGTTGACAAAGGGCGATCTGCGCATGGATCCAGCCAAGGTAAGTGCAGTTTTGGACTGGCCACGGCCTTCGTCGCTCAAGGGGTTACAACAGTTTTTGGGCTTTGCAAATTTTTACAGGCGCTTTATTCGCAACTTTAGCGCCTTAGCCAATCCATTAACAGCTCTCACTAAGTCCTCTCTCCCTGGCTTTGAATGGTCGCCTAGGGCAGAGTCGGCCTTCTGCGATCTTAAACGTTGATTTACATGCTCCTGTATTGATCCGCCATGACGCAGAGGTTCCGTTCATTGTGGAGGTGGATGCCTCTGACATTGCGGTGGGGGGGGGTGCTCTCTCAGAGATGCTTAAAGGATGGGAAAGTGCACCCGTGTGCTTTTTTCTCTCGCCGTCTGTCACCAGCCGAGCGTAATTACGACGTGGGTAATCGGGAGTTATTGGCGATCAAATTGGCACTGGAGGAGTGGAGACATTGGTTAGAGGGGGCGACACATCCTTTCATTATTTGGACTGATCATAAGAACTTGACTTACATCTAAGGGGCTAAACGCCTTAACGCTCGCCAGGCCTTGTGGACGTTGTTCTTCACACGATTTCAATTTACCATCTCCTATAGACCCGGCTCCAAGAATATCAAACCTGACGCTTTGTCGCGCCAGTTTGATCTTCCTGGTCGGGAGGAGCAGCCCCATCCCATTATTCCACCGGCCTTGATTTTGGCACCTGTGTCTTGGGGCATAGAGAGGGTGGTAAGGTCGGCGCTAACGCGGGAGCCCGATCTGGGTGGGGGTCCTCCGGGACGGTCGTATGTTCCCAAGGCGGCGCGCTCACGCTTGCTACAGTGGGCACATGCGTCATCCCTCACCAGCCACCCAGGGGCAACCAGGACCCTGGAATTTATCCGTAGGAGGTTCTGGTGGCCGACAGTGGAGGGGGATACGTGTTCCTTTGTGGCGGCCTGTCCGGTGTGCGCACGTAGTAAGACCTCTCAACGGGCACCGGCGGGTCTCCTCCGACCACTTCCTATTCCTAAACGACCCTGGTCACACATATCTCTGGACTTTATTTCTGGTCTTCCCCTTTCGGACGGGTTCACCACCATTTTGGTGGTGGTGGATCGGTTCTCTAAGGCGGCTCACTTTGTCCCTCTCCCCAAGCTTCCATCGGCCCGGGAGACTGCTGATTTAGTTATACAGCATGTCTTTCGGGTCCACGGGCTGCCGGTGGATATCGTGTCGGACCGGGGTCCTCAGTTCGCCTCCAGGTTCTGGAAGGCGTTTGCCGCCGGCCTCGGCGCCTCTGTCAGTCTGTCGTCTGGGTTCCATCCGCAGTCGAACGGGCAGACGGAGCGGGTCAACCAGGATTTGGAGGGGGTCTTGAGATGTTACGTTGCCGGTAGTCCGGCAACGTGGAGTAGGAGGTTGGCTTGGGCTGAGCATGCGCATAATACCCTTCTCTCCTCTTCTACCGGTATGTCTCACTTTCAGTGCCAGTATGGTTTTCAACCTCCTCTGTTTCCCGAGCAGGAGCAGGAGGCGGAGGTGCCCTCGGCCCAGGCACATGTGGCTCGCTGTCGCAGGACGTGGAAACAGGTTCGGAAGGCGCTACAGAAGGTTTCGGTTAGTACCCAATGGCAAGCTAACCGTAAGCGTCGTCCGGCTCCAGTTTACCGTCCAGGGCAGCGGGTTTGGCTTTCCACCCGGGATCTCCCTCTCCGGGTGTAATCCAAGAAGATGGCTCCTCGCTTTATAGGACCATTTAAAGTGATTCATCGGGTTAATCCAGTGGCTTACAAGCTACGACTTCCGAGCTCTATGAGGGTTCATCCGACGTTTCATGTGTCCCTGTTGAAGCCATTCCTCTCATCGCCCTTGGCCCCGTCACTGCCTGTGGTTCCTCCGCCCCGGTTTATTGGCGGTCAACCCATTTACACGGTGCGGAGGATACTGGGTTGTAGGCGGAGGGGTAGGGGGTTTCAGTTCTTGGTGGATTGGGAGCTGTACGGGATAGAAGAGCGTTCTTGGGTGCCTCAAAGGGATATTTTAGATCCCAGCCTGATCGTTGATTTCCGGCGGCTGAATCCCG
Organism: Notolepis coatsorum; assembly: GCF_963971535.1. Lineage (NCBI taxonomy): Eukaryota > Metazoa > Chordata > Actinopteri > Aulopiformes > Paralepididae > Notolepis > Notolepis coatsorum. The sequence continues at coordinate 22,626,226 of NC_140182.1, forward strand.
AGGCCCCTAGGTGAACGTCTGGTGCCGTTCGTCGGGGGAGGGTACTGTTACGTTCTGGACACCTGACTGAGGTCGTCACTGAGGTGGTCACTGAGGTGGTCACCGACTGAGGTCGGTGACCACCCACATTCCTGGCACATGTCACTGGGCTTGTCACCTGTCCTTTCCCTGTCAATTAGTGCTGTCACTTAGGGGTGGTTCCTGATTGGCTGTCACGGGGGTGTGTGTGGAATGTTGGTATTTGGTGTCTATGTAACCTACCTGTCTTCTGCTTGTTCATTGTCAGGTCTTCACTAATTGCGTTCGGGGAAAACGCAGACGGTTCAACTCTGGACCTCCAATAAGCTCCTATTTACCTTATTTCCTGCCTGTGCTATTTAGCATTTATCTCTCTTAGAAATTACTCTTGTGTTCTTACTATTAAAGTCGAACCTGTTCAAGAGTAAACACTCTCCGTCTCTGTGATTGCCTTCACCCATTGGAACTCACCTACCTCCATTCCTGACAGGGACAAGTTAAACATCAATCAATTAATTTATTCCAATAGGTAGTTTGAGCTGCATGTGAGCCGAGGTCCTCTCCATTGGAAACTAATGACGTTACGGTAACGTTAGCTCGAAATGCACAGAAAGTTAAGCTGCTAGCAACAGACACTATAACACTTCCGGTCGGGGGATTTCAAAATAAAAGGGCGACGTCTAAAATCACCGGAAATACGTTTATTTTGTACATTATCTAACGTTAACACGAACCTAAACTAACTTTGCACGTCGATGTTGCAGAAGCATAAAGGCAGAGTGTCTAAAACACAGTTGCTTTGTCGATGTTGTGTTGCAGTTGCTTTGAAGTTTCTGTAGCATGCAGAGGCCTTTACCTGCAATGCCCCCTGTATTGTTGTTTTTGACTAATAAATAACTTGAACCTGAACTTGGAAAGGAATCTTTGGAAAGGACCCGGTGAGAGACAGCTCTTCACTAACATGGACACAGAGAGAGAAGCTGAGAGAGGGGGGAGGTGGAGAGAGAATGAGGATTTGGAGAGAGAGAAGAGAGTTTAATACAGTTGTTATAGATATAAATATAGTACACCAAAAAACAATGCTGATTTATTTTTCACATAATCTCACACACATCCAGTCTCATTTAGTTTGACAGTTACTTAGAGTAAATGAGAATTGCGAATAGTTTCATGTTGAGCTATAGATTGTGGATGAATACACACAGAAAGGTACACCATGCCAATGTTCATGCTTTATTTGTATTAAACGAGACGATTTAGAAATGTCTCCATTGGAAATACATTGCAATTTCAAGCGAGGTGGACCGGCCGGAAACAACAATGACGTAACCACTACACCTCCCTATAAGACGAGGTGTTTTTTCATCTACATCATCTCACAGAGCTGTAATTAATTCACTGTCCCCAATGGCATCCCTGGTGGCCATATTCAAACTTGTTTACTGTCAGTAACTGTCAAACTAAATTAATGTGTGCAAAACCGTTTAGAGTTTTTGGATGTGTGTGAGATTATGTGCAAAAATAAATCTGCATTCTTTTTGGTGAAGTTTCCCTTTAACACATTCAGTGCAGACCACGAGTATAGTCGGGTTAACTTGCCATCGCTTGAGCTCCAATCATGAGTATAGTCAGGTTTTAATCGTTATTTCTTTTATTAGCGATATCCATTCATTTTCATCCATCCAACCTGATGTTATCGTTGGGAATGGGTCTGAGCTCGCAAAAGGGCAAATACCGCCGCCTATCGTCTCCTGGATGGTATTGCACATCATTGTCCAGGTTTTCCTTCTCGGGCATGCAGTATCGTTATAACAGATGGACTGGGGACACTCGCAGCGTGGATTATGTGTTTTGGACATATAACGTTGGATCAATAAACGCGATCAATATTTGGAATGGCAATCAGGAATTGGATTAATCTTTTTGCAGAACATCAGATGTGAGGTAAGGAATCTATGTTACCAGTCTTGGGTTTATCAGATGTTCCTTTCACCGCCATCGGAGCGCGCGCGCACACGCGCGCATGTGTGTGTGCCGTTGGCGCTGAGCAAGGCACAGATAAGCGATTTTTCAGCCCGCTTCTGTATCGTGCATATTTTGTATTTGTATTTATTGGTTTAAAATACAGAGACAGTGCATATTAAGGAACATTTGACTGTAAATATGCCAGTTTAGCCAAGTTGGCTAATTTTCAACTGTAGTCTCTGAGGCAGGTGACATGAGCACAACAATAATTAAAACATAGTACAATAATTAAAACACAGTAGGAATCAATATAGGTTACAATACACTAAAATACATACAAATAAATACATTAAAATACAACCCCTCAGTTAAAAAACATAGTACAATAATTAAAACACAGTAGGAATCAGTATAGGTTACAATACACTAAAATACATACATTAAAATACAACCCCTCAGTTAAAATGGTCGCACACTTGACCATCTCTCAACCATGATTTTAAGTTAGTTTTAAATGAGATGTAACTTTGATACTCCCTGAGCCGTGTTGGCAGACTGTTCCAGGTGTGGGCTGCTCTCACGGAAAAGGCTGTCTGACTAAAAGCAGACCTCCTGTTTGGGACTACACAGTCCCCTCTGACTACAGACCTGGTATATCTATCAGCAGATGCTTTCTGTTTTATGAAAGTACAGAGGGGGGGAGGAGCCAAGCCATGTAGGATTTTATAGGTAAGGCAGGCATCTTTGAATTTGACAAGATTGTCCCAGCTCAGTAGGTTCTGGTTTGCTCTGCTATAACAATGGTGGTGGCTGTTTGTTTTCCTGTCCAGAACTTTCACAGCCTGATGGTAAACTACCTGTACAGATCGTAATGTTGTACAGGAGGCTTGTGTCCAGCTAGTCAGACAGTATGTTAAGTGTGACATAATAATGGCATTAAAATACAGTGCTGCTGCTTTTGTTGACAGAGAGTTTCTGATGTGACGGAAGTTTGATAAGTGAAACTTTGCATTGTTTACTACCGATTTGATTTGTTTTTTAAATGTAAGATTGGAGTCCATTTTTATCCCAAGGTATCTATATTCGGATACAACTGTCAACCTTTCTCCTCTGACATAGACATCAGGTGAGACAGTATTCATCAGCCTCTTTGTAAAAAACATGCAAACAGTCTTTTTGGTGTTTAAATGCAGACATGAGTTAGTCAACCATTCAGTGACCGATGTCAACACCGCTGTTAACTTGTTTGCAGCTTGCTGCTTGGTTTCTGCATGGACATAAATGACCGTATCATCTGCATACATCTGGATGTCAGACTTATTGCATACAGCTGGAAGATCATTAATGTATAAACTATAACTATAAACTATAAGGACACAATACTATCAGTAATCTAGCGTTTATTTGAAAACGATTCATAAATCAGCCGAAAAATGACAACGTGTTTTGTGTATTCCACTAAAGGGCTATTAGCGCGTCTTTCTCTGGAATTACTAGAAATCACCAAAACTATACTCGTATTCAAAATGGTATAAAACGGAAATGTACCGATGAAAAAACAATCCGTTTCATACATGTTGACTGCAAGCAAGTCATTGATAAGCGACGGGTGTATTAGACCCATAGCCATAATGTAAGATATATTTTAAGCACTCTATTTTAAAGCGCTGGCGTACTAGGCCTAATTTCCAGGAAGGGGCGTGGCGCTCAATGTGTTAAGGGGCAGGACACGTGAGACGAGTATGGTCTTGCCCCAGGACACAGGGCGCACGGTGGTCAGCACTGCTGCCTCACAGTGGGTTCGAAACCCAGCAGGGGGCCTTTCTGTCTGGAGTTTGCATGTTCTCCCCCCGTGTTCGAGTGGGTTTCCTCTGGGTACTCCGGTTTCCTCCCACACCATAAAGACATGCTAGCTCATTAGCTAATTCTGGCATATTTACATTGATGTGGAAACTGAAGATGTTGATTAATGTGCACTGTCCCTGGATAAAAAACAAATAAAGAAAACGAAAAATAAAAACGCGTGGTTGTTCCACAGTCTAGGCTCAAAACAACGCTGCTCCCTCCAGAGTCACATGACAGTATCCAAATGCAGACAAATGAGTATCCCACCAAAACTGCAGGAAATAAGAGAATAATAAAACAGAGCTGTGTTTTCATTCTCTAGTTGATTGACTGAGCTCTTTATACAAGGACTAGACAAACACTAGACAACAGGTAACTACGATTAGAAAAATAATAATTGGCAGGCTATTCGCTGTATTTTGTGACTGAAAAGGGTTAGTTTATATGTTGGTAATGTTTGTAAACACTGGTGTTTGCACATCTTTATTCTAAAGGGTTAAGAATATTCCAAATTACATATTTTCCATTCATAGATCAAACTCTGGAAGTACGTGTTTGAATATTCCTCACAGAGTCGTGGATTTCCTCTTCAAATGACTTACTTTTATAGATTTGTTTTTATCTACAGGTGGCCCTAATGTAAAAATGCTTTGTGTTTTATTTTTTTTACACAATGAGGGCTTGTTTACATTGAGAAGGTGTACGTTGTACAGTTTCTGCAGTCCGGCTGTGACAAGAACCCTCCCTATTGAAGACGTGCAGAATTGCAGCCACAATCCATGTAGAAAATCACAGCCGACCAATCAATCGCTGACCCATGATCACAATACGCTCATTGCTTATGGGTAACTCATATGTGTGTGGACAAAATGGCGACTTGCTCGTAAACATTCTCTTTTCCACCTAAACGGTTTACTACGGACAACCTTTTAGGAGAGAAATAGGACACGCAATTGCTGGATGTTAATTCATATTTAAATTATTCCGGAGTGCGGGGGAGCGGGGGCGTGGGGAGCTCAATTGCAATTAAAGCTACAGACACAGAAACAGCCCGTTGATCGCAGGACTGAGGGGTATAGATGCTGCTAGAATGCATCATTTTAACCCCTTAACCACTTAAGGATCATCGAAATACGGGCCATCACGCACGTCTTAAATCCCTGTCTTGGTCTTGACTGGAATTCAATGAGCTCTGGTCTTTGTCTTGACTTGGTCTTAGACCCCTATGCTCTGGTTTTGACTTGGTCTATGGTCTCGGTCTTGACTTGGTCTTGACTTGGTCTATGGTCTCGGCCTTGACTTTGTCTTAGATGCCTATGGTCTCGGCCTTGACTTGGTCTTAGATGCCTATGGTCTGGGTCTTGACTTGGTCTTAGATGCCTATGGTCTCGGTCTTGACTTGGTCTTAGATGCCTATGGTATCGGTTTTGACTTGGTCTTAGACTCTTATGGTCTCGGTCTTGACTTGGTCTTAGATGCCTATGGTCTCTGTCTTGACTTGGTCTTAGACTCTTATGGTCTCGGTCTTGACTTGGTCTTAGACCCCTAAGGTCTCACTTTTGACTTGGTCTTAGACCCCTATGGTCTCACTTTAGACTTGGTCTTAGACCCCTAAGGTCTCACTTTTGACTTGGTCTTAGACCCCTATGGTCTCACTTTAGACTTGGTCTTAGACCCCTATGGTCTCACTTTTGACTTGGTCTTAGACCCCTAAGGTCTCACTTTAGACTTGGTCTTAGACCCCTAAGGTCTCACTTTTGACTTGGTCTTAGACCCCTAAGGTCTCACTTTAGACTTGGTCTTAGACCCCTAAGGTCTCACTTTAGACTTGGTCTTAGACCCCTAAGGTCTCACTTTTGACTTGGTCTTAGACCCCTAAGGTCTCACTTTTTACTTGGTCTTAGACCCCTAAGGTCTCACTTTAGACTTGGTCTTAGACCCCTAAGGTCTCACTTTTTACTTGGTTTTAGACCCCTAAGGTCTCAGTCTTGACTTGGTCTTAGACCCCTAAGGTCTCACTTTTTACTTGGTCTTAGACCCCTAAGGTCTCAGTCTTGACTTGGTCTTAGACCCCTAAGGTCTCACTTTTTACTTGGTCTTAGACCCCTAAGGTCTCACTTTTTACTTGGTCTTAGACCCCTAAGGTCTCAGTCTTGACTTGGTCTTAGACCCCTAAGGTCTCGGTCTTGACTTGGTCTTAGACCCTAAGGTCTCGGTCTTGACTTGGTCTTAGATGCCTATGGTCTCGGTCTTGACTTGGTCTTAGAGGCCTATGGTCTCTGTCTTGACTCAAACCCGAGGAGCTCTGGTCTTGGTCTCGGCTCCAACGCTGCATGATGCTGTTTTCCCTTTAAGAGTTTGCCTTTAATTCCACACCCTTTGTCTGCCTCAAGGTAACGCCGAACGGTTGCCATGGTTTCCGACGTTTCATCACAGCTCCACGGTCTTCTTTTCATTCCTCCTCCTCTCCTCCTCCTCCTCCTCCTCCTCCTCCTCCTCCTCCTCCTCCTCCTCCTCCACTCTTTCTCAGAGGGCATGCTAGCTGGAGGAAGCCAAGGCCACAAGACAAAGAAGAGAGAGAGTGAGACGTGGAGGAAGATAAGATGAGAGGGTGATGGAGGGGTGAGAGAGAGAGAGAGGGACAGAGAGAGAGATAGAGAGAGAGAGATGGCATTCATACAAAGTCTTTTCAATGGGTTTGTCCAAGTCAGTTCAGGGCGGAGGCGTTCACACCTACACACCTACACACCCACACAGACACGTGCTACATGCACACAAACACACAACTCTCTGTCTGTGTGTGGCTCGGTGTACTGTATATGGGAGTGTGTGTGCAATGCTCAGAGTAGTGTGTAGCAGTATGTGTGCATTATCTTGTAGCTCACTGGGTACCGCATTGCTGGAGCTATAAGGGCTCGATATAGGGGTTTGATTCCCACTGGGACCACATGCTAAAATGTATGCACTCAAGATACTGTGGAGCATAAAAGCGCCCACCAAATTACATCTGTTGATATGGGAGTGTGTGTGTGTGTGTGTGTGTGTGTGTGTGTGTGTGTGTGTGTGTGTGTGTGTGTGTGTGTGTGTGTGTGTGTGTGTGTGTGTGTGTGTGTGTGTGTGTATGGGAGTGTGCTTGCAGGTTGGTGTTGATTAGGCCTATCAGGGATGAGTTGGTTTGGGATTGAGTGCAGGCGATTAATATCTCACAGTGTGGATTAGGGCTGGGCGATTAATATCTCACAGTGTGGATTAGGGCTGGGCGATTAATATCTCACAGTGTGGATTATAGTGTACAGCAAGCTTCAGAATTTGCTCTTTGGTAAACCTCTCCAACAGCTCATCAGAAGGGTCACCAACAAAATCCTCTATGGTAGCCATCCTTACTGTACTAGGCACTACAATTTACTATAATGGTTGAAGATATTTGGTCGACGGCGAAAGATTGGACGGGTTTCGGCTGTCCTAACTGTGGTGGGCAGTTCGTTCCACCATTGTGGGGCAAGGACCGAGAATAGGCGGCTTCTCCTTGATGACCCTCCCGGAGCTAGGATAGGAGTGGGTCTGAGACGGCTAGAAGATGCAGAGCGTAGGGGTCTTGAGGGTGTGTTAGTTAGAGACCACTGACCGGAGGTAGGCGGGAGCGGTTCCCTTTGCTGCACGGTACGCCAGGTCGAGGGCCTTGAAGTGGATTTGTGCGGCAATGGGTAGCCAGTGCAGGTCCCTAAGAAGTGGGGTGACATGGGCTGACTTCGGTAGGTTTGGCTGGGTGGCAGTGGCCGGGAGGCCAGCAAGCAGTGCGTTGCAGTAGTCGAGGCGAAAGATGACTGTTGATTGGACGAGGAGTTGGGTGGCTTCTTTTGTCAGGAAGGGGCGGATCCTTCTGACGTTGCTCAGGAGGAATCTGCAGGTTCTGGTTGTCGCTGCTATGTGAGCGGAGAAGTTCAGCTGGTCGTCGAAGACAACACCAAGGTTCTTGGTGGTCGGGGACGCGGCCACGGCTACATTCTCCACTGTGATGTAAAGGTCGGTCAGGGGGGAGGATTTGACCGGCAGGTGGAGCAATTCTGTTTAGCTTAGGTTCAGTTTGAGGTGGTTGGTCGTCTAAACTGACAGCTCTAGAGCTCTATATGCTCTAAAAGCTCTAGAAGCTTTTAAACCCCTGCTTAAGACCCATCTTTTCTCTCTCTCCTTCAACCTACCCTGATCTCACCTGGTCGGGGACTGACCTTTAGATTAATCTGTCTAGTTTAGTTAGGATGTCTATTTTCTCCCATCTCTGCTTTTCCGCAGCACTACAAACATGGGAACTCTCTAACCCCCCCCGTCTCTCTGCCTGTCTCGTAGTGCTGACCAAGGTGATGGATGTCTCGGGGTCTTGGCCAAGATTGCAGAGACTGCTCTACATGCACCACGAGACCACGGATCAGCTCCTTACCGTCTTCTGTCCGTGGTCTGTCAACATGGTTTGTGGTCTGTCAACGTGGTTTCATTGCTGGGTTAAGTACTTCTATTCTATTCACATAATATGCATACCACTTGTATCTATTGCTATGTCCGCCCACTACAATCACGCGAGCTGTCTAACGCCTGTCCCGTCTCCATGTCTCCCTGTGAGTTGCTGTCCCGGAGTGTTGACCGGAGTGTCGGACGTCCCGTGATGAAGGCCGGGAGGATGCGACCCTCTCTGAGTGCCCTCCTGTCTCCCTGTCTCCGGCGGTCTCGTAGTGGTGACCGGAGTGCTGGACGTCCCGCGATGATGTCGGGGAGGTTGCGACCCTCTCTGCGCCGCACCCTATCTCCCTGTCTCCGGCTGTCTCGGAGCGATGACCGGAGTGTTGAACGTCCCGTGATTAAGACGGGGAGGACGCGACCCTCTTTGCGCCGCCCCTGTGCCTCAAATAGATTCGCTATCAGCTCTATCTTTAATCTTTCAAAATGTTCAGTTGCTATCACTATCAGCTCTATCTTTAATTTTTCAAAATGTTCAGTTGCTATTGCATGCACTCATCTGTGTTTCACTACACACATGAGTGCATGCTTACCAACTGTTAGTCTGCAACACTACTATCACCAACATCTAAGAAGGGAGATCCCCCCTTGAATGGCCCTTCTAAAGTTTCTCTCCTCCACACTGCCTGTGGTGCATTTTCCCCTATTGTTAGGTTTTAGTGAGTTTTCCCTTACCTTCGCGTGGGTTATGTCTGGGAGTGCTTGCATTCATTAATTTATTTGCATTTATTTTAAATTTGTTGGACCTTATGGTGTTCTTGTTTTGTTCTTGACTTAATGTTATGTTTCTTCTTGACTTGTTTAAAGAAGACGTGTCCGGCCCATGGGGACATTAACGTGTGTTGTCGGGCCTTACAAATAAATTTGATTTGATTTGATTTGACTTACTCTAAGCTGACGGATCTTGAGCTTTAAACACTGTTTACCCTAAGCTGACAGCAGCATCAACCTCTCAGTTTCCTCTAAAGGCCGGGACGGGGGACGGGGGACGGGGGGAGAGGGTTCAATCCGCTATTCTTTGATTTATCGGGGCGACAATGGCTCAGGAGGTAGAGTGTAGAGCGGTCGTCTGGTAATCGGAAGGTTCCAAGTTCAATTCCCGCTCCTCCTCAGGCAGTGTGTCCTTGAGCAAGACACTTAACCCCTAACTGCTCCCGATGTGCAGTTTGGCACCTCTGCATGGTCGCCTCCGCCGTTGGTGTGTGAAGTGTGAATGTGTGAGTGAATGGGTAAAAAAATGTGAGGAACAAATATTGTAAAGCGCTTTGGATAAAAGCTGCTATATAAAAACGTAAATGCGCCATTTACCATTTATTGTCTATAGTAGAAGAGAGACACTGGGAAGGAGGTTCTGTTGGGTTTGGATCTCAGACCAAAAGGGATGCGTGTGGTTCCAGAAATGGGATTTAAACCACCTACAACATAGTGTAACGGTGGTCACAGACTACTGACAGGCACTCCATGCTCGACACCTGGCCTCTGACAGCCTCGAACACTCGTGACTCCCAATGTACCACGGCCTCATCCCGTGTGACACCTGGAAAGGATCCAATTCAGGGTGCGAAGCAGAGGTATTTAACTGAGGAGTGAGTTTACACCAAAGGACCACTGCCGGGTGTCAACCTGGGTGTGATATCCTGAGGAGGGGGGAGAGGGAGAGGAGGTGAGGTGAGGTGTGTGTCGGGCAAAGGATGAGACTGTGGAGAGACTGTGGAGAGGAGAGGAGATCAGAGGAGAGGAGAAGAGAGGAGAGGAGTGAAGGTGGAGAGGAGAGGAAAGAAGGTGGAGAGGAGAGGAGAGGAGAGAAGGTGGAGAGGAGAGGAAAGAAGGTGGAGAGGAGAGGAAATAAGGTGGAGAGGAGAGGAGGTGTAGAGGAGAGGAGAGGAGAGGAGAGGAGAGGAGAGGAGAGGAGAGGAGAGGAGAGGGGAGGAGATCAGAGGAGAGGAGAAGAGAGGAGAGGAGAGGAGTGAAGGTGGAGAGGAGAGGAAAGAAGGTGGAGAGGAGAGGAGAGAAGGTGGAGAGGAGAGGAAAGAAGGTGGAGAGGAGAGGAGGTGTAGAGGAGAGGTGTAGAGGAGAGGGAAGGAAACAAGAGCAGAGGAGCAGAGATGAGAGGAGAAGATATGGGAGGAGAGGAGAATAGAGGGGAGGAGAGCAGAGGAGAAGAGATGAGAGCAGATGAGAGGAGAGCAGAGGAGAGCAGAGGAGAGGAGAGGAGAAGAGAGGGGAGGAGAGGAGACACGAGCAGAGGAGAGGAGAGCAGAGGAGAGCAGAGGAGAGCAGAGGAGAGGGGAGGAGAGGAGAAAGAGAGGGGAGGAGAGGAGAAGAGAGGGAGGAGAGCAGAGGAGAGGAGAGGAAGGAGAGGAGAAGAGGGGAGGGGAAGAGAGGAGAAGATAGGGGAGGAGAGCAGAGGAGCAGAGGAGAGGAGAGGAGAGGAGAAGAGAGGGTAGGAGATCAGAGGAGAGGAGAGGAGGAGAGGAGAGGGAGAGGAGAGGAGAGGAGAGGAGAGGAGAGGAGAGGAGAGGAGAGAGAGAGGAGGAGAGGAGAGGAGAGGAGAGGAGGGGAGGGGAAGAGAGGGAGAGAGGAGATATGAAGGAGAGGAGAGCAGAGAGAATGGATGAATGAATGAATGAATGAATGAATGAATGAATGAATGAATGAATGAATGAATGAATGACAACTTTATTTAACAGATTGCAGAATGGGTACAATACAGTATGGCTCAATACACACAATTGTTAAGGGGATGCAGACCAGAGAAGACGTTTGTTTCATCAGGGTCCCCATTTTCAATTCATAGTGACATTTATGACTACACAACATATATGACATCATGACATTTATGGCATAGGGACATACATGACATACAGGTGTATAGTACTGTTACATTTGTGACATATACGATATGCAAATATACAGTACTGTTATCCATAGATCCTGACAGAGTATATACATAATGTGGAGGGGACTATACATTAGGAGGGGGTGGGTGGGAGAGAAGTATACATACGGTGGGGGGAGAATATACATACGGTGGGAGGGATACTGGTTTTTTCAACCTGTAACTTGTTCTTGTCAGAGACCAGCAGGGCTGAGTCGTCCGCGAACAAGAACAAGAGGAGAGCAGAGGAGAGGAGATGAGAAGAGAGGAGAGGATAGGAGAGGAGAGAGAAGAGAGAGAGGAGAGGAGAGGGAGGAGGGGAGGGGGAAGAGAGGAGAGAGGAGATATGAAAGGAGAGGAGAGGAAAGTAGAGTAGAGGAGAGGAGAGGAGAGGAGAGGAGAGGAGAGGAGAGGAGAGGAGAGGAGAGAGGAGGAGAGGAGAGGGAGGAGAGAGAGCAGAGCAGAGGAGAGGAGAGAGCAGAGGAGAGCAGAGGAGAAGAGAGAGGGGAGGAGAGAGAAGAGAGAGGGAGGGAGAGAAAGAGAGGGGAGGAGAGCAGAGGAGAGGAGAGGAGAGGAGAAGAGAGGGGAGGAGAAGAGGGGAGGAGAGCAGAGGAGAGCAGAGGAGAGGAGAGGAGAAGAGAGGGGAGGAGATCAGAGGAGAGGAGAGGAGAGGAGGGGAGGGAGGGGAGAGGGAGAGGAGAGGAGAGAGGAGATGAAAGGAGAGGAGAGAGGATAGCAGAGAGAGATGAGAGGAGAGGAGAGGAGAGAGAGGAGAGGAGAGGAGAGGAGAGGAGAGGAGAGGAGAGGAGAGAGAGAGGAGGAGGAGAGAGGAGGGAGGGGGAAGAGAGGAGAGAGGAGATATGAAAGGAGAGGAGAGGAGAGCAGAGGAGAGTGAATGGATGAATGAACGAACGAATGAATGAATGAATGACACTTTATTTAACAGATTGCAGAAGACTCTGGCAGGAGCACTCATTCAAGGGTACTACGACTATGCTTGCACCTCATGGTACCAAAGCACCTCAAAGGCACTAAAAACCAAATTACAAACATCTCAAAACAAACTAGTCAGACTACTGCTTGACCTGACTCCTAGAACCCACCTCACCCTGCACACTTTGCCAACCTAGGATGGCTTAGAGTAGACGACAGAGTACAGCAACTTGCATGGGCCTGGTCTACAGATACACTACACGACCAAGGTACCCATGTACATGTCAAAATACTTCCCAAAGGTCAGTGAATAC
>NC_140182.1:22638887-22783887 GCF_963971535.1 Notolepis coatsorum
GTCTGGTTTTAGTCAGAGCAGTTTCAGTGCTGTGGTGCATTCTGAAGTCTGGTTTTAGTCAGAGCAGTTTCAGTGCTGTGGTGCGTTCTGAAGCCTGATTTAAGTCAGAGCAGTTTCAGTGCTGTGGTGCGTTCTGAAGTCTGGTTTTAGTCAGAGCAGTTTCAGTGCTGTGGTGCGTTCTGAAGTCTGGTTTTAGTCAGAGCAGTTTCAGTGCTGTGGTGCATTCTGAAGTCTGGTTTTAGTCAGAGCAGTTTCAGTGCTGTGGTGCGTTCTGAAGTCTGGTTTTAGTCAGAGCAGTTTCAGTGCTGTGGTGCGTTCTGAAATCTGATTTTAGTCAGAGCAGTTTCAGTGCTGTGGTGCGTTCTGAAGCCTGATTTAAGTCAGAGCAGTTTCAGTGCTGTGGTGCGTTCTGAAGTCTGGTTTTAGTCAGAGCAGTTTCAATGCTGTGGTGCGTTCTGAAGTCTGGTTTTAGTCAGAGCAGTTTCAGTGCTGTGGTCTGATTTTAGTCAGAGCAGTTTCAATGCTGTGGTGTGTTCTGAAGCCTGATTTTAGTCCGAGCAGTTTCAGTGCTGTGGTGCGTTCTGAAGTCTGATTTAAGTCAGAGCAGTTTCAGTGCTGTGGTGTGTTCTGAAGTCTGATTTTAGTCCGAGCAGTTTCAGTGCTGTGGTGCGTTCTGAAGTCTGATTTTAGTCAGAGCAGTTTCAGTGCTGTGGTGCGTTCTGAAGCCTGATTTTAGTCAGAGCAGTTTCAGTGCTGTGGTGCGTTCTGAAGTCTGGTTTTAGTCAGAGCAGTTTCAGTGCTGTGGTGCGTTCTGAAGTCTGGTTTAAGTCAGAGCAGTTTCAGTGCTGTGGTGCGTTCTGAAGTCTTGTTTTAGTCAGAGCAGTTTCAGTGCTGTGGTGCATTCTGAAGTCTGGTTTTAGTCAGAGCAGTTTCAGTGCTGTGGTGCATTCTGAAGTCTGATTTTAGTCCGAGCAGTTTCAGTGCTGTGGTGCGTTCTGAAGTCTGGTTTTAGTCAGAGCAGTTTCAGTGCTGTGGTGCGTTCTGAAGCCTGGTTTTAGTCAGAGCAGTTTCAGTGCTGTGGTGCGTTCTGAAGCCTAATTTTATTCCGAGCAGTTTCAGTGCTGTGGTGCATTCTGAAGCCTGATTTTAGTTCGAGCAGTTTCAGTGCTGTGGTGCGTTCTGAAGTCTGGTTTTAGTTCGAGCAGTTTCAGTGCTGTGGTGCATTCTGAAGCCTGATTTTAGTTTGAGCAGTTTCAGTGCTGTGGTGCGTTCTGATGTCTGGTTTTAGTCAGAGCAGTTTCAGTGCTGTGGTGCATTCTGAAGCCTGATTTTAGTTCGAGCTGTTTCAGTGCTGTGTTGCATTCTGAAGCCTGACTTAAGTCAGAGCAGTTTCAGTGCTGTGGTGCATTCTGAAGCCTGATTTTAGTTCGAGCAGTTTCAGTGCTGTGGTGCGTTCTGAAGTCTGGTTTTAGTCAGAGCAGTTTCAGTGCTGTGGTGCATTCTGAAGCCTGATTTTAGTTCGAGCTGTTTCAGTGCTGTGTTGCATTCTGAAGCCTGACTTAAGTCAGAGCAGTTTCAGTGCTGTGGTGCGTTCTGAAGCCTGGTTTTAGTCAGAGCAGTTTCAGTGCTGTGGTGCGTTCTGAAATCTGGTTTTAGTCAGAGCAGTTTCAGTGCTGTGGTGCGTTCTGAAGTCTGGTTTTAGTCCGAGCAGTTTCAGTGCTGTGGTGCATTCTGAAGCCTGATTTAAGTCAGAGCAGTTTCAGTGCTGTGGTGCGTTCTGAAGTCTGGTTTTAGTCCGAGCAGTTTCAGTGCTGTGGTGCATTCTGAAGCCTGATTTAAGTCAGAGCAGTTTCAGTGCTGTGGTGCGTTCTGAAGTCTGATTTTAGTCTGAGCTGTTTCAGTGCTGTGTTGCGTTCTGAAGCCTGATTTAAGTCAGAGCAGTTTCAGTGCTGTGGTGCGTTCTGAAGTCTGATTTTAGTCCGAGCAGTTTCAGTGCTGTGGTGCATTCTGAAGCCTGATTTTAGTTCGAGCAGTTTCAGTGCTGTGGTGCGTTCTGAAGCCTGATTATAGTCCGAGCAGTTTCTGTGCTGTGGTGCATTCTGAAGCCTGATTTTAGTTCGAGCAGTTTCAGTGCTGTGGTGCGTTCTGAAGTCTGGTTTTAGTCAGAGCAGTTTCAGTGCTGTGGTGCATTCTGAAGCCTGATTTAAGTCAGAGCAGTTTCAGTGCTGTGGTGCGTTCTGAAGTCTGATTTTAGTCTGAGCTGTTTCAGTGCTGTGTTGCGTTCTGAAGCCTGATTTAAGTCAGATCAGTTTCAGTGCTGTGGTGCATTCTGAAGTCTGATTTTAGTCTGAGCTGTTTCAGTGCTGTGTTGCGTTCTGAAGCCTGATTTAAGTCAGAGCAGTTTCAGTGCTGTGTTGCGTTCTGAAGTCTGATTTTAGTCCGAGCAGTTTCAGTGCTGTGGTGCGTTCTGAAGTCTGATTTTAGTCAGAGCAGTTTCAGTGCTGTGGTGCGTTCTGAAGTCTGGTTTTAGTCCGAGCAGTTTCAGTGTTGTGATGCGTTCTGAAGCCTGGTTTTAGTAAGAGCAGTTTCAGTGCTGTGGTGCGTTCTGAAGTCTGGTTTTAGTCCGAGCAGTTTCAGTGTTGTGATGCGTTCTGAAGCCTGGTTTTAGTAAGAGCAGTTTCGGTGCTGTGGTGCGTTCTGAAGCCTGATTTAAGTCCGAGCAGTTTCAGTGCTGTGATGCGTTCTGAAGCCTGGTTTTAGTTAGAGCAGTTTCGGTGCTGTGGTGCGTTCTGAAGCCTGATTTAAGTCAGAGCAGTTTCAGTGCTGTGATGCGTTCTGAAGCCTGGTTTTAGTAAGAGCAGTTTCGGTGCTGTGGTGCGTTCTGAAGCCTGATTGAAATTCCTCCATGATGTTGTTTTCTGTAAGAAAATTGTTTATTTGGACTCAGACTATTCCATTCATCGGCAAATATCTTGCTGATGAATGGAAGGTTGGATGTCGGCCTATAGTTGGTTGGCACATTACTGTCTAGTTTGGGTTTCATTAGTAAGGGTTTTATGACGGCTGTTTTGAATGCATCTGGGAAGATGCCTGTTAGAAGAGATGTATTTATAATCTTTAGGACATGACTTGAGACACTGTCATAATATCCACTTATGAAATGCTATAGATCAGCGGTTCTCAAACTACGGGTCGCGATTCGCGACCCAAAGTGGGGTCGTGGGTAGGTGACAAAAAAACGATTTATAATATTAATAGCTTTTTTTGTTTTTTTGTTCTGGCAACATAGTTTGGCAAAATATGCCTCGTTTTATAAATGTGTATTGATAACATAATGCTGTAATTAAATGTTCTAATAAATATGCATGATCAAGTTCAACAACGTGTGCTTTTATTTTGATATTCCTTAATTCCACATTGAAATTACGCAATACATTAAGTGTGGGGTTGCCAAAAGAAATGCTCTCCAGCATTCTCTGGGATAATCTTAGAAAAGTTATATATAAACTTTCTTTGCAGTATATTAGTTTTCCTCCATTTTTGTTCAGCTGTCAGACAGATTCTCTTAGTCTGACTAACACTGACGGACACTGCTTTAACCATGAGGAGATATTTTGACTGACACTGTTATTGTTTAATCATGAGGATATTCTGCTTCACTGCATAATGTGCTGTTATATTTTATATTTAACCTGACCTTCTCTCCCCAGCAACCTCAAGTTTCTTTAATAGTTGTCATACAGAAGTACAGAATACTTGTATACAAAATGCTTCTTACTGTTACGCTCCAGAGACTGTGCTAGACAAGATAAGTATCAAATAACATAGTATAGCATGTAAATTAGAAGTAGAAAATGAGGTCACAGTGTTCAGTATAGACATATGTACAATGTTCGATGCAGAATAGACGTAACTGAGTTACCATATAATATACAATACTATGCAGTGTACTAATATACAATACCTCCTGCAAAGCCTCACCTTCCATCCTATTTCTACCTTTTTACCTTACCCTCCAATCTCCCCCAATCCCATTCAATCTAATTTGCTACAGCTCAAATGTATCCCCTTGCCCCACTTTGCCTTTTATGTCTCTGTCTGTGTTTTGTGTATTTTGTATGTTTGTTTTTGTTTTTGCTGCCATTTTGGCCAGGTCTTGCTCGAAAAAGAGATCTTTGATCTCAAGTGACTACCTGGTAAAATAAAGGTAAAAAAAATTTTAAAAAAAAATTCTGACTAACACTGATATTATTTAACCCTTTCACTGTGACAATACAGAAGGTTAGCCCTTTACTATCACACAACCGGATGCGGAGCTAATGATGCTAATGATGGAGCATCGCCGTCGGTTGTGTGATAGTAAAGGGTTAACCTTCTGTCGTGTGGCAGTGAAAGGGTTAACCATGAGGAGATATTTTGACTAACACTGTTATTGTTTAACCATGAGGAGATATTTTGACTAACACTGATATTGTTTAACCACAAGGAGATATTTTGACTAACACTGATATTGTTTAACCATGAGGAGATATTTTGACTAACACTGATATTGTTTAACCATGAGGAGATATTTTGACTAACACTGATATTGTTTAACCATGAGGAGATTCTGTCAGTCAACCTATTTTGAACCTTTATTGGAGCAAAACGCATCTAAAGTAAATGACAAGATGTTGTTGAGATTTTCAACCATGCAACTTAAAACTGCATCGCCCAAATTATCTCATAACATTAGAGCACTTTTCCTAGTACCCTTTTTAACTACAGTCTGGTATTTGTTAATATTAGGTTGCCATAAAAAGAAAAACACTCAGTGATGGTCAGATATAGATAATCTGATTACTGAGACTTTATGTGCAACCTCAAGTCGAGAGTGTTACCATGTTGGTGGCTGATTCACATGTACTCATATCACTGGACTCTTATCACTGGACTATCTTGTGTTTTGTACTTTTTTATATTATATTGTATTTGTATTTATATTGTATAGTGTATCTATAGTGTATGTAGATACTGGACTGTATAGGACTGTGAAGCTATGCATCCCCACCCTGTACCCCCCCCCCCCCCCCCCCCCCATGCTGTTCTGACACCTGAATTTCCCCAAGGGGATTAATAATAAAGGATCATCTTATCTTATGTTGTATTAGCTCAAAGCTGTCCAATAGGTTGGTACGATCAATAGCCTTGAGGTCATTCTTTTTATTAATATGAATATTCAGATCTCAATGTAGGATTAATCTTTCACATCTAACGATACCAACTGAGATCAGCTCTGAGAATTCCTGCAGAAATAGTGATGAGTATTTTGGTGGTCGGTATAATGTGATGATAAGCAAAAATAGTCAATAGCAAGATAAAGATAAATTCCATGCATGGAAATAACATTTCAAACGCTAATCGAATGCACCTTTTAATGATTGAAGATGTATGTATCCAGAGCACTGAACTCCTGAAAAATGACCCTTTAATAAACACCTTCACATTAGTAGTCTACTAATACACTTTGGGTGCCAGAAGACGTTTTTAGGCGTCCTTCCCTGCCATGCTCAAGGTGCCGAAGACGCCGTAACTCGTCTTTGATATCAATATTTCAAAAATCTGTGATCTGATTCATATTTCCCATCCGCTGGCCTGAGACCCACCAACAAGCCCCACTGAACCCTCTAGCGGTTCAAGAGCGCCATCTGGTGGCCGATCGGCGCAATCGCCTAACAGGATGTTACATGGACGATGTGCTATTCACCTATATTACTTCCGGGCACTCGGTATTTGTCCCGGCATTCTAGCTCGTCACAATACATAGCGATCCGTTGCAAAATAACTCGATAAACAACATGATTTGGACGTATATACTATTATACAAGCTGGAAATGGTTCATCAGGATAAACATCCCATAATCGAAAACGGTCTACACCACGCTGATCGTCCAACGGCGCGAGGAAGATACGGTAAGATTCAGCGTTATTTTTGAACGCATTCCATATAAACTGTTATGATGAACATATGACCCACACTAGATGAATGATATAACGCTGCCCACGGAATTATAAACGATCCCCCGCCCATCCGGTCATCATCAGATCATACGTAGATCATTCTAGAAGTACGTCCAATTGAAATTTTTTATATCACCCCGATTGCCATCAAACTGTATTTCATCATCAATATAATGCATTTGGGGCTATAGATCACGTTCTGGAGAAAGCTGCAGAAAGAGATGAAAACATACTTATACATTAGACCATACTTTACTATGAATATGTGAATGAAAAAGTTTAACGTTGCTACACAATGAACAATACATATAGGACTTTGAATGGGCCCTAATAATGGCAATGTAGCAATAGAATTTAAAAAGTTATAGCCCTGCAAAGAAGGGGAATTTCTCCATAGACAAATAGAGCCGGCAACCCATGCATGGTCATGAATTTAACCTTAGGCAATCAAAGTGTTAATAACACATGGTACAGGGACACCTGGAGCTCACATAGTGCATAGCATAGGGACAATGTTAAATATTTTGATAGACAGTAGACAATACATATTACTCCATACAATACAATACAATATGTATTAAATAGTAAATGGTGATGTACATTGTAAAATGTACGTCACTACTTATTAGCAGCAGGGCATAGAGTTGTTGTAAACTATAAAAGAGCTTCTCTGATGGATGGTCCTCTTCTGCCCTCTTCTGGCTGAATGAATACATCACACCTACACATCATCTACCCTTCTATTCATTCAATCTTTATTTGAACCCTTGAGCAGAAGTGTCTTAACCCTTTCACTGCCACACTACCAATTGGTTAACCCTTTCACTGTGACAATACACAGAAGGTTAACCCTTTCACTGCCACACAACAGCCGGTTAACCCTTTCACTGCCACACTACAGAAGGTTAAACCTTTACTATCACACTACTAACGGTAGTGTGATAGTAAAGGTTTAACCTTCTGTAGTGTGGCAGTGAAAGGGGTAACTATGAATGAACACAACACTGTAACTCACCATCTTTAGATAATAAAGTACTCAACCTCTGCTGTCTTTAACACTACAGATGCAAAAGTACAATTTGATGACACAAATGGAGAACTACAAGCGTTGAAGTAATGAAATGCAACTGAATGATATACATTGCTCTATGCAGGGCTATAATTCTACTGTACTACTGACTAAATGGATGCCATACCGTAGCTAGGTATGAGTAAAAAGACATTAAAGCAACATTAACATGGGACAGCATTATGATAAAACGTGTGAGCCAGTATGCCACTGACCGTCAGCTTTCCTACGCCCTATGACAATGCAGTCCGTTGATTAGATTCCTCCACATAGAATGAGGGGATGAAATATTTGTGCAAAAAAAAAATTTGAAATGGTGGGCAAATTACTTAAGAATAACAAGATTAACAAATACATTAAGAGACGCAAACATTAACGTTAGTTTAGTTAAAAATAAAAGTATATATAGAGAGAGAGCACAAGTACAGTATATGAATGTATAAATATATATTCATAATGAATTATATATCAATATTAAATAGATGTGATGTCTGAAGGCACAACAATTGCATTTCCAATTAATATTAAGTTAGAAAATACATTTGCCAGATTTAACGTGACTTCCTTTAATCTAATTAATTAGATTAGTTCATTTGATTACATCTGTTCCCATCTTGTATTGTAAATAGAATAAAAGATTTAAAAAAGAAAATACAGATAAGGACGTCTAGTCTGCACACCTCTATTACAAATAGTACAAAACTCTATTTGATATAGTTTGAAATAGGTACAAATGTATACCAATTTCAGTTGGACTTTGTTTGGTAAACAAATTTTTTATTTGTGTACTCTGTGTACTCAGATTACATTTACAGCATATGAATGACTAT
Organism: Notolepis coatsorum; assembly: GCF_963971535.1. Taxonomy (NCBI): domain Eukaryota; kingdom Metazoa; phylum Chordata; class Actinopteri; order Aulopiformes; family Paralepididae; genus Notolepis; species Notolepis coatsorum. The sequence goes on from NC_140182.1 coordinate 22,646,787, forward strand.
CATACTAAACATGTGCTTTGAATTAGTACATGAAAGAAACATAAGAAGGGGAATGCATGTATACTCTCAGAAACGTATTTAAACTGCAGAGGACCATGATGGCCCAATTTTACACGGCCATCATCGAATCAATTCTCACCCACTCCATCATCTCCTGGTTCCCCGCTGCAGCGGCAAAAGATCTCGCCAAGCTGCAGCGGGTGATTCGCTCCGCGGAGAGGGTGATCGGCTGTCCCCTGCCCTCCCTCAGGTCCCTGCACGACTCCAGGGCGCTGAAGAGGGCAAGAAAGATCATGGCCGACCCCTCCCACCCCGGCCACAGCCTCTTCACCCTGCTCCCCTCTGGGAGAAGGCTGCGGATCCCAAAGGCTGTGAAAGCTCGTTTTTTCCCCTCAGCCGCCAGGCTGATCAATGCCTCAGCCCCCCCCCCCCCCCCGCCCCCAAGTGACACTGGCACAATAACAATGACACTGGCAAAAATACTGCACTGGGAGTCTGGGACTGACCTGGAACTCTGCACTTTACTTTATACTTTATACACTTTATATATATATATATTTATTCAAGTTATTATTAATCCTTCACTGCACTGTCTTTGTCCTCTGTCTGTTGTAGCTGTTGTTATGTGAAGAAAAGATTTATGGAAAAATGCATACGCTGTAATTGCCAAAACAATTACCAATGTGTTTACACATATGGCTTATTAAAGGAATCTGAATCTGAATCTGAATCTGAATCTGAATATGGGTTCAAATAAACCTTCAGTATTGGAACAATATAAAAATAAATTTGACTTGGGGCTTTGTGCTACAAGTGGTGGTTGCCGTGGTGGTGGTTGCCATGGTGGTTGCCGTGGCAGCGCTCCATGTGCAGCGTGTAGAAGGCCCACGGCTCTGGGACGTACATCACTCCGGGGTACCTCTTCCTCAGGATGCGGTCGTTCCACAGGCAGGCCACCCAGATGGCCACCAGGCCCAGGGCGGCGCGGAAGCCGTGCAGCAGGAAGAGGCCGTTGCTGTCCGGGACGCGGCCCCTCCGCTCCTGGTGGAGCACCGTGGCCGTCATGGCGAAGAAGGTGAAGATGAAGAGGATGAACGTCTGGCCCTCTGTGATCAGGTACCTGCCGGGGGAACAAAAGAGAGGGGGAGAGATTTGCGGTTCTACTTTGGGGGACTTTCATGTCTGTACCGTCATGATAGTAACTGCAAGAATCGTGCCATGTACCATCGGTATGGTGATTGAAATTGAATTATACCATAGTGTTGTTTAACCACTTAAGCATCAGACGTCGCGGCACTTTGCGCTCGTCTGTCAGCTCCGGACAGCGTTTTTGTCGATCAGCCAATACATTGTTGGAAAGTTTAATTTTCCGCCTTTCGATCGTCACCTCACTCAACCTATTGTGTGCTTCCAGTCTCGAGTTACAAGACCAAACATCAGACGAGCGTCATTTGACAAGCCATTCGGCCGAGTGACCACGTCCGGTTTGGCCGGGTCCTGACCGGACCAGTCACCGCTGATGGAGAAAATGATTGACCACCGTTGTAGCCAATGAAAATTCTGGAGCCAACGCTATCCCTTGCGGGGGGCTGATTGCAACGGGAAGCCAGGGAAGTCCTTTGTTTTGACTGGAGCCTCGGAATCAATGGAAGCGGGCGGCCATTTTGGATAATCATGCTGAATTAACGCCGGTACACACATTACAAAAACCTTTGTAAAACACACATTTTTCGTGGGATTGTTATAAACTTTGGCCCTGTACTGTTGATAAGATTTCAGGCTATGGAACCGTTGTGTTTTCCAGCTCCTACCTCTCAGCTGGAACTTAAAAACAGGCATCTGGCAACAAATAAACAGAAATGTGGGTACACAAAACTTTTACTTCAGTGTGTTCGAACCTGTAATTCTATTGCATTAGCACTCAGTGATTCGTTTTTGTTGTGGAAGAAAGTTCAGATGTTTCTTTTCAAAAAGAGACCATGCATGTGCTATAAGTATAAAGTATAATAAATCGCAAATGACTTTGGGTATGCAATCGTCAGGCGTGTTGTGCAAAACTAGCCCCATTTTTGCCCGATGCATATCGGCATATAGTACAAAAGTGGTACCATCATGGCGATTGTCGTGGTTGTATCGGAGGAATAATTCGCTGGTGGATAGTTGATAATTACAAATGTATTAGGATAAAACACAGGAGATTGGCTTCAGAAGACCAGAAGACCGGAAGTCCTGGCCTGGGACCCCGGAAGTGGCTCCCAGAATAAAGTTGTATGTCGATATTTATACACACCAAAGGAGTGTGGTCAGGGGACCGGGTAGGAAGGAGATAGGAGGATGAGACATGGGGGCGGGGTCAAAGGGAGGGGCTGGAGAAGGTGGAGGAGGGAGGAGGGGTGAAACATGGGGGGCCGCGAGGGGGAAACCTCCGTTGTCTTTCGAGTTTAAATAAAGGTTTGTAATTTAAACATCTGTCTTCTTTGCTGCTGAAACACTGCAGACTAACTTCTCTTATCTCAACTTACAAACAAAAGTTCTAGCAAAAGTTCAATATTAATGTTGACAAACTGACCAATAGTAGACGGCGCTGGGCACCAGGAGGATCCAGGCAGCCGATGGCATGTTCTCCTCCTCCTTCGTGTGCGTGAAGCAGCCGGTGAAGTAGAGGAAGAGGATGAGGAAGAAGGGAACATGCCTTTGGAAGAGAAGGTAAAAAAAAATAAAAAAATAAAGAGGTTAAATATAAATATATATATCTTTATTTTTTATTTTTTCATAACTGATTCAACTGTATGTGAAAATTGGGTCTCTGGAACAGGACTCACTACAGACCCTTTCACTACCACTATATCACAATGTTTAAATAGAGCCTGGGTTCAGTACTAGTCAACATCACAATGTTTAAATAGAGCCTGGGTTGAGTACTAGTCAACATCACAATGTTTAAATAGAGTCTGTGTTCAGTACTAGTCAACATCAGTGTTTAAATAGTGTCTGGGTTCAGTACTAGTCAACATCACAATGTTTAAATAGAGCCTGGGTTGAGTACTAGTCAACATCACAATGTTTAAATAGAGTCTGTGTTCAGTACTAGTCAACATCACAGTGTTTAAATAGAGCCTGGTTGAGTACTAGTCAACATCACAATGTTTAAATAGAGTCTGGGTTCAGTACTAGTCAACATCACAATGTTTAAACAGAACCTGGGATACATTTTATTATTTTTTTTAAGTAAACCTGTCCTTTAAGTCAAGGTATACAATATGTCGCTTACCACATGAAATGGCCAAGATTCTCATCATAATAGTGAAGGAGCTCAAAGGAATCGATCTGTAAAAAAAACAAAGAAGAGCAATAAAATCAACAAGGTCCAATAATCAACTCAACTTTCCTCTTACTCAGTGGGCGTTTCTACATTAAAGATAGAATCTGTAAAGCCATCAAACAGCCAAAGGTGTGCCTCCTGGTTTCGCACGTTGTTTAGGTCTGGAGGAGCGAGGTGCGCGGGTGGTACACCCTCTCCCACGTACCATCTCACACTTTGAGTTCTAGAACCCCAAGAGAACTACAAAATAAAACATGCACACCTGAAAAGGTCGAAGGGTCAAAGAGAAGGAGTGTATATAATACCAGGGAGGCGGGTTTGAGGTTCTTGATGATGGGGTTCTCTCTGACGGACAGGTGGAGCTGGTAGCCACTCAGCAGCAGGCGCTGGGTGATGGAGTCACCCACCAGGTGGATGCTGGCGCCTGTGACGCAGGCGATGATGCAGAGGTGGATGGCAGAGCGGGGCAACGTCATGGGGCTGCGCTCGATCAGCTGGAGGAACCGTTAGCAAACGTTCACATAATCATAGTAATCATGATAATCTTAAAGGAACACGCCAACGTTTTGGGAAATTAGCTTTCCGTCTTCTCCAGAGAGAGACAAGAATAGTTTCCTCTCTGTGCGTTCAGTAGAAAGCTATCTGGCTGCCTGTTAGCCTAGCTTAGCACAATGAATGGAAGCGGACAGTGCCGGTTAGCCTTCGGGAGAGGTGTTAGTTGGACTATGCCTAGGCTAACCGGCACTGTCCGCTTCCATTCATTGTGCTAAGCTATTTATTTATATTTACCGCATATACATATCTGTCTGTCTACAGTATCTGTCATATACATACCTGTATATAATCCTTTCTATATACCTACTTATACACCTGCATATAATCCATATAACTCTGTATGATAGAATGTACAATAATTCTGTATATACTGTATATATTTTTTTATTCTTACTGTATATATATCTATCCACCTGTCTGTACATACCTGCACAAAATCTGTTTACATATCTGTAGATACTATATCTATATCTGTACATATTCCTTACCTACTCTTAGTAGTCATACCGCTGGCCACTATGACTTCTATAGTGTCTTTATACCTGTAGCACTATTACTCAGCAGTACTCTTTATATATTTTAGATCCGGTTTAATCACCTGTACATTGTATATTACTATTACTTTACTCTCACATTTGCACTCTGGTTGGATGACAACCTTCTTTTCATTGTACTGTACTTGTGCTGTATAATGACAATACATTTGAATCAAATCGAATTTAACCAAGAAATGACACAGTATAATTACATATAATGACTTGTTATTACCAGAAATTACCAAGTACTTTCTGATAATGTCTATGTATTGACAAAAATTATGACTTTGCTATTTTGGTACTTGTTACGACCCTGGCTCATGGGCACGCAACCTATGTGCAAACCAACACCAAAACCCCGTGTTCTAACTCAAAATGCTACTATATCAAGGAACTATTAATGTAAATGTAAACTAATGTACTAATGTAAACCCAACGGACACGGACTGGAAGAATGTGACAGCTCTCCCTCTAAGCACCGACCCTGCATGTGTGTTACCAGGGTTGGTTTTAAAGATACTCCCAGCAGGTAACCAATCAGCACTAATTGGCTAATTGGCAGCCCTCACCTGCATGCCCTGTGACACAGGAGTGATCAGGCCTGCCTGCACAGTGACACAGGAGTGATCAGGCTCGTGGTACATAACACCTCCCCCACCAAACTGGTTGCCCCAGAGGCAACCACCACACAACAACCCATAAACAAAAACAAAAAAAACAACTGTGACCCATTAGTTGTCAGGGCCACTACCACAACAGCGATAGCGGGTCGGCCCCTGTCGAACACGACCACCAACCGTGTTGTATGCTCCCTTTCAACAGGCCCCTCCACCGATACCGATCTGTCAAAAATAGACTGCAAACCAAAATCAACCTGAGAACTGCGCTCAACAGAACAGAACACAGCAAAACAAAAACCATAGATCACTGATACCACCACCGCGCCCATATCCATCCCACCTGGCACTGGCAGTTCAGGATACTGCAAATCGTGAACATCCAGAGTAGGATGTACCGCCTCAGGTACAGCCCCAGCGTACCGGGAGCATGGCAGTACGACAGTCACAAAAACGTCTGGAACACCATCTAAAATGGCGTCACCCAAAATAACATTGTCCTGATCAAAATCAAAATGGCTGCCACTCAACAGACCAGGTCGCGAAGGCGGCTCCTGCTCCACAGGACACAGGTAACTAGGGTGACCATCACACCTAGTGCATGGCAGAGAATCCGTGTGGACATGTGGATCAATGTCAGAATCATCAACTGACATACTGGGACCATCCCTGCCCACAAGTGAAACATTAGGGACAATAGAGCTACTGTGGGAAGGCTGGCAGCCTAAGTCAGGCTTAGTAGCCTCTCCAACTAGAACAGTGTCACATGAAACAACAGCACCTCTCATAGCATCCTTCCCACACTCATCCTCCAATTCGTTCGTGGCCTCAGCCTGAGACACTGCGCTGCCATATCATCTCCTGTCACATGCTTCTCCGGCACGCATGTCAACTCTGGTTTCACCACCGGGCCTAACACAAAGCCATAATCAAGAGAATCATTATGCAGAGGTACATCCACAGTGTGCTTTCCAAAATTCTCAACAGGTACACATTTTAATTCAACAAAGAATGTGTCACTAAGTGTAATGTCCCAAGTCGAAGTATCAACAACATCACTTTTGTCCTTTGACATTTCCCGTGCCACAGCACACACAGGGAACACTCCTGGATGTTTCTGTGCCAGCTCATTAGGGACCTCAGAAACCACAGGAATGGGAGCTACAACCGGAGTAGCCAACACTTTGTCACCAGCCAAATCATTCCCTAGAATGAAGGACACCCCCTTTATGGGAATGTGAGAACATACCCCCACAACAACATTGCCTGATACTAAGGGAGAATTGAACGTGACCTCATGCAAAGGTGCATCCACAAATCCACCCCCAAAGCCCCGAACAACGACACCGGAATGCAAAGAAGAGTTTTCTGAAAACGGCAAAACCCCCTCCAGAATAAGGGACTGAAAAGCACCGGTATCTCTCCAAATTGTTATAGCCTGTTTGGACTCTAGTGCATTAGTCAGGGAAACAAATCCATCCATCATAAACCTTGAGGAACCCTCGAGCTCTTTGTCCACACGTTTGATACTCCCCCATCACCATCTAACGTTGGCATAGGCGTTCTGCATATGGTTTCTACCAGAGCCACGGTTCTGACATTTTTCTGCTCAAGCACCGGGCACCCAGCAACGATATGACCAGGTTCTTTACAGTAGAAACAGATAATCCCTTCTGGGAATGCACCAGCAGAACCACCCCGCCTAGGAGGTGAAGTTAACTGACCAGCAGACACAGGTTTTGGGAAACGGCCCCCCTGAACAGGACGCCTATCCCCGGACTCAACACGGTAGTCCTCCAAAAACACGGACTTGTGTGTCAACACAAACTCATCAGCGAAGACAGCGGCGTCGCCTATCTTCGATACTTTACGCTCATTTAGATGTGTGGAAACGGTATCAGGAACACATCTTTTAAACTCCTCTAGGAGAATCAACTGCCTAAGCTGCTCTCTTGACTCTGCCTTCTGAGAAGTGCACCACCTGTCAAACAGGTTCTCCTTCTCCCTTCCAAATTCAACATAAGACTGCCCCTCCGACCTGCGATAACCTCTAAAACGCTGACGATAGGCCTCGGGGACCAACTCATAAGCCCTCAATATGGAAGCTTTAACAAGCTCATAATCAGCGCTTTGTTCAAGGGACAGAGCAGTGTAGGCTTCTTGTGCCCTACCAACTAAAACACATTGCAGCAGCAGTGTCCAGGCGGTATCAGGCCACTTCAATGTGGTTGCCACCCGTTCAAAAAGGGGAAAATATCTTTCCACGTCTTTCTCAACAAATGGTGGCACCATCCTAATATTCCTGCCTACATCAAAACCGGAACGTGACTCTGGATGCAGAGCACCCGCCTGCAAGGCAGCATGCTTATATTCAAGCTCCTTCTGTGCACGCTCGTGCTCCAGCAACATTTGTTTCTCCTTAAACTCACGCTCCTCACGCTCACGCTCATGCTCACGCTCCTCTTTCCTCTCTCTCTCCTTAAGCTCACGCTCCTCTTTCCTCTCTCTCTCTCCTTAAGCTCACGCTCCTCTTTACTCTCTCTCTCCTTAAGCTCACGCTCCTCTCTCCTCTCCTCACACTCTCCCTCTAGCTGCCTTTCCTTAAACTCCAACTCCCTAATCCTCCACTCACCCTCTACACCAGGTAATAGCGGAGACGCGCCAGACGAAGGAGGCTCCTCCACCCTCTCCTCAAGCACCTGCTCCCTAATGAGTAACACCCTTAAAGCACTCAAGGCAGTCGGCTTCAAACGTTTCTCACCTGCAGAAAGCTCTACCCTGTAGTGTACAGCAAGTTCTAGAAGTTGTTCTTTGGAAAACTTCTCCAACATGTCATGAGACGGGCGATCAACAAAGTCCTTGATGGAAGCCATCGTCACTGTACCAGCCACCACAAGCTACACACTTTACCTCACAGTCACGAAGAACCACTAACGAACCACGAAGACCCCCCTAACGAACCACTGAAGAACCACGAAGAACCACTGAAGAACCATGAAGAACCACTGAAGAACCACTGAAGAATGCTAAATGCCAATAATAACCACCAGAAGGGAACGCGGTGGAAATGTGAGCTATACGGAGCGCACCTTCCTAGGTTGCAAAAAAATAAATAAAAATAAAACACACCCACCCTAAATAGACGTGTCATACACGCAGGGTGTTAGGTGCTACCAGGTATGCTCACCAAACACTCAAACAAACAAAATAAATCCAACAAACAATTCCAAACAGGTGCGCCTTCTAACCTGATATAACTACATATGCTTCTACGTCTAAACTGCAGTCAAAACCGGCCCACCACATGTCTACCCTAAGAAACACTAAATCAAGCCCTACCACACTACCTGTGTTTTCTGGCCGCCCTAATCTACCTACCCTTAAACTAATGCCCTGTAGACCTAACCATCTTCAACCACACCTGCTACCAGTCAAAGATCATACTTGACCATCCACCCGTCCAGTACATGATACGGTACCAGACAAGCAGATGGTGCTAATCCCTTCCCTGACTGCCCCAGGAGTACGTGGTGCACAGGACGCTAACCAACAACCAGAAAATAATGTCCCTATCTACATGTGGTGCCCACTAAACTATATATTTTAACAGCATAAGTAGTCACATCAAATTACAAACAAATACGGCATACTCACCTGTTTGACGAAAACGGCTCAAGCCCCCACGTTACACACTATGTAACGAACACCACCCAAACCATAATACCATGACACCCTGTGTAACACAAAAAAAAAACACCAAACAAAGTTCTAGGGGTAAAATATCCCGGACAAGCGCCCAACTGTTACGACCCTGGCTCATGGGCATGCAACCTATGTGCAAACCAACACCAAAACCCCGTGCTCTAACTCAAAATGCTACTATATCAAGGAACTATTAATGTAAATGTAAACTAATGTACTAATGTAAACCCAACGGACACGGACTGGAAGAATGTGACAGCTCTCCCTCTAAGCACCGACCCTGCATGTGTGTTACCAGGGTTGGTTTTAAAGATACTCCCAGCAGGTAACCAATCAGCACTAATTGGCTAATTGGCAGCCCTCACCTGCATGCCCCGTGACACAGGAGTGATCAGGCCTGCCTGCACAGTGACACAGGAGTGATCAGGCTCGTGGTACATAACAGTACTGTGTAGTCATAATGTAACATTAAACATTGATTTAGTTTGAACAGTCAAAACGTGAAAAAGACTGTTATTATGACAGGTCCATCTTACATCTAATGAGTGCTGGTAACTGAGGTCAAATGAATGGAAGCTAACAGCTAGTGAAGTGATCCACTTCCATGCATTGTGCTAAGCTAGGCTAGCTTGCAGCAGGATAGCTTTCTACTGAACGCACAGAGGAAATTGGTGTCTGACTTTGGAGACCAATGAATGAATGAATGAAAACTTTATTTAACAGATTGCAGAATGGGTACAATACAGTACGGCTCAATACATACAATTGTTAAGGGGATGCAGACCTGAGAAAGACGTTTGTCTTGTTTCCATCAGGGTCCCCAACATTTCCCATAATGTTGGCGTGGTCCTTTAACACCAAGGATCCTGACCTCTCTCTAATAGTCACATGGAGTCTATTTCTATTCCTATTTCACATTTTGAGAGCGGTTTTCCACTTTCAGGCCAGGCTGTGAGGGCTGCCTCCTACCACTTGGCACGAGAAGACCCTCCCAACAGGGTGAAACCAAGCGAATGAACAGACAGCATCTCAAGCTATATGCCTTTCTTTCTTGACCCACCAATCACAACCGTTGCTTTCCTTGGTCAAACTAAGATTTGTTCTGGACCCTCCTATCACAAGAGTGTGTTTCCTCTGTCAAGCTAAGAGAGGGCGGGAATTGAGCAGGGGTGTGAAAAGTACAGGGTACCGTCTCAAAATCGTACTCAAGTAAAAGTCAGAGTATCAGGCTAAAAACACACTTGAGTAAAAGTAAAAAGGTTTCTACTTTTAAATGTACTTAAATACTAAAAAAGTAAAAGTAAAAACTTTCTGATAGCAGGTGTTTAATCAAAGATCCCCGCTTTCTAGTCTTGCACAAGGACCAATCAGCATGGGTATGGGCGGGTTAATTTTCCATTGATGGGGATTTGATTGGCTGTTTTTAAATAAAGTGCGGCCACAGGATTAATAACGTTAACGTTAGTTCGGCCAGAGAAACAAAATACTAATTAAAATTATTGGACCTGCGAGATTTGTACTTTGTACTTTGTAGGTCTGCATTTTAAATGTAAGGAGTAAAAAGTATGTTTTTTTTCTGTGAAATGTAATTGAGTAAAAGTATACAAACCTAATGATACTTGAGTAAAGTACAAATCCCCCAAAACAGTACTTAAGTATTGTAACGAAGTACAATTACTCAAGTACTTTACACCCCTGGACTTGAGATTGTTCAGTTGCAGGTACGAGCCCTTCTGCTCGGGCCATGATCAGTGCTGTGAAACCGTATCTGTGTTATTAGCAGGTAAAAGGCAGAGACTCCCTACTATCACGCCATTCCGCACCAGGTGGCATGGTTTTGCATGATGTACTGGTAACAGAAAATATCTTTCACCTGTAGTTGAGATTAGGGTTAGGTGTGATGTCTCATGGCGTGACAATAGCCAGTCCTAAACGGTGTCTCATTCTAGAGCAAAAATAAAAAAGAGTTTCCTCACTTGAAAATATTTTTTCTGTGAAACACTGAGCAGTTACTTCTTGCGGCCACCGGGGGCCGCCGTTGCGTAAGAGATGACATAGTGGACTTTTGAATTGTAATGAAAAGAAGGAACCGCCCTCTGAGATGACTGGTGAATAAGACATGTCCTGGATGTTAACCCTTTCACTACCACATGGTTAACCCTTTCACTGCGACAATACATAAGGTTAACCCTTTCACTGCCACACTACAGACGGTTAACCTTTCACTACCACACTACAGACGGTTAACCTTTCACTGCCACACTACACAGGCATGCGTTGTTCATGGGACGGGGTAGCACGGTGTGGGACCTCACTCGCTATTTGCATATCAATAGCTCCGGTCGTCAGGTGTGTTAAATACGTTCTCAGACACATTCACACCTAACCTTGTTGTGAAGACGTGTTACATTCCATTCGTAGAGGCAATTAGGCACTGTCTTTAGTCTGTGCCCAAGCGAGGGGACATTAAATGCGCATTCGCGGGAGCGCGCGCACGCGCAGGAAGCGCGCGTGCACGTGGTGCGTGACACCCCAGATGATTTCAATAACGCACCACTGACACTACAGACGGTTAACCTTTCACTACCACACTACAGACGGTTAACCTTTCACTACCACACTACAGAAGGTTAACCCTGGCTTTCACTATCACACTACAGACGGTTAACCTTTCACTACCACACTACAGAAGGTTCACCCTTTCACTATCACACTACAGAAGGTTAACCTTTCACTACCACACTACAGAAGGTTAACCTTTCACTACCACACTACAGAAGGTTAACCTTTCACTACCACACTACAGAAGGTTAACCTTTCACCACCACACTACAAAGGTTAACCTTCTGTAGTGTGGTAGTGAAAGGGTTAACACTAGTTACCTTGAGGAGCAGGAAGGGGGTGATGATGTTGTAGGCCATGTGGAGATACTCTCTGGCACCGGGTCTGTTCAGAGGAAACCAGTCGGACGGGAGGATGATCTGAAAAAAACATCATGACACGAAAGACAAAAGATATATATATATATAGTATCAGGTGCAGTTGGCTCATGGACAAACTTCCTTGTGTGAGATCAATGTCTGCTGTAGAAATCTCCCCCATATCTTGTGTCTGGTCTTGAATTCACTTCTGGAGGGGAGCGGATCCATTGTCTGATATACACAGTGGTGGAAAGTAACTAAGTATTTTTACTCAAGTACTGTACTTATGTACAATTTCGAGCTACTTGTACTTTCCGTGAGTATTTTTATTTTAGGGAACTTTATACTTTTACTCCACTACATTTCAAAGACTATAGACACTAGGTGGAACTAGGGTTGAATATGTCTCAGGGGGGACTATAGACACTAGGTGGAACTAGGGTTGAATACATCTCAGGGGGGACTATAAGACACTAGGTGGAACTAGGGTTGAATACATCTCAGGGGGGACTATAAGACACTAGGTGGAACTAGGGTTGAATATGTCTCAGGGGGGACTATAGACACTAGGTGGAACTAGGGTTGCACATTTTACAAAATGATGCTCAATATCTGTGGAGGCTTACTTCGATTGCTTCGATTACTTCGAGATTACTACTGCATTTACAACACAGAAGATTATAGCAATAATTGTTTGATTCTCTTGTTTTTATGATCGTGGGAAGCCAAAATCCTACCTATAGAAAGTCGATTCATTGATCAGCCCTAGTGTGTTCGCTCCATCAAGTTCTTACCATAACGAGTGGCCGGCCTAAGTCCAGACACCAGTTCTGCAAGGTGAAGCTGAGCCACAGGTCCACGTGAAACTGGGGCTTTAACACGGATGAGTTCTCCTCTCTGGACCTGTTACAAAACAACATGGATGAGTTCTCCTCTCTGGACCTGTTACAAAACAACATGGATGAGTTCTCCTCTCTGGACCTGTTACAAAACAACATGGATGAGTTCTCCTCTCTGGGCCTGTTACAAAACAACATGGATGAGTTCTCCTCTCTGGGCCTGTTACAAAACACATGGATGAGTTCTTCTCTCTGGGCCCGTGCCTGTTACAAAACACATGGATGAGTTCTCCTCTCTGGACCTGTTACAAAACACACAGATGAGTTCTCCTCTCTGGACCTGTTACAAAACAACACGGATGAGTTCTCCTCTCTGGGCCTGTTACAAAACACACGGATGAGTTCTCCTCATGGGCCTGTTACAAAACACACAGATGAGTTCACGTCCTGCACCTGTTACAAAGAAGAAGGTAGCATGTTAGCGTGTAACAGGAGATGAGCCTGATGTTTTAAGTTAAAGGGGGATTCCACCTAAAGTGATTTAAAATGTGTAGTTGTTCAAAAGTGTAACGAAAATGTCCCAAGATAATTGCTTTCATATTGTTGTATACAGTACTATTGTTGTATAAATTCTAAATGGCTGCAGTCGTAGTGATTTAATACATGTCACTGTGGTATAGACTGTTGGCAGATAGTGATTTAATATGTGTCAGTGTGGTATATAGACTGTCTCTTCACACAGAGCAGAACCAGGCTTATTGCAGGCTTCATGACCAGGTTGTATAGGCCTTTTAGTGGTCTACAAAATGCTGATCTGAGCTTTTCACACAGAACACGAAGCCGGCAAAAAGCTACCTTTTTTCTCCATGTCACACACAAATCATTTCTGATAGGGGCCCATTACTAACAAGATAGTAGGGTATCTATTAACCAGAACATCTCTCTCCATGAAGGGTCCCTCCTTAGTTCTTAAAAATAATTATCGATGCCCCCCCCCCCCCCATTCATAAATACAGTTCAAAATACACAATTAGTATGGACACACAATAAATACTTCAGAAGAAAAGATGATCTTTAACTTGTTATTCTACATCTTGAGGACCACATAGTGTGGGTGACCCAGCCTGCCAAGTATGTGCTCACATGCTAAATTCTGTTTCTATATAGCAATTACATTTGTTTGACTTTGAAATAAAACTTTTACTATGGCATTGTATTCAGTGTCATAACAAGGACTCAAACGTCACTCCTCTCACTCCACAAGAACAGCTTCTTCCCCTCTGCAGTGAGCCTCATCAACAAGGCTCGGGACCCTCACTGACACCCCCACTGTGTTGCATTAACACACCCCTACTGGACTAAATACTTGCATAAACAACCAAACATACCTGTTCATACTTCACTGACTCATACTCTTTGCACATAACTGCCCAATTGCACAGCCTGGCCCCTGGCCCATTCCTATTCCTATTTTATTTGTATTGTACTATATTCTATTGTGCTATATTTAATTGAGTTTATATCCCATTTAATATTATTCAACCTCTTTATTTACAGTTGTACAGCCCTGGCCTATATTTTATTTTATTCCATAATTATATTATATTATATTGTGCTTAACTTGAATGAATGAATGAATGAATGAATGAATGAATGAATGAATGAATGAATGAATGAATGAATGAATGAATGAATGAATGAACACTTTATTTAACAGATTGCAGAATGGGTACAATACAGTACGGCTCAATACATACAATTGTTAAGGGGATGCAGACCTGAGAAAGACGTTTGTCTTGTTTCCATCAGGGTCCCCCATTTTCAATTCATATAGACATTTATGACATACACAACATACATGACATTTATGGCATAGGGACATATAGGTATTTAGTACTGATACATTTGTGACATAAACGGTATTCAAATATACAGTACTGTTACCCCTAGATCCTGACAGAGTATATACATATGATGGGGAGGGGACTGTACATTAGGAGGGGGTGGGTGGGTGGGAGAGAAATATACATACGGTGGGGAGGGAATATATACATGCGGTGGGGAGGAGACTGTCTATTAGGAGGTGGTGGGGGTTTTGGGCATTTACGGTGGCCAGTTTCGAATTGCAGCCTCCCGTAGGTGCTCTTTAAGAGCGGTTTTGAATGTGGGCAGGGATTCACATTCCTTTACAGCTTTGGGTAGGGCGTTCCACATTGTTGTGGCATAATTGCGAAACGTGTTTAGTCCCTTGTTTGAGCCGAATCTGGGTTTAACATGATTTGTTGAGCTTCCTCTGGTGTAGTGGTTGTGGTATTCACTGACCTTTGGGCAGTATTTTGACATGTACATGGGCACCCCGGTCGTATAGTGTATCTTGTAGACCAGGCCCATTGCAAGTTGCTGTACTCTGTCGTCTACTCTAAGCCATCCTAGGTTGTCAAAGTGGGCAGGGGTGAGGTGGGTTCTGGGGTTCAGAACCCACCTAACTTAGTTTACACATCTCAACATTGAGACCCCAGTTGGGGGACATGAACAAAAGTGGTGTTTTGGAACCATACAATGCTTCATAGATTGTATTAAATTACATTATTTAGTCATACTTTTTAGTCAAGATGTTTAATAACACTATGTATGTAATTATCAAGAATCATATGACACATTTTACTATAAATAAATCCCAAATTTCACTGCTGGGACTTAAACATGGTAGTTTCAGAAACACCCATATGTTATTTAATAATAATAATAATAATAATAATAATAATAATAATAATAATAATAATAATAATAATAATAATAATAATAATAATAATAATAATAATAATAATAATAATAATAATAATAATAATAATAATAATAATAATAATAATAATAATAATAACAATTGCAATGATGATTCTCTGCTTCCGTGGTGGAATAGACCTAAGAAGTTGGTTAATAAAGAAAAGAAAATATATTTCTCAAACCTAGACGTAAAGGTCGCGGCACAGTTCTGGCGCCTCCGGAATGATGAGGACATCTCTCCTCCTCCACTGGACTCTGAACACCACACTCAACTTGGACGAGTAGAGTCGCAAAATAAACCCCAGGTCCTGTTCACCTCAGAGAGACAGCTCCGTTTGACTGACACCGCAGGCTACATGTGTTTATTGACATGCCATTTATGACAAGTTGAGAAATCATTTGAGCCTCGTCCTTCTGGCCTTTGGTATTAATTCCGTTACAAAGAGCCCTTTGGCTCCATGGGAAACTGTGATGCGTGAGATTAGTTAGTTGCACAGAGATAAACCGATCATCTTTAGCCCCTCCTCCTTTTATTAGACACACTGCAACTGGTTTTGACGCAGTATAATTACGGTACTAATGCTCATAAAATGGATAGCTGTATCACTTTTTTTTTTAAATCATTTATCCTTGTATTTTCTGAAATTTCTTTCTACATGTCATGTTCTTTCCATTCCTTTTGCATGTTTCCCCTTCATCCGATACATCCAAAAAGGAATGGTGAATTATGATGAATTGAAAATGGGGGACCCTGATGTAACCAAGACGAAAGTATTCCTCTGGTCTTCTGCATCCCCTTAACAATTGTGTGTATTGAGCCGTACTGTATTGTACCCATTCTGCAATCTGTTCATACAATTTTCAATCAATCAATCAATCAATGGAAAGAACATGAAATGTAGAAAGACATTTCTGAAAATGTCACGTATAAAGTATAAATGTACATTTATTACAGTGAAATGCAACTTGTTCCATGTTCGCGGATGACTCAGCCCTGCTGGTCTCTGACAAGAACAAGTTACAGGTTGAAAACCCCCTCAGCTCTGAACTAGGCAAAATCTGCACCTGGCTCGCTGATAACAAACTATCAGTACACCTGGGTAAAACAGAGTCCATTCTCTTCGGTTCAAATAACAAACTCAGCAAGACCGACGGCTTCTCAGTTACAGTGGGTGACAATATTGTCACAAGGAAAGATGAAATTACATACCTGGGTTCCATCCTAGAGGCAAATCTTTCCTGTGACAAAATGGCATCCAATGTAATAAAAAAAGTCAACCAACGAACTAGATTCTTGTACCGGATCTCCTCTCTGGTAAACAAGAATACCCTGAAGACTCTGGCAGGAGCACTCATTCAAGGGTACTACGACTATGCTTGCACCTCATGGTACCAAAGCACCTCAAAGGCGCTAAAAACAAAATACCCACCCAACCCCACCCCACCTACCCAACCTCCTCCAATGTACAGTTTTTACGTCAAATGTATATACTCTCTTTTCTGGACTCTTTTTGTATCACAAACAGTACTGTATTTGCAAATCTGGTATGTCATAAATGTATAGATGTAGTAGGCCTACTGTCTATCTGTATGTCATGTATGTCGTATATGTCCTGATGAATTGAAAATGGGGGACCCTGATGTAAACAAGACGAAAGTCTTTCTCTGGTCTGAATCCCCTTAACAATTGTGTGTATTGAGCTGTACTGTATTGTAACCATTCTGCAATCTGTTAATAAAGTTTTCAATCAATCAATCAATCAATCAATCAATCAATCAATCAATCAATCAATCAATCAATCACAAACATCACAAAACAAACTGGTCAGACTACTGCTTGACATTACTCCTAGAACCCACCTCACCCCTGCCCACTTGGACAACCTAGGATGGCTTAGAGTAGACGACAGAGTACAGCAACTTGCAATGGGCCTGGTCTACAAGATACACTACACCACTAAGGTACCCATGTACATGTCAAAATACTTCCCAACGGTCAGTGAATACCACGACCACAACACCAGAGGGAGCTCCACAAATCATGTTAAACCCAGATTCGGCTCAAACAAGGGACTAAACACGTTTCGCAATTATGCCACATCAATGTGGAACGCCCTACCCACAGCTGTAAAGGAATGTAAATCACTACCCACTTTCAAAACCACTCTGAAATAGCACCTACGGGAGACTGCAATTCTAAACTGGCCCCTGTAAATGTCCTAACCCAACCCCCTCCAATGTACAGTAAAAGTCCTAACCCAATAATACACAAGACCCTCTTCTTGGGACCAAGTAAGGTTTCGTCGATAATCCAATGTACAGTTCAACCCCCCCCCCCCCCCACCCCACCCCACCTACCCAACCTCCTCCAATGTACAGTTTCTTTGTCAAATGTATATACTATATGATGAATTGAAAATGGGGGACCCTGATGTAAACAAGACGAAAGTCTGTATCTGGTCTGCATACCCTTAACAATTGTATGTATTGAGCTGTAGGCTACTGTACTGTACCCATTCTGCAATCTGTTAATAAAGTTTTCAATCAATCAATCAATCAATCAAAACTCTTTTTTAGACTCTTTTTTGTATCACAAACAATACTGTATTTGTAGATCTGGTACGTCATAAATGTATAGATGTAGCAGTATTGTCTATCTGTATGTCATGTATGTCATAATTATGATAAATTGAAAATGGGGGACCCTGATGTAAACAAGATGAAAGTCTTTCTCTGGTCTGCATTCCCTTAACAATTGTGTGTATTGAGCTGTACTGTATTGTACCCATTCTGCAATCTGTTAATACAATTTTCAATCAACCAATTTTCAATCAATCAAATGTTTGGTTCTGTATGACTTGAGCCCCCTGAGAATGTGCTTCATACAGTAAACAGGTTAAAAGAATAAAGTCCGAATAACTACGGAGTTAAGGAATAACTAAATATTCTTAAGAAAACATCTTATCAAGTGGCGGTCCGACTCGAGGCCTGATGTGGAACGATATGGCATGTCGTGTTCTTCTAGCTCGGAACTCGTATCTCCTTGGAAACTGTTTCTGGTCGGAGGCACCTTTTAGTTGAACTACTACTTCCGGAAACTCACCGCATATCAAAAAGTAATCTGATTTATTTTGAAAACATTCACACGTCGGGCTGCTTTTCCAGGAGCAGAAACAACTGTCCATCTCGTTCGGCGGGGGCTAAACCAGAGAGAACCAAGATACCCTTTCTATTGTATAATATTCTGAGCGGAAACCGAAACGGCAGTTGTTTTTTCTTGCCCGTAGCTTAGCCACCGTTAGCCCCGCGAAGCTACCCTGACCTGCCCAGCTTGACTCAACCGGCGCTTGATTGACTGACTTCATGTGTGAGATCAAACCGGGACTGATAATAACAACATCTAAAGTTGGACCACCATATAACTCCACACAGCCCGTTGTCCATAGCGTTTTCTGTGTGGTGTTTTAAGGAGATGAGAGACTTATTTTTCACGTGAGCGCTGGGTATCCGCCTCTGTATTTTAATGGGAGGTGGGTCGCGCTGTAGTGCAAATCTTCGAGGAGACCCTTCGAGGAGGTGCTGCTGGCGACCCGTGGGGCTCATCACGACATGGAGTCACTGGCCGGGTGAGATCAGATATTCCTTTATTGGTCCCCTTGGGGGGGAATTCAGGCATCGTAGCAGCATATCTTTATGATGAATTGAAAATGGGGGACCCTGATGTAAACAAGACGAAAGTCTTTCTCTGGTCTGCACCCCCTTAACAATTG
Organism: Notolepis coatsorum; assembly: GCF_963971535.1. Classification (NCBI taxonomy): domain Eukaryota; kingdom Metazoa; phylum Chordata; class Actinopteri; order Aulopiformes; family Paralepididae; genus Notolepis; species Notolepis coatsorum. Next base: position 22,665,833 of record NC_140182.1, read on the forward strand.
TATGTATTGAGCTGTACTGTACCCATTCTGCAATCTGTTAATAAAGTTTTTAATCAATCAATCAATGGGGGAGGGGAGGTACAGGTAGAAGACATACAGGTCATATAGTCATAGTACAGTGGAGAAGTACACATACAAATAGAATAAAAGGCAGTGTAAACAATATACCATATAGTTAACTCTATATACAACGTATATAGGCCAGTAGGGGTGTGTGTTAATGTAATGTATGTTGTAGATGTAGAACACATAGTAAGATGAGATAAGCTATTCCTTTATTGATCCCCTTGGGGAAATGCAGGCATCATAGCAGGGAGGGGGGATGGGGGGGTACAGGTAGTAAAAACAACACAAGCAGTGTAAACAAATAAGTCAATATAATTTACTATCTAACTAACTGAAATATTACAGGTACGTTTACAAGGCGGCCAGCGAGGGTCGCGTCCTGACGCTGGCCGCCCTGCTGCTCAACCACTCCGAGCCGGAGTGCCAGTATCTGCTCAGCCATGTCACCCACTCCTCCGGCCAGAGGTCCACTCCTCTCATCATCGCTGCCCGGAACGGTCACGACAAAGTGGTCCGTCTGCTCCTCGACCATTACAAGGTGGACACCGAACAGACCGGCACGGTCCGATTTGACGGGTGAGTGTTGTGTGTGTGTCCTGTCCGTGTGTAGTCTTTTACCAACCCACTTTCAGTTCCGTGTTCGGGTTCCGCGATCTGATTGGCCACTGACGTTTCTCTCAGCGCCAATCGCGTTACGCCTAGTTACGCCTAGTGGACTGGTCGGACAACACAGAGGCCCTCTACAGGAAGGGACAGAGCAGGCTGTTCTTCCTGAGGAGACTCAGGTCCTTCAATGTGTGCAACAGACTGCTGCAGTCTTTTTACCAGTCTGTTGTGGCCAGCATCCTCTTCTATGCTGTGGCATGCTGGGGAGGCTACATCAACTCAAGGGACACCAACAAGCTCAACAAGCTGGTGAGGAAGGCTAGCTCCGTGGTGGGAGTCGAGCTACCTAGACTTGAGGTGATGGCAGAGAGGGGGATGATAAGGAAGCTGGCTGCCATCATGGAGAACCCCTACCAACCCCTCTACGACGAGCTAGTCAAGATGAGAAGCTCGTTCAGCCACAGACTCATTCCCCCCCGACACTCGACTAACCGCCTCGGACAGTCCTTCATACCAGCGGCCATCAGGCTCCACAACAGTGGGCAGCGACTAGCAGCCTCCAGGCTCCACAACAGGGGGCAGCGACAGCGACTGCTACCAGACATTGACCTGGGACTTATAGGAACCCAAGGAGGACAACCTACACTACCTTAGGCTTACTGCACCTTATGTGGATACTGTGATACTGTGAATAATGTATATTTCAGTGGATACCGTGATACTGTGAATAATGTATACTCAGTAGATAGTAAATTATAACACTACCAGGGGAGGAAACTAACTTTTTGGCTTACCAGCCAACTGGCGAGTATCTGATTTTTTTTACCAGCCAAACAGATTTTTTACCAGACAAAAAAAAATCGCTAATTGTGATAATTACTTCTTTGTATGTCAAGCCGCGTCAATGTTGTGTATGCATCTGGGTAGGCACACTGTGCCTTTAAGACAGCACGGTGGTCTTACGACAGTGCTGTGAAGTACCGTCAAGTGTTGTGGTAACGTCAGTTGGGTTGGTGTGCTGTTGTGCACAGTGCACTGGTTGAGCTAGCCCCTTTCGTGACTGCGATGTGCAAGCCAGGGGCTTTTGAGCATGAAATAAAATGTCTAACCTTACGTCGTAGTCCGGTGCTTTTTTGGAAACATTATAGTCATAACAGATACACCTAGTAGCTGGCTGCTTTGAGCACACGGGCCTAACGTTAGCTAGCAAGCAGCTATAGCTAAAACGCTAACTAGAAGCTAACCACTGTATACAGTTCCAGTAGACTAACATTACACCTCTGTGATTTAAATGTGTCCTTAGTAACTTATACTCGATGGTTGTACTAGGGTTGGATGCAGTTCCCCGTTGGTCAGTCTGTCTGTTTTCCATCTTCTGCTGTGTTTAACGTTATCTGTTTGCGAGTGCTCCTGATGGCTAGCCTAGTACCGCGGGACTTTTATTATTATATGTCTGCGGGTTGGCCAGTACTGCGCAAACGTTTATTAAACATTATATGTCCGCGGGTGGTCTTGTGCAGTGCTCTCGTGGCACTGTCAACTAAAGCGAACACTCAGAAGACGCGCACCGTTTGCCAGTGCAGTGATTGCAGAATGTTTTATTTTTTTGTATACTCGCCAGCAGGGGAGGAAACTAACTTTTTGGCTTACCAGCCAACTGGCGGGTATCTGATTTTTTTTACCAGCCAAACGTAAAAAATACTAGCATTTGGCCAGTAAAGTGGCCTAATTTCCTCCCCTGAACACTACCTTATGCATACTGCACCTTATGTGACACTGTGAATAATGTGAATATTTCTTCAGCTAGTCAGATAGTAAATTATATTGACCATATTGATCAAATTGTTTACACTGCCCGTGTTGTTTTTTACTACCTGTACACTGTGTTGTTTTACTACCTGTACCCCCCCTCCCCCCCATGCTGCTATGATGCCTGAATTTCCCCAAGGGGATCAATAAAGGAATATCTTATCTTATCTTATGCCTCTAACAGCCTGCTAGCTAGCTAACGCCTAGTTCTATCACTGGTTAAGCTTGGTGACTCTTTCGAAGTTGGTTAAGGTTAGAGTTTGGAATCAGGGCTGGTGGTAAACTCTAACCTTAAGCAACTTCGAAAGAGTCGCCAAGCTTAACCAGTGATAGAACTAGCCGTAACGCGATTGTCGCTGAGAGAAACGTCAGTGGCCAATCAGATCGCGGAAAACTGAAAGTGGGTTGGTAAAAGACTACATGCGTCCTGTCCTTATTGTTTTCTTCTTCTTAACCCTTTCACTGCCACACGACAGAAGGTTAACCCTTTACTATCACACAACCGACGGTCGTAAAGGGTTAACCTTCTGTCGTGTGGCAGTGAAAGGGTTAACCTTCTGTGTATTGTCCCAGTGAAAGGGTTAACCGTTTGGTAGTGCGGCAGTGAAAGGGTTAAAATTGTCACCTGAAAGGATTCTCATTCATTAACTGTCATGGTTTCATTCACAATTTCTAGAAAACATTTAGAGTGTTGGGGGAACTGCTCTAAAACCGTAGTTACCAAACTACTAGTTACATAACAGTGAAAAGTATCTTAACTAAATCTTAAAGGAACACGCCAACATTATGCGAAATGGGCTTACATCTTCTCCAGAGTCAGACAATAAGATAGATAAAAATATAAGATAGGGAAATGTACAGTTTCACCCCCCCACCCCACCTACCTAACCTCCAATGTACAATTTCTTCCACCTCAAATGTATATACTCTCTTTTTAGACTCTTTTGTACTCATAAACAGTACTGTATATTTGTAGATCTGGTATGTCATAAATGTCTAGATGCAACAGTACTGTCTATCTGTATGTCATGCATGTCATATATGTTATGATGAATTGAATTGAAAATGGGGGACCCTGATGTAAACAAGACGGAAGTCTTTCTCTGGTCTGCACCACCTTAACAATTGTGTGTATTGAGCTGTACTGTATTGTACCCATTCTGTAATCTGTTAATAAAATGTTCAATCAATCAATCAATCCTTTCTGTGCGTTTAGTACAAAGCTATCCGGCTGCAAGCTAGCCTAACGCCTAGCTTAGCACACATGAATGAAAGTGGATACGGATCAGCAAGCCTAGCTGGCCAAAAACACCTGGATTTTTAAGATAGTGGTCCATATCCGCTTCCATTCATTTGTGCTAGGCTACCTTGCAGCCGGATATCTTTCTACTGAACCCACAGAGGAAAATGTAATTGCTTTTATATTTATCCATCTTCTTGTCTGACTCTGGAGACACTAAGCGCATTTCCCATAATCTTGGTGTGTTCCTTTAGCTGCTCTGATGTTAGTAGTAGTAGTAAGTAACTAAGTAGATCAGTTACATCCAGACGACACTGCAGACGATGGATCACCTGGAATTCATCTGGAATCTGATACTGTTACACGACTATAGTAACAACTTAACTGACACACAGAGTAAAGTGTCGTTGTGTTTGATTCAGGCACCACAGCAGCAAAACCCCACTTAACCCTTTCACTACCACACTACAGACTGTTAACCGTCTGTAGTGTGGTAGTGAAAGGGTTAACCGTCTGTAGTTTTAAGGAGGGGACACGGAACAGTTGTTGAGGTAGGAATCAGGAAAATTAAATTCCTAGAGAAATATGTAGTTTGTAATTAACTACCCAAACTACATGACTTGAGTCATGAACTACCCAAACTACATGACTCAAAGTAATTAACTACCCAAAGTAATTAACTACCCATACTACATGACCCAAAGTAATTAACTAGCTAAACTACATGACCTACCCAAACTACATTACCCAAAGTAATTAACTACCCAAACTACATGACCCAAAGTAATTAACTAACGTCACGGTGACCAAGTGCGTCCACATTTTTATAGGATTCTATCACATTTTCATAACAATAGCGAATATTACGTACCCTGCACCGTTTTCATTGGGGTTTCTTACAAATTAACGATGTTTTATTTGTCCTTTATATGCGGATAACATTCAAATCTTAAATTGTACCATTATGTTTCCCTTTAGACAACAAACGTAATGCTAATGATGCACTTTTGTTAAGATAATTAGTTTACCATTCGCGGTCACTGTACTGAGGTCCCGTTAATAGTTTAACGCTGTTCAGATCGCCTCAAAGAATAGACACATCCCAGTGACCTGTGACTTGTGCTAACGCTCATGGGAAATGTATTCATGTAGTTTTCAACATTTTCACCTTTTAATTTTAAACCAATGCTGCCATCTACTGACAACAGAAAGTGTTGTCTAATCGTCACCTTGAGAGCCACTTCCGTATACTAGCGTCGCCCGAAACCCATTCTAGAGATTCCCACTTCTTACTGGGAATGGGGCGTGGCCGTATTTGGTCCCAGACAATAAGAGTGGCTGCGATTGGTCTATGTTCCGTTAGCTAAACTACATGACCTACCCAAACTACATGACCCAAAGTAATTAACTAGCTAAACTACATGACCTACCCAAACTACATGACCCAAAGTAGTTAACTACTGATAAAGCTACTGAGATTTGAATGCAGTTATACTACAACTCAGCTACTGCAGAATGTAGTTAAACTAGTCATTTAACTACAAGACTTCTCAACACTGCAAATAGTTGCAGATAAAGTGTTCTGGGTTCTCTCTCTCTGTGTCCCTCAGGTACGTCATCGACGGGGCCACGGCTCTGTGGTGTGCGGCCGGCGCGGGGCACTTTGACGTGGTGCGGATGCTGGTGACCCACCGTGCCAACGTCAACCACACCACCATCACCAACTCCACCCCCCTCCGGGCGGCCTGCTTCGACGGGCGCCTGGACATCGTCCACTACCTGGTGGAGCACAAGGCCAACATCGGCATCGCCAACAAGTACGACAACACCTGCCTGATGATCGCCGCCTACAAGGGCCACACGGACGTGGTCAGCTTCCTGCTGGAGCAAGGGGCCGACCCCAACTCCAAGGCCCACTGCGGGGCCACGGCGCTGCACTTTGCGGCGGAGGCGGGCCACCTGGACATCGTGAACGAGCTGGTCCGCTGCCAGGCGGCCATGGTGGTGAACGGCCACGGCATGACGCCGCTGAAGGTGGCGGCGGAGAGCTGCAAGGCGGAAGTGGTGGAGCTGCTGCTGGCGCACGCGGACTGTGACCCGCGCAGCCGCGTCGAGGCCCTGGAGCTGCTGGGCGCCTCGTTCGCCAACGACCGGGAGAACTACGACATCCTGAAGACCTACCACTACCTGTACCTCGCCATGCTGGAGCGCTACCGCGACCCCGGCAGCCCCATCGCCAAGGAGCTGCTGCCGCCCATCGAGGCCTATGGCTGGCGCAGCGAGTGCCGCGCCCCCCAGGAGCTGGAGGCCATCCGGGTGGACCGCGACGCGCTGCACATGGAGGGGCTGATGGTGCGCGAGCGCATCCTGGGCTCGGACAACATCGACGTCTCGCACCCCATCATCTACCGCGGCGCCGTCTACGCCGACAACATGGAGTTCGAGCAGTGCATCAAGCTCTGGCTCCACGCGCTGCGCCTCCGGCAGAAGGGCAACCGGAACACGCACAAGGACCTGCTGCGCTTCGCCCAGGTGTTCTCCCAGATGGTGCACCTGAAGGAGCCGGTGGGGGCGCCGGCCGTGGAGCGCGTGCTGGGCTGCAGCGTGCTGGAGATCCAGCGCAGCATGGCCCGCGTGGAGGCGGCGCCCGAGGCCGAGCTGCCCCAGGCGCTGGACAACTACGAGTCCAACGTCTTCACCTTCCTCTACCTGGCCTGCATCTCCACCAAGACGTCGTGCGGCGACGAGGAGCGCGCCCACGTCAACAAGCAGATCTACAACCTGCTGCAGCTGGACCCGCGCTCCCGCGAGGGCTCCACCCTGCTGCACCTGGCCATCAGCAGCACCACGCCGGTGGACGACTTCCACACCAACGACGTGTGCAGCTTCCCCAACGCCCAGGTGACCCGGCTGCTGCTGGACTGCGGCGCGCGGGTGAACGCCGTGGACCACGAGGGCAACAGCCCGCTGCACGTCATCGTCCAGTACAACCGGCCCATCAGCGACTTCCTGACGCTGCACGCCATCATCATTAGCCTGGTGGAGGCGGGCGCCCACACGGACATGACCAACAAGCAGAAGAAGACGCCGCTGGACAAGAGCACCACGGGCGTGTCGGAGATCCTGCTGAAGACGCAGATGAAGATGAGCCTCAAGTGCCTGGCGGCGCGCGCCGTGCGGTGCCACCAGATCACCTACCGCAACCAGATCCCCAAGACCCTGGAGGAGTTTGTGGAGTTCCACTGAACCCCTAAGACCGCCCGGCGGCCCGGGAGAACTTTAATAAGACAAAAGACAAACGGTGACAAACTTGTCATCGTTCCTTTTAAAAAGAGTTTTTCTTATCATTTTCTAACTAATCAAAAAACGGTGCTGGGCGATGATGAAACTGATCAATATGAACCGTTTTGGAACATATTTGCTTTTAAAAAGAAAAGATGGGTCCCTTTTCTATCCTGCGTATGAGTGGCAGAGTACCAGCAACCATAGAGTGCAGTGTGTCAGGGCCTCTCACCAACAACTACTAGATTGTTACTCCACGTTATTGTGCGTTTCCTCCCTTATTAGTGTGTATTACTAGGCAGTATATAAGGAAAGGGCCGACCTTAAAGACCTCTTGAATTCGAAGTTATTTTGAACCTGGGCCACGTTTCTCCCGTTCTCTGGCATCGCGTACCTAAACCGGACCGACACGTTTCTCTGGACACTGGCGTCGGCTGCGACTCCATCTGCACGTCCGCTAAACTGGGCAACCATCTTACAAATGTAGCCAAGAGGCGGCCAAAATCTGTCGGTGTCTTGTAAATAATATTATTTAACATTCTCCGTCTGTGTCTTGTAACTAAAATGATTTAACATTCTCCCGTCGCCTCGTTAGATGAGACTGCAGAAAGGGCCGCGGCCGACCCGAGTGCTTAAAGATGACGCCGGATGATTCTGAGAAATAAGACCCAGGTTGATAACTGAAATTATTTAGAAATGTTTTACACAGTGTGCTACACGGTTACAAACACCTGGATGTAAGTGTACAGCTACGTATCAACATATGCCAAAAAAGAAGGACAAAAGTGCATTTTCTCATGTTTGGATATCCAAATACCATTATCCTCTCTTCCCGGGAGACGGTGTAGACCGCAGAAGTGATGTTCTATTTGGCCCCAGCCCCTTGTTCAAAAGCTCCTACACTTTACTATGGAGATTATGATTTTGCAGTAAAACCACATTGCATCTGCTCGGGGAAAAAAAACTCAGCATTAACAATCTTTAAAACTATCTGATACGACTAAAGATATTATTTTACATATAATTTCCAAGAAACACACAATTGTACTTTAGTTGATCTACAAACTAACCTGCGGCCATTTCACAGTCATATACATCATAGCTAGCTAGGTAGCCAACTGACATGTTAACCATCAGTGTTAACTAAACATATTTCCAACTGAAAGAAATAATCTAACCTTGCTAAAGCGGTTAGTTAATACTTGAATGTGATTGGTGACTCCTCCCTGGGGTATGTAAGTCCATTCATAAAAAGTGTAGAACCTAAGTTTAAACCTAACCTAATTTCAGCCTAAAAAGAACGTTTATGGGAAATGCGCTTGCGGTCTTCTCCAGAGTCGGCGCAGAGAGGATATTGGTATCTTATCTTGTCTGACTGAACTGAAGCACATTTCACATAATGTTGGCGTGTTCCTTTATATAATCGGCAGCAGCTGTATCTGTTTACAACATAGAGAGACACATATTGCAGGAAGAACATTATTCCCTGAGGCACATTTGCACAGTGCTAAAGTGAAGCGGGGATCTGTGGAATATCAGTTCTGCCATCTAGGGATGCACCGATCCGATATTGAATTATTATTATTTTCTTTTGTTATTTAATTTTAATAATAAATAACAATTCAGTACATTTATATCTTATGTGTTAATTTGTTACATTTTGTTTCACTAAGTTAGGAAAATAATGTTTTAAGTCAAGCCTGATGTTGCCTTGCACAAAATAATGATCCCAGTCTCTTCCACACAGTGAGGCATACAGTTTATTAATTGAACAATGGGTATCGGATCAGTACTCGGTATCGGCTGATACCCAAAGCCCAGGTATCGGTATCGGGACTGAAAAAGTTGGATCGGTGCATCCCTACTGCCATCTATTCTGCCCTCGGTTGCCTCTATATAAAATCTAGATCCAATCAAATACAATATGATTTTAACATAATCCAGCTTCTTTCCTCCATCATATAGAACTACTAAGATTCCTCAACAACGGATCCGACGGCCAAACCTAGATGTTCCTTTTTTTACAGTTTGTTGTTCCTCTTTAGTTGGTTTACAAATCGAGTCCTTTCCCACAAAACAACTCTTCTTGTGCGGGGAGACCCATGTCTCATGTAGGGAGACCTTGTCTCATGTAGGGAGACCTTGTCTTGTGTGAGGAAACCTTGTCTCATGCAGGGTGACCTTGTCTCATGTGAGTAGACCTTGTCTTGTGTGAGGAAACCTTGTCTCATGCAGGGAGACCTTGTCTTGTGTGAGGAAACCTTGTCTCATGCAGGGAGAACTTGTCTCATGTGAGGAGACCTTGTCTCATGCAGGGAGACCTTGTCTCATGCAGGGAGACCTTGTCTCATGTGAGGAGACCTTGTATCATGCAGGGTGACCTTGTCTCATGCAGGGAGACCTTGTCTCATGTGAGCAGACCTTGTCTCATGCAGGGAGAACTTGTCTCATGTGAGCAGACCTTGTCTCATGCAGGGAGACCTTGTCTCATGCAGGGAGAACTTGTCTCATGCAGGGAGAACTTGTCTCATGTGAGGAGACCTTGTCTCATTCAGGGAAACCTTGTCTCATGCAGGGAAACCTTGTCTCGTGTGTGAGGAGACCTTGTCTCGTGTGTTAAGAAACCTTGTCTCATGTGAGGAGACCTTGTCTCATGCAGGGAGACCTTGTCTTATGTGAGGAGACCTTGTCTTATGTGAGGAGACCTTGTCTCGTGTGTTAAGAAACCTTGTCTCATGTGAGGAGACCTTGTCTCATGCAGGGAGACCTTGTCTTATGTGAGGACACCGTGTCTCATGCAGGGAGACCTCATCAGCTGTATAAGTGAGGCACCTTCTGAAATGGCATATCATGTTTTTTTTGTATCTCACCTTTAAATCTTCCAAAGAGCACCTAGTAGACCTGGAGGAAACACTGGAGGAAAGCACAGTGTGTTTATTGGTAAGACCGACCAGCAGCTTGTAGTACCACACAGATCCAACGGGGGGGGGGGGCGCGTGGTGGTTGGCTACCGCAAGCAACATACGTCTACTGATTATTTTTGCCTTATCAATTTGCCTGAAGCTGTCATGTAAACCATATTAACTGTGATTGATTATGCAGCCTGTTTGTGTGTGTTTTAGCATGTGTGTGTGGGGGGGGAGAGGAATGACATGAGTCTTGGTGGGGGGGGGGGGGGGGTCGGAATAAGCTAGCAATGTTAAAGGGGCACTCTACCAAAAGAAATCCCTGTTTATTTTGGACATAATCTCATACAAATCCAAAAATTAAACACTTTAATTTAGTTGCGACAGTGAGTGAATGAGTTTGAATATGGCCTCCAGTGATGAAATTATGTGGTGGGGGGGGGGGGGGGGGGAATAGTAATACTGTCTTGTACTTTAATTAACCCTTTCACTGCCACACTACAGAAGGTTAACCCTTTAACTACCACACTACAGAAGGTTAACCCTTTCACTACCACACTACAGACAGTTTACACTTAACCGTCTGTAGTGTGGTAGTGAAACGGTTAACCTTCTGTAGTGTGGTTGTGAAAGGGCTAACCTTATGTATCGTCGCAGTGAAAGGGTTAACCCTTTGGTAGTGTGGTAGTGAAAGGGTTTACGCACCACAAGGATTCAATGTCCCCTGATGACATCACTGGTGGCCATATTCTAACTCATTAACTCTCAATAACTTGTCAAATTAAATTAATGTGTTAAGAGTCTTTGGATGTATGTGAGATTATGTGCAAAATAAATATTAGTTTATTTTTAGTTGAAGTGCCCCTTTAGCGAGTCTTGAGAGGCGGAGGCAATCTTGTGTGATTCCCGCGCCTCTGCATTCATCCTGGAGCTCACAAATATTATTTTATTGATCGAGAACCGTCGTCGAATAACAATGATGTTCCTCTTGGTTTGTGTTCCACGAATAACAAACAGTAACTCGATGATAAGATAAAAAGAAACCGGAAGACAAACTTAAAACTTAACAACAGACGACAGGATGAAAACTGCTGGACAGAATTTGTACTGGTGATAGTATTTTTTTATTTCCTAATAATTCTGACGAAAAAAGATTAGTGTTTATTTAAATGTAAGCCCATGCTTTTTTTTTATAAAAAAAAGAAAAAAAAGTCAGCAGCATATTTGGATGTGAAAGGAGATTGAAGACGTGACTTAACCCTTTCACTGCCACACGACAGCCGGTTAACCCTTTCACTGTGACACTACAGAAGGTTAGCCCTTTACTATCACACAACCGGCGGCGATGCTCCATCATTATCAGCTAATGATGGAGCATCGCCGTCGGTTGTGTCATAGTAAAGGGTTAACCTTCTGTCGTGTGGCAGTGAAAGGGTTAAAGCAGTGTCTGACTTTGGTACAGCGGTCCCCGCGCCTCGTTCACTGGCCAAGAACACTGAATCCTTTAGTCCTCACCTGGCAAATATGTTACAAGTCTTGTAACAGACCTCCGCCAAGTGAAACTAAGGTTTGCATCTAGCATAATAATTACTAGAGGAGCAACCAACTGTACTTCCTGATACTACTGCAGAGGGAAAGTGTTTTGTCTTGAGTTCTCGCCAAATACGGAGTACCAGGACGAGCACGGCAGTCTCGTGCGGACGGTGACCCGTCGACCTTTAGCCCCTGCTGGACACCACTACACAGCTAATGGTTCCTGTTGGACACCAGTACACAGTTAATGGTTCCTGCTGGACACGGTGCACAGATAATGGTTCCTGCTGGACACGGTGCACAGATAATGGTTCCTGGTGTACGGCCAGGCAGGAGGTGTGATTGGCTCTACACTTCCTGGTGACGGCCAGGCAGGAGGTGCGATTGGCTCTACACTTCCTGGTGACGGCCAGGCAGGAGGTGTGATTGGCTCTACACTTCCTGGTGATGGCCAGGCACGAGGTGTGATTGGCTCTACAGGAAATCATGACTAGAAGTAAAGGAAGCTGGAAACCAAAGTCAAATACCACTGTAACAATATTCCCCCTTTTTATTTTTAAATTTTTTTAAAATCTTTTTAACCAGGCCACACATGCATGTGTGCGTCATCAGGTGGTGGTGTCTCCTGTTTCACGTCGCTGTAAGAAGGGTAGCACGGTGAAGACCACCGGTTGAGTGGTCTGCCTCTTTAAAGACTGTCTCTGAGCTCGTCTTCCACCCCGTCCCGGCCGCCTGAATACTTTCGACAACAAGTGTTTGTTTCCGCGTCTCTGATTGGCCAGGTCATTTCTGGTCATGTGACATGTATGCCCAATCGTGGGACCGCAAGTGTCTACACTGGTTAAGCTTAGGCGCTCTTTCGAAGTTGGTTAAGGTTAGAGTTTGTCTTAGAGCATGGCGATAGAACGGCAGGTAGTTTGCAGGCTGTTAGACCCGGAAATAGGCGCAGAACTTGCTGTCCCACGATTGGCGCACATGTCACATGACTGGCCAATCAGAGCGCCAAACTCGCACGTGGTAACAAACATTTGTTGTCGAAAGTATTCACGCGTCCCGGCCTGGTGTGGAAGCATGTAGAGGGGCCTCTGCTTTCCAAGGCATTCGTTTCTCAAAGTCCTTCCTTGAATTTCTCTGCATTGCCCCCCCTCCCCCACATATTAAAATATTAAAGGAACACACCAACATTATGAGAAATATGCTTACAGTCTTCTCCAGAGTCACAAGAAGATAAGATACCAATTTCTTCTCTGTGCATTCAGCAGAAAGCTATCCGGCTGCAAGCTAGCCTAGCTTAGCACAAATGAATGGAAGCGGATACGGACCACTAGCCTTGCTTTAAAACTCCGGTAGAGGTGTTTTTGGCCTACGTGTTAGGCTAGCCATTCTGTGTCCGCTTCCATTAAATTTGTGCTGTGCTAGGCGAGCTTGCAGCCGGATGGCTTTCTACTGAACGCACCGAGAAGAAATTGGTAACTTTTATCTTCTTGTCTGACTCACACAATGTTGGCGTGTTCCTTTTTAAGATTGGCCACGTCTGCCTCAAAGAAACCTGAAAGATGAGGAAGAATAGTAAGAAGGAAGGAGATGGCGCTTCCTGTAGGACTGAATGTACTGTATTTTAGGACACCTGCTCATGCAATGCTTGGAACACAGGGATACGTGGACAGTTTGAATTCAGTGGGTTACATTTCTCTACCGAGTACTGGTTAGAGTTCTCGGTACTGGTTAGAGGTCTACTCTCTACTGAGTGCTGGTTAGAGTTCTCAGTACTGCTTAGAGGTCTCTACTTAGTACTGGTTATATTGTGTGGAAAAGTCGTCATTTGTCCTTTAGTGTCGGCCCAAAACAGAATGTTAACATTGTTAGCACCCCTCATTGAAATCAAGGGGTCACTGCTAGCTGGGTACCAACGGTTTCAAAGAGGAAATGCTAACGAAAACAGAAGCTCTGAACCCTCAACGTGGGATGTTCAGTGAATGCTCCCTTTAACACCAGGCATGTTGGTGTCCATGGCTTTGTTCTTTTGTCAGGTGGTGATGAGGTGGCTTAAGAATGAAACATGATCCTTTGCCGCTTTTTAATTATTATTATTATTATTATTTGAATTCAGGTGTGCCATCAGTATCGGATGTTTTAATTAATCAAAAAATGATTTTTATTTAACATTGATGGAATCTGTTTGCTTTTTGTTTACCTCGGAAGGGTTAGTGGGGCGTGGATGTGTATGTCAGGACCTTTTTTAACATTTATTTGGGTTTCTGGGTTTGGCTGAGCTGAGAAAATTAACCCAAAGATTTTTGCATTACACGTGGTGTTTGTGAATCTCCATGTGTACAAACCGGTTAAAAGATGTCAGAGATGATTTGTCTCATATTAAAGCTCTTTTTGTTTCCAGAATTAATCATTGTTCTCTTGAGATTCATTTCATTCTCCAGCACATTATAATCACATGAGCCCCTGAGCAGAGCCCAGTATTAATCTATATTTAATCTCTTGCCAGTGTTGTAGTCGAGTCCCTAAATCTCGAGGTCTAGTCTCAAGTCCCCAGTGTTCCGAGTTGAGTCCCCGTTACCCTAGTCCAAGTCATCAAGGTTGAGTTCACTCCACAGATGTCTGTTGAAGTTTAAACATCTAGCAGTGCTAGATGTAAAATCTGTGTAAGCAAAGTGCACGATTCGGGGCGTCTCTTTAGGCATAGTAAGTAAGTACTGAACATGAGGGTACCGACATGAATCCGCATGTAGGTGGAACACACGTGTCTGCCTTTGCATGAAATTAAATGTTGCGTTATTAATATAGCCATCAATATCTTGTGCCAAATGATAAGAAAAAAAACGTCCACGTCAGACTCCGTCTATAGACCTGTTCTCTGTCCACGTCAGACTCAGTCTATAGACCTGTTCTGTCCATGTCAGGCTCAGTATATAGACCTGTTCTCTGTCCTTGTCAGACTCAGTCTATAGACCTGTTCTCTGTCTACGTCAGGCTCAGTCTATAGACCTGTTCTCTGTCCACGTCAAGAGGATTTGTGTTCGTCCCAAATACATATTTGATCGTCCCCGCGACGACGGGACAGTGTTAGTCTCGAGCCCTGGCAAAGGGCCCCCTAAGCTGCTATTTTAGCCTTTTTTTTTATTAATTATTTTAAATTAAAATGACCGGTCTCCCTTGGTAGCCAAGCACTCTCATGCGTTGAGTGAAAGCACCTATATGCTCAAGAAAAAATATATAATATATATATCCTCTTAACGTTCGGGGGCCCACATACGGGCCATCACACCCGGTCACTGGACTTTGCCCTCGTCTGCCGACTCCAGGGCTGTGTTTCTCCCGATCATTCAATACATTGTTGGAAAGTAGAATTTGCCGCCTTCCGATCGTCACCACACTCAACCTATTGCATGCTTCCCTTAGAGGGTTTGGAATCCCCCCACCATAGTTTCACAAAATTGCGACCCCCAAACAACAGTTTCCATAGGGCCCCCAAAAAGCTAGAAACGACCCTGCTCCAAACCATCACATTATCATCGCTCCTCGTTAGTCGACACAGTGACCCAGATGCGCCTCACGGCAGATGGCCTCTGGAGTGAGTTGTGGCAACACAGTACTTAAACCTGTGAGAAAAACGGATTAAACTGCAGATATTCACACTCGTCGTTCCACTGAGTCTAATAATAATAGACTGAACAGTATGGTCTGCGGCTCCGTGTCCAGGTGTCTACAGTCTGTTGCACCTGGAGGGAAAACATGTTTATAAAGGCTGTGGAGTCAAGGGTCATGGGGTACTGCAATATTTTCTCATAAATATATATATATATCTCAAGAGGCTGCCTTTCTTTTCTTTTTCTTTGGATGAACTCCCTAAACACTTGTTTATTTTACAGAAACAAATCAAGCTTCCCTGGTGAAGCAGTCTTTATGGAGTCAGTTCTGGATTACGGTGTAATTCATGGAAACGCTGCCCACTCTTTTACCCCTGGACACGCCTATCATTCTGCTCTTAGATTCATTACTGTTGATAGGGTTAGATTTATTTCTTAAAAAAAATTACTAACTAACCTTACTGTCAAGCACTTGTCCTAATATACTAACCTACAGTACACTGTAGCACTCAACACTTTGATGAACATTGTTACTCAGCTGATAGAGTTGTACAAAACTTG
The DNA here is from genome assembly GCF_963971535.1 of Notolepis coatsorum. Taxonomy (NCBI): domain Eukaryota; kingdom Metazoa; phylum Chordata; class Actinopteri; order Aulopiformes; family Paralepididae; genus Notolepis; species Notolepis coatsorum. Next base: position 22,681,438 of record NC_140182.1, read on the forward strand.
TAAGTCACTTTGGATAAAAGCATCAGCTAAATTACAAAATGTAAATGTAAATATATCAAGAGGCTGCCTTTCTTTTCTTTTTCTTTGGATGAACTCCCTAAAGTCCTAAACACTTGTTTATTTTACAGAAACAAATCAAGCTTCCCCGGTGAAGCAGTCTTTATGGAGTCAGTTCTGGATTACGGTGTAATTCATAGAAACGCTGCCCACGCAGGCCTATCATTCTGCTCTTAGATTCATTACTGGTGATAGTCACGGCACTCATCACTGCATCCTGTATGATGAGGTTAACCCTTTCACTACCACACTACAGAAGGTTAACCCTTTCACAACCACACTACAGACAAATGGCCACTTTTTGGGGTATTTGTTAACCCTCTTTTTCCTATTCAAAGGGGATTCTGTAGAAAAAGTTACATCACAGCGACTTCGGATGTCAGCCATCCTGGCCAGGCACGTGTTCATGAGAACAAGTCGTCTTCTTCTGGTCTGTCCCTGTTGTGTGTCGTCCAGAGAGGACAGAGCTGAAGGACAAGGAACATTCAATAATAAACCACGACACCTTTAATGTTTTATTTTGTCAACATTTCATCAAATAGAAACTCCACACAGGGCTGCAGTTTGTTTCCACAGGTTACAGGCTGCTGAACACGACACAGAGCAGGTGCACGTGATAACCTACTGTTCACGAAACAATAATGCAACAATAATGAAACAATCATGAAACAATAATGCAACAATCATGAAACAATCATGCAACAATAATGAAACAATACTGAAACAATAATGCAACAATAATGAAACAATAATGCAACAATACTGAAACAATAATGAAACGATACTGAAACAATAATGCAACAATAATGCAACAATAATAAAACAATGAAACAATAATGTAACAATAATGCAACAATAATGCCACTATCCTTTACAACTTCATTTAGTCGCCAAGGCACAGTTGGATATTTACAACAACAATAATAATAATTCAAGTTTGTCTTTAGACAACAAAAGTGCATCAGCTATGAAATTGCAATTAATATACAACGTGTTATAAGATGCATGTTTCCTACAAAAATAAACCAAGAAAGACATCCATCATCAGCTATACTAGGTAGTCTTGTGTTTTAAACTGGTTGCCTCATCTAGTATGGAGAATAAAGTTCTTATTTACATACGTATATATCACACACCGCTGATGACGACATATGCCATATTTGGGGGTCATACATATACATACATTTTAGGGCTGTCAAAGTTAGCGAAAAAGCATATTAACCCTTTCACTGCCGCACTACCAAACGGTTAACCCTTTCACTGCGACAATACACAGATGGTTAACCCTTTCACTGCCACACAACAACAGGTTAACCCTTTCACTGCGACCGTCGGTTGTGTGATAGTAAATGGTTAACCTTCTGTCGTGTGGCATTGAAAGGGTTAATGCCATACATTTCTTTGCAAAAATGTAAAGTGTAAAAATGTACATTCAATCAGACCAGTTCGATTATCAACAAAAATAATTGTAATTTTGGGTAATGTAATGAAAACAATTTATAATAATGAATGAAGCTCCAGTTCCTTGTTTTCCCACCTATGGAAACGATGAATGGTGTTGCCTAATTCTTAGGGCCACATTGCTAAACTGTGATGCTAAACTGCGATGCTAAGCTAGTTTTAGCTGGCGACTTAAACGTTTTTTTTCAACTGCCGCTTCGCAATTCTAAATCCTCTGCCTTATCAGAGAGAGAAATTGATATTAGAAGACCTTGTTCAAGGTAAAGAGCCTGTATGAACCAGATGAAGCTAGTTTGATAAAGACCTTGTTCAAGGTAAAGAGCCTGTATGAACCAGATGAAGCTAGTTTAATAAAGACCTTGTTCAAGGTAAAGAGCCTGTATGAACCAGATGAAGCTCGTTTAATAAAGACCTTGTTCAAGGTAAAGAGCCTGTATGAACCAGATGAAGCTCGTTTAATAAAGACCTTGTTCAAGGTAAAGAGCCTGTATGAACCAGATGAAGCTCGTTTAATAAAGACCTTGTTCAAGGTAAAGAGCCTGTATGAACCAGATGAAGCTCGTTTAATAAAGACCTTGTTCAAGGTAAAGAGCCTGTATGAACCAGATGAAGCTCGTTTAATAAAGACCTTGTTCAAGGTAAAGAGCCTGTATGAACCAGATGAAGCTAGTTTGATAAAGACCTTGTTCAAGGTAAAGAGCCTGTATGAACCAGATGAAGATTTGTACTTTGTAGGTCTGCATTTTAAATGTAAGGAGTAAAACGTGTTGTTTTCTTTCTCTGAAATGTAATTGAGTAAAAGTATACAAACCTAATAATACTTGAGTAAAGTACAAATCCCCAGAAACAGTACTTAAGTATTGTAACAAAGTACAATTACTCAAGTACTTGTACCTGCGAATAGGGGATCTAGGTGAAAGTTGACAAGCGAAAACCAGAAGTCAATCACACTTCAGAATGAACGGCTGTAGATGAGGAAATGGATTTTGGAGACCTTTTTTTTTGGCGCATGGTTTACCCGGATCTCTCTCAAAGACCCATTTCTGAACGGATTTTAATCAAATTTGGACCTGTACTACATAAGACTTCAGGCTATGGATCTGATATTGCAACCACTACAGAAAAATGTGAGTAGGCCTACACAAGTTCAACTCAAGTTCAGACCTCTGTTTCTCTATTTCATTAGCACTAAAAGTGATGTTCCTTTTTTGCATTAGTAACTTCAGAATGTCATCTTTCAAAAGAGACCAGGGTCATGCATGTGCTATAAGTATAACGTATAAAGCTAAGCTTTGCAAAAAAATCTTAATAAAAAAAATATACATCTAATAGATTTGTGTTCCTAAGAATTGCTCAGGGTGGTAATGATTGTGACACGCATCATGTTCTTGGTGAAATTAATACATTTCTTTGAACAAGATCACTCTGATATTTTGAGTGTAAGATGACAACAATGTAATTTACCCCGCGTGCCGAGGATTGTCGAGGACACTGTATTAAATAGTGGTAGATTAATTAAAAACCTTTTTCTTCATAAGAAATGTCAACTGAGAAAACACGTACGCCTTGGCCACTCCGACTGTGGTATATCGTTTGTGGTGGTTATTATTATTAAATAATAATAAAGTCTCATCGTATTCATAGACTATATACAGTATATATATAAAATAAAATAAATCTTTTATGTTTCAGTTTTTTTGTACTTGACTGTATCAGAACAACCCTGCTAACCAACGTTTTGAGAAACTGGACCCAGATTCTGGACCTAGAGTTTTCGGAGCAGAATGAGTCTTGGAAACCTGTGAAGACGGTCTTTAAAGAGGCAGTGTTGCCCCTGGCGCCGGACCTCTTCCAGGAGAACCATGAAGCCTCTCCGTCCTCGTCACATCATCCAGGTCCTGGACCTTTCCAGCAGAACACTTCCAGCAGAACACTTCCATCATTCCCGCATTTCATTGTATACTTGTATGCCGTGACAAATAAAACTCTTGACTTGACTATCAAAACACTTCCATCAAAACACTTCCATCAAAACATTTGGGGGAGAATGACCCTCCTGTGAGCCCAGGTGTTGCTGTGTGAGGGGTGGGTCTCCAGGAGAGTGATGTCAGTGTCCCCTCCACACGGTAGCTGTTATTATAGGTCCTCTGGCGTCTTCCCATTGGCTATTCCTTCCTCTTCCTCCTCCTTCTGTCTCCGCCTTCTGTTGAAGAAGCCCAGCTGGAAATAACAGGAGGGTAAAGTTCAAACATCACATGTGTATTTAAAGCTGCTACATGTGTATTTAAAGCAGCTACATGTGTATTTAAAGCTGCTACATGTGTATTTAAACTACATGTGTATTTAAAGCTGCTACATGTGTATTTAAACTATATGTGTATTTAAAGCAGCTACATGTGTATTTAAAGCTGCTACAGCTGCTACATGTGTATTTAAACTACATGTGTATTTAAAGCAGCTACATGTGTATTTAAAGCAGCTACATGTGTATTTAAAGATGCTACATGTGTATTTAAAGCAGCTACATGTGTATTTAAAGATGCTACATGTGTATTTAAAGCAGCTACATGTGTATTTAAACTACATGTGTATTTAAATCAGCTACATGTGTATTTAAAGATACTACATGTGTATTTAAAGCAGCTACATGTGTATTTAAAGCAGCTACATGTGTATTTAAACTACATGTGTATTTAAAGCAGCTACATGTGTATTTAAAGCTGCTACAAGGAGAACTTTTCAAAAATATGTTGTCAGATTGGTTGTGATACTGTGGTATAATTACAGTAAACAAACGAGACCACTGCCGAAACAATTGGTACCCTAATTCTCACGATAAGACCCCATTTCCCATAAACCCTGTCACTTCCTGTTGCCAGGGACGCGGGAAGGGGGGGTGCGGGGGGTGCTGCAGCACCCCCTCTCAATTATTGCAAAAAAAAATATATATATATATATATAAAAAAAATTATTTTTATTTTTTATGGCAGTATTTATATATTTGTATATACTGTAACTGTATAACTGTAACACTGTATATTATAAGTTTATCCTGCTCAAAGCACGTCACCATTTTAATATTGTGTGTATTGAGCCGTACTGTATTGTAGCCATTCTCCAATCTGTTAAATAAAGTTTTCATTCATTCATTACACTACTGTATGTACACAATCATACGTGTAAAACCGAGTAGATTTTCGAGTGATGACAGACTGTCACAGACTGATTGAATGACAGGTGAAACAACTAATTGTATTCACCTCCTGTCTCCCGCCCTTCCCACGCGCCACGAACCACTGAGCTACTGTGATACATACAGTGCTTGCGCAGTCAGTCGATTTGAGCTAGTAGTCAGACTTTGCTAGCACAGAATGTCTCACTCGCAGAAAAGAAAAATATCAGATTTATTTTCGAAACGTCCCGCCGGTCCCAGTGACAGTCCCACTAAATCTGATAAACGTCAGAGAGAGACAGAGACGACAGGTTCAGCCTCAGCATCAGGTATTGAAGAGTTAACTGAGTCTGTTCCCCTATACCCCCCCTCGGGCGCCAGGGGCTTCCACTGAGGGGTGATGCAAATAGGGATGGGGTGTTATGGCAGCTCATGATGGAAAGAGTGCGCACCGAGTCTGATCCCGATTTGAAGAATTGGCTCCAAAAGAGAGACAACTGGATGTCCAACAACATCCAAAACGAAATCTTACAGCTGCTTGCCCATGATATTCAGCGACAAATTAGAGGCAAAGCATCCAAAAGCCCAATCTTTGGCTTGAGCGCTGACGGAACCACTGATGTCACTCACTGGAAAAGAACAATTCTCGTGTAATATACAGTTAGCCGATGACAACTTGGAAGCTCAGAACTTCTTTTGGGGTTTTTACAATGCCCGGCCCAGACACAACAGCCGAGACGCTGTTTTTGTGTATAAAATACTTTTACGCCTCAACCTGCCCATGGAGAGGCTGATAGGATACTGTTTTGACGGGGCCAGCAACATGTCTGGGGGGTACAGGCTAGACCAGGGGTTCCCAAACTTTTCAGGCCGCGACCCAAAAAAAAACGGTGTCAGAGAGCCGCGACCCCCACTATTATAGGAGGTAAAAAAAATTATTTTAAATGGAAATGTATGGTTGAAACATGCAAACGTTCAAACGCACACACACTAATAAGCATTGGAGGCTTTTAACCAGGGCCGGACTGGGGAAATCATTCAGGCCAGGAAATATAGCCCCAGTCAGGCCACTTTTTAAGCAGGGGGTCTGGGGGTCCCCCACCAGGAATTTCTTTGTTACAAAGACTTAATTTCCTGCATTCTGGTGCAGGCATTTTTTTTTATTTGTACCCTTTAAATGCCAGTGTTTGTGATGGCATCACAACTTATTGTTAAAAAACAGGCTAGCATATGTATGATTAGCAACAACACAGATTTTTATGGATTTTCAGTTTTTTGTAATTGATAAATACAATATTTTATTCAACTTCAGCCCTGATCATAACACCACATATTCATTTTATAATTCTAACCCTTTAAATGCCAGTGTGTGTGATGGCATATATTTGCAATATATCAAATGCAAAGTACATTTTTCTGGGGGGGATTATTACAGGCTAGCATGTGTCAATGATTAGCAGTTTTTCGTAAGGATCCCGCCTCCACCAATCACATGCGGCTCCCTTTGTGTGTGTGTGAGAGCAAGAGAGAGAGAGAGAGAGATAGTTCTCCAACTTGTGTGAGTTGCAGTGATCTCCTGGTTGTTCCCCACCTAGGTTATCTAACTATTGCGCTGGTGCAAATAGAAACACTGGCCTGGCCTGCTTCTAAGTTCAGTGGCCTGACAAAAAAAAAAAAAAAAAAAATTTCATCTGGCGACCCCCCAGCACCCCCTGCCGTTTTATAGTTCCCGCGTGCCTGCCTGTTGCTGCTGTTTGTTCCCGCCCCACGGCATGGGATTCGTTGTGATGATGAGAGGAGAGGGTGAACAGCCCTTGCTAACTGCGAACGTGGTGTTGTTTTTGTTGTTAACACTTTAAGGACCAGCCACGAGTTTATATGTGTTTCGGTGCCATGCGGTGTGGACCAGAGGCACGTATATAGCCGTGGCATTTGTTATTGCTGTTATTCCATTTTAATAACCGGCTCAAGATCCCCGACCGGCTCTGCAGATCTACCCTCGTCTGTGGAATCGAGAACATGCAATACCGGCCAGATCCTCTTAGGGGCGCCATCGCTCTACTGCAGTATGCCCTGTGGGCGAATGTAAAAAAAAAAAAAAATCTTCCAATGGAGTATCATTGTAGCCGGATCCTGAACCAGCACAATGTACTGTGGATCACGTTTCGAATCGCAGATTTCACCATGGAATAATGGGATTTATCATCAGCAAATGGACATATCGATCTACCAGATGCCGATCGATAACGGGGAAATGCTGGGGGGTATCCCACGGGCTCACGGTAAGACCTTTATCACCTAAATTACAGCCGGATCGGAGCTTGCTGTGAAACGCAAGCAGCAGATCAGTGAATGTGGCTTTCATGCATACATGCTCTGGGACAGCCCGGATCATATGCAGTTTGAGTTATTTCTTTAGCATATATAAAACGGAAATGCAGTTGAATATAACGTTAGCAGTTATTAGCTCCATAACTAGCTTTCCAGAAAATATATGAGACAAAATCTGCGATAAAGCTTATATTCACGGCGCTATAAAATGACAACCTATTGATGCATTTTTTTTTCTTTAAGCCATTTTGAAGGGACGGTTTATTAACTCAATTGACAATGAGAATGGACAGATAGCAATACTATAAAGTATAGATATAGCTGTACAAAAAGACACCGGTCTGTTGACAAACCCTGGTCCTCAAGCACTATATTAGACGCATCCCAGCGGTCGCCAAAGTGTTAAAGGAACAAGCCAACATTTTTGGAAATTAGCTTTCAGTCTTCTCCAGAGAGATAGATACCAGTTTCCTCTCTGTGTGTTCAGTAGAAAGCTATCTGGCTGCACATTAACCTAGCTTAGCACAATGAATAGAAGCAGACAGTGCCGGTTAGTCTTCGGGAGAGGTGTATTAGTTGGACAATGCCTAGGCTAACCGGCACTGTCCGCTTCCATTCATTGTGCTAAGCTAGGCTAACGTGCATTCAGATAGCTTTCTACTGAACGCACAGCGAGGAAACTGGTAGGCCTATCTATCTTCTAATCTCTCTCTGGAGAAGACGGTAAGCTAATTTACCAAAATGTTGGCGTGTTCCTTTAACGCAAGTTGTGTGGAAAGGCTTCCCTAGCGCCGTAACGCCTTCAGCAGAGCTCCTGTGGATGCGACCCGCTCCGCAAACAATATCGAGACAAAATAGAGGATATCAATGATCTCGTCAATAAGTCTTTCATCAGTGTCTCTGCAGTGATCCTGCCGAGGTATATGTAGCTGTCTAGACCCAGCACTTCAGTAGGGCACAGAAGGGCACCAAAAACTATGAAGCGGGAGCGCGTAGCGCGACCACGGAATAAATGTGGCCGGTTTTGGTCGGTTTGTGGGCGAAAATGGGTGGATTTTGTAACTATTTTTTTTTAACTTTATTTCGGTTTTAGGGTTAGGTTAGGGTTATGTTATTTAATTGTTTTGGGGAGCCAGCCCCCCAAACTCCTGAAATGCATAGAAATCTATGAAATAAATAAAACAATCTGACATTTATATTAAAAAGAGCTAGCCACCCAAACCCCTAAAATACATAGAAATCTATGCATTTTGGAACAGTTACTATATATATAGTCAAGAAAGCATTTAGTCATACTTAAAGTTTAAAGTGCTTTACTTGCATTGAACATTGCATTGAACATTGAACATTGAGGAGACATCATTAGAAAGCACAATGTATGTTTCCATAGCCACGCAGATGACACACAATTGTACATCCCCGCTGAACCAAATGATCACACAGCTATAAACTCCATTTCCGCCTGTCTCTTAGCAATAAACAAATGGATGACGAACAACTTCCTAAAATTAAATGAGGGCAAAACTGAAATCCTACTAGTCGGTCCTATAACAAAAAAAGAAATGTTACAGAGCAATATGGGGCAACTTACTCCTTGGATCAAACCCGAAGTTACAAGTAAGTAACCTACACTGGCTTCTGGTAACATTTAGAATTGATTTCAAGGTCCTCCTCCTTATATACAAAGTATAAACATTGCGATCATCTACTACTGGTCTATTGAAGGTTCCAAGCCACAGTCTAAAGAAAATCAGGGATGCAGCCTTTGCTAACTATGCACCAAAGTTATGGAACACACTACCTATGGACATTAGGGAAGCTAGATCTCTTAATATTTTCAGAAATAAGCTAAAAACGTACCTCTTCACCATAGCCTTCTAATACACCCCGCTGTTGATTGTACTGTAGCACTATTTTACTCTGTCCATTCTATTGCATAATTTTACTATCTATTCTACTATTCTATTATTGCACTGTATTATTGGTGTGCAAACCAGTCAACTTACAAAAAAGAGCTTGGAGATAAATGCAGTGCAAAATATTTCACTATAATATTTCAAAGCGAAGTAAAAAATATTATAATAATTATTTGATCATGTTAAAAAAGGGAAAATAAAAAACATTTGTTAAAAAATAAATAAAATAAAAAATTCTTTCTCAGTGGGGCACAGATGATCATCAGTAGGGCACGTGCCCTACTGATAGTGGTCTAAATACGCCGATGAGGACAGCCATGCTTTACTGGGCCATGTTTGTGCACATAAAAGATCAGAGAGACCACCTCCTCTTTCCATTCTAAGATCAACTATAAAGCCACTGAGCTGGCAGCTGTAGTGAATCAGGCCAATATCCATGTTAAAGAATATGCCTATTAACATTCCCTGCCAGAGAGGCTGAGTGATGCGATGGGAGGAGGAGGAGGATGCTATTTACTGCCTTATTTATGCTTGAGAGATCACTGAGGGTCGGCACTGATTCACAATGATGTTGAGTCCATACAGGAGGCCAAACAGTACAGTAGGCCTCGTCAAAAACAACCATGAGTCGGCCTATAATAATAATAATAATAATAATAATTCATTACATTTATATAGCGCTTTTCTCAGACTCAAATAGATTTACAACATAGGGTTAGGGAAATTGCCTCCTTCACCACCACTGCTAGCACCCAACCTTGGGCTACGCAGGCTCAATGGCTGCCATAGACTGGCACTCGGCACACATCACACTACACAATGGCTGAACGGCTCAGGAGACAGGGATTGATATCAGCCAATTAAGAGGAAGGGATGATTAGGTGGCCTTGATGTCAGAGACCTGATTGGGAATTTGACCAGGAACGTTGGGGAACCCCCTACTCTTTGCGATAGGCGTCCTGGGTTCTTTAACGACCTAGATTCAGTCAGGACCTCGGTTTAGCTATAGGGAGGAGGTCCAGCACCTGGTCGGCCTATAGGGAGGAGGTCCAGCACCTGGTCGGCCTATAGGGAGGAGGTCCAGCACCTGGTCGGCCTATAGGGAGGAGGTCCAGCACCTGGTCGGCCTATAGGGAGGAGGTCCAGCACCTGGTCGGCCTATAGGGAGGAGGTCCAGCACCTGGCCGGCCTATAGGGAGGAGGTCCAGCACCTGGTCGGCCTATAGGGAGGAGGTCCAGCACCTGGTCGGCCTATAGGGAGGAGGTCCAGCACCTGGTCGGCCTATAAGGAGGAGGTTCAGCACCTGGTGGCCTATAGGGAGGAGGTCCAGCACCTGGTCGGCCTATAAGGAGGAGGTTCAGCACCTGGTGGCCTATAGGGAGGAGGTCCAGCACCTGGTCGGCCTATAAGGAGGAGGTTCAGCACCTGGTGGCCTATAAGGAGGAGGTTCAGCACCTGGTGGCCTATAGGGAGGAGGTCCATCACCTGGTCGGCCTATAAGGAGGAGGTTCAGCACCTGGTGGCCTATAGGGAGGAGGTCCAGCACCTGGTCGGCCTATAAGGAGGAGGTTCAGCACCTGGTGGCCTATAGGGAGGAGGTCCAGCACCTGGCCGGCCTATAGGGAGGAGGTTCAGCACCTGGTGGCCTATAGGGAGGAGGTCCATCACCTGGTGGCGTGGTGCCTTGACAGCAACCTGGCCCTCAACACGAAGAAAACCAAGGAGCTCATCGTGGACTTCAGGAAGACCAGAGCCAACGCACATGCCCCCGTCCACATCAACGGAGCAGAGGTTGAGCGTGTCTCCGGGTTCAAATTCCTGGGAGTCCACATCTCCGAGGACCTCTCTTGGAACCTCAGCACCTCAGCACCGGTCAAGAAGGCTCACCAGTGCCTCTTCTTCCTGAGGAGACTGAGGAAAACCCACCTCCTGAGATTCTGGTGAACTTCTACCGGTGCGCCATAGAAAGCACACTCACCAACTGCATCACAGTCTGGTACGGCAACTGCCTCAGACCGGAAAGCCCTGCAGAGGGTGGTGGAAACCGCCCAATGCATCAGCGGTACACCACTCAAACATGTTGTCTATCCATCACAAACGGTGTCTGAGGAAGGCATGCAGCACTCTCAAGGACACCGCTCATCCCAATCATGGACTGTTTGCCCTCCTCCCTTCCAGGAGACGCTACAGGAACCTCCGCTCCAAGTCAAGCAGACTCAGGAACAGCTTCTTTCCCTCAGCTGTCATCTCCCTGAACTCTGTGCCATATTGATTTTAACTTAACCCTTACCCTAACCTTAACCCCTAACCCTTATTCTAACCTTAACTTTGCCCCTAACCCTTACCCTAACCTTAACTTAACTAGGGATGCACCGAATGGGAAATTCTTGGCCGAAACAGATACCGAAAATAGAAAACAGTTGGCCGAAAACCGAAAGCCGAAAGGCCGAAAATGATTCATAGAATAGAATTTTTTTTACCAATGTTGTGGAACATTATGATTATGGAAAAATATATGAGTATGGCAAAACTTAACTTAAATAATAAATAATCACTATTATGGTCCATAAAACATTTATTCAGCACTTCTGAATGCATACAGTACATTAATTCCATCTTTTCTCTGGCTGCCGCAGCGGACATCTGTGCTCTACTGAGCGCACCTTTCTAGTCCCCAGATGAATGCGCTCTCTTGACTCGGCACAGTAGACGCGCGACAGACAGACAGCGTCAATGTGAGAAACACAACCCCCCCCCCCCCTCTCGCTCTGAATAATATGCATATTAGATCACTCAGTGATTAACCGCGACGGTATATAGTAAATAAGGATATAAAAGCATGTTACAGACTCATTTATTGGACGCGTTGCGCGCAGAGTTTACATAGAAACAGCGCGACTCCCGACAGCGCGACATCATCACAACAACACGCGTTAGGTTACAGGTTCTGTTTCGGTGATATATTTTCGGTGAAAAAACTCTTTCGGCCGAAAGCCGAAAGGCCATTTTTTGCCATTTTCGGCCGAAAAATTTTGGTGGCCGAAATTTCGGTGCATCCCTAAACTTAACCCATGAGCCAAAAATAGCCTCTGGTCCTTGTGGGTTCCGGCCAATGTCCCCACAAAAGGGGGCCACTCTTTGAGACCAACATTATTGGAAATGCGCTTACCGTCTTCTCCAGAGTCAGACAAGATGATCAGTTTCCTCTCTGTGCGTTCGGTAGAAAGCTGCCTGGCTAAAAGCTAGCCTAGCTTAGCACAAATGTAACTTGCTCCATCATTCTCAGTCACATTGACCTCAAAACATATTTTGAGTTTCACTCACTGTTGCAAAAAGTTGTGTATAAAATTTTAAATAAATCAATATGATGACATAACGTCACAAATGAATGGAAGCGGATAAAAACACCTCTCCCAGACCTTTTCTGAGAGAGGAAATTGGTATCTATCTTCTTGTGTGACTCTGGAGAAGACGGTAAGCACAGTTCCCAAAATGTTGGCGTGTTCCTTTCAGGTTAGTGTTAGGGGCATGTAGTGGTTATGGTGTGTGTGTGTGTGTGGTGTGTGTGTGTGTGTGTGTGTGTGTGTGTGTGTGTGTGTACCCTCCACAGAGCCAGCACCAGCAGGGCCAGTAGCAGTAGTCCTCCCAGCGTGCTGCCGAGTACAATCCAGAAGGGAAATCTATAATCTTCCTCTTTCCTCATCTCCAGGATTATCTGCGGGGGAATTACAGAACAGGACTCATCAGTGACTCTCACACACACACACACACACACGCACGCACGCGCACGCACACGCACACACACAAACACACACAGCTCATCTGACCTGCAGGAAACATCTACCTTTGATAGCAAACATAAGCTCTACATACTGCTGGTACTTTTATCATTCATGACCTTCAGTGTTATCTTCTATGATAATATCTCAGAAACCGTGCAGTGAAAAACATTTTGAATGTTCAAAGAAGGGGAAATGATTATTAATCAAGTGTTTAACCCTTTCACTACCACACTACAGAAGGTTAACCTTTCACTACCACACTACAGAAGGTTAACCGTCTGTAGTCTGTAGTGTGGTAGTGAAAGGGTTAACCTTCTCTAGTGTGGTTGTGAAAGAGTTAACCCTGATAATAATAATAATAATAATAATAATAATAATAATAATAATAATAATAATAATAATAATAATAATAATAATAATAATAATAATATAATAATAATAATAATAATAATAATAATAATAATGCAGGACCTGTCGCAGAGGTCTTTAATTGGCATGCAATTATCCTCAATGTTAGCGGTTAGCACACACGGTTAGCACACACACACCGGAACACACACGCATTGTTTTTGTAGGATCGCCGACGCGATACTCCTCTGTGCTTAACCCATCCCGTCGTCCTTCCCCCCCAAGGGCAGCCGGGAGCAGACGAGGGCCTGGCGTGAGCCACGCCCGGGGACCATCCAAGTGCTCCTGCCCGTCTCCGTCACGGACGCGACAGTGTTAGCGATCTGTTGTTTTTGCATGTTTTTCCATTGGGTTTGTCTTATCGGCGGGGGGGGGGGGGGGGGGGACCCTTGCGAGCACGGGGAGAACATGCAAACTCCACACAGAAAGGCCCGGGAGATACCCCACCTGGGTAACTGGCATCACGGAAACCTGGTCCCCAAGCGGGAATCGAACCCTGGCCCTTCTTGCTGTGAGGCGACAGTGTTAACCACTACACCACCGTGCCGCTTTGTCGTGTGGTAGTGAAAGGTTAACCTTCTGTATTGTCGCAGTGAAAGGGTTAACCATTTGGTAGTGTGGTAGTGAAAGGGTTAAAGAAAATTAAAATCAATCTCCTCTTGACTGACGGTTCAGCTGAGCGCAGTAACAGTTTGTGCCAGCAGGTGGCAGCACAGCTGTGTGTACGCCTGTACGGTTGAGCTGAGTGCAGTAACGGTTTGTGCCAGCAGGTGGCAGCACAGTGCAGTGAGTGACTCACGTGTCTCACTGGCTTCTCCTCAGGCAGGAACATGGGGCTGGATGCAGGCAGCTGGATGGAAGCAGCCGTCACCAACGACAAGGTCCTGAACTTCACCTGTCACTCAGAAGAGGTTCCATGTAAACACGTAGCAGACCCACCAGGATTTCACATTCATTTGTGTTTATTGCAACCCCAAAAAAAACAATGCAGATTTTCTTATTTTGCATATAATATCACACACATCCAAAAACTCAAAAACTGTTTTAAGATAAGATAAGATAAGATATTCCTTTATTGATCCCCTTGGGGAAATTCAGGCATCATAGCAGCATGGGGGGGAGGGGGGGAGGGGTACAGGTAGTAAAACAACACAGTATACAGGTAGTAAAAGACAACACAGGCAGTGTAAACAATTTGATCAATATGGTCAATATAATTTACTATCTGACTAGCTGAGGAATATTCACATTATTCACAGTGTCACATGAGGTGCAGTATGCAAGAGGTAGTGTTATAATAATTTACTATCTACTGAGTATACATTAATCAAAGTACCAGGGTAGTCTACTTTGTCCCCCTTGGGTTCCTATAAGTCCCAGGTCAATGTCTGGTAGCAGTCGCTGTCGCTGCCCCCTGTTGTGGGGCCTGGAGGCTGCTAGTCGCTGCCCACTGTTGTGGAGCCTGATGGCCGCTGGTATGAAGGACTGTCCGAGGCGGTTAGTTGAGTGTCGGGGGGGGATGAGTCTGTGGCTGAACGAGCTTCTCATCTTGACTAGCTCGTCGTAGAGGGGGTGGTAGGGGTTCTCCATGATGGCATCCAGCTTCCTTATCATCCCCCTCTCTACCATCACCTCAAGTCTAGGTAGCTCGACTCCCACCACAGAGCTAGCCTTCCTCACCAGCTTGTTGAGCTTGTTGGTGTCCCTTGAGTTGATGTAGCCTCCCCAGCATGCCACAGCATAGAAGAGGATGCTGGCCACAACAGACTGGTAAAAAGACTGCAGCAGTTTGTTGCACACATTGAAGGACCTGAGTCTCCTCAGGAAGAACAGCCTGCTCTGTCCCTTCCTGTAGAGGGCCTCTGTGTTGTCCGACCAGTCCAGTTTATTGTTCAGGTGTACCCCAAGGAACTTGTATGAGTCCACCATCTCCACATCCACCCCTCGGATGGAGATGGGAATCGGGGGGGGCCTCTTCTTGCCCCTCCGGAAGTCCACCACCAGCTCCTTGGTCTTACTGGTGTTGAGTTGGAGGTGGTTGCTGTCGCTCCACCCCACGAAGCTCTCCACCAGGGCTCTGTACTCCTCCTCATCATCGTCGGTGATGTAGCTTACGATGGAGGAGTCGTCTGAGAACTTCTGCAGGTGGCACCCGCTGGAGTTGCGGCAGAAGTCTGAGGTGTAGAGGGTGAAGAGGAAGGGTGACAGCACAGTTCCCTGGGGGGCGCCGGTGTTGCTCACCAGTACGTCAGACTGACTGTCCTTTAGTCTGACGTACTGTGGCCTCTCAGTGAGGTAGTCCTTGATCCAGGCCACCAAGCCGTGCTCCAGCTGCATCGCAGAGAGCTTCTCCGCTAGCAGTGACGGCTGGATGGTGTTGAAGGCGCTGGAAAAATCAAAGAACATGATCCTCACTGAGCTGTGCGGCTTTTCCAGGTGCGTGTACGCTCTGTGGAGCATGTAGATGATGGCATCCTCCACCCCGATGTTTGCCTGGTATGCAAACTGCAGGGGGTCGAGGGAGTCACGCACCAGGGGCTTGAGGTGTTGCAGGACCAGTCTCTCAAACGTCTTCATGACGTGTGACGTCAGAGCGACTGGCCTGTAGTCGTTGGGGGTGCTGGGACGTCCCTTCTTGGGCACCGGGACAATGCAGGAGGTCTTCCAGAGCTGGGGCACCCTCTCCAGCCTCAGGGAGAGGTTGAAAAGATGCTGGAGCGGTGCTGCCAGCTGCTCTGCACATACCTTGAGCACCCTGGGATTGGTGTTGTCCGGTCCTCTGGCCTTGTTCACATTAATTTTGGAGAGCTGCCTACTGACCTGACTGGTTGTGATCGTCAGGGTTGGGGGTGGTGGGCAGTCTGCTGGTGTTGGGGGTAGGGTGCCGTTGCTGATGGGTGTGGGGGGGTGGGGGGTGGGGGGGCTGCTTTGTAGGTGTGATCTGGTGCTGGTGTCGATGGGTGGGGGGAGGGGTGTGGGGAGGCCACTCTGGTCAAAGCACACTTTATTTAGTATTTATAATAATGCAATAAATGGTTTAGAGTCCTAAAGCAACATAATAGAGGTTTTGAGTCCCGTGATCAATAGATCACTAAAGCAACAAAATTGGTCCATTCCATTTTACTTTTTATTTTACTGCACTATTCCACTATTTGACTCTATTCTCTTTTTTATTTTTATAAACATTTATTTTGAATATGCCTGCATTTTATGTGCTCATTTTATGTGTCTATTCTATTTGAATACTTTATTGCACTGCACTATTGCACTATTTTACTCTGTCTATTCTATATTACTCTTTTTATTATTGCCTATTTTTAAAACTGAATCAAACCATAAACAAGGTGGCCTGTTGGGATGTTAGATCCTAATGTGAAAAACTGTGATTTTATATGTCTGCACTTTATGTGCTAATTTTATGCCTGTCTTTTTCTGTTGTGGAGCACATTGAGCTGCAATTTTTGTATGAAAGGTGCTATACAAATAAAGTTTATTATTATTTAGTTTGACAGTTATTGAGAGTAAATGAGTATGGCCACCAGTGATGTCATCGGGGACATTGAATCCTTGTGTTGTATTAATTACAGCTCCATTAAATGATTAGGTAACAGTCCCTATACGACAAGGTATTGCGATTTACATTAATTTACATCCTTTCACTGAGCTGTAATTAACACACAATGATTCAATATCCCCGATGACATCACTGGTGGCCATATTCAAATTAATTTACTCTCAATAACTAAATGTGTGCAAAACTGTTTAGCATTTTTAGACTTGTGTGAGATTATGTGCAAAATGAATCAGCATTTGTTTTTGGTGAAGTGCCCCTTTAAAGACTTAACTATTTGAATTAAAACTAAATATAGAGAGTTCATTTCTATTACATTTCCAGAATGTTTGGGGTATGTATAATTGTTCTATGATTGTAGCTTCCCTGAAGAAATATACGTCTTCATAGCTAAACCATATATTGATGATATCTTTCATATAGCTGAACCATATATTGATGATATATTTAATTATAGCTGAACCATATATTGATGATATCTTTAATTATAGCTGAACCATATATTGATGATATCTTTCATATAGCTGAACCATATATGTTCATATCTTCCATATAGCTGCATCATTTCATATCTTCCATATAGCTGCATCATATGTTAATATCTTTCATATAGCTGCATCATATGTTAATATCTTCCATATAGCTGCATCATATGTTAATATCTTCCATATAGCTGCATCATATGTTAATATCTTCCATATAGCTGCATCATATGTTAATATCTTTCATATAGCTGCATCATATGTTCATATCTTCCATATAGCTGCATCATATGTTAATATATTTCATATAGCTGCATCATATGTTAATATCTTTCATATAGCTGCATCATATGTTAATATCTTCCATATAGCTGCATCATATATCTTCCATATAGCTGCATCATATGTTAATATCTTCCATATAGCTGCATCATATTTAAATATATTTTATATAGCTGCATCATATATTAATATCTTTCATATAACTGCATCATATTTTAATATATTTCATATAGCTCCATCATATGTTAATATAGCTGCATCATTATGTCAATATAGCTGCATCATATGGTCATATCTTTCATATAGCTGCATTTGATTTGATTTGACATTTAAAAAAATACAAGATTCCAGAAAAACGTTAAGGATGCTACACAAAAAGGTCAAGACTTATTTCCATTGTGGTCCTTGGTCTCAGACAGACAAGCAATACAAAACATGACCACAAATAACAATTTGACAAACTACATAGACATGTACATTTTAAATGCAGTACAAACATAGCCACAGACAACAATATATCAGACAACATTTTCATGCATATTAAAATCTAGTTTTTAACATTGTCGAGGAAAATGTCACTGATTCCCGCCGGAAGGGGTCAGATGACCCACAGCTTATATGAGAAATATGAGAAAAATAAACAGTGTAAACTATATAATTACCTCTTAATATAAAAATATGAGGTTTACCACAGGTTTGAGTGACAAAAAATAATAATAATAATAAATAAAAATATTATAATTTTACTTTTTTGGATGGAAGAGCCACACATTGACGGGCAAAGAGCCACATGCGGCTTGCTCGCAAAGTGCTGTGACTTTCCACATATATATTCCATTAATTACATTTTCCTGAAGTTATTTTGAAATTTCAGAAACCGTGCCAGATAAAATGGGTACTTTTAGGAAAAGTCATTGAGTGACAGAGCTGGAGCTCGACAGAGTGACGAGGATACATTTATTGAAAATGCCTAGGGGTCATGTGACCCCTTGTCGGCTGTGCTAGTGTTAAAGAGTTAATCTCTTCTTCCATTGCGTTAGCCCACTTCTGAGACTTATTAGAGCTCATGGCCTCCTTGTATGTGTTTGGTACACCAAATACAGCTCTATAGAAATAATCTACATCTTGTTCGTCAGCTCCACAATCACCTGCTTCCACGCCCTTATATGGGCAGCTTCCGACGCCATCTTCCCCACGCTGTGATCTGGCAACTATCAGCCCAGCTGAGAGTCGTCAGCTCATCACCGGCCCAGATATCAACCCTGCGGATCCTGCTCCTGATCGTCTCAGTGTTATCCTATCTAACCTAGGTACGAGGACGTACCCAGCCTTGCCTGCTCTGTCTGTATTGCCTGCCATGTCCTAACCTCTGTTCTCCCTGCAGGGCCGCCTGGGAGAAATGCGAGGCCCTGTGCGAGATTTAACGCGAGGCCCCCCCAAAAGGTTAAAAAAAAATATATATATATATATATATATATATATATATATTTTTTTTTTTTTTTTTTTTTATACAGTCAACATATTCTTAAATAATAGCGCTGCCCGAGGCGGGGCATGATACAGTCAACATATAGCAAAAGAGAGAGCGAGAGAGAGCTCCCGTTCTACAGTCAATATACAGTGTACAGAGAGAGAGCACAGCCTAGCCATCGAGAAAGGCCGCCATAGGCAGACTGTGTGTGTTAGAAAGAGAGAGAGAGAGAGAGAACATGTGTGTTTGTCATGTGTGTGTGTGTTAGAGAGAGACTAGAGCATGTATGAGAGATTCAAAAGGACAAAGATCAACACTTAAATCCAAGAGAGAGAGAGAGAGAGAGAGAGGAGAGAGAGAGAGAGAGAGAGAGAGAGAGAGAGAGAGAGAGAGAGAGAGAGAGAGAGACACACATTGGAAAGAAATTGAAATGCTATTTGGCCCTAAACAGAGAGTACACAGTGGCAGAATACCTGAGCACTGTGACTGAAGATCTTTGAGCACAGCCTAGCCATCGAGAAAGGCCGCCATAGGCAGACTGTGTGTGTTAGAAAGAGAGAGAGAGAGAGAGAGAACATGTGTGTTTGTCATGTGTGTGTGTGTTAGAGAGAGACTAGAGCATGTATGAGAGATCCAAAAGGACAAAGATCAACACTTAAATCCAACAAGAAGAGGGTCTATACCAGAGAAACCAAAGCAGCAAGGAGCCAATGGCCGACATCAGCTAAATAGGCTAGCCAGGTACTGTGACACCAGGCCACACACAGCTTTGGCCAACGGCCCAACGCTACCCAAGCTACAAGACATTCACACACAGCACATGTCGTATCTCCAAATGTTGTGAAGTAGCATATGTTTTGCCTGGAAAAAAACATCGTTATTAACAAAACATTCGGGAGGGGAAGGAAGGAAGAGTGGGGTAATGTCATGACATTTTCATTAATCTTACCTGCACAAAAGGAACGCAGGGCGAAAGGCCGCAACACAGGTCTCCACGTTGATGAAAGGCCTCTCGCTGGCGGGACAAAATAAGCCAGAACCCCCTGCTATTCTCACGGCTAATGTCAATGGTCGACTCGTAGCACAAGCTAACAGCTAACTCTAGCCTAGGCTAACTGATGGCATCAAAGTAACGTGCGCAGCCGGCAGCTAGCCGGCAGCTAGCTACGACGTTAGCTGCTGGCTGCGCACGTTACTTTGATGCTATCAGTTAGCCAGTTAGCTCAACCCGGCTATCGCTAACCATTAGCTAACGCACTACCACTGAAACTACAACATGAGAAAAGCAATACAGGCGCTGACACCAGGCACACACCGTTAGCTACTAGTAGTACTATATTAGCTAGTCGACCAGTTTGGCTCCAGAGAGAGAGAAAGAGAGCATAGGTCCACGGCGGGAATATAATCATAGGTTGACTCACCATAACGCAGTATCAATGCGGCGGCAGCGGCGCCAATGGTAAAGTTGGAAGGAGACTTTCTTGGCCCACGGTGTAATTTCTTCTGATCCATGCGGCTTTTGAAAAGACATCCACTCGCCTTGCTCCTCTGAATAGCGCTGAATTATCTACCTCGTGTCTTCTTCTTCTATTTGGTATTACGGCGGACGGGCCGGAAACACTATCCTAAAATCTGTAGAGCAGCAAATCCGCAGAAACCGGAAAACTGCAGTCTGCAGAGCCGCAGAGGCAGGAAGTCAGACACATTCTACAAACGTGTCTAATGTGAAATATATAAGCATATAAGCAAAACTAGATTTTAGGTCTGTGATGAAAAAGGGCCTCGCGGGAAGGGGGGCCTCGCAAAAAAATTAAAAAAAAATAATTAATTTTTTTTTTTTTTTTTTTTTGCGAGGCCCCCCTTCCCGCGAGGCCCTGTGCGACCGCACTGCTCGCACACCCCCTGAGGCGGCCCTGTCTCCCTGTGCCCAGGACCACCACTCTCGGCCGACGCTGTCTCCTGACGTACCACCTGCCCGGACGTTCCTGAGAACCTGATTATGATTAAGTAATTAATTCCAAGGAGGCCGAGAGCTGCACCATAATGTTGATGGATGTAACTCACAGTGAGTAGAGCCTGCGTCTGCAGCTGTCCTTTGATGGTCAGCTTGACCCGTCTGTGGGCAGGGAGGGTCAGCCTGCACTGGACCACCACGCTCTGGCTGTTGCTGTGATTCTACACACACACACACACACACACACACACACACACACACACACACACACACACACACACACACACACACACACACACACACACACACACACACACACACACACACACACACACACACACACACACACACACACACACACACACACACACACACACACACACACACACACACACACACACACACATATTTACTAAGGCTAAAATCAGAGACATTGGACCTCATTCACCAATAAGATGTCATAAGATTTCTCTTACGACAACCACCTTGCAAGGTCATAAGAGAAACTCAACGACAATTACACCCGGATTCACCAACGCGTGGAGAGGCTGTCTTAACCCGCCAAAATGGTCACAGCTGCGATGCCCACACTGTAAAAAATTTATATTTTTTCATGGGAAATTCACTGTATTGGCCGTGTGGAAATAGAGGTTCGGCATTGCCCCGTATTCAACAGGTTTGATTGATTGATTGATTGATTGATTGATTGATTGATTGAACACTTTATTAACAGATTGCAGAATGGGTACAATACAGTACAGCTCAATACACACAACTGCTAAGAGGATGAAGACCAGAGAAATACTTTCGTCTTGTTTACATCAGGGTCCCCCATTTTCAATTCATCAAGACATTTATGACATACAAGACATACAAATATACACTACTGTGTAAGAAAGAGATAACATTATAGAAAATAGAAATCCGAAGGGGGTTGGTCGGGTGGGGGGGGGGGGGGGGTATTTTGACATTTACCGGGGCCAGTTTCTAATTGCGGCCTCCCGTAGGTGCTCTTTGAGAGCGGTTCTGAAGGTGGGTATAGGGATCCACATTATTATTGTGGCATAATTGCGGAACGTGTTTAGTCCCTTGTTTGAGCCGAATTTGGGTTGAACGTTGATTAGAGGAACTCCCTCTGGTGTTGTGGTCGTGTAATTCACTGACCTTTGGGAAGTATTTCGACAGGTACATGGGTATCTTAGTGGTGTAGTGTATCTCGTAGACCAGGCCCATCGCAAGTTGCTGTACTCTGTCGTCTACTCTAAGCCATCCTAGGTTGTCGGAATGGGCAGTGAGTGCACGACAGACACGTGGGCACAGTGTGTGTGGAGGTGTACCAGCTGTGGGGTGTGGGACAGGTCCTCCTCTGAGAGCTGGCCGGTGGCCACATGGTGCGGCAGGACGCAGTGGGAGGCTGCCGCCTGGAGGGACGGCGAGAGGTTTCAATAACAACACATGGAATCATAATTAATCATGGAAATGTACAGCATGAGCTACAGTTGTTTCAAGATCGCTGGACTATCTCTCAGCAAATCTGGAACATGTTCCAGTGACTGCACTGCAATACCAGTTTGTTGGTGGAAAAGAAAAGGGTTCGTGCAGGTGTGTGTGTGTGTGTGTGTGTGTGTGTGTGTGTGTGTGTGTGTGTGTGTGTGTGTGTGTGTGTGTGCGTGCGAGTATGTGTGTGCCTGCGTGTGTGAAGGTCTAGTTTTGGCCTGTCCGTCTGCAGGTGTGTGTGTGCGTGTGTGTGTGTATGCAGGTGTGCGTGTTGTGTGTGTGTGTGTGTGTGTGTGTGTGTGTGTGTGTGTGTGTGTGTGTGTGTGTGTGTGTGTGTGTGTGTGTGCGCGTGCGTGTGTGAAGGTCTAGTTTTGGCCTGTCCATCTGCAGGTGTGTGTGTGTGTGTGTGTGTGTGTGTGTGTGTGTGTGTCCAGGTGTGAGTGTGTGTGTGTGTGTGAAGGTCTAGTGTTGGCCTGTCCGTCTGTATGTCCCTCCCCACAGAAGTAGACCAATCAGAACTCACAGTTAGCCCAGCCAGCCAGCGAGCCACTTAGCTAGAATTCATTCAATTGGTAAGGAATAGAATAAACATGTTGGTGGGTCTCTCCTTTAGATAACAGCATTAAAGAGAGGTCCTGTAACACCCTCCAGAGCCTTGTTGGTGGGTCTCTCTTTTAGATATAACAGCATTAAAAGGGAAACTACGCCCAGTTTAAAAATGTATGTATTCAGTATCAAAACAAACAACTTCTAGTTACACAATATAAAAAAGCAAGACTTTTTTATTTGGAGAACTCCAGAGAAACTTGGACAACTCTACCTGGTCGATGCTGTAGTCGGTAACATGGAGCAGCTGGTTGCCAGCCGCGGTTAAGGATGGGATGTCCACCGAGAACTGGACATCCGACACAGAGAAGAACCCCATATTCTGAATCTAAGCAATAAAAGAGAGAGAGAGAAGATAAAACATAAATAATAATAATAATAATAGTGATAATAATGACATCTTAGTATGCGATACCGGAGTCTCATGGCAAGCACAGAGAGACTCAGAAGGAGCTTCTATCCCCAGGCCATCAGGATGCTCAATGAACAATGAACAATAACAGAACATCAAATACACCCACAACACACACATCCACACGCACACACTCACTTTAAATAAACAACACACTGTAGCACCCACTTTACCCACTTTAGACACTAACACACACTTTATATTTATTGGCATCAATCCCATGCACCTCATTGCACCTCACCACCACAAGGTGGCACCACAAGCTAAGCTATACCTCACCATTCTACACTGTACTATAAAGTAGCTGACTATATGTATAGACTGTACAGAAGTATAGACTGTACATAATATACTGTATATATGTATATTGAACATTTTTGTTTTGTTTACACTTACGTACTTGACTTTCTATTTTATACTTATTATACTATTTTACACTATCTTGTTATTTTATCTAGCACACTCTCAGGAGCAAAACAGAAAGAAGCATTTCATGCAAAAGTATTCTGTATTTCTGTATGACAACTAATAAAGAAACTTGAAACTTGAAACTTGCATACACACTAACTAAACACATAAATGGGCACAACATTGTTGTTAACCTGTTAGTTTTCCACACACCTGTAACTCGCCCATATGTGTTAAGTTCTTTTAGGGGCAGGTTCTGTGAATACAGTCCAATCATTGGACAAACAACTGTGAGGAGGGAGGGGCTTAGTGATGTCACTTTGCAGAAATGAAACTGAACCTGAACGGCAGAAACACGAAGCAAAAATCTATACAAAGAGAGTTTCACCAAACTTTCCAGGGGCCTGTTTACACGTGAAGAATAGAGCCATTTAAAGGTGAGTAGGATTTGATTTTAATAAGAAGGAAATACAAAAATGTCATAAGAATATAGGAATCCGTTTTTACACAAATTTACACAATCCAACCTCTGTCCATTATATTTAATGGCATGTACTTTGATGGTACCATACTAGCAGGAATGAGTGTATTCGTGTTCATTTTGACCTCATAAATTTACATTTAACTTTATTTGCACTGTGTCCAACTTACTCTAACTATTTGGTGAGACGCAAGCGCCTCTGTGGCGCGGGGCTGGAGCAGGAGGGATACATGATTAGCAGGTGGAGTCGTGCCTTACGTCATTATGGCCAATCGAAGAACAACATGCGCCTGCCGCCTGGTATATAGGAATAAGTATAATAACCTATTGAAATCCCTCATTTTTGTTCATCCGGTTTATCCATCCTAAACAATCAATCCATGCCAGCTAGATTTGGAAAAGGTGAAAGACTCTCAAAGCCATGCTGGTTTGGCAAAATGACATCCAGCCGTTTTCGTTTGAAACAACTTTTAGTCAGAAAGCGTCATGGTTTCTCCATAGAGCTCCATTATACTTTTAGTCAGGGGAGTGTCATGGTTTCTCCATAGAGCTCCATTATACTTTTAGTCAGGGGAGTGTCATGGTTTCTCCATAGAGCTCCATTATACTTTTAGTCAGGGGAGTGTCATGGTTTCTCCATAGAGCCCTGTCGTAATTCATATTCCTGATGAATTGAAAATGGGGGACCCTGATGTAAACAAGACGAAATTCTTTTTCTGGTCTGCATCCTCTTAGCAGTTATTTTGTATTGTACCCATTCTGCAATCTGTTAATAAAGTTTTCAATCAATCAATCAATATATAGGCCTACTACTCTCAATCAGATTTCCACTAGAACGAGAGGTATTTATTGTAGTCACTGTCCTCACAAGTGCCTCTCTCTTCTAGTGTATTGTGCTCATAGATGATGATTTCCATGATGTTTTCACGATTCTGATGATCTGATCCATGCATGAATTCAATAACCACAAGTGTAAAAGTGAAATAGCTTGTTGTGATTATACGATTAAAAGGCTGCATTCAGTTGAAGGATTTACATCAAAGTGGGATGAAATGGATCGTCTAATATCCATGAAAAGGGTTTGTGGGAATTCAG
This sequence comes from Notolepis coatsorum, assembly GCF_963971535.1. Classification (NCBI taxonomy): domain Eukaryota; kingdom Metazoa; phylum Chordata; class Actinopteri; order Aulopiformes; family Paralepididae; genus Notolepis; species Notolepis coatsorum. Next base: position 22,706,825 of record NC_140182.1, read on the forward strand.
ACAGATGTCTCTGTGTGTTGTCACCTGTCCTAGACTACTGTCGTGAAAATAGCTCAGAGCACCAGCATCTGTGCGTAGACGTGGTCTGGCCTGGTTTCATGCTAAAACTACTGAGCCAGCAGATCTGTATTGAACTGTAATAGATTGAACATATTCCATAACGTGCGCCGAGAGTACAACCTGTTTGTTGATACAAGTCATTTTATATTTATTTTGCATTGATAATTATGCTAAGTAGACGCAGGGCAAACCATTGACCATTTAACAAAACGTATAGACCTATTGCCCTTTTCACATGTAGCCTACATATTCATAATCATGAAAGATGAATTGTTTAAATGTATGTTTAATCCAGTAAGAATAGTACTAGGCTATATAACATACATCTGTGCAAGTAGATTACATTAACAAAACGTATTGCTCTTTTGACATAGCCTACATATTCATAATCATGAAAGTTTATTTGGAAGTATTTTTTATTCTGTACTTAGTTTGAAAGTGGTCAGACAGTTCCCTCTGTGTGTAATACAGACATTCTTCACACATTCATAAATAACACTTACAGAAAAGCTGATGACCATGTTACTTTGGGCCCAAACAGCCAGCGCCTGCCTTGTGCTTCACTAAAATAGAGCCCTATGTGTTTGGAGACAGTGAATGGTTTCTGGCAGCTATACTGTATTTATCATTTGTTTTTCTTTATTCACAGTTATGGCCAGTTCCAGTCTCAGTTCCAGTCTGTCAGAGGATCAGTTCCAGGGTTCCATCTGTCTAGATGTGTTCACTGACCCGGTCACCATCCCCTGTGGACACAACTTCTGTAAGACCTGTATCACGGGCTACTGGGATAATAGTGACCGCTGCCTGTGTCCCATGTGTAAGAATGCCTTCGAGAGGCGACCGGATCTCAAAGTCAACACTTTAATCTCTGAAATGGCCGCTCAGGTTAATAAACTGGCTTCAGTTGAAGATGAAACCAAGCCTCCGGAGCGAAGTCATCTTGTTGAGTCTGGAGATGTTCCTTGTGATGTTTGTACTGAGAAAGGGGTCAAGGCTCTGAAGTCCTGCCTGGTGTGTCTGACCTCTTTCTTTTTTTTTATCTACTTTTTCTCCCATCCCAATTTAACGTTAGTCGTTATGCCAATTCCCCCCTCCCCTTCCTGGTCGTTGCACGCATTTGCCCCCCACTTGCCGGTAGGGTTGGGTATCGTTTGGATTTGACCGATTCCGATTCCGATTCTCCTTATCGATTCCTGTTCTAAACGATTCTCGCTTCCGATTCTTTGAGGTGCAGGTCAAAACAGGTCACAGCTTATTTCGCAGGAGAACATTTATTTGAAAAATCATTTTTTTCCATATTATATATTGTAAAATATATATATATTTTACATACACTGTAAACTGAAAAGGCACACGTGTACATGAAACTCTTATAACATTGCAAGTTGGCAGCAGTCTAAAAACAAAGAGCTGCAGCCCAGGTGGGTGTTGAGATATGAAACAAAATAAAACAGTCATGTGACAAATTAAATAAAGAGCAGGGAGGCGTCTCCAGCCTTGGCATGTGCCAGCTTGGTTTGCCTCTTGTCATAGTCCACCATACAGTATGTGTGTATGTGTATTTGTGTGTTTGTATGTGTGTCCCCTCTCTCCCCCTGCTCCCCTCTCCCCCTGCTCCCGTCTCTCCCCCTGCTCCAGTCTCTCAAACTTCAATAACTGTAACTGTAAAACTGAAAAGGCACATATGTACATGAAACTCCTAACTTAATAAACTGAAACCTGCTGAAATAACATTGCAAGTTGGCAGCAGTCAGTCTAAAAAACAAAGAGCTGCCGGGCCGTCTCTCAAACTTAAATAACTGTAACTGTAAACTGAAAAGGCACATATGTACATGAAACTCTTAACTTAATAAATGAAGTAACGTAAGTAAGATGGGTTGACCTCACTAAACTGAGAGATTAGATTAGATTTTTCAACCTGGTACCAAGATGGGATCAATGTGTTAGCTAAATAGTCCCTTGTAGGGGGGGTGCACTTTGGATTAATTGAATGGATCATAGCCCTGCAAACACAAAAACAAACATAAGATATACAGTACATAGAAACACCCTGTAACCTCTGTGTCACTCTTATTTGCATTCAACTCACAAGTTCGCTTGGGTCATTCATTCATCTCATCTATTGACTTGCATCACACAAATGCATTTTTATATATGTATGGCTGTTCTCACTTCTCAGCCTCACTAAGACTTGCTAGTCAGTGACAGACAGTGATAAGACAACGTGAATGTATCTATATTTACATGAAGGAGAGGGAGGGATAGAGAGAGAAATATAGAGAGAGAGGGAGGGAGGGAGCGAGAGACATAACGATTAACGTGCCAAAGACAAATCTGTCAATTGTAGTGACTACAGTATTGGTTCGTGTTCATCTTCTGACTATGTTGTGTAGTGGGAGGGAACTAATGATCTGGCACCGTGGCCAGAGGGGACATCTATTGCGGTTGCACTGGCTGTTATTCATTCATTACTGTGCTGGCGATTCATGTGCTTGTGTTCTTGTTTACTGACGTGGCTTTGTACATTAAACAAACATTACGTTACCTCCGTTTATTCCTCTTTCCTCCGGGCACTACACAATACAGTTAAACCTGAACTGTTACTAACTTACTGTAACGTTAGGTCAGGGGTAGATAACTGTTAGTAGCTACCCTACCATGCTAAGTTAGTTAGCTTAACGTTATTCTTATTGCTTACCGAAATGTGGGCGATTCAACGTCTGAAAAGGGATGCAGCCTTTTCACCACATAAGCAGTTACTCTCTGTGGCACTCTGCAACTCGCTCCTTCGACAGCTTTCCCCTTGCTGCCAAAGTGAATGGGGTGTCGCGTTGCGGTTGAAGAAACTACCCAGCTGGCTGGTAGCAGCAGCAGCCGCTCCAGGCTGGCTGACGTTAGAATGAGCATCACGCTGCGAGCGTTCAACAACTATGAACAGATTTGACACCGTTTTAGCAATTGGTAGTCTATAACTTTATCTATAACTGCATCCTCCTTTGTTGGAAATACGTTTGTCACAGGTGTTGCACTGTGCCAACCCGTCCTTTATTAACGTGAAATGAAGCCAAGCTTTCGAACGGAGTTTCCTCTGTTCCATGTTTTGTTTTGCGACTACTCCAAGAGGATGTTCTTCTTCATTGGTGTTTTTTTTTTACTAGCGGAGCACGAGCGGAGCACGGGAGGAGTAATTACAGAACCGGAAGTTAGGAACCGGTTCTTTTTAGAACCGGTTCTCGGTGCCCAACCCTACTTGCCGGTCTAGGTAGGGTTGATAGATACTATCACATGTCCCCTCCGATACATGTGGAGTCAGCCAGCCGCTTCTTTTCACCTGACAGCGAGGACTCTCACTGGGGGAGCGTAACGCGTGGGAGGCTCACACTACTTCCCCCAGTTCCCTCCCTCGCTGAGCAGGCGCCCCGACCGACCTGTAGGAGTCGCTGTTTACAACGACCAGGATACACACCCTGCCGGCTTCCCACCCGCTAACACTGCCAATTGGTTAGTATGGACGACCGACCAAGCCGGAGGTACCGCTGACAGCTGGATTCGATACCAGTGTCTCTGCGGTGGTAGGCAGGCGCTTAGTCCGCTGCGCTACCCAGACGCCTGTCTGACCTCTTTCTGTGAGAGTCACCTGCAGCCTCACCAGATCCTGGCTTCCTTCAAGAAACACAACCTGAGTGATCCTGTGGAGAACCTGGAGGACAGGGTCTGTAAGAAGCACAAAAGGCCTCTGGAACTGTTCTGAACGACAAGATGTGCGTGTGTTTACTGTGCATTTTCTCTGACCACAAGACCCACATGACTGTACCCATTGAGGACGAGTGTGAAGAGAGGAAGGTAGAACTGGGAAACACACAGTCACAAGTACAACACATGATCCGGGAGCGACATGAGAGGGTTCAGAAGATCAGGAACTCTGTCGACCGTGGTGAGAGAAAAAAATCTGAAATCATTAAGGCAGCTGAAAAGACGTCAAACTCAAGATTAGCCACTTGCAGACGGCAGGGAGAGGCGCGGGTGTGACGTACTGTATATTTTAGTTGATGAAATATTTCAGTTGACTAAATATTTTAGTTGATGAAATTTTTTTTCATTTCAGTGTCACAGTATGACACAAAATAAGAGATTAAAATTTTTTTTTTTTTAAATATATATATATTTTTTTTGACGAGGGAGACGCTGATTGGCTAAAGAGCTGCATGCGGCTCCGGAGCCGCAGGTTGCCGACCCCTGCTTTAAGGGAAACTGACTCAACACGTATCTTAACAGGAGCAGTTACACTCCCTACACCCTGGCGAGTTGGAGTGAGTGACTCACGTGGTATGTGAGGTTGAATGCTGGTCCACCGCTGCTTGGTTTGTTCACAGATACAGAGGAGTCTGGTTTGATCTCAAAGCGGGGGGGGATGGAGTCTCTAAAGGTGAGAGAGGTGTCAGAACCACACAGTAACACACAGTATCACAAAATCAGTATCACTTTAAACACAAAAAAGGGCACTTTAAAAAACACAACAGTTTTGTTTTTGTATAGTATAGTTATTAGTGCTGTCAATCGATTAAAATATTTAATCTGATTAATCGCATGATTGTCCATAGTTAACTCGCGATTAATTGCAAATTACCTTAAACGGATATTTTTCAAGTTTTAATACTCTTATCAACATGAGAGTCATCAAATGCTTGCTTTATGCAGCCATTTAACAAAAGGATGACCCTCATGCTTTGCAAATTTGCATCAAATTCAAAACAGTGATGCACAAAATAACTTAAAAGAAAATAATCATTTAAAGGGGAACTATCTTATAAATGGCCTTTTTGAGTGTTTAGCATTGTTTCCTAGCTATGTGAACTTATATTAATATGATCTATGTCTCAAAATTCTCATATTGGCGCATTCTTCCAATTCTCCTCTCACAATATTCACCCTCACTGAACTGAGTCATTTGAAAATGTGATGATTTGTGATGTCAGAAAGACACCGCTGCATGTTAATGTTGAGATACAAGATGAGCTGCACACAGTGGCTGGACCTGGACCTGGAGCCCAGGCTCAAAACGGCTCGAGATCTTGAGGTAGAAAAATGCTGTTTTTGAGGACTTGATTAGAAATACAAAACAATGAATAAAAAAATATATATATATTACAGAGGTGTTCCATAGACTCACAGGAATTGTGTAAAAGTGCCCAAATAGTGAAAGAAATAGTAAAATAGTTCCCCTTTAAAACAATGAATAAAGTGCATGAAATAATAGGGGAAAACGTTAGGAACTTGTTACATTCACCCACACAAGGGCTGATGACTCACACACCCCCCTCTTGCTCTCACACACACACACACACCTACACACACACACACACACACACACACACACACACACACACACTCTCTCTCCCAGCTCTCTTTCTCTCTTGCCCCTTCCTCATCTCTCTCACCCCCCCTCTCTATATATATATCTCTCACACACGCATGCACGCACGCACACACACACACACACACACACACACACACACACACACACACACACACACTGGCGCCTGACCAATGGAGCATGTGGAGCAGCTGCACCCCCACAATTGAACTTGGGGGAGCAAACGTGTGCTTTTGCACCCCCACTTTTTGATCATATGAAAAATATGATATATCCCCCCCCCAATATATAAATCTAACCATAACTACGTAATTTCAATCAAATTAATAATACGCAATGACACTTAATAGCAAGTTTTTAAGTTTCCAAAGATTGTGACACCCCTGCCCCCCCACATTTAATGGTTTGATCCAGTGCCTCCAGAGTGAGCAAAGGAATGGGGGAGGCGGCTGGTGCGAAAACAGCTGTTTTGAATGCCTCGTTTAAATGAAGAAAGTTCACCTGGATATTGGATAACATTCGCTTTGTGAGGATTATTCGTCGGCGTTTCACACCAAAATGAAATGGAGCAAATCATTACGTAAGTCGAACACTGTGACTGTATACTAAATGCGCAAACAGATTGAAACTGAATATTTCTCGTATGGTGAATGCAATGCGAGCCGCCCTGCTTGACTGGGGCTATATGATAGCGTCAATATATGAGCTACCTTGCAGCTATAGTGTTAGCGTTACCTAACCATTAGCTTGTGCTGGCTTTAAAGTCAATGTTATCCAACGATAGCTTGGCAGACAGTGAAGTGATGCTACTGTAATGTATAGCTACGTGCCTAGCTAGCGTTAGCTAAAAGAGCCCTCGCAGTGAATCTTTCATGATGTTGACGTGGTCATGATTTAAGAATGGTTGTTGTTGTTTTTGTTGTTGTTGCTACTGCTGCTGGGGATGTGAACGGAGGGGCTTGTCTAGCTCCGCCAGTTTCTGACAAAAATGCGTCAAATTGGTTACTAATGTGAAAGATCGGATCGGGAAAGATCGGTATCGGCAGATACTCAAAATCAAAATAAAAAATATGCGATCGGGACGCGTGAATATTAAAGGCAACCAACTTGTGTTCGGCTTTTCTCTGATTGGCCGCGACCCCCCTCCCCCACGCGCAGGCAAACGGCAGCCGTCCCACGTCCCAAATGAAATCCAAGGAGCAAGCGGCAGCGCGGGCAACCAACTTGTGTACCAACCAACTTGTGTTCAGCTGCTGTACCAACCAACTTGTGTTCAGCTGCGGTAGCAGTGGAGCGCTGCTGACTGATTATTATGTTTCGCGTTTTTAACAACCAACTACCAGATTCACTCGTCACTGTACATACATTTTTTAGATGAATGATTGTGGATATAATATAGAAAACACATCATTATGATATTGTCAGATGGCGCAAAATACAATGGTGAGTGAGAAATATATCTCCAGTGATAAAACCCAGTGCTCTATGTCTCTATGATACACAGCGTGGATGGGCTTTCAGAGGGAGAGGCATGCATGTACATAATTTCACCATAATCAAATACAGACATAATTGTGTGGCTTGACGCAGCAGCGGCGCACGGAAGCCGGGGACAAACCACCGCGTCGCCCCGCTGGCACTTCAGCAGCCTCCACGGGCGAAATAACATATAACGTTACAGCGTACAGTTCCACACTGATGTACAGTGACACCCAGCAGAGTTTCTAGTTACAGTAGTGACGCGTGAATCGATAGTCCTAACAGTGTTTATTATTAAGAGTCAGATAGTCCGCACAGTGTTTATAGTCCTAACAGTGTTTATTAGTAAGAGTCAGATAGTCCTAACAGTGTTTATTATTAATTAACGTCATAAACCACATATCCGTTGTAGAAGCCCTTCAATGACAGCGCTCTCATATTTTGCGAATGCATAAACTATATCTTAAATTATGGCTATGTGTCTAATATGGCTGTCGCTTATCAATGACTTCGCGACAGCCATATTAGACACTCACTGTACATCAGTGTGGAACTGTACGCTGTAACGTTATATGTTATTTCGCCTGTGGAGGCTGCTGAAGCGCCAGCGGGGCGACGCGGTGGTTTGTCCCCGGCTTCCGTGCGCCGCCCGCGGCTTGACTCGGTCCAGCTCCAGCAGCAGCAGCGGCCGTGCTCCGTTGTAGGAAGCCCTTCAATGACAGCGCTCTCATATTTTGCGAATGCATAAACTATATCTTAAATTATGGCTATGTGTCTAATATGGCTGTCGCTTATCAATGACTTTGCGACAGCCATATTAGACACATCGCCATAATTTAAGATATAGTTTATGCATTCGCAAATATGAGAGCTCTGTCATTGAAGTGGGTGGTGGCAGCGTTACTAACAGTAGCGATTTTTATTGTTTTGTCATGACCAAACATAATCCCAACATAGATAGGAGGTGTACTGTATGTCAAATGTCGGTCATGTGGTGGAAGAGTTTAGTACAGTCACACAACAGAACACCAGTGTTTCTAGTATATGTTTATTAATATAAATAAACACCTCTGTCTGAACTGGTTACGACCAGCGCGTTGGTTCGACCAGCGCGTCTGCCGCGTCTCTCAGCGGATAAGGGCGCGTGCTAGGGCGGTCACGTGGCCGTGTGGCCAATCAGAGAAACGCTGAACGAAAAGCTGAACACAAGTTGGTTGCCTTTAATATTCACGCGATCGGGACATCCCTAATTAATATAATATTATTATTATTATTATTATTATTATTATTATTATTATTATTATTATTATTATTATTATTATTATTATTATTATTATTATTATTATTATTATTATTATAGTAATTGGCTATCATACTGCAATATAAACTGAGTTTTATAGTGAAAAGAGCAGCTTTATTGGTCAAGATTGAAGGCCCTATATTGCAGGAAATTGCACATACAGGTGTTCATTAAATTAAAAAAAATCTGCCGTGGAGGTGGGTCGAACCCCCTCCGACCCACCACTTGCCTGTCACTTAATAATCTTGCACCTCCACTTTCAACTATAACTAGGCGGCCATGCACACACACACACACACACACACACACACACACACACACACACACACACACACACACAGACACACACACACACACACACACACACACACACACACACACACACACACACAAACATAGTAATGAGAGTATCAATAATACACTTGAGTGAAGTCTAGTTAAAAAAAAAATATTAAAATGTTATTATAATTTTTTTTAAACGTTATATCGTGCGTACATTTTTTCTTTGCATAATCAAGGAGGGCATGGCCACCTTCATTTCACTACATGTCTTGTGTATGTATGTGACGAATAAATCTCTTGAATCTTGAATCTTGAGTATCAGGACGTATGGGCTGAATCACCACAAGTAGAAGTATTACTCAATTAATACTCAGGAATATGTCAACTAGAGAACTGAACAGTCCATTTAACCCTTGTCTGGTGTACAGGTCCGTTTTCAATGTTACTAAAAAGAGAAATCATACAATGGATCTTTTGTCTCATTTTCTGTGAAGAACATGTAAAAGAACACATTTTCATTGAGTGCACAGTCCAGATTGTTAGTGTATTGTAATATGATTGTTAGTTGTGGTGGATTATGATTTATCAATTATATCGTAGGCGGATCTTCTGATCAAAATAGGTTTAATAGTAAAACAATTAATACAAAGTACATGTATGTTAAATGAGCTTTGGCTGAGAGGAGTGCTCTCATGTTAATAAAATGTTCATTCAATCAATCAATCTGCACGGTGATTGATTGAATGAAAATGTTATTAACAGATTGCAGAATGGGTACAATACAGTACGGCTCAATACACACGATTGTTAAGGGAATGCAGACCAGAGAAAGACTTTCGTCTTGTTTACATCAGGGTCCCCCATTTTCAATTCATAATGAATTTTAAGTAAGGGTGCATCTTGCTCCGTGCAATCCATTCTTTGTGGATCTAGCCCTGTGTCTGTTACTAGGCTTGAGTAAATTGTAATGAACCAAATGAGAATATATTTTTGAATCTTTGACTGAATAACACCATGCTAAAATTGACCAGACCTGAAAAATCTAAGCAAATGAATAAATGGAAGATGATTAAACAGAAGGTTTTGTAGATACAGTACTGAATTCTGCCATCCGGACACATGCCATTTGAAATATGATTATAGAATATAGAATATCAGGCCTAAAATGGTTATGCGATTAAAATGCGATTAATTCGATTAATTAATTACAAATCCTGTAATTAATTAGATACATTTTTTTAATCGCCTGACAGCACTAATTACAATACATATTATGGTTGTTAGTGTATTGTAATGTGATTGCTAGTGTATTGTAATGTGATTGTTAGTGTATTGTAATGTGATTGTTAGTGTATTGTAATGTGATTGTTAGTGTATCATTGATTGTACATGGACACCCACCTGGTGAACATGAGGTCAGCCTCATACTTCAGAGGGTGGTAGATGTCATTGATGTTGTCGTCTGGGCTCCCCTCCTCTCCATCACTGTGGAGCACATTCAAACAGGCCCTGATCATCATCATCAACCTTTATTTAAACTTTATAGACTCTTTTGAGGAAAAAATCTGATGTTGTCAGAACTAGAAGACACAATGGTCTCTGCCAAATCTGGAAGGATCTGAGATAATATGCTATACTACTGTACTCTGACTCTTCAGCTTACGATTCATTGAAACCAAGGTGGTAGTATGACTTGGAGATTTGCAATGGGATGTTTCCCAAATCTACTCCCATGTTCATGAACAAAATGTTAAAATGTTTCCATTGGATTTATTATACAGAAAATGTTTCCCTCTAGGCGACTGGGTGGCGTAGCAGAGATTGCGCTCATCACCAATGCAAGAGGCTGCGGTCTCGACTCCCGGAGTCAGCATTACCTGCGGCTTGGGCCAGTCATACTATCACAATTGGCAGAGGTAGCGGGTGGAAAGTCGATGGGTGGGGATTGGACGTTGTGTACAGCGACTCCTACAGGTCGGTTGGGTGACGCCTGTACAGCAGAGTCAGGAAGTATCGGGGGCAGCGTGAGCCTCCCACGCGTTACTCCTCGCCACTGAGAGTCCGCGCTGTCTGGTGAAAAGATGCGACAGGCTGCCTCCTCGTGTACCGGAGGGGACACGTGATGCAAGGCTTATATCCTCACTACAGCCGACCAGTGGGAGGCATAGTCTAGCAACGTTCAATATAGGGGAGGGGAGAATTGAAGAAAAAAAAAATTGGCGATACAGAAATGTTTCCCTCGACTGGGTGGCGTAGCAGAGATTGCGCTCATCACCAATGCAAGAGGCTGCGGTCTCGACTCCCGGAGTCAGCATTACCTGCGGCTTGGGCCAGTCGTCATACTATCACAATTGGCAGAGGTAGCGGGTGGAAAGTCGATGGGTGGGGATTGGACGTTGTGTACAGAAAATTTGGATAAAAAGTGGATAAAAAAAAGAAAATGTTTCCCAACGGCTCAAACCTCTGTTGTAAATGTAAATCTCATAAAAGGTTTTGGGTCATGTGACTGCATCCATAAAGTTCTGGAAAGAGGTTCATTCTGTGAATCAGGAGATTACTGAAGGTTTACAAAGACATCTTCCCAGTGGCGGCTCGCCACTAGGGGCGCACGGGCGCCGCCCCCCCTTCAGGCCCCTGGTTATATGAGAGTAGAACAAGAAAAATTATCTTTTTGTTTTTTGTTTTATAGCCCTATAAATAATATAAACATGTTTAAAATGAATAATATTTACTCATTTTAAGTATGTTTGTGTTTCCAATGCACAATATAACTTAATTTTACAAAGATTAATAATAGTTTTCCTGAACAGGAAGTGACGATTCTGTCTGATATAGACCTTTTCATTACCGTAGCCGCAGGCATTTCTCCTCGCCGTATTTCTCTCTGGGCTAGGCGCAATTGCGCCTGGAGTGCGCGTGCCCGCCGTGCACTGGTTCATCGCTGTATCCGTCGCAGCCACGCGCTGTGCGTTGAATATGATGTATTATGATGGAACTCGGGCGCTGGTTTGAAGCGACCTAGCAAGCAGCCGAGCGTCTAAAAGCTCTCTGATTGGCCGACGCGGTACTTTCCGTAACCGCAGTTTGCAACATGAGTTCAACAAAGTGAGTTTATGCTGTTGTTGTGTTGTGTGATGCAGATATTTGTCTTGGAGCGTGATGGCAAGTTCTTTCAACGGTTAGGCTTAGGCACTCTTTCAAAGTTGGTTAAGGTTAGAGTTCGTCTCAGAGCATGGCGATAGAACACCAGGTAGTTTGCAGGCTGTTCGAGGCGGACATGGACAAAGGCACTCACAGTACTTGTTGGCTATTAACAAGCTATATTATGGATGCAGTGTGGAGGGACATGCATGGACAATGGATGGACATCAACACAGGCTGGATGGACAATGCCATGGAGTGGATATACTTTATCAACAAGCCCTTCTGCCAACAACAAGGTAGATTAGCGATCTTTCTCTCTCTCTCTCTCTCTCTCTCTCTCTCTCTCTCTCTCTCTCTCTCTCAGCCACTCAGATAACGCTTCTCTCTCTCTCTCTCTCAGCCACTCAGCTAACGCTGGCTTCTCTCTCTCTCTCTCTCTCTCTCTCTCTCTTTCTTTTGGATTGAAAATATGTGGATTATGGCTTGTTCAATATCGTCTATGTTTGAATGAATGAAAACTTTATTAACAGATTGCAGAATGGGTACAATACAGTACGGCTCAATACACACAATTGTTAAGGGGATGCAGACCTGAGAAAGACGTTTGTCTTGTTTACATCAGGGTCCCAGATTTTCGATTCATATCGATAGTTTAATAGCTAGCCTTGGCTCGTTTAACAATATGCAAAATATGTGTACAGCCCTGTACTCATACTGAAGTTATTCTTGGTATATAATACTACATATACTAGGTCTGATTGTGTAACGAATCGATTCCACGTCGCGCTGTGTGTGAGAGAGAGAAGGAGAGAGAGGGAGAGATCTGCGTGTGTTTGGAGACAGAGCGAGTTTTGTTTCTAACTTTTCTATTTATATATTGTGTTTCAAGTTGTGAATTAGACTATACTTTATTTGACTGGTTGTGTGTTGTTGTAGTAACAGCTGAGCGACTCGTTCATAAGAGCCGATTCATTGCCGTGAGCGTGAGTCGAATCGCTCACGTCTTGCCATGAGTCGGTTGCGTGGTACTGTACATGTTTGCAAAATGTTTTGGTATAGCGCCCCTAGTGGAGAGAGAACCAGCAGCCGCTACTGCATCTTCCTTTTACTTGTTAAATCACTGTCAGGAGGACATTCTCTTTGATACAGACACCAAATCTCTGTTAACAAATCTTTTCTTTTTGGCCAGAAAAGGCCTCCTACTGTGATGATCCGCTCCGCAGGTCCCTGCTGTCAACATGTGGTTATCACAGATGTCTTTTCTCCCTCTGGAGAAACCGACTTACCATCTTAATCATAAATCGGTCAAGTTTAGGAAAACCTGGGATCCTCTGCCATTTTCCTTAGAGAGACTCTGACTCACTTGATTACCCGTGTGATGTTACGGCTCATCTGCAAATGATACCGTCACGGATTCCAACCGGTCCTGTACACATTATATATATTAACGGTCGATGTCTAGGAGACAACCGGAACCCAGTTGTCTTGTGATCATTTGGTTTAAAGTAGGTACACGTTAGCTTGGCTTGTCAGACGATAACAGGCTTTACCTGGGTCAACTTTTCTTTATTTGTATGTCAGCTCTTTGACTGCCAGAGTGGAGTGGAGTCAACCTTGAAGACTCGGTCTCGGACTCGGGTAATGGGGACTCAACTCGGACTCGACTCTGGCTCTTCTTTGGTGTCTCGGACTTGGACTTGGACTCGAACACTGGGACTCGGACTCGAGATTTAGTGACTCGACTACAACACTGACTCTGGGGGAGAATATAATAACCTCTGTCTCCTTCTAAAGATAGCGCTCTAGGCCTGTCCCTGACTAAGGATTTGTGTAGTCGACTGCAATTGGTCCACTGATGCCCATATTCTTAGGCAGTTAGCCTCGCTGGTATGTGCACCATTAGCCACGCTTCTAGGCCTCTTTGCTTTTGGAAAAAAAAAGTATTATGATATATTAAAAAAAATCACATTCGACTAAGAGGTTGGCAGTCGACTACGGCTCCTTTCGATCGATTAGTCGACTAACCTGTCTCCTTCTAAACATGGTGTCTCTTCTTCACACCAACCTCTCCTGGTCAGGAGTCACGTGAGCTCCTCTGATCACCTGCGAGAGTCTTTTTTCATCACTCCTGTCAACACCAGCCTTACCAAGACTGACGGCCAATCATATACTGTACCTATCATGTTACTAGAACCGTAGAAGTTACCGTAACAATACTTATAGGTTGCTTCTCGTACTCTTATACAATCTGCTTTGTATATTTGTCATTTTATAGATTTATATTTTTCCTTTTATTTTTATTTTATTTGACCGTTTTATGTCTTTATGTTGTTTCTGGCAAATGTTATACGTTTTAAACTGAGACACAAATGAAAATGAATTAAAGAGAATGCATTTGATTTAGACTGATTTCTTTGTAAAACACTTAACAAACATTCTTCTTCAGATTCTTCAGATTCAAGGCAGTCATATACAATTGTTGAAAAGATGCACAATGTAACCTGACCTGCCAGACGGTCTCTTAAACCATCTGGGAAGTCGTCCTTTGAAACCGTTTGCTGTCATCACACCTAAACCACACTTGTGGCTGCCAGTAGTTCCTATAAGGAGGCTGACTAGTCTGAACCACTGTTGTTTGGGCACAAGCACATGACTTGGAGCCTGACACCCCACCCACAGCCATAAAATAATGTGAATCCCTACCCACCTTCAAAACCGCCATCAAAGAGCACCTACAGGAGGCTGCAATTCAAAACTGGCCCCCGTAAATGTCCAAACCCCCAACCCCCCACCCAACCCCCTCCTAATGTACAGTTTCCTCCCCCTCAAATGTATATAGTTTCTGTTAGGATCTCTGTTAAACAGTATTGTATATTTGTATATCTTGTATGACATAAATGTAACAGTACTGTATATCTGTATGTCGTAAATGTCATGATATATATATCTGTATATCTGTATGTTGTGTATGTCATATATGTCATTATGAATTGAAAATGGGGGACCCTGATGAAAACAAGATGAAAGTCTTTCTCTGGTCTGCATCCCCTTAACAATTGTGTGTATTGAGTCGTACTGTATTGTACCCATTCTGCAATCTGTTAATAAAGTTTTCAATCAATCAATCAATCATACAAGATGGATTCTCTTGTGGCTGTGTGATGTCACAAATCCAGCTGCCGTGCAAGGTTACATAATATCATGTCTCCTTTACTTAAAACTGTCAGTGAAATAACAGTACTGGTATTTCAGTATTCTTTCCACCTCTTCCCTCACCTGGCTGTCTCCAAGACGACACGTACGTGATCCAGGAACACAAAATGGCTGAGTTCATATTCCAGTCGGAAAGACACCTGGGAGGGATAATAGCAGTGTGACACATCACATGGGAATTAATATCATTCAACATTATGACAAGGGAGGGAAGATCTACGCTGCAAACAATCTCCATCTTAACAAGTAATTTAATCTTGTATTGAGTCCTTAGAGGAACACGCCAACATTATGGGAACTGTGCTTACCGTCTTCTCCAGAGTCAGACAAGAAGATAGATACCAATTCCCTCTCTGTGCTTTCAGTAGAGGGCTATCCGGCTGCAAGCTAGCCTAGCTCAGCACAAATGAATGGACGTGGATACGGATCAGCTAGCCTAGCTGTTGGCCTAAAACACTCCTCCCTGAGTTTTAAGCTAGGCTAGTGGTCCATATCCACTTCCATTAATTTGTGCTGAGCTAGGCTAGCTTGCAGCCGGATAGCTTTCTAATGAACACACAAAGAGGAAATGTGTATCTCTATCTTGTCTGACTCTGGAGAAGACGGTGAGGACATTTCCCATAATGTTGGCCTGTTCCTTTAAAACAAGTGGGGAAAGTCTGCCAATCAGGTGAGATCATTTCACTTGTTTCCATATACAAATTAGCTTGTTTCAAGGGTTTTGTTATGGTTTGTAACCGACCCCAATCGCACAACACAAGACAGGTATGAGGGTAAGCCAAGAAACGGGCATTTATTGAAACAGAAGGAAAAAACGGCACTGTCCCTTTAAGGGAGAAACACAAAATACTGGAATAACAAGAAGGGAAAGGTACAGTGCCTTTAAGAGGCGAGCTGGCTAAGGGGAAGGCAAGGGAAGTCAGGAACAGGGAGGAACTAGGGGGAACTGGACAGGGAGGACTAGAAAGGGGAGAAGGGACAGAGGCCCGCGGAGGCGGGCTGGGGACAAACAGGGTAAGGCCTTGGAACAGGACGAGGGCAGGAGCTGCATACTGGAAAAGAGTAAACACACAGTGAGCAAATGTTCCAAAACACAATCCCAAGTGAAAAATATCTTCGTGTAAATACACAGTGAGAGTGAAGTCCAAAAAACAATCCAATGTGAATAATATCTTCGGTGTGAAACAAACACACAGTGGGAGATGTAAAGTCCAAAAATATTATCCCAGTGAAAACAAACAAAGGCACACGCTGGGTGAGTGACTGTCTGATTAAAAAGGTGGTAATCTTCAGTGTTATAGAAACACACGAAAACGGAATTTGATCAAGACAGTCAGTAAAAACTCACCCAGACGTTTGTGCGCAAAGAGCGCTGGAACAGCAGCGGGGCGAGAGCGTCGCCACCGGGGAGCCGGCTGTCCGAGCGGAGGTCAGAGTGGTGCGCCACTGCTTGGAGTGCGCGCCGGTACAGAGAGACGCATCTGGAGTGCGTCTGCGTGGAGGAGCGTGCCAAGCTCGGAGGTCTGGATGATGCGCGTCTGCTGGGAGTGCGCGCTGGTACGGAGGAGCGTGCCAAGCTCGGAGGTCTGGATGATGCGCGTCTGCTGGGAGTGCGCGCTGGTACGGAGGAGCGTGCCAAGCTCGGAGGTCTGGATGATGCTCGTCTGCTGGGAGTGCGCGCTGGTACGGAGGAGCGTGCCAAGCTCGGAGGTCTGGATGATGCGCGTCTGCTGGGAGTGCGCGCTGGTACGGAGGAGCGTGCCAAGCTCGGAGGTCTGGATGGTGTCTGGGCGTCTGCAGCGCGGAGGTCTGGATGTGCGTCAGGACGACTGCTGCGCAGAGGTCTGAAGTGGATCACTGGGATGCCTCCCGTGGAAGTCTAGGGAGCGCAGTCCAGTCTCTCCCTCAGGCAACGGCGACAGGAGGCGAAGGCTGGAGCACATCTTTACGCCGGAGATAAAAACAGCATAGACAGAACAGAGGACCTCCCGAAGGAGTCTTGATGATAGAGAATATGATACCGAAAGTTACGGCATGTTACAACACGACCCCACGAGGAACAGAGGGGGGGAGCCAGGTATTTAAAGCCCACAGGGGAACTAATTAGAATGCACCACAGGTGCGAGAGGTAATTGATAATCGAACTAAAAGTGTGAGTTCGGCACAAGACCAATCAAACACATAATGACAGGTAGTCCAGGTGTGGCCACTGAGAGCAAACGAGAGTAAAGAACGAGAGGGTGGGGGCTAGTGAGAGTGAGTGAGAAGGGAATTCCTAAACAGTAGGCTTAAAAGAACAGAGAAGTAGGTGAGCAGCGGACAAAACCTCACAGTACCCCCCCCTCAACGGGAGCCACCCGGCGACCCAAAAATGTACAGAACAGAGTGGCAGGGGACAAAACAAGGCAAAAAACAAAGGTACTGGGCCAAGCCAGCAGGGGAAGCCACAACAAGAGTGGGGCTAGCAAAAGAACAGGGTAGCCGAGGGGTAACTAGGGTAGCAGAGGGGTAACCAGAGGAGCTGAGGGGCAACTAGAGGAGCACCGGGAAAAAGGGCTAGCAGAGGGAAGGTTAGCTGCCAGGGCACTGATAGCTACAGGGCCTATGCTAGCTGTACTGCTACATCAACATAGAGGCTGCGCAAGCTGCCGGAGCTAGGCTAGCAGAGGGAAAGGGTAGCTGCCAGGGCACTGATAGCTACAGGGCCTATGCTAGCTGTACTGCTACATCAACATAGAGGCTGCGCTAGCCGCCGAGCTAGGCTAGCAGGGGGAAAGGGTAGCTGCCAGGGCACAGATAGCTACAGGGCCTATGCTAGCTGTACTGCTACAATAACATAGAGGCTGCGCTAGCCGCCGGAGCTAGGCTGGCAGACAGGGCTGGACCAGCATGAGAGAACAAGCTAGCTGGAAGGACAGTCCTAGCTGTGGGGAACCGACCTTGCCAGCTGAAGGGGCAGTCCTAGCAGAGGGAGATAAACTGACCTTGCTAGCTGAAAGGGCAGTCCTAGCAGTGGGATAACCTGACCTTGCTAGCTGAAAAGGCAGTCCTAGCAGTGGGAGATAAACTGACCTTGCTAGCTGAAAGGGCAGTCCTAGCAGTGGGATAAACTGACCTTGCTAGCTGAAAAGGCAGTCCTAGCAGTGTGAGAAAAACTGACCTTGCTAGCTGAAAGGGCAGTCCTAGCAGAGGGATAAACTGACCTTGCTAGCTGAAAAGGCAGTCCTAGCAGTGGGATAAACTGACCTTGCTAGCTGAAAAGGCAGTCCTAGCAGTGGGAGATAAACTGACCTCGCTAGCTGAAAGGGCAGTCCTAGCAGTGGGAATACTGACCTTGCTAGCTGAAAAGGCAGTCCTAGCAGTGGGATAAACTGACCTTGCTAGCCGAAAAGGCAGTCCTAGCAGTGGGAGATAAACTGACCTTGCTAGCTGAAAGGGCAGTCCTAGCAGTGGGAATACTGACCTTGCTAGCTGAAAGGGCAGTCCTAGCAGTGGGATAAACTACACAAAAAAATGGAGGCCATGCAGAGGGACCGGGTCAGCTGCTTGGGCCTGGCTAGCTACAGGGCCTATGCCAGCTGCAAGGGCTGCAAAAACATAGAGGCTGTGCTAGCAGCCGGGGCTAAGCTAGCAGACTGGGGCTCTGCTGAGGGACTGGGTTAGCTGCCAGGGCATGGCTAGCTACAGGGCCTATGCCAGCAGCAAGGGCTGCATTAACATAGAGGCTGTGCCAGCAGCCGGGGCAAAGCTAGCAGACAGGGGCCATGCTGGTAGTAGAGGCCTAACAAGCTGCAGGGGAGCCAAACAGGGCTAACAGGGAAGCAAACAGGGGAGTCAACAGGCTAACAGGGGAGCTAACCGGGGAGACTAACAAGCTAACAGGGGAGCTAACCGGGGAGACTAACAAGCTAACAGGGGAGCTAACAGGGCTAACAGGGAAGCTAGAGGGGAACTAGAGGGAACAAGAAAAAAAAAAAGGCAAACTCAACATACACCGTCTGTGCTGGCTGGGGTCGTCGATTTGGTGGGGTCGTACTGTTATGGTTTGTAACCGACCCCAATCGCACAACACAAGACAGGTATGAGGGTAAGCCAAGAAACGGGCATTTATTGAAACAGAAGGAAAAAACGGCACTGTCCCTTTAAGGGAGAAACACAAAATACTGGAATAACAAGAAGGGAAAGGTACAGTGCCTTTAAGAGGCGAGCTGGCTAAGGGGAAGGCAAGGGAAGTCAGGAACAGGGAGGAACTAGGGGGAACTGGACAGGGAGGACTAGAAAGGGGAGAAGGGACAGAGGCCCGCGGAGGCGGGCTGGGGACAAACAGGGTAAGGCCTTGGAACAGGACGAGGGCAGGAGCTGCATACTGGAAAAGAGTAAACACACAGTGAGCAAATGTTCCAAAACACAATCCCAAGTGAAAAATATCTTCGTGTAAATACACAGTGAGAGTGAAGTCCAAAAAACAATCCAATGTGAATAATATCTTCGGTGTGAAACAAACACACAGTGGGAGATGTAAAGTCCAAAAATATTATCCCAGTGAAAACAAACAAAGGCACACGCTGGGTGAGTGACTGTCTGATTAAAAAGGTGGTAATCTTCAGTGTTATAGAAACACACGAAAACGGAATTTGATCAAGACAGTCAGTAAAAACTCACCCAGACGTTTGTGCGCAAAGAGCGCTGGAACAGCAGCGGGGCGAGAGCGTCGCCACCGGGGAGCCGGCTGTCCGAGCGGAGGTCAGAGTGGTGCGCCACTGCTTGGAGTGCGCGCCGGTACAGAGAGACGCATCTGGAGTGCGTCTGCGTGGAGGAGCGTGCCAAGCTCGGAGGTCTGGATGATGCGCGTCTGCTGGGAGTGCGCGCTGGTACGGAGGAGCGTGCCAAGCTCGGAGGTCTGGATGATGCGCGTCTGCTGGGAGTGCGCGCTGGTACGGAGGAGCGTGCCAAGCTCGGAGGTCTGGATGATGCGCGTCTGCTGGGAGTGCGCGCTGGTACGGAGGAGCGTGCCAAGCTCGGAGGTCTGGATGATGCGCGTCTGCTGGGAGTGCGCGCTGGTACGGAGGAGCGTGCCAAGCTCGGAGGTCTGGATGGTGTCTGGGCGTCTGCAGCGCGGAGGTCTGGATGTGCGTCAGGACGACTGCTGCGCGGAGGTCTGAAGTGGATCACTGGGATGCCTCCCGTGGAAGTCTAGGGAGCGCAGTCCAGTCTCTCCCTCAGGCAACGGCGACAGGAGGCGAAGGCTGGAGCACATCTTTACGCCGGAGATAAAAACAGCATAGACAGAACAGAGGACCTCCCGAAGGAGTCTTGATGATAGAGAATATGATACCGAAAGTTACGGCATGTTACAACACGACCCCACGAGGAACAGAGGGGGGGAGCCAGGTATTTAAAGCCCACAGGGGAACTAATTAGAATGCACCACAGGTGCGAGAGGTAATTGATAATCGAACTAAAAGTGTGAGTTCGGCACCAGACCAATCAAACACATAATGACAGGTAGTCCAGGTGTGGCCACTGAGAGCAAACGAGAGTAAAGAACGAGAGGGTGGGGGCTAGTGAGAGTGAGTGAGAAGGGAATTCCTAAACAGTAGGCTTAAAAGAACAGAGAAGTAGGTGAGCAGCGGACAAAACCTCACAGGTTTTCAAAAAAATTGCAGAATTATCTTGAGGCAGAAAGAGTCACCTGCCCAATTCCAGGGATGTAAAGTACTTGAGTAATTGTACTTCGTTACAATACTTAAGTACTGTTTTTGGGGATTTGTACTTGTACTTGAGTATTATTAGGTTTGTATACTTGTACTTTTACTCAATTACATTTCAGAGAACATTTTTTTTTTTTACTCCTTACATTTAAAATGCAGACCTACAAAGTACAAATCTTTGATTAAACACCTGCTATCAGAAGAATAGACAGTCAGAGTGACAAGCTACAGAAGATGGCCACAAACGATAGTATGAGAGATTGAAACTGTTTGGATTGAAATCTTATTTGAAAGGGTGAAATCAGTACTAGTAGGCACAATCTATAGACCGCCAGAACACAGTGGCTTCTATGACACACTTGATGGGTGTTTAGCCGGGGTGGAGGGCGTAGAAACAATTCTTATTGGGGACTGGAACACGGATATGCTACGTAAAGCAGCACCCGTCTTCAAGGCCTTCAGTAGGTTTTGTGATCTACACGGCCTCAGCCAGCTAATCACCCAACCCACAAGGGTATGTGAATCAACTCAGACTACCATTGCCCTCATCCTGACCTCTGACAAGTCCAAGATCTAAATAGTAAATAGTACACTCATTTGAGTAGTGGAAAAGGGGTAGGATTAAATAAGTGTATACTTCTTCCTACTCCTTTTCGAACATGCAGATTGAGTTGTTTTTCTTTTTTGTTATTGTTTGTTGTATTCATTGCATGTTCGAAATAAAGACTTCAAATCAAAATCAAATCAAATCTCCAATAAAGGGGTTATAGCATGCGGGTTAAGTGATCATTATATGATATTCTGTACCCGCAAAAAGCTAAAGCAAAAGGCTGGCTGTCACAAAACAGTCACATCTAGAGACCTCAAAACCTACTCTAGCAAGGCCTTTAACCTTGAAGCCTGGACTGGTCAGATGAGCTCTATGGTACACTGGTTGAAGAAACATGGCTTGGCTTCAAAACTAAATGTTCAACAATACTAAACAACATGGCCCCCCTAAGAACCACCAGGGTAAAAAAATCACGCTGAGCCGTGGATGCACACTGAAATACTGACCGCTATGAAAGCCAGAGACAAAAAATTCTCTGAGTTTCGTAAAAGTCAGTCAAAGCTTACCAAAAGCACGAGCAGTGAACTCCAAGCCCACGTGACTGAACTCAAACTAGAAAGAAACAGACTAAGAAATGACGTAAACTCCATGATCAAAACTGCTAAAAAAAAATGTCATCAATGACAAAACGGAGGAAAACAAAAACAAACCACGTGAACTTTGGAAATTACTCAATAATCAACTAGGCTGCAGTAAAAAACTTAAAACCAGATTCTCAAACATAAACATAAAGACGGACAACACTCTCATCACAGACAAGCTGGATGTAACCAATTACTTTCTTCACAAACATAGCCACAACACTGGTAAACAAACTACCCTCCCACTCAGGGCATTATGGGGTAGAACACATAGTAGCATACTACAAGAACCTAGGGGTCCACAAAGACGACTTCAAATCTGTTAATAAAGTTTTCAATCAATCAATCAATGAGTGATGAAGAGGACGAAACGGAACATTTCATTGACCTGGAATAAAAAAAAGTTTTTACTTTTACTTTTTAGTACTTAAGTACATTTAAAAGTAGAAACTTTTTTTTACTTTTACTCAAGTGTGTTTTTAGCCAGATACTCTGACTTTTACTTGAGTTTTGAGATGGTACCCATACTTTCACTTAAGTATAATTTCTGGGTACTTTTTACACCCCTGCGGCTAATTCCAACATACTGCTACTTGTTTTTCACTTGTTTTCTGAAAATAAGATTTAAAAACTCAATATAAGTGTAAAACACATGTCAAAAGTTTTCATAAGATACAGTATAGGCTGCCAGACGACTTTGTGTGAATGCATGCATGTTGTGTCGGCCCCCAGGCTAACTCCTCCCTGATCTAACAGTGGAAAGGCTTGTAAAGCGATGGCCTGTGCCTTGGTCCTGGGTAATAAAGCAGACTTTTCAGACGGGCATCTCTGATCTGACGCCCTAAAGGGGTCCTTACAGAGCAAGGCGGAGCCACGATCATGTTTACAGGGACCACCATTAAGCTAATGAGGGTCATCAATCAACACATATTGCTTTTGCTGCTTGATAAGTTTCAAGTTCAAGTTTCTTTAATAGTTGTCATACAGAAGTACAGAATACTTTCATACAAAATGCTTCTTACTGTTACGCTCCAGAGACTGTGCTAGACAAGATAGTATCAAATAACATAGTATAGCATGTAATTTAGAAGAAGAAAATGAGGTCACAGTGTTCGGTATAGACATATGTACAATGTTCTGAGTTACCATATAATATACAATACTATGCAGTGTACTAATGTACAGTACTATATAGTGCAAAGCAGAAATGGGATGAGGTACAATTTAGGTACAATTTACAGTAAGGTGTACGAGTTGTAGTGCAATCCTTCATCAATAAATATAAAGTGTGGGGAGTGGGTGCTACAGTGTGTTTGTTTAAAGTGGGTGTGTGCTATAAAGTGTGTGGAGTGGGTGCTACAGTGTGTTTGTTTAAAGTGAGTGTGTGCGTGTGGATGTGTGTGCTATGTGCGTTTGGTGGTTGTTGTTGTGTAGTGTTCATTGTTCGTTTAGCAGCCTGATGGCCTGGGGATAGAAGCTTCTTCTGAGTCTTTCTGTGCTCGCCTTGAGACTCCGGTATCGCTTGCCTGACCGCAGCAGTTCAAAGAGGCAGTTGTTCGGGTGACTGGAGTCTTTAATGATTCTCTTAGCCTTGCCCTTGCAACGCTTGTTGTAAATGTTCTGGAGGGTGGGGAGCCCCCCTCCAATTGTGCGTTCGGCTGAACGTGTCACTCTTTGTAGTCTGCTTCGGTCTTGTGCAGTGCTATTCCCAAACCAGGAGGTGATGTTGCCAGTCAAGATGCTCTCTATTGTACATGAGTAGAAGTTCTTAAGGATCTTCTTACTGAATTGGAACTTCCTTAGGCGCCTGAGGAAGTAGAGGCGTTGTCGTGCCTTCTTCACAACACTGTCAATGTGTGTGGTCCATGTCAAGTCCTCGGATATGTAGGCTCCGAGGTACTTAAAGCTGTTGACTCTCAACCGGTGCCCCGTTGATGCTGAGGGGGCTGTAGTCCTTGACCCCCGACCTCCTGAAGTCCACAATCATCTCCTTTGTTTTGCTGACGTTCAGGGAGAGGCTGTTTTCCTGGCACCATCCCGCCAGGACCTTGACCTCTTCCAGGTAGGCCCTCTCGTCGTTGGCAGAGATCAGGCCCACCACCACTGTGTCGTCAGCAAATTTGATGATTGTATTGATAACTGTTATTAGCTGAGCAGGAGAGCAGCTCCACATTGCTGTAGCACACAGGGATGTTTCACAATGTACCAGTTAAAGCTCTAAACAACTCTAATCAGAGTTTAGGTGGCTTTACCTGTCAAAACCCTTCAAATCACCATCCACGTGCAACTATACAAATTAAATAAAACCCAATGATATGACAAACCAATGTATTTGACTCGTCTGAGAAATCTGTGTGTTACTGTATGTGTTGTTATGTTTTACACAGACTATATTGTGTGGAAATATCCTCTCCTCCCTTCAACATCCATGGTTGAACATATGGTGGACTTACATTAACCAGATTGTATATTATACTGTATATTGTATATATGTATATTGTATATTCCTCTTTACTTATTATAATTTTTTTTACTTACTTTCTTACTTATTTTTTGTTACTGTATGAAGCACACTCTCAGGGGCTCATACAGAACCAAGCATTTCACCGTAAAGTAAATTCTATTGTGATAATTAATAAACTAACTTGAAATTTGAACTTGATGATCATAACGGATTCATTACTCAATGCTTGTATATATATATTAGGGCTGACCTCGACTAGTCGAATAGTTGACTAATCGATCGAAAGGAGCCGTAGTCGACTGCCAACCTCTTAGTCGAATGCAAAAAAAGAAAAATCAATTTTTAAAATATTTTATATCATATATCATTCTTTCCAAAAGCAAAGAGGCCTAGAAGTGTGGCTAACGCTAATGGCGCGCATACCAGCAAGGCTAACTGCCTAAGAAAACGGGCACAGAGGCATTGAAAGAGGATTTCACCGATCTAATGAACACACAAATATAAAAAAATGATTTAACCTTTATTTTGCCAGGTAGTCACTTGAGATCAATGATCTCTTTTTCAAGCAAGACCTGGCCAAAATGGCAGCAAAACAAAAACAAACATACAAGACACAAACAGACAAAACCATAAAAGGCAAAGTGGGGGAAGGGGATACATTTGAGCTGCAGCAAACAAGATTGAATGGGATTGGGGGGAGATTGGAGGGTAGGGTAAAAAAGGTAGGGTAGAAAGATAGGGAAGGTGAGGCTTTGCAAATATATAAAAATAATAAAATATCAAGATGTATCGATCAGTGGACCAATTGCATGCTTTCGCAGAATACAAGAAGCCTTTAGTCGACTCCTTCAGACATTAAGCACCCCCACAGGCCAAATGGAATGATAAAAAAAATATATATATTAAATTCTTCTTTTAAATTTTTTTCATTTGGGGGTTGTAGTGGCACATTTTGGCCAATCAAAGTCGACTATACAAATCCTTAGTCAGGGACAAGCCTAATATATACAGTATATATGTATATTACATTTTTACATCAAAATAAATTCAAGTACCAACCTGGGTCATGGCCCTCATGAAAGGAGCACTGATGTTACAGCTCCTCTGATTCTCTCTGTCCTCAGAACGACACTCGATCTTAATGTCCGACTGGTCCTGTGGAGAGAGAGGTCATCGACATCCAGTCGTGCTGTTTCTCATTTCAAACCATCTGTGTAACACGACTAACACATCTCCTCTAAGAGTGTCACATGACTAACACATCTCCTCTAAGAGTGTCACATGACTAATATATCTCTTCTAAGAGTGTAACATGACTAACACATCTCGTCTAAGAGTGTAATATGACTAATATATTTCTTCTAAGAGTGTAACATGACTAATATATCTCTTAGTGTAACATGACTAACAAATCTCTTCTAAGAGTGTAATATGACTAATATATCTCTTCTAAGAGTGTAATATGACTAATATATCTCTTCTAAGAGTGTAACATGACTAATATATCTCTTCTAAGAGTGTAACATGACTAATATATCTCTTAGTGTAACATGACTAACAAATCTCTTCTAAGAGTGTAACATGACTAATATATCTCTTCTAAGAGTGTAACATGACTAATACATCTCTTCTAAGAGTGTAACATGAATATTGTATCTTCTAAGAGTGTAACACGACTAACACATGTCTTAAGAGTATAACATGACTAATATATCTCTTCTAAGAGTGTAACATGACTAATATATATATTTTAAGAGTGTAACATGACTAACATCTATCTAAGAGGTCAATCTTTTTTTAAGAGTGTAACATGTCTAGCACATCTATCCAAGAGGTCTATCTTTTTTTTAAGAGTAACATGACCACGACCCAACGTTACCTTGACGATGAGGCTGGAGAAGAGGTTGGGGGAATGGAGGATGCTGAGCGTTACCTTGACGATGAGGCTGGAGAAGAGGAGGTTGGGGGAATGGAGGATGCTGAGCGTGGCTCCGTAGGCGTTCTCTCCGCGGTTCTCCAGGACAGAATACACCACCACCCTCTTGCGACTGGCCTCCAACACGCGCTCATTCCCGGCTAACGCCCCCTGCTGGTAGCACAGCTCCCAGTTGGCGCGCTCACTGTCACCACAGAACTGCCTTTTGGGGGGAGGAAAGAGTTAACACAGCTGTACTGTGTAGACAGGAAGTGCTCACTCTACCTTTAATCTCTTTGGGTGTACTGTGTAGAGAGGAAGTGCTCACTCTACCTTTAATCTATTTGGGTGTACTGTGTAGACAGGAAGTGCTCACTCTACCTTTAATCTCTTTGGGTGTACTGTGTAGACAGGAAGTGCTCACTCTACCTTTAATCTCTTTGGGTGTACTGTGTAGAGAGGAAGTGCTCACTCTACCTTTAATCTCTTTGGGTGTACTGTGTAGACAGGAAGTGCTCACTCTACCTTTAATCTCTTTGGGTGTACTGTGTAGAGAGGAAGTGCTCACTCTATCTCACTCTATCTTTCATCTCTTTGGGTTCACAGTAGTTACATCTGAAGGGCCTGCAATTTAGTCCACAATACATATTTACTATCCATCGGTATTCTGCCTTATGTCACCAAAATGTGGAACATCTTTTTAAGGCAGTGTGAACCAGGGGTGTAAAGTACTTGAGTAATTGTACTTCGTTACAATACTTAAGTACTGTTTTTGAGGATTTGTACTTTACTCAAGTATTATTAGGTTTGTATAATTGTACTTTTACTCAATTACATATAGTAACTCAATTTATTAGGAAAATAAAAAAGATTTGATAAAAAAAATAGAAATGCTCCCCGAAAAACCAGTGGTGGAAAGTAACTAAGTATTTTTTACTCAAGTACTCTACTTATCATTTTGAGGTACTTGTACTGTACTTCATGTGAGTATTTTCATTTTTTGGGAACTTTATACTTTTACTCCACTACATTTATCTGAACCCATCAGTTACTAGTTACTTTGAAGAAAAAGATTTTGCATAGAAAACGTGGCAAAAATGTAAGAAAGTTATTTAATATTTCGCATTTGAAGCCTGTCGACTTCAAGAGGACGTAATCAGAGCAGCATAACTGGACCGCATACCACTTTAACATGACATTTAATCAGAGCAGCATAACTGGACCGCATACCACTTTAACATGACATTTAATCAGAGCAGCATAACTGGACCGCATACCACTTTAACATGACATTTAATCAGAGCAGCATAACTGGACCGCATACCACTTTAACATGAGCTTTAATCAGACCAGCATAACTGGACCACATACCACTTTAACATAACATCACCTTTAATCAGAGCAGCATAACTGGACCGCATACCACTTTAAGATAATCTTTAATCAGAGCAGCATAACTGGACCACATACCACTTTAACATGACCTTTAGAGGTCAATGGTTAGAGAGGATTGAATGCTCCCAAGCACTGGGATACACAAACATCATGTAGAATACATACTTTTACTTTAGATACTTAAGTAGATTCAGTAGCAAATATTCTTTACTTTTACGTATAATTTGAATGGAGGACTTTTACTTTTACCAGAGTACTCATTTATCTGGGTATTTCTACTTTTACTTAGTAAAGGAACGGTGTACTTCTTCCACCGCTGCCCAAAACGACTTGAGCTCACCTGATGTCCAGGAGGTCAGCGTGGCTGCGGAGGGCGAGGTCAGGGACACAACTCTCTTCCGACTCACAGCCGTTCCAGAAGGGGAGCTACGGGAGGAGAGAAGGGTCATTCCAGAAGGGGAGCTATGGGAGGAGAGAAGGGTCATTCCAGAAGGGGAGCTACGGGAGGAGAGAAGGGTCATGCCATGGTGACAAAGGCACGTTACTTTGAGTCCAGTGACACGGTTCCTGTTTGGCATGGTGTGCGTCAAGAGAGTTCACCTGCTCACCGGTTCGAATGAACTAGATGGGAAAACTGCAGCCGATTAAGATCTGACCTCTACAGTAGGCTATACGGAATTAATTATATACCTGACTGCTGTTGTGACCTCACTGTCACCCTTCCCCTGAACTATGAATCACTAAAGACACTTTCTAACTGCTGCTGTGACCCATTGTCACCTCCATTTTATATTGTAAACTGTGAATCGGAACATGCAATGTTACTCACTGTGTCTTGTATATATCTTATATCATTAAAAAAAAGAAATATTTAGCACTCGCTTGTATTTAAATTGTAAAAAATAAATTAAGTATTGTGTGATTTTGTGTGAAGGGCGGACTAGCAAAGTAAGATTTTCATTGTACGGCAAACTGTCTGTTTAACTGTGCACATGACAATAAACTCTTGAATCTTGAATCTTGAATTGATCCAAGCCAACAAAGGAGTATGTATGTGTGTTTTTTCTTTTATGAATTCATATTGCACATAATTTCCATCATTATTAATACATAAATTAATTTTATGTCATTTAATTACATGATAATTATTACTTTGATTTTATTTTATTTTTTTAAGGTGGTGGTCCAGCCAGGCTCTAATGCTGCTACTCACCTCAGCCCTGAGGGAGGTGGACCAGCCAGGCTCTAACGCTACTCACCTCAGCCCTGAGGGAGGTGGTCCAGCCAGGCTCTAATGCTGCTACTCACCTCAGCCCTGAGGGAGGTGGACCAGCCAGGCTCTAATGCTGCTACTCACCTCAGCCCTGAGGGAGGTGGACCAGCCAGGCTCTAACGCTGCTACTCACCTCAGCCCTGAGGGAGGTGGACCAGCCAGGCTCTAACGCTGCTACTCACCTCAGCCCTGATGGAGGTGGACCAGCCAGGCTCTAATGCTGTTACTCACCTCAGCCCTGAGGGTGGTGGGCCAGCCAGGCTCTAATGCTGCTACTCACCTCAGCCCTGATGGAGGTGGACCAGCCAGGCTCTAACGCTGCTACTCACCTCAGCCCTGATGGAGGTGGACCAGCCAGGCTCCAACGCTGCTACTGTACTCACCTCAGCCCTGAGGGAGGTGGACCAGCCAGGCTCTAATGCTGCTACTGTACTCACCTCAGCCCTGAGGGAGGTGGACCAGCCAGGCTCTAACGCTGCTACTCACCTCAGCCCTGAGGGAGGTGGACCAGCCAGGCTCTAACGCTGCTACTGTACTCACCTCAGCCCTGAGGGAGGTGGACCAGCCAGGCTCTAATGCTGCTACTGTACTCACCTCAGCCCTGAGGGAGGTGGACCAGCCAGGCTCTAACGCTGCTACTCACCTCAGCCCTGAGGGAGGTGGTCCAGCCAGGCTCTAACGCTGCTACTCACCTCAGCCCTGAGGGAGGTGGTCCAGCCAGGCTCTAATGCTGTTACTCACCTCAGCCCTGAGGGAGGTGGACCAGCCAGGCTCTAATGCTGCTACTGTACTCACCTCAGCCCTGAGGGAGGTGGACCAGCCAGGCTCTAATGCTGCTACTCACCTCAGCCCTGAGGGAGGTGGTCCAGCCAGGCTCTAACGCTGCTACTGTACTCACCTCTGCCCTGAGGGAGGTGGTCCAGCCAGGCTCTAACGCTGCTACTCACCTCAGCCCTGAGGGAGGTGGACCAGCCAGGCTCTAATGCTACTCACCTCAGCCCTGAGGGAGGTGGTCCAGCCAGGCTCTAACGCTGCTACTCACCTCAGCCCTGAGGGAGGTGGACCAGCCAGGCTCTAATGCTGCTACTCACCTCAGCCCTGAGGGAGGTGGACCAGCCAGGCTCTAATGCTGTTACTCACCTCAGCCCTGAGGGAGGTGGACCAGCCAGGCTCTAACGCTGCTACTGTACTCACCTCAGCCCTGAGGGAGGTGGACCAGCCAGGCTCTAATGCTGCTACTGTACTCACCTCAGCCCTGAGGGAGGTGGACCAGCCAGGCTCTAATGCTGCTACTCACCTCAGCCCTGAGGGAGGTGGACCAGCCAGGCTCTAACGCTGCTACTCACCTCAGCCCTGAGGGAGGTGGACCAGCCAGGCTCTAACGCTGCTACTCACCTCAGCCCTGAGGGAGGTGGACCAGCCAGGCTCTAATGCTGCTACTGTACTCACCTCAGCCCTGAGGGAGGTGGACCAGCCAGGCTCTAATGCTGCTACTGTACTCACCTCAGCCCTGAGGGAGGTGGACCAGCCAGGCTCCAACACGGGGCCTTCATCAGGCTTCTGGAGCCCCGTCTCCAGCAGAAACACCAGTGGACGCCCGTAGTCAGTTGTCTCCTGTTGGAACCACACACACATCATTCAGTATTTGAATGAAAATCATCATCATCATCATTATCATCAAGCTTCATTTATTCTCGAAAATACAATTGAGGTCACCCTCATTGTCAATGTCGTTGAGACTTTACAGACATTTCAATGCACACATTTCTACAATATAACAATAATAAATATTAACAACTATCTTCCTGGATTCACTGAATTGAAAGTGAATTGACCCGTGACCCCCCCCCCGTCTGACCTGCACGTGGAAGCCGACGCGCTCGCAGCGCTCCTCTCCGCGCTGCAGCGCCATCTTGCGAGGCTGCTGTCGGTCGCTGTCGTCCAGAGCGGCTCTCGAGGCGAAGCGTCTCTCGTCCAGCGCCAGGCTGTACCACACGGCTGGGGAAGGGGGTCAGGGTTCAGCGTCAGTTTACACACAGTCTCTCCTGGTTACACATGACTAGCGCTGTCGATGAATATTCTATATTCTAATTTATAAGCGAATTGTTAAAAAAAAACATACATTAGATTGTAAAAATGTATATTCGAAGTGTGAATTGTGTTTTTTTTTATAATTTTTTTTTAACCTTTTTTATTTTATTTCTTTTTTTCAATACAGTAATAACAACAATAAACAGGACTTCACAGGACATAGTAACAAGAACAACAAGAACGAAAATGGAAATAACAAACAATACAAAAAAATTGCACCCTTACTTACAATTCATCATGAATTGAAAATGGGGGACCCTGATGTAAACAAGACGAAAGTCTTTCTCTGGTCTGCATCCCCTTAACAATTGTGTATGTATTGAGCCATACTGTATTGTACCCATTAACCAACTTCGAAAGAGTGCCTAAGCTTAACCAGTGATAGAAACAGGCGTCACACGATTGGCACAGATGTCACATGACCAGAAACGTCAGTGGCCAATCAGATCGCGGAAAAATGCAAGTTAGTTGGTAAAAGTATTGACGCTGGCCGGCGTCTTAAAAGAGACCCCCTGAGCCCCCGGCCTCCAGCACATTTAGGGGAAAAGCTTTCCATTGTAAAGAAGAGACACTGGGCCTCTGCATCTGAACTGAATTAAACATAGCCGACTTTCCTCACATCTGCATTCACTTGTGAATACTGACTGTACGAGTGACCAATCAGTTTGTCTCCATTTGATTGACGGCAGCTGGCAACCACTCACGTGGCCCGCCTGTGAGACTGGAGCCAGCATGCGTCTCATTATGCATGCATTATGTATATTCTGCTCCGTTCAAGTTAACCCTTTCACTACCACACTACCAAAGGGTTAACCCTTTCACGCCATTAACCGTCTGTAGTGTGGTAGTAAAAGGGTTAACCTTCTGTAGTGTGGTTGGGAAAGGGTTAACCGTCTGTAGTGTGATAGTAAAGGGTTAACCTTCTGTAGTGTGGTAGTGAAATAGTTAACCGTATGTAGTGTGGTAGTGAAAGGGTTACCCCTTTGTCGTGTGGCAGTGAAATGGTTAACCTTCTGTAGTGTGGTAGTGAAAGGTGATCCTTCTGTAGTGTCGCAGTGAAAGGGTTAACCGTCTGTAGTGTGGTAGTGAAAGGGTTAACCTTCTGTAGTGTGGTACTAGTGAACGGGTTAACCTTCTGTAGTGTGGTAGTGAAAGGGTTAACCCTTTGTCGTGGGGTAGTGAAAAGTGTATCCTTCTGTAGTGTGGTAGTGAAAGGGTTAACCCTTTGTTGTGTGGCAGTGAAAGGGTTAACCTTCTGTAATGTGGTAGTGAAAGGGTTATCCTTCTGTAGTGTTGCAGTGAAAGGGTTAACCCTTTGGTAGAGTGGTAGTGAAAGGGTTAACAAGGACACACAGTGTCACAGCCCTGAGACGTCCTGTGTGTTCTCCACCTCTCTGCCCTGGGAATCACAAGGTTCCTGGTGCGATTCCGCCTCCCTTGGTTAGCATAAGACTCCCTACAGTAGATGCAACACTGGATGGCACAGGAAGTCCTTCAGGAATGCCTCACTGCCTCACTGAGCATAGAGTGACAGCATCCTGGACTTTTGACTTGTGACTTATGACTTTTTACTTTTAGATAGACACTTTACTTTTTTTTATTACTCTACATTTACTGTATATTACTGTATATTTTTGGTTGTATATTTTAGAATGTATATACATATTTTAGAATGTATATCCCATACTGTATTTCTATTTGGATTGAATTGTGATTTTAGATTTGACTACCTAATGTTTATTGTGAGCGGTCTGTAGTGCTGAATTTCCTCGGGATCAATAAAGTACTTCTATTCTATTTATATGTCAAGCAAGACACTTAATTAACCCCTAACCTTGCATGGCCATCTCTGCCGGCCGTGAATGGGTGAATGTGAATCTTTTGCCAGAAACTATTGGATGGGTAATTTCCGGGGCCTATTCTTCTGATGTCTCTCTCTCTCTCTCTCTCTCTCTCTCTCTCTCTCTCTCTCTCTCTCTCTCTCTCTCTCTCTCTCTCTCTCTCTCTCTCTCTTTCTCTCTCTCTCTCTCTCTCTCTCTCTCTCTCTCTCTCTCTCTCTCTCTCTCTCCCTCTCCCTCTCACTCTCTCTCCCTCTCTCTCTCTCTCTCTCTCTCTCTCTCTCTCTCTCTCTCTCTCTCTCTCTCTCTCTCTCTCTCTCTCTCTCTCTCTCTCTCTCTCTCTCACCCTCTCTCTCCCTCTCGCTCTCCCTCTCTAGGTACAGGTGACTGCAGGGACCAGAGCTGCATTAAGCAGAACTAAAACACGCTGCTTACATGTAGACGTTTCTAATAGAAGGTGTTACTGAACATGAAAGTCCCCAAAAACAGCTAATTATGTTTCTGTCCCACGGAGACGACCAGGTTGAGGCGAGTCCCTCACTAACCCACGCTCTCATTATGTGACGTTTTACATTTGCCTTTAAACTGTAAACACCTGTCTGTAAACACCCACAGTACGGTCTTTTCAGTACAGAGGTTCACCTAACCACTCCCTTCCTCACTAAGCCACACCTACTACCCACTCCCTTCCTCACTAAGCCACACCTACTACCCACTCTCTTCCTCACTAAGCCACACCTAACCACTCCCTTCCTCACTAAGCCACACCTAACCACTCCCTTCCTCACTAAGCCACACCTAACCACTCCCTTCCTCACTAAGCCACACCTAACCACTCCCTTCCTCACTAAGCCACACCTACTACCCACTCCCTTCCTCACTAAGCCACACCTACTACCCACTCCCTTCCTCACTAAGCCACACCTAACCACTCCCTTCCTCACTAAGCCACACCTACTACCCACTCCCTTCCTCACTAAGCCACATCTACTACCCACTCCCTTCCTCACTAAGCCACACCTACTACCCACTCTCTTCCTCACTAAGCCACACCTACTACCCACTCTCTTCCTCACTAAGCCACACCTACCCACTCCCTTCCTCGCTAAGCCACACCTACCCACTATCTTCCTCACTAAGCCACACCCACCCACTCTCTTCCTCACTAAGCCACACCTACTACCCACTCTCTTCCTCACTAAGCCACACCTACCCACTCCCTTCCTCACTAAGCCACACCTACCCACTATCTTCCTCACTAAGCCACACCCACCCACTCTCTTCCTCACTAAACCACACCCACCCACTATCTTCCTCACTAAGCCACACCTACCCACTCCCTTCCTCACTAAGCCACACCTACTACCCACTCCCTTCCTCACTAAGCCACACCCACCCACTATCTTCCTCACTAAGCCACACCCACCCACTATCTTCCTCACTAAGCCACACCCACCCACTCTCTTCCTCACTAAGCCACACCTACTACCCACTCTCTTCCTCACTAAGCCACACCTACTACCCACTCCCTTCCTCACTAAGCCACACCTACCCACTCCCTTCCTCACTAAGCCACACCTACCCACTATCTTCCTCACTAAGCCACACCCACCCACTCTCTTCCTCACTAAACCACACCCACCCACTATCTTCCTCACTAAGCCACACCTACCCACTCCCTTCCTCACTAAGCCACACCTACTACCCACTCCCTTCCTCACTAAGCCACACCCACCCACTATCTTCCTCACTAAGCCACACCCACCCACTATCTTCCTCACTAAGCCACACCCACCCACTCTCTTCCTCACTAAGCCACACCTACTACCCACTCTCTTCCTCACTAAGCCACACCTACTACCCACTCCCTTCCTCACTAAGCCACACCTACCCACTCTCTTCCTCACTAAGCCACACCTACTACCCACTCCCTTCCTCACTAAGCCACACCTACCCACTCCCTTCCTCACTAAGCCACACCTACCCACTCTCTTCCTCACTAAGCCACATCTACCCACTCTCTTCCTCACTAAGCCACACCTACCCACTCTCTTCCTCACTAAGCCACACCTACCCACTCTCTTCCTCACTAAGCCACACCTACCCACTCTCTTCCTCACGATGGGTGTCCTGGTGTCCACACTGAGACACACCACGGCAGACATGCAGGTGACCTCTTTGCCTCCCCGGTGGCAGTCCTTGTTGAAGATGTTCACCTTCTCTGGTTCGAAGCTCAGCTTGGCTTGGATGCGCACCACACCACGGGACCTGGGGACATCAGAATCAGAATCAGAAAGGTCTTTATTTGCCAAGTAGTTTTCACATACAAGGAATTTGCTTTGGTCGTTTTCGGTGCGACATTAGCGGACAGCAGTGCATGTGAGCGGATCGGAGCGCGAGCGGCGCGGGGCGCGGAGCGGCCGGTTTTGACGTGAGCGAGGAGTGGGTTTTAAAATGAGTCGGCGCGACGTCCGGAGCGAGAGTTCTCCTCCGCTCCAATCCACTCCAGGCCGCTCACAGTGGTTTAACACTGATGTAATATATACATGCAGTACAATGCCAAAGCAACAGATGGCGATGTACAAACATGAAGGCCATTTTCAACCAATGAGAAGGGTGAACCTGTGATAGGCTGTTCGTTCAGGCTTTGTCACTGTAGAGACGCCCACACTCACTCTAGTTAGAAAAAGTATATCGACGCCATTGTTGTTGACGTTAGCTTACATGCTAACGTTAATGGCAGCGACCATAGCATTGTGGCTCGGCTAGCCTATCATCGCTTAATAGAGATAGTGAATGGATAAACAACGTTATTTAACATTGCAGAATGGCTACAATTACAATGCGGCTCAATACAAACAATTGTTAAGGGGCCCAGGGGGTGTAGACTGTTGTAGTTTGAGCTCATTTACACCATGCTCCAAAAAAAGAAGAAAAAAAAATGCCGAGCGATCTGGCGCGGGGAGCGGGGAGCGCTCGATTCAAGGTGAGCGGGGAGCGAGCGGAGAGCGACTTGGGGGCGGGGTCAACATGAGTGATTAGCGGAGCGGACCAAGCTTTAAAGAGCGAAGAGCGGATTTCTCGGCCGCGCCGATCCGCTCACGTGGTCTGGCGGACAGACATTTACAGACAGATAATACAATAAAAAGGTGGAGTAAGATAAAATGAAATATGAACTAAGTTGAGAACAATATAATATAATATAATTATGAAATAAAATAAAGGCCAGGGCTGGACAACTGTAAATAAGAGGTTGAATAATATTAAATGTGATATAAACTAAATTAAATATAGAACAATAGAATCTGAGAATTTACAATAAAGATACAATAGGAATAGGCCAGCCCAGGGCTGTGCAATTGGGCAATTATGTGCAAAGAGTATGAGTCAGTGAAGTATGAACAGGTATGTTTGGTTGTTTATGCAAGGATGTTATGAGGACAGACCTCCCAAAACAAACTAGTGAGACTCCTGCACAACCTTCACTTTAGGACTCACCTAACGCCAGCCCACTTTAGCAGGCTGGGATGGCTTAGGGTTGAAGAAAGAGTACACCAGCTTAAAATGCTACTGGTTTTTAAAGTACTAAAAGAAACGGTCCCCAAGTACCTAGTCAATTATTTTAATAAAGTAGGAGATGTCCACAAACACGCCACAAGAGGAAGCCCCACGGACCTGGTCCCGCCGAGAGTCAGGACATGCATGGGGAAAGATGCATTTTTTTTTACTCTGCTACGGTAATGTGGAATGCCCTGCCAACATTTTTAAAACTCCTGAACTCCCCTCTCGGATTTAAATCCGCCCTAAAAACATGGCTCAGCAGCAACTCAAATTGGTCTTAAAATGTTTTTTTTATCTCTTTTATCATAACTTGGCTTTTATTTCTTTTATCATGAGTTGCTTTTAAGGGTTTGCGGATTTTCTTTTAACATTAGTTAACTGTATGAGTTGTCAGGTTAGGTGTTTTTATAATTTTTTTTTAGAATGTGTCCTGTCAGTGTACATGTCCATTTGTGTTTCTGTGCCTTTTTATGTTCCATGTATGGACCACAATGGAAACAAGCCTTGGCTTTATTGTGTTTTATCCATTTTTGACCTGCGTTATTGACACTGTTATTGTCTTGTCTTTTAAAATGTTTTTTTTGTCATACGATTTGTGTCAAAATAAAGTATTCAATTCAAAAAAGGACGTTACCCTTCATATATATCATATATTTATATATATCACATATATATATCATATCATATGTTACAGTGTGTGCTATACACTGTGGAGACTGCAGTGACTGCTATTCCTCTTCATATATAATCTGTAGTGCTGTCAGGCGATTAAAAAAATGTACCTAATTAATTACAGGATTTGTAATTAATTAATCTAATTAATCGCATTTTAATCGCATAACCATTTTAGGCCTGATATTCTATATTCTATAATCATATTTCAAATTGCATGTGTTCGGATGGCAGAATTCAGTACTGTATCTACAAAACCTTCTGTTTAATCATCTTCCATCTATTAATTTGTTTAGATTTTTCAGGTCTGGTCAATTTGAGCATAGTGTTATTCAGTCAAAGATTAAAAAAAATTTTTGTTGATATTCTCATTTGGTTCATTACAATTTACTCAAGCCTAATAGACACAGTATTTATGACACTGGGAATACATTCCCTGAGATCCATAGATGTCCCTAGAATCAGATACCAAGAACATGCAAATGGACCATATAAAAAAAGTCTGTAAATGTGTATTCTACGTTCTTATGGAATGAATGAGATAAAAAAAAAAAATTATAAATAAAAGTATTTTTTTGTTGTAATACATTTTGAGTTAATTTTCATAACGCGATAATTTGCTGTGTAATTAATTAATCTAATTAACGCGATAAACTGACAGCCCTAATAATCTGTGTGTGTGTGTGTGTGCGTGTGTGTGTGTGTGTGAGTGTGAGTGTGCGTGTGCGTGTGTGTGCGTGTGGGTGTGTGTGTGTGTGTGCGTGTGCGTGTGTGTGTGTGCGTGTGTGTGTGTGTGTGTGTGTGTGTGTGTGTGTGTGTGTGTGTGTGTGTGTGTGTGTGTGTGTGTGTGTGTGTGTGTGTGTGTGTGTGGTGTTGACCACCACTAACCAGATGATCACCGCTGCTCCCAGAGCTCCCACGGCTAAGTCCACCAAACCATCCCCGTTCACGTCCAGCACGCCGTGAACACTGCGGCCAAAATACCGCAAACTCCCAGGCAGGTCTGCTGCCGCGATCCTCTGGGGGGGGGGGGGGGGGTAGATTCATAAAGCAAGTGGAGTGGTGCACCTCATCAAACTGCATGTAAACTAGCCCACATGTATGACTGTTGGGTCTGGTTCAGCTTGTTATTAGGTTACCATCATCATCATTGCCCCTGCTTGTTGGCTATTATTATTATTTTGGTCCTTGGGCCTGGACCTCCAGACACGTCTCAAGTTGGCCTCTCCGATCTCCTTGTATTGTTTTAAACTAAAAATATCGGAAATCCTTTCCACCTGCTGCTCCTGCTTTGATGTTGAATAAAACATTTTGGTTTGATTGCTATTGTTTTATTGTGCTTGTGTTATTTTTAAATTAATTTGATGTATGTTTTGTCATAATCTGTGCTCGCCTTCTTGGCCCAGATCACCCTTGAAAAAGAGACCCCTGTCTCAATGGGCTTTTATTTTCTGGTTAAATAAAGGTTTGATGAAACCCTGAGGCTGGCTTTACTTGTGTGAAATGCAGTTGCATTTGAGTTGCATGGTGTGAGACACTTGACACCTCACTTTGAATCTCAGCCCCAACAGCAGTTGCAAACATCTCAACGTTGTGAAACTAGTTTCATGCAACCACAGCCAATCAGAATGCACATAACGTGCCATGTGATGATGTCAAACGAATGGCTGTTGATATCTGATGAACTCTTGAGTAGCCACTAGCCAGTGTTTCAGCCACTCGTAGGTTGTGTTTCTTCCTCTTAGCCCTTTCACTACCACACTACCAAAGGGTTTACCCTTTCACTACCACAACACAGAAGGTTAACCCTTTCCCTACCACACTACAGACGGTTAACCGTCTGTAGTGTGGTAGTGAAAGGTTAACCTTCTGTAGTGTGGTAGTGAAAGGTTAACCTTCTGTAGTGTGGTAGTGAAAGGGTTAGCCTTCTGTAGTGTGGTAGTGAAAGGGTTAGCCTTCTGTAGTGTGGTAGTGAAAGGCTTAGCCTTCTGTAGTGTGGTAGTGAAAGGTTAACCTTCTATAGTGTGGTAGTGAAAGGGTAAACCCTTTGGTAGTGTTTGCCTTATGTCTCTGATCTTGTTTTGAGTTTATTTTCTAGACCATGTTTACATGTATTTTGTTCATATATGGACATTGATGGGATGGGAGTGGAACTTTGTACAAGCCCGTTGGGCTTCGTTCCCTCCTAGCACTGTTTTTTTCTTTTCTTTTTCTTTTTTTTATATAATGTGCTAAATAAATAAACTATACTAATATCAACAAGCATCAGTGCACTGATAGCTTCCACTGCTGCCATTTGATTTATGAATGTAAAGCTACTCTGTTGGACAAATACATCCCAGTTTGGAGAGGCAGTATGTATAAGTAGACACTAAGTAGCATGCCACTTGGGTAAACAATGCCGCCTCTCACTAAATAAAGCATGTGGCTTATTTGCACTTTTTGTTTATGAAAAAGTTATTAATTTGGGGACAGTGAGATGTCTGGCTAACAAGTCTGTTATTGACAGACCAACGTTATTGGTGTGCTAGCATAAAGTGAGCTGCAGGCTAGTGACAGGTGCTTCTCAAACAGGTTTTACTGTCTAGTTGTGTGGAAATGACATATCATGCAATTTGCAACCTGCAACTAGTTAACCTGCAGCTGTGTAAAGCCATGCCTTTCAATTACCTGTGTTCGAGTGTGTGAATGTGTTGTGCATTCAGTCGGTCCTTCGTAAACTCATAAAGTCAGACATTTCCACCACCAGGAAGTTGCACTCGAACGGCCGACCAAGTGGTAAATAACAGGGGTAAACTTGTTCCATGATACCAGAGTTTACAAGTTCACCTTTTGTGGTGCAAATGTACTTTATTATGAACATGGAGCATCGTGAGGCACCATCAGAAATATGATGTTGACATGCTGGGATTCCTAAAAATCAATCAAACCACTTGCTTCAATAAAGAAAGGTTTAATAATCTGGCTGAATCTGCTGCCTTGCATCTGATTGGTGCTGACTTTACGAGCTGACTAGCGCAGCTGATCGCGATCATTTGGTCACATGATACATTTTAGACTTTACGAGTTGAAAAGGGCCGACCGAATAAACATATATATCTTTGAAAACCTTAGCTAGAAACTGTAGCCGCCAACAATGGTTGTTGTGGCAGTACTTGCACTGGATCACTAGTAAAAGTGAACGATGTCCGCCATCTCTTTTAGCCCCCAGCTAGCTTGCAAAAGTATCCTTCACATTCATTCTCTTTTCTTCCACCTGTTTGAATCTGGGCTGGATGCTGCGGTGCAGGCCATAGAAGACGTAGATCGCCCCCTGGTGGTCATCCTCCAGCGGCGCTCCTACCACCACCTCCCTGTAGCCGTCGCCGTTCATATCGGCGATAGGGGCCAGTGCCGCGCCCAGACGACAGTTCTGAGACCGCTCGGCCACCTCCAGGGCCCCGTCCAGGATGAAGGTACTCTGGAGGGTAGATGGATTAAGTAGTTGACTACTTTGGGTCATGTGGTTTAGGTAGTTCATTACTTTGGGTCATGTGGTTTAGGTAGTTCATTACTTTGGGTCATGTGGTTTAGGTAGTTCATTACTTTGGGTCATGTAGTTTAGGTAGTTCATTACTTTGGGCCATGCAGTTTAGGTAGTTCATTACTTTGGGTCATGTAGTTTAGGTAGTTCAATCAATCAATCAATCAATCAAATTTATTTATATAGCACGTTTAAACATGACGCTTGTCAACCAAAGTGCTTCACATAGCTAAGCTAAGAACAAAGAAAAGTATCAAATAAACAGAAAAATTTAAATAAAATCAACGGATAGACAAAGGAAAAACAGAACAACACGTCAACGAGTACGGAAAGAGTCAAAGTGAGTCAGGGAAGGCCAGGCGATATAGGTGGGTTTTGAGTTTTGATTTAAAAGACTCGATGGAGGGGGCAGATTTAATAGACATGGGGATGCTGTTCCAGAGGTCAGGGGCTGCGACCGCAAAAGCACGTCCCCCCCTAGACTTGAAGTTAGACCTACGGGTGGTTAGGAGACCCTTATCAGCCGATCTGAGGGCCCTGGCGTTGGTATAGGGCGTGAGGAGGTCTGCTAGGTAAGCAGGGGCCTTACCATTTAGGGCTTTGTAAACCAATAAAAGGACCTTGAAGTCTATTCTAGCGCACTGGGAGCCAGTGGAGGGAGGCAAGTACAGGGGTGATGTGAGCTCTCTTCTGGCTACCTGTGAGCAGTCTAGCGGCAGCGTTTTGGGGGAGTTGTAGACGGGCTATGGTGGATTTATTTAGCCCCAGGTACAGGGAGTTACAGTAGTCTAAGCGTGAGGATATGAAGGTGTGAATTACTCTTTCCAGGTCTGAGGGGGAGAGAATGGCCTTGATCCTGGCTATGGACCGGAGCTGGAAAAAGCACCCCTTCACCACGAGTTTACCTGCCTATTGAAGGAAAACTCGGGGTCAAAGAGCACGCCCAGGAGGATTTCACACTTTGACTGATTGAGCTGTAGAAAATTGTGTGCCATCCAGCATTTGATGTCGTTTAG
Organism: Notolepis coatsorum; assembly: GCF_963971535.1. Taxonomy (NCBI): domain Eukaryota; kingdom Metazoa; phylum Chordata; class Actinopteri; order Aulopiformes; family Paralepididae; genus Notolepis; species Notolepis coatsorum. The sequence continues at coordinate 22,748,327 of NC_140182.1, forward strand.
GCAGGAATGAAGACTGTCGAGATTGTTTGTATTGTTGGGTTTCATGGGGAGATAGACCTGAGTGTCGTCAGCATAAAAATGGAAAGAGATGTTGTGTTTTTTAATGATCAGACCAAGGCAGCATGTATAGGGAGAATAGGATAGGGCCAAGGATGGAGCCTTGTGGAACCCCGCAAGAGAGAGAGGCAGAGGGGGAGGAGCAGTTTCCGATATTAACGGAGAAGCTTCTATCACTGAGGTAGGAGGTGAACCATGATAGGGCTGTGCCACTGACACCAACTGCCTGGTGAAGACGGTCAATGAGAATGGCGTGGTCTATTGTATCGAAAGCTGCACTGAGGTCTAAGAGCATAAGGACAGCACAGTCCCGGTTGTCGGTAGTGAGGAGCAGGTCATTGGTGACCTTAAGCAGGGCAGATTCTGTGCTGTGGTTGGCTCTGAAACCTGACTGAAATGTGTCCAGGATGTTATTCAAGTGCAGGTAGGGAGACAGCTGAGAGATAATAGCCTTTTCAAGGACCTTTGATAGGAATGGGAGCTTGGAGATTGGCCTGTAATTATTGAGCTGGGTGGAGTCTAGATTGGGTTTTTTCAGAAGGGGCTGGACCACTGCATGTTTGAAGCAGGTTGGAACGGTACCAGTGACTAAGGAGGTGTTTATGATAGAGAGGATGCTGGGGCCAGTTGTGGGAAATACTTCTTTGAGAAGAACAGAGGGAACTATGTCAAGGGGGGAGGTGGTTGGTTTCATGGCTAAGACTATATCTGTGACCCAAAGTTCATTACTTTGGGTCATAAGATAAAGATAAGATATTCCTTTATTATGTGGTTTAGGTAGTTAATTACTTTGGGTCATGTAGTTTAGGTAGTTCATTACTTTGGGTCATGTAGTTTAGGGAGTTAATTACATTGGGTCATGTAGTTTAGCTAGTTAATTACTTTGAGTCATGTGGTTTAGGTAGTTAATTACTTTGGGCCATGCAGTTTAGGTAGTTAATTACTTTGGGTCATGTGGTTTAGCTAGTTAATTACTTTGGGTCATGTAGTTTAGGTAGTTAATTACTTTGGGTCATGCAGTTTAGGTAGTTAATTACTTTGGGTCATGTAGTTTAGGTAGTTCATTACTTTGGGCCATGCAGTTTAGGTAGTTAATTACTTTGGGTCATGTGGTTTATGTAGTTAATTACTTTGGGTAATGTAGTTTAGGTAGTTCATTACTTTGGGTCATGTCGTTTAGGTAGTTCATTACATATTTCTCTAGACATTTATAATTGTCCTGATTCTACTGCAACAACTGCTCCCTGTTCCCTCCTTAAAACACAGCCTGTGTCAGTTCTGTTGTTGCTCTGTGTATGAGATTCCACACTCAAGACTGTGATAATTATCCGCAATGTAGTTTCTATCTACTTTCTCAAAGTAGTTTTAGTTTCACAAAATAAATGTTTTGAGAGATTTAGTGCAACTTCTTTCATTGTGAAGTAGCTAGTAGTTTGGTAGTTTCTCCAACACTGCCATCAGGTCTGGAAGGTTTTGTGCTTGTTTCATTATGTCATTTCTAATACAGTATCATGCACATTCAACACAGACGACACAGGTCCTTCCTACCTGTGGTGTGACTCTGTACACGTAGACCTTGCCCCTCTCCCAGCCCTTACTGAAGAACAGGGACCACAGACCTACCTGTGGTGTGACTCGGTACACGTAGACCTTGCCCCTCTCCCAGCCCTTACTGAAGAACAGGGACCACAGACCTACCTGTGGTGTGACTCGGTACACGTAGACCTTGCCCCTCTCCCAGCCCTTACTGAAGAACATGGGGGCCGCCACCAGCAGGACATCTGTCTGTCCGTCTCCATCCACGTCCAGCGAGGTCATCTCACTGCCATAGTATGAGCCAATCTAAAGTAGAATAGAATAGAATAGAATAGAATAGAATAGAATAGAATAGAATAGAATAGAATAGAATAGAATAGAATAGAACAGAACAGAACAGAACAGAACAGAATAGAATAGAATAGAATAGAATAGAATAGAATAGAATAGAACAGAACAGAATAGAATAGAATAGAATAGAATAGAATAGAATAGAATAGAATAGAATAGAATAGAATAGAATAGAATAGAATAGAATAGAATAGCTCAATGTGCGTATTTCAAGCTTCGAGTCATGGATGGGCTGAAAATCACCTAGAGAAAAGTCTTATTACAGTATGTGTGCTTTGGTGTTAAAGGGGAACTATTTTACTATTTCTTTCACTATTTGGGCACTTTTACACAATTCCTGTGAGTCTATGGAACACCTCTGTAATATATATATTTTTTTTATTCATTGTTTTGTATTTCTAATCAAGTCCTCAAAAACAGCATTTTTCTACCTCAAGATCTTAAGCCGTTTTGAGCCTGGGCTCCTAAAGTGTACCTAGCGGCGCCAGCGCCTGAACATTAACATGCAGCGGTGTCTCTCTGACATCACAAATCGCGCACATTTTCAAATGACTCAGTTCAGTGAGGGTGAATATTGTGAGAGGAGAATTGGAAGAATGCGCCAATATGAGAATTTTGAGACATAGATCATATTAATATAAGTTCACATAGCTAGGAAACAATGCTAAACACTCAAAAAGGCCATTTATAAGATAGTTCCCCTTTAAAGCAGTGGTCGGGAACCTATGGCTCGCGAGCCATATATGCGGGGGACAGCAGGAAAAGGGCATGCGAGGAGCTACAGTGGAGAGTGCAGACGAGTCAGCAGCAACTACGCGTGTGGACCAAGCAAGGTGACGGAAATTCCGCTAGCTTTGCGGGTGCTTTGGCAATAGTAATGGAAAGCCATTCACAGATGGTGAGTATGCCAAAACATTCATGCCTGATGTGGCCAATGAACTGTTTGATGACTTCCCAAATAAAGACAAGATAATCAAACTAATAAAAGACATGCCCCTGTCAGCAAGAACTGTGCACGATCGTAGCATCATGATGGCAAATCAAGTCGAGGAAACACAAATTAAGGACATAAACGCCGGGACATTTTCTCTCGCGTTAGATGAGTCAACAGACGTTAGCCATCTATCTCAGTGCAGTATAATTGCGAGGTATGCTGCAGGTGACACACTGCGTGAGGAAAGCTTGGCTGTTTTGCCAATGAAAGGGACAACAAGAGGAGAGGATTTATTCACGTCTTTCATGGAGTTTGCTTTCATGTGAAAATGCAAGGTATTGGACATACAATCTCATCCCTTCAACAAGCAGTGTTTGCATTTGAAAGCAAGCTGTAAGTCTTTCTCAGGGACATTGAAACAGGTCGTCTTCTGCACTTTGAAAGACTGCAACAATTTAGAGATGTATGCTTAGCAAGTGACTCCACTCAACATCTGGATCTCCAGCAGCTAGCTGGCTTTACGTCCAATCTCCTGCAGTCATTCAAAGCAAGTTTTGGAGAATTTTTCAAGTTCATCACTCATCCACATGAGTGTGTGCAGTGGTCAAAATCGACCTGACATGCATCCCCGGGTCTCTATCGGAGACTTTGAGCTGGAAGTTGCTGACCTGAAGGCATCAGACATGTGGATGAGTAAGTTCAAGTCACTTAATGGAGAGTTGGAAAGTCTTGCGCGACAGCGAGCAGAGCTGGCGAGGGAACACAAGTGGACAGAAATGAAAAATCTTCAACCTGAAGACCAGCTGATTCTTAAAACATGGAACGAGCTTCCTGTGACATACCACACAATGCAGCATGTGAGTATTGCCGTATTGACCATGTTTGGCTCTACATATGCATGTGAGCAGTCATTCTCGCATATGAGGAACATTAAGACCAACCTACGCTCATGTTTAACTGATGGAAGCCTCAACGCCTGCATGAAGCTCAACCTCACCACATATGAACCAGACTACAAGGCCATCAGCAAAACCATGCAGCACCAGAAGTTGCATTAAAAGTAAGACATGTTTAATTTATTATACGTTAAAAATACTATATGGCTCTCAATGAAATATATTTAGAAATGTTTGGCTTTTATGGCTCTCCCAGTCAAAAAGGTTCCTGACCCCTGTGTTAAAGGAACACGCGAATGGATAGAAGCGGATACGGACCACTAGCCTAGCTTAAAACTCCAGGAGAGGTGTTTTTGGCCAACAGCTAGGCTAGCTGGTCCGTATCCACTTCCATTCATTTGTGCTAAGCTAGCGTGCGGCCGGATAGCTTTCTACTGAGCGCACAGAGAGGAAATTGGTGTCTGATTCTGGAGATAATATTGTCTTAAAGGTGTTCCTTCAAGAAGTAAAGACGTTTGTCTTTCTTTATGGCAAAATCATCATCATACAACAACGTCATCATCATACAGCGACATCATCTACAATGACAGTTTATGGATTATGTTACATAGTCTTGTGTCTTGGTTTCGGTACCGTTTGGGTACCATTTGAACCAATACCGGTACCCTGGAATTCAATACTGGTACCCAACAGTACCTTTTTTCTGTACTTTACTCTCTCTGTAATAACAACTATAATTTCAGTTGTAAAAAAACAAGTCCAAACTTCTCAATTTTGTTATTTATTTACAACATTTTGTTATTTATTGTTGTAACACACCTCACAAAATGAAACCCCTCCCTACCTCCCTCTCCCATACCGTTCCTACAACCTTTGTAAAGTACAAATCCCCCAAAACAGTACTTAAGTATTGTAACAAAGTACAATTACTCAAGTACTTTACACCCCTGGTGTGTGTTTGTGTGTGTGTGTGCGTGCGTCTGTGCGTGTGTGTGTGTCTGTGCGTCTGCGTCTGTGTCTGCGTGAGTCTGTGTGTGTGTGTGCGTGTGCGTCTGCGTGTGCGTGAGTGTGTGTGCGTGTGTGTGTGTGCGTGTGTGCGTGTGCGTGTGTCTGTGTGTGTGTGCGTGTGCGTGTGTCTGTGTGTGTGTGCCTACCTGTTCTCCCAGCAGTGAGTGCAGGATGGTGAGGTTGCCGTTGTTCCTCAGGGTGAAGATGATGACCTTGCCGGTGTGGTTGAAACGAGGCGCCCCGGCCACGTACAGCTGTCCTCTCTGGGCGGAGACCACGGAGTTCACGGAGTAGCCTGGTGGACACATGAGAGACATGAGAGACATGAGACCACGGAGTTCACGGAGTAGCCTGGTGGACACATGAGACACATGAGACCACGGAGTTCACGGAGTAGCCTGGTGGACACATGAGACACATGAGACCACGGAGTTCACGGAGTAGCCTGGTGGACACATGAGAGACATGAGACCACGGAGTTCACGGAGTAGCCTGGTGGACACATGAGACACATGAGACCACGGAGTTCACGGAGTAGCCTGGTGGACACATGAGAGACATGAGACCACGGAGTTCACGGAGTAGCCTGGTGGACACATGAGAGACATGAGACCACGGAGTTCACGGAGTAGCCTGGTGGACACATGAGACACATGAGACCACGGAGTTCACGGAGTAGCCTGGTGGACACATGAGACACATGAGACCACGGAGTTCACGGAGTAGCCTGGTGGACACATGAGACACATGAGACCACGGAGTTCACGGAGTAGCCTGGTGGACACATGAGAGACATGAGACCACAGAGTTCACGGAGTAGCCTGGTGGACACATGAGACACATGAGACCACGGAGTTCACGGAGTAGCCTGGTGGACACATGAGACACATGAGACCACGGAGTTCACGGAGTAGCCTGGTGGACACATGAGAGACATGAGACCACGGAGTTCAAGGAGTAGCCTGGTGGACACATGAGAGACATGAGACCACGGAGTTCACGGAGTAGCCTGGTGGACACATGAGAGACATGAGAGACAGGAGACACATGAGACACATGAGAGACATGAGAGACATGAGACACATGAGAGACATGAATAGGATAGGATATACTATCATGCATGTAACAGCATGTAAACTGTTACTCCTGGTTACTGTTCTGTTTCAGTCTGTTACAGTACCCAGATAGGCCCCATGGTTCTTCACGTTCTCTACATGTGACTCTTACTAGGCTTGGGCGGTATGACGGTATTACGGTATACCAGGGTATTTAGAAATCTTGACGGTATTGAAAATCAATACCGTCCGTCACCGTCAAAATCACAGATGCGCTTCAGTTTCTTTTACAGTGAAACGGAGTTTTGAGTGTAGTGCACACACGCGCCAGCAGAGGGCGAGACCAGTCCTCACTAGTGAAGCGAGTGGGTCACAACGGTGTTCACGTTTTACGGTAATGTTGCGACAGTGCTGTGAAAATACCGTAAAGCGTTGTGACGAGAGTTGGTGTGTGTTGTGGTGCACTAGTGGAGCAAGCAAATAATCCGTCTCTTATTATATGTGAACTAAAGAGTACAAGGTTTACACAACAGCCCCCACCCGCTTTTTTATTGTATTTGTACCGTCCTGTACTATCCGCTGTCAGCTGTTTATCTCTCTCTGTGAGCTTGATTAGCTAGCGTTAGCTCACGTTAACTAGCGTTAGCTCTGCGGCTAATCTTAGATTACCCTGAACTAAATCAATGACTAGGTTATAAAGCATTCGAGTAGTTTTTACTGCACATAGAAGTAGTCAAACGGCGCGAGCATTTCGGGAGCATATGACCAAAACCCAGGCAATTTCGAGTCCTTAAGGAATCAACTAGTCTGCCATGGCTAGGCTACATGCTAACGGTGCAGGCTTCTGACTACCACTCTGAGACTGAGAGCTAACGATGATTTGTTTACTTGGTAACACGGGTTGCCCCCCCCCCCGCTGATGAAAATGAAAGTCATACCGTCATATACCGTATACCGGGGTATTATGTTATCAAAATATGACGGTGTGAAAAAAATTATACCGCCCAAGCCTAACTCTTACCCAGATAGGCCCCATGGGTCTTCATGGTCTCTACATGTGACTCTTACCCAGATAGGCCCCATGGTTCTTCATGGTCTCTACATATGACTCTTACCCAGATAGGCCCCATGGTTCTTCATGTTCTCTACATGTGACTCTTACCCTGATAGGTCCCATGGTTCTCCACATTCTCTACACATGACTCTTACCCAGATAGGCCCGCATGGTTCTTCATGTTCTCTATGACTCTTACCCAGATAGGCCCCGTGGTTCTTCAGTTCCTCTGGGAACTCCTCTAGATAGGAGGACTTGGGTGGCACCACCTTCCCATGGCGCGTCTCTTTCAGCACCGCCCCGTTCCAGTCATAGGCCCCCACTGCCCCTATGAGGATACCATCCTGGAGGATCAAGAAGAGGCTTTTAAAAGGTTACATATGTTGTTTTATACCCAGGTGGTATACCAGGAACAGGTGGTATAACAGGTGATATAACAGGTGATATAACAGGTGGTATAACAGGTGATATAACAGGTGGTATAACAGGTGGTATAACAGGTGATATAACAGGTGGTATAACAGGTGCTATAACAGGTGGTATAACAGGTGCTATAACAGGTGGTATAACAGGTGGTATAACAGGTGATATAACAGGTGGTATAACAGGTGGTATAACAGGTGACATAACAGGTGATATAACAGATGGTATAACAGGTGGTATAACAGGTGATATAACATGTGATATAACAGATGGTATAACAGGTGGTATAACAGGTGATATAACAGGTGGTATAACAGCTGGTATAACAGGTGGTATAACAGGTGTTATAACAGGTGGTATAACAGGTGGTATAACAGGTGATATAACAGGTGGTATAACAGGTGTTATAACAGGTGGTATAACAGGTGGTATAACAGGTGGTATAACAGGTGACATAACAGGTGATATAACAGGTGGTATAACAGGTGGTATAACAGGTGATATAACAGGTGGTATAACAGGAACAGCTCAATACACACAATTTATTGCTATTCCTAGCACTATTTGGGCAACTTTACACAATTCCTATGGAAGACATCTGTAAGGTTTATTTAAAAAAAAATCATTGTTTTATATTTCTAATGGAGTACTCAAAAGCATCATTTTCCAGCCTCAAGATTTCAGCCTGTTATTGGCCTGGCTCCGCCCATAAGCTCTTTCAGTGGCAGTCATCCACACAGTCTGCGAGTGGCAGACAGAGAGAGAGAGAGAGAGAGAGAGAGAGAGAGAGAGAGAGAGAGAGAGAGAGAGAGAGAGAGAGAGAGAGAGAGAGAGAGAGAGAGAGAGAGATGGAGGAGAGAAAGAGACAAGTGGAGGAAGAGAAACAAAAGGTGGAGGAGAGAGACAGAGGTGGAGGAAGAGAGAGAGAGAGAGAGAGAGACTGTAAACACTCTGCGCGCGTAAACATACTGTCTAACACCCAACCCCACCCCACCTACCCAACCTCCTCCAATGTACAGTTTCTACGTCAAATGTATATACACTCTTTTCTGGACACTTGTTGTATCACAAACAGAACTGTATTTGTAAATCTGATATGTCATAAATGTATAGTACTGTCTATCTGTATGTCATGTATGTCATATATGTTATGATGAATTGAAGATGGGGGACCCTGATGTAAACAAGACGAAAGTATTTCTCTGGTCTGCATCCCCTTAACAATTGTGTGTATTGAGCTGTACTGTACTGTACCCATTCTGCAATCTGTTAATAAAGTTTTCAATCAATCAATCAATCAATCAAACCCGCACAGTGCAATACTCCAATTCAGCCATTGGGTGGGTGGCGCTGCTGAGCGGGCAAATTCCTGAGGGGCCTGACAGCGTGGGGCCTGAGAGTGCTGCACAGTGCAATACTCCAATTCAGCCATTGGCAATTGCCCAAATAGTAAAAGAAATAGTAAATAGTTCCCCTTTAATGATCCTCCGGGCCTTGCTGATGCACCGGCTGTTATACATCACAGCCGCTGATTAACAACTCTTGTGTTGCTCTGCGGCTATTATTATCACGCTAAGGAGGAAATAATAAAATGCATTTCCAACAACAGGCAGAAAGGTTTATTTTCAGCAATAGGTTCCTCAACTACAGCCACGTCTGACCACCGGGGAGTCAGTCAAGAGGAGTCCACTGCACTTACTACTCAGCTCTGTAGCTGTTTGGAGGAATAGTACAGTAGATATGCATATTTATTAAGAGACCGCAAGGATGATGGACTGGTGGGTGGTGTCCGCCTGATTGTGGTGGGCCGGTGTGGGCCGGTGTGGGCCAGTGTCGGTCCAGCCCTGGTTCTGCCACTACCCTGCTTATGACACTAGCTTATACTAGCTGTCACTGCTACTGATTTACACACAGTACACATTGCTATTTAATATCTGCTATATTTGCTATTTAATCTTTTGCACACATTACACATTATTTATATTTTATATTGATATTTAATCATTTATTTGTTAATACTATAATTGTCTTCACCTCCCAATCACTAGGTACTGTATGTCTTCCAACGCACCTGACTTCTTCCGTCACGTCTGGCTTTTCTCTTTTTCTAAAAAAACTAAACTAATATTCACTTTCCACCTCTAGTTCCCTCACACCCACACACACACATGGACGTTTTACCAGAGATGAAAGTCAACCATGAACCACACGTAAGCTATCGGGGCAGTAAAGCCGGTAAAACCGAGGATCACTGTCAGTGACGACATCCCTGGCAAACCGTGGCGTCATTAGACTCCATCCATGGAAAGACTTCACTTCCACCTCCTGCCAAACTGCTCTGGTCCACATGTGTTTGTCCCAGACGCCGTGAGCAGACAGTGTCCCTCTGCACTGTGTCTGACTCACAGTAATGATCAACACTTTTCCAGCATGTATACCAAAGTATGTATACTATACTATATCCTGCTGCTCACCCGTAACTGTATGGACACGCACCTCTCTACCTACAGGAACTCATCACTCCAAAGTCCTCCACCCGTACCCTCAGATCTGCAGGTAGCCTGCTCCTCCGGGTCCCCAGTACCCGGCTCTGCACCATGGGGGACCCGTACCCTCAGATCTGCAGGTAGCCTGCTCCTCCGGGTCCCCAGTACCCGGCTCTGCACCATGGGGGACCCGTACCCTCAGATCTGCAGGTAGCCTGCTCCTCCGGGTCCCCAGTACCAGGCTCTGCACCATGGGGGACCGAGCCTTCTGCTCGGCTGCACCACGCCTGTGGGAACAGCCTCCCCATCCAGCTGAGGGCACCTCAGAGCCTGGACTCTTTTAAAGCAGGCCTAAAAACATTCTTATTTCAAAAGGCCTTTGATTGCTAGCTATTTCTTGTGATTTAATTTTTCTGTTGTCCTTTTTACTTTTCTGTTACTTTTCTGTTTATACGATGTTTTAACCATGTAGCACTTTTGGATCCTAGTGAACGAAAAGTGCACTAGAAATAAAGTATTTATATTGTAATGTTTAGAATTAACGATAAGCGCAGGTAAGTATATTGTCAGTGCAATGATTAAGTTATCCTGAATATCCTGGCTTCGCCCTCTACATGTCATGTGTCTAATTATGCTTTCCTGTCATCCCATTCAGACCGATCCAATTACAAAAGAACTCCCCACCACCCCACCCCTCATGTCTAAATGCCACATTCCTGGAGCTTAGCTCGATTTTCCCAGGGATTCTCTATTGGCTTGGGATATCTGGGTTTTCGCTTCCCCCTGGAAAGGGGTCTCTTTCCCATACAATTAAATATAACATCTACCTCTGTCAGGCAAGCGCTCAGCTCCCAACCAAGTCTATCACGTGATTTTATCCCCCCGCGGAGGCTGCTCCGTCGGGAGTCTGGTCGTAGGCTTACGGAGTCTCGTCCCCGTTTCAGAGGCTACTCTAAAGGTTAGAGACAGTGCTCTTGTGAAAGGTCCTCTTTCAGAGGCTACTCTAACGGTTAGAGACAGTGCTCTGGTGAAAGGTCCTCTTTTATAGGCTACTCTAACGGTTAGAGACAGTGCTCTTGTGAAAGGACCTCTTTCAGAGGCTATTCTAACGGTTAGAGACAGCGCTCTTGTGAAAGGACCTCTTTCAGAGGCTACTCTAACGGTTAGAGACAGTGCTCTTGTGAAAGGTCTTCTTTCAGAGGCTACTCTAACGGTTAGAGGCAGTGCTCTTGTGAAAGGTCTTCTTTCAGAGGCTACTCTAACGGTTAGAGAGGGTGCTCTTGTGAAAGATCCTCTTTCAGAGGCTACTCTAACGGTTAGAGACAGCGCTCTTGTGAAATGTCCTCTTCCAGAGCCTCTAATGGTTAGAGACAGTGCTCTTGTGAAAGGACCTCTTTCAGAGGCTACTCTAACGGTTAGAGACGGGGCTCTTGTAAAAGGTCCTCTTTCAGAGGCTACTCTAATGGTTAGAGACAGCACTCTTGTGAAAGGACCTCTTTCAGAGGCTACTCTAACGGTTAGAGACAGTGCTCTTGTGAAAGGTCCTCTTTCAGAGGCTACTCTAACGGTTAGAGACAGTGCTCTTGTGAAAGGACCTCTTTCAGAGGCTATTCTAACGGTTAGAGACGGGGCTCTTGTAAAAGGACCTCTTTCAGAGGCTACTCTAACGGTTAGAGACAGTGCTCTTGTGAAAGGTCCTCTTTCAGAGGCTACTCTAACGGTTAGAGACGGGGCTCTTGTAAAAGGACCTCTTTCAGAGGCTATTCTAACGGTTAGAGACGGGGCTCTTGTGAAAGGTCCTCTTTCAGAGGCTACTCTAACGGTTAGAGACAGTGCTCTTGTGAAAGGTCCTCTTTCAGAGGCTACTCTAACGGTTAGAGACAGTGCTCTTGTGAAAGGCCCTCTTTCAGAGGCTACTCTAACGGTTAGAGACAGCGCTCTTGTGAAATGTCCTTTTCCAGAGCCTCTAATGGTTAGAGACAGTGCTCTTGTGAAAGGACCTCTTTCAGAGGCTACTCTAACGGTTAGAGACAACGCTCTTGTGAAAGGACCTCTTTCAGAGGCTACTCTAACGGTTAGAGACAGTGCTCTTGTGAAAGGTCCTCTTTCAGAGGCTACTCTAACGGTTAGAGACGGGGCTCTTGTAAAAGGACCTCTTTCAGAGGCTATTCTAACGGTTAGAGACGGGGCTCTTGTGAAAGGTCCTCTTTCAGAGGCTACTCTAACGGTTAGAGACAGTGCTCTTGTGAAAGGTCCTCTTTCAGAGGCTACTCTAACGGTTAGAGACAGTGCTCTTGTGAAAGGCCCTCTTTCAGAGGCTACTCTAACGGTTAGAGACAACGCTCTTGTGAAAGGACCTCTTTCAGAGGCTACTCTAACGGTTAGAGACAGTGCTCTTGTGAAAGGTCCTCTTTCAGAGGCTACTTTAATGGTTAGAGACAGTGCTCTTGTGAAAGGACCTCTTTCAGAGGCTACTCTACCGGTTAGAGACAGTGCTCTTGTGAAAGGTCCTCTTTCAGAGGCTACTCTAACGGTTAGAGACGGGGCTCTTGTGAAAGGTCCTCTTTCAGAGGCTACTCTAATGGTTCGAGACGGGCTCCAGTAAAAATGTCCTCTTTCCCTTCCCTCATCCAATCCCCGCTGAGCGCACTTGCCCAGGAGCGCGCGGCTCCAGGTGCATCCTCCCCATGCCGCCTGCATCAGTCTGTTGCATCGTTGCTAATAAACTATCGCTTTCTATGGAATCCGTGAATGGTCAGTCTGGTCAGTAGTGCAGCAGAGAAGAGAATTACAGTTTGATCCGTCTGGTCAGTAGTGCAGCAGAGAAGATAATCACAGTATGATCCGTCTGGTCAGTAGTGTAGCAGTAGTGTCTTTCAACGAATGGTCCAAATCTCAATTTTCCATATAATTTTTTACTTGTACCTTATGTTGGCTTTCTATCCTATCAAATAAAGAGGAGAGGAGCCAGGCATTCCTACAGGATAATCTCTGTGTGTGTGTGTGTGTGTGTGTGTGTGTGTGTGTGTGTGTGTGTGTGTGTGTGTGTGTGTGTGTGTGTGTGTGTGTGTGTGTGTGTGTGTGTGTGTGTGTGTGTGTGTGTGTGTGTGTGTGTGTGTGTGTGTGTGTGTGTGTGTGTGTGTGTGTGTGTGTGTGTGTGTGTGTGTGTGTGTGTGTGTGTGTGTGTGTGTGTGTGTGTGTGTGTGTGTGTGTGTGTGTGTGTGTGTGTGTGTGTGTGTGTGTGTGTGTGTGTGTGTGTGTGTGTGTGTGTGTGTGTGTGTGTGTGTGTGTGTGTGTGTGTGTGTGTGTGTGTGTGTGTGTGTGTGTGTGTGTGTGTGTGTGTGTGTGTGTGTGTGTGTGTGTGTGTGTGTGTGTGTGTGTGTGTGTGTGTGTGTGTTGGCAGGTCATTTATTCAGGAAAACCATCTGTTCTCACTGAGCTGTTTTCTCTGTTACCAAAACAGTTTCCAAAACGCCACCTTCCTCCTCTTTCTCAAATTACCTCTGTCTCTGGAATCACACAATGTCAAGTATGAATATGTTTCTCCAGGGAATTTAAAACAATAATATTTGTCATAACGCTCCCCATTCCGAGCTTGTTTTACGTCTGTATTGCCCAGGTGTCGCTCCCGTGTATAACTGTTAAATCTTCCACCAGTTCAATGGCTCCTCCCACCCATGTGCTCCAGTATATTTTCCTCTTAACCTGCAATGGCCATTTTGGCCATTTTAGTTTTCGTTTTTGAGGACTGCATACTTTTTTTGCAAACCAAAACAACATACTTTATACTTATAGCACATGCATGAGCCTGGTCTCTTTTGAAAGATGACATTCTGAAGTTTCTGATTCCAGAAAGAAATTTCACTTTTAGTGCTAACGTAATAGAGTAACATAGGTCTGAACTTGAGTTGTAGAAAAACTTGTTACTCAAGTTTTTCTGTAGTAGTTAGTAGTCCAGAGGTAGTATTTCCCCAGAAGGTGGTATGGCTTACAAATCCATACGGACCCACAGCCTGAAGCCTTATGTAGTACATGTCCAAATTTCAAAAATCCATTCAGAAATGAATGATTAGGACTGATTTTGGTAAACTGTGTACAAAAGAGAAACTGAGTTTTCTCATAGACTTCAATTCATTCGGCTGTTTTTCTCTTCCTGTTTTCGCTCGTTATTTAATTTCATTTCTTTAGATTCATACATCCCCACGTGGGTTATCATTGTTGGAAAGCCACACTCATTGGCTACAAAAATCCACAATCATTTTCGAGATCGGATCTAGATTGACGGAACTACTGCGCCAAGAGTTGCGAGTGGTATTTTGCGCAATACCGTGTACTTTGCACAAGCCTCAAATACCGGCATGTAACTCGAGAACCGCTGAGCGGATTTTGTCGGATTTTGTCACTATCGACAGGCAACAAATAAGCCTTCAATTCGATTTATATATAGTATTACAAAATATGCACACTCGAGCCACCTGGGGTCGCCAAAGTGCCGGTGGGCAAATCGTCCTAAAAACGTCCCGCCGGCGGGTCGGTGCATGCTAAGAGGTTTTAAGGAACACAGATAAAATAAAGCAGATTCATTTAAGAGTAACTAAACACTGATATTTACCACTTGTTAGTTTAACACTGATATTTACCACTTGGTTAGTTTACCACTGGTATTTACCACTTGGTTAGTTTATCACTGATATTTACCACTTGGTTAGTTTACCACTGATATCTACCACTTGGTTAGTTTACCACTGGTATTTACCACTTGGTGAGTTTACCACTGGTATTTACCACTTGGTAGTTTAACACTTGGTTAGTTTACCACTGGTATTTAATACTTGGTATTTACCACCTTGTCTGACTTTATAAGGCCTGACCGAAGGACAAAAAGTACCTGTCTTGGGGGGGGGGGGGGGGGGGGGGTTGGGCAGAATGTGCAGCAGGGTGAAGACATCTTCAGTTACTGTTCAAGCTCCTAATCTCACACATATTCCAACAACTATAAACTGTCTTATTCAAATTAATTTAGTTTGACAGTTGAGTTAGAATGTGTGATGTCGTACATTCCTGGAAGCATTAAACGTGGCTCAGTGAAACGATGGAAGTGAAACCCAATATACCAATGATATTTATGTGTTTCTTTTCATTTTCATCATTTCACTGAGGTGGAATAAGTGACATCATAATGACATCACACACTCGAACTCTTCCACTATAACTCTCCACACCAAATTAATTTGTACAAGACGGTGTATGGTTTATGGATGGTTTATGTGTGGTAATGTGGGCTTAATAATAAATCTCAGGTCTTGCTGGAGTGTTGCTTTAATAACCGTTTCACTGTTATTTTTCATGCTCACCATGACAGAAAGCGTGGGGGAATGGTTTTGGTTTGGCAGGTATGCAAAAAAACAGATATTTGCACAATTCAATGGCAACTCTCGGAGTACAGATGAGTGCCGCACACCGGTAGGAACATTTCTTCCCAGAGAAACACTTACTTACCGTAATTCATCAAAATGTCGAGGTCTCAGCCACAATAGCTTTCACCACCAGTTTGTAAAAAAGAGTGGAAATACTCACCTCTACTATGTGAGAGGAGAATCCTGCCTGGGACATCTGCAAGCCGAAGCCCTTCTTTCCACTGGTGTTTGTGCCTGCGTGAAAACAAACCCCACAAACCTTCATTCACCGCCGCTCACTCACGGCACACAGGGAGTGAGTACACCACGTCCCTGTGGATTATGACTGGAATGAACGTGGTGATCCCCAGAAACACTGTGGTTTACCCTCGATGCTGAAGATCCTGTCCCCCAGCGCGTCCACGATGTCCTTCAGGGCCGACTCCTCCGTCACGTTGAAGAAGTGATCCTCGTCCGGGTCGCTGGCGATGAACTGGATCTCCTTGAGGAAGGCTTCCGGGTTGATCCCACGCCGGTTGTAGTAGCCCAGGACCTGGAGGGCATGACATCAAAGGGACGTTAGTATTTTTGTGCTGTTATTTAGTTGCAGTGCCATGTTTGGTCACTAATGGCCCTTTTCCACTGCATGGTACCTGCTCGACTCTACTCTACTCTACTTGGCATTTTCGGTTTTCCATTACCAAAATACCTGGAACCGGGTACTTTTTGGGTTATTTTTTAGTCCCTGCTCTGTCGAGGTTCCAAGCGAGTAGAACTGGTACCAAAAAAGTTACCTGAAACACTGCAGACCACTGATTGGTCAGAAGAGAGAAGCGTCATACGTTGGAGCATCTGCACAAAAACAGAAAGCCGCCATCTTTAATGCCTCGCTTAGGATTCATTATTTGTTTGCAGCAGGAACAAGTGCAATAAACAAAAAAGGGTACATTTACTGTGTATTCTGCCTCATTTATTGATGAAAAAAACCCGACATCAACACAATTTACCACAGAGCAGAGAGTTTACTCTCACAAAAAGATCGCTGATTTGTTAAGCTTGTTGTTAGCTTAGGTGCTAATGTGCTTGCGTTTTAGCATGGCTAGCATACATAGCGTGATCAATATAACTCGCTATTGATTGTTTGTACTAGTAACGTTAATGCTAGTAGAATAGACACAACGTGAGGTAATCACCATCCATTTTAAACCGGTTACCTAATGCTAACATTAGAGACGTGAGAGGTAACGTTAAAGCTTGTTGTTAGCTTAGGTGCTAATGTGCTAACGTTAAAGCTTGTAGAATAGACACAATGAGAGGTAATGTTAACGTTAGCAGAATAGACACGAGAAGTAACGTTAGCAGAATAGACACAACGAGAGTCTGGTTAATGTTGTTATTGATTGAAAACTGTGTTTTACTCTGGCTTGCTCCAAGCCCCTCACGGACATAGCTATGCTGAAGCTCTCATGCTGTACGCCAGCAGCCCCGCCTCCCCACACGGAGACAAATGGAGTACTACCTGCAGTGGAAAAGGAACGAAGTACCAGGTACCTAAAGCGGGTAGAGTACAGTAGGGTAGAGTCGAGTAGGTACTATGCAATGGAAAAGAGGCATAAGTGGTGCTCCATTGTTTGTACCCGATGTAGCTACAGGTTTCATTTGATTTGACCTGAGCCAGTGACTCACTTCACTTCCTGTTCCAACTGCCGTCCGACAGCAGTGTCAACTTGTTTAACTTAGTTCTCTAGTAAAGATGCTGCCACATGTCCTGGTGTTTGTGATCACCATTTGTTGATATAGTTATGTACATTGAATGAATGCCGTATGACCATGGCATCGTATGGAGTATCAACAGGCCACAACCCACAACTAAAGAGAGCGATTCAGCCAGTAGAACAGTGGTGCTTTGGGACACAGATCCTTCATGGGAATAACACAGATCCTTCATGGGAACAACACAGATACTTCATGGGAACAACAGAGATCCTTTGTGGGAACAACAGAGATCCTTCATGGGAACAACAGAGGTCCTTCATGGGAACAACAGAGATCCTTCGAGGGAACAACAGAGATCCTTCGAGGGAACAACACAGATCCTTCATGGGAACAACAGAGATCCTTCGAGGGAACAACACAGATCCTTCGAGGGAACAACAGAGATCCTTTGTGGGAACGTATGCAAACCTCCTCCAGCGCCCAAGGACCAAACTCTGCACTATGGGAGATCGGGCTTTTTGCTCTTCCGCTCCCAGTCTGTGGAATGCTCTCCCTGACCACCTGAGAGCACCACAGTCTGTGGATGCTTTCAAGAAGGGCCTCAAAACTCATATTTTTAATAGAGCCTTTTGCTGATTTTTATCTAATTTGTTTTTGCTCCACACATTTTATGTTCTTTTACCAGTTTTATTTATTCTATGTTTCTCTTACTCTGTTACTAATTTTAGTGTTATTTTGACTCCTTGCTAGCTTTAGTCTTGCATATTTTTTATTCTTTCTTCTTTTACTCATGCTAGTTTTTATGTTCTTCTAAAATGTAGCGCTTTGGGATTTGCTCCACAATTATAAAGCGCATTACAAATCAAATATATTATTATTATTATTATTATTATTATTATTATTAGGAGGGACTCACAGCGATGGCGTACATGGTGATGTTGTCCTTCTCGCTCTCCGCCACAGCCTGCAGCAGGTCTGGGCTGTCGTGAGACTCCCCGTCCGTGATCACGATCATCACCTTCTTGGCTCCTTTCCGCCCTCCGCGCTGGAACGCCTCCGACCTGCGGAGGAAAGGCTGGTTAACCTCTTAACGTTCCCACGGCCAGCCCTGGGAATGTGCATGCATGCATGTGGGTGTGGATGCGTAGGTGTGTAGAGAAACTATAGAAATTACATAATGAAACAAGCGCAAAACCTTCCAGACCTGACGGCAGTGTTGGAGAAACTACTCTAAAACTGTAGTTTATCAAACGACTAGCTACTTCACAATGAAAGTAGTTACGCAAAAAAATATATATATAAATTGGTTTGTGAAACTAAAACGTATTCGAAAAAGTAGTTCAACTAGATAGAAACTACATTGCGGATAATTATCACAATCTTGAGTGTGGAATCTCATACACAGAGCACAACAGAACTGACACAGCGTAAAGTGTTGGTGTGTTTGATTTAGTGACTAACTAGAGCAGTAAAAAAAAAACAAGGAGGGAACAGGGAGCAGTTGTTGCAGTAGAATCAGGAAAATTATAAATTTCTAGAGAAACATGTAGTTTGTAATTAACTACCTAAACTACATGATCCAAAGTAATGAACTACCTAAACTACAACTACCTAAACTGCTGTACATGACCCAAAGTAATGAACTACCTAAACTACATGACCCAAAGTAATTAACTACCTAAATTACATGACCCAAAGTAATTAATTACCTAAATTACATGACCCAAAATAATTAACTACCTAAACTACACTGTGTTACTGGGTAGTCATTATGAAACACTGTGTTACTGGGTAGTCATTATGAAACACTGTTGGGTAGTCATTATGAAACACCTTGTTACTGGGTAGTCATTATGAAACACCTTGTTACTGGGTAGTCATTATGAAACACTGTGTTACTGGGTAGTCATTATGAAACACTGTTGGGTAGTCATTATGAAACACTGTGTTACTGGGTAGTCATTACGAAACACCTTGTTACTGGGTAGTCATTATGAAACACTGTGTTACTGGGTAGTCATTATGAAACACCTTGTTACTGGGTAGTCATTATGAAACACCTTGTTACTGGGTAGTCATTATGAAACACCTTGTTACTGGGTAGTCATTATGAAACACCTTGTTACTGGGTAGTCATTATGAAACACTGTGTTACTGGGTAGTCATTATGAAACACCTTGTTACTGGGTAGTCATTATGAAACAGTGTTACTGGGTAGTCATTATGAAACACACCTTGTTACTGGGTAGTCATTATGAAACACTGTGTTACTGGGTAGTCATTATGAAACACTGTGTTACTGGGTAGTCATTATGAAACACTGTGTTACTGGGTAGTCATTATGAAACACCTTGTTACTGGGTAGTCATTATGAAACACTGTGTTACTGGGTAGTCATTATGAAACACCTTGTTACTGGGTAGTCATTATGAAACACTGTGTTACTGGGTAGTCATTATGAAACACTGTGTTACTGGGTAGTCATTATGAAACACTGTGTTACTGGGTAGTCATTATGAAACACACCGTGCCACGTTGATGCCCAGCGCCGTGCGCGTCTCCTCTCCGCCCCTCTGGTCGATGTTCCTGGCCGCCTCCACCACCTCCTCCACGGTGTGGTAGTCTTCCAGGTTGAACTCGTGAACCACTCTGGAGCCGTACTGGATCACTCCGACCTGGGAACACACACAGGCACAGTGTAGACGTGGAGTTTAACACTCCGACCTGGGAACAGTGTAGACGTGGAGTTTAACACTCCGACCTGGGAACACACACAGGCACAGTGTAGACGTGGAGTTTAACACTCCGACCTGGGAACACACACAGGCATAGTGTAGACGTGGAGTTTAACACTCCGACCTGGGAACACACACAGGCACAGTGTAGACGTGGAGTTTAACACTCCGACCCAGGGAACACACACAGGCACAGTGTAGACGTGGAGTTTAACACTCCGACCTGGGAACACACACGGGCACAGTGTAGACGTGGAGTTTAACACTCCGACCTGGGAACACACACAGGCACAGTGTAGACGTGGAGTTTAACACTCCGACCTGGGAACACACACAGGCACAGTGTAGACGTGGAGTTTAAAGGCCCAATCCCCACCGAAAGAAGAAGAAGAAGAGAAGTTGCCTTTGAGAACCAATGGTTCTCGAGCCGTAACGGCACATGGGGCAGGAGCCTATCTCCTGTTTCCGTAGCGTGAGGCAGCTTGATGTACAAGTACACCCCTTGGACATGACGCTAGTATGGTCCCACTTAAAACCCCAAGTAATCATTCTAAATTGAATTGAATGATTGAGGTCTTGATTCAAGGACAGACAGTATATGACTGACAAAATTGACATTTTATTACATAATTTAACTGAAAAATCTTTATTTACATCTGAAATCTTTTTCAGATGTAAATAAAACTATGGACTGAAACAGACCTGTACTAAAGAATCAATCAATCAATCAAAATTGTGTATTTTCTGTCTACAAGAGAGTTTCAAGAACATACAATACCTGTATGTATTGTATATACCGAACATTTTAGATGGTCAAAAAAAAGATGGTCATAGTTCTTGATTGGGGCTTTAAACACAATTCAGAGTTGCTTAACCATGTGCCCCAAAAGCCTCCAGTTTGCTCACAAAAGGTACATTTACAGTGTACAACCAATCACAGCCTGTCCAGCCTGAGTTATAGATTTACTACAAGGTCATGGATGTCATGTATAATCTTGGTCTTGACGACCTTGATGACCTCTGGCTGACATCACCCTGTCTTGCTTGTTCTGTCTCAGCATTTTTCGTTCCTGTATTCTGTATTGTATTCTCCCATCCTATTCTGTATTCTCCCCACTTTGCCAATAGCAGCTTATGTATTTTATAGCCATAACCACTTTATGCTGTTATATTCAAATACTGTTATAATTATGCTCTTAAAATTTCTAAAATGTCTCTCTTTATTCTGTTTTTACCTGGTATTTAACATATTGCCTAGGACTGCAGTTGAAAACTAGCTACCCAGCTAACACTGGCATATTTACAGTGTTTACAGCACATGTATTTACAGTGGTGTTACTGTCTCAGTCATTACTGTTGAATAATGTGCACTGTCCCTCTTAAAAAAAACATAATAAACTAAACTAAACCCTGCTGCATACAAGCCACCCTAGCTTTAAGGAACCAGTACAATGAATTAAGTCATACATTGATTATTGTGGGATGATTGGGCCTTCTGTTCACTAGACATAATATGCCTTATACACATATATTCCTCCTCAGATACAGAGTGACATTTTCACAGTTCTAACATGTTATAATATAATACATATAACGTTACATCAACATACCTTCTGTAAACATTTTATAAGATAACAAGATTTTCTTTAACCTAAAATCAATCATGCATGCTATTTATCATCCCCTCGTACTGTGTGTATATATAGTTAGTTAATAATGAAACGCTGAATCTCATAACCTGATATTAACATTGAACCCTCCTTTGGTAAAACATTCACCTTTCTTTTTACAAGATCTCATATGGAAAACACACCTGAGTCTGACGCGGTCCAATGTAGAACTTCTGAAGGACGTTGATGAGGAAGTCCTGCACTTCATACCAGGGGTATATGGAGTTGGATCCATCCAGAACTATCACAATGTCCATGTAGGTCTCACACCCTGTTTACACAATAGATACCATCACCCACTGACTTACATTTGAAAAACCGAATCCTCAAAAAAATATAAAATATTGCATTTTATAAAGCAGCTTTTATCCAAAGTGCTTTACAATTTTGTTCCTCACATTTACCCATTCACTCACACATTCACACACTGATGGTGGAGGCAACCATGCAAGGTGCCAACCTGCTCATCGGGAGCAATTAGGGGTTAAGTGTCTTGCTCAAGGACACTTCGACGCGCTGCCCGGGAGGAGCGGGAATCGAACCAGGAACCTTCCGACTACCAGGCGACCACTCTACCTCCTGAGCCACTGTCGCCCCCACACTCTGTGTTATTGGGTTCTCTGTACTAGCTGTGACATAAAGATGCTAAGTTAGAGTGTTCATTCATAGTTCAAGACATTACATGTCTATTTAATCTCTCTTTGTTAACAGGTATAGTTCCTAGTACCTGGAAAACAGCCCGTGTGACCCCCTTACATAAAGGTGGAGATAGAAGTGACCTGAATAATTATCGACCAATCTCAAAGTTATCCTGCCGAGCAAAGATCCTGGAATCATTAGTAAACAACCAACTTAAAGCATGTCTCTCAAAGTATTAGTTTTAAGTCCACGCCAATCAGGGTTTAGAGAAAATCATAGCACAATTTCAGCCACTTCTTTAGTTATACATGAAATATAATAATAGTATCCACACTGTGCTGATTTAAATATCGGTTGAAGGAATTTGACACAAAGTTGACCATTCTCTTCTATTGCCAAGATTACGTAGTATAGGCTTTGATACACATGCTTGCAATTGGTTCAAAAGTTACTTGCCTGAGAGACTTCAATGTGTGAAAACAGGAATTGCCCCAGCAGATTTTCTATCCAGTATGAAAGGTGTCCCGCAAGGATCAATCCTGGGCTCTGTTTCATTTACCATCTATATTAATAATATTGTCTCATCTCTGAACAGTTGCCAAGTTCATCTTTACATTGATGACCCGCATTTCATTGTATACCTGTATGCCGTGACAATTAAAACTCTTGACTTGACTTGACTATTGTGTATCGCTGATTCTGTGAAACTGTCCACTGAGAGTCTGCAGCTCTGTTTTAATGCTTTGCAAGATGAACGTATTAGTCTCAAATTGGTGCTAAATGCTAGTAAGACAAATATGCTGTTTTCTAAAGCTAGTAAGACAAATGTGTTGTTTTTTTAAAGCCAGAAATATTGTTCACAATAACTTATCTCTACTGTGAATGGGTCTGACATTGAGAGAGTCTCCGAATATAAACACCTTGGTATCTGCCTTGATGAAAAATCCTCATTTAAACATCATGTGGTGGTTCTTGCCAGTGAACTACTGCAACAAATTGGCTTTCTGTATAGGAATAGAGCCAGTTTCCTATGATTAGCAGAAAGAGAGTTGTTGAACCAGCGTTCCTGTCTATGTTGAATTACGGAGATGTGATTTATATTATGTGATATTATTATATTTATGTGACATGCAGCGGCTTCCACTCTTAGGCCTTTAGACTCTGTAGACCATTCAGCCATTAGATTCATCACTGGTGATAGTTATGGTACCATTGTGTCCTGTATAGTGGGGTTGAATGGTCCTCCCTGGCAGAGAGGCAAGAGCTACATTAGCATCTGTTTCTATATAAAGCCATAATCGGAGATTGCCCAATTTATCTCACTTCTCTGTTGGAGTGAACGTCTGGACCCTATGGAACACGATCCAGTGGCTGGCTCTCACACTTAAAGCAGAGTCTGTACTGAACTTGGGAAGTCTACTTTCAGCTTCTGTGCTCCTGACGTGTGGCACGTCATACAACAAACTCTAAGACTCAATACTTTGGTCTCCTTTGGTCAGTTTAACGTTGGGGGTTCGCTCTAGTGGGTGAACACAGGCCTCTAGCGTTCCCTGGTGGGTACATCTACATCTATCTGTCTTAATTACGGTAATTGTTACCCAGTGTGTCTTGTTAGTCTAGCCTTCTTATACTTTCCTGTGTCTTCTTACCTCATTGTTAGTTGTTCGCTAACCATTACGTGAGTAGTAGCTACCGTATGTATTTATGTAAAGCCTTATCGTTCCTCACCACCACGAGAGATAAGCAGGTAAGGTCTGTTGCTCATAGTTTGCCGTGTCTTTGTTATTTGCCGTGTTAATTGGTTATTGAAAGCTAAACTTTCTCTGTGTCTATTTTGTCTACTGTTTGCCTTGTTCTCTTTTAATTTAAGCAGTTTTGGAGAATAAGCTCTCTCTCCACTTTTATTTCCCCCTGTTTATTGTACAGTTAGCTTATTCGTCTCATACTGACGTGTTTTTGGAGACGGAGCTTTCTCCCCTTTTGTCTGTGCCTATTTATATGTATTTTATATGTATTTTATAGTATTATTTGTTTGGAAATCCACATCTGCATCCCGTCTGTTCTGCACTGCACCTGGGTCCAACACGTTAACCTATTCATAAGACCAGAGTACTCATTTATCTAGTAAGTATATTTCTACTTTTACTTTTAAGCAAAGCAACTGTGTACTGTACTTCTTCCACCACTGTTTTACTAGTGTGCGAATGAGTGGTTGGACGAGGAGGACACGTGAGTATGTATTTACTCTGGAGGGCGGGAGCCATGGTGTGGGAGAACCTGCAGGAGTGAATGTGGAGCTTCTATCCCCAGGCCATCAGGATGCTCAATGACAATGACACTATGTAACAACCCATCATCTCTACACTCACTGCACACACATCCACATGTACACACTCACTTTAAACAAACACTCACCTTACCACTCACTTTATTCACTTTAGACACTTTAACACACTTTATATTTATCTATTATTAAAGAGATTTGCACTACATTCATACCTCATTTGCACCCTACCCTAAGTTTTGTACCTCTGCATTGTACCCCACTGTTACTAATTTCACTCTGTATTGTATATATGTATATTGACTTCACTTACTTTTTACTTACTTCTTAATTGCTTTTTTTACTTACTTTCTTTTTACTGTATGTAGCACACTCTCAGGGGCTCATACAGAAACAAGTATTTCATCATAAAGTATTCTGTATTTTGTTTGGTGTGGGAGAACCTGAATGAGTGAATGAGTGAGCAATATTTACTCTGGAGGGCGGGGGCGATGGTGTGGGAGAACTTGAAGGAGCTGCTGACCCTGGAGCAGATCCCCGTGCTGTAGTAAGAGCTGCCACATTCATGGGACCACAGGGGACCGCAGGCCTGTCGAGAGGAGAACACACCTAGACCCTCTTTTTCATTGGTTTTGGCATGATACCGGTCAATTCGGACCAAAATGTTGCCGATCTGACCTTTTGGAATGAGTTTTATTGGCTGCAGCACTCCTGGCTTATATTAGATACAAAAACACAGAGCCGACCCTAGACTTTCGAGGGCCCAAGGCCCCTCCGGTTTGAGGAGTCACCTAATTGGCTGACTTACCTCCCTACGATCAATTACATAATTTATAGGGCCCTGATTAAATAATTCCACTACTAATTCATACTGAGTTATCTTTTATCTATATTTCACAACAAAAGTGTGATGGTTTGGGGGCCCTATTAACTCATTCAGCGCCAATCACGAGTATAGTCGGGTTTTGGTCGTTATTTCTTTTATTAGCGATATCCATTCATTTTCATCCATCCAGCCTGATGTTATCGTTGGGAATGGGTCTGAGCTCGCAAAAGGGCAAATACCGCCCCCTACGCCTTCCGGCTGGTATTGCACTCCACTGGGAATGGTATCGTTTTTTTTCGGGGACGATCCAAGCTGTGCAGGCATGGTTTAAATAATCAGGCGAGGCGAGGTAACCTGATTTCAACTATACATCTGTTGTATCTTTGCATTACATCAGATACAAGGTAAGAACATTATATATAAATTTGATCATTGATCTGATATGTATTTCTACCCCGATCGACGCTGTATCTGTGTGTGTATGTGTGGCTGTTTTCCGTTGGGTGAAGGAGGTGGGGGGGGGGGGGGGGTACAAATCTAGCAGGTACAACCATTTTAATTAGTATATTTGTTTCTCTGGCTGAACTAACGTTAACGTTATTAATCCTGCGGCCGCACTTTATTTATTTAAAAACAGCCAATCAAATCCCCATCAATGGAAAATTTACCTGAATTAGACTAAGCGGGGATCTGTGATTAAACACCTGCTATCAGAAGAATAGACAGTCAGAGTGACAAGCTACAGAAGATGGCCACAAACAATAGTACGAGTGATGAAGAGGACGAAACGGAACATTTCATTGCCCCGGAATAAAAAAAAGTTTTTACTTTTACTCAAGTGTGTTTTTAGCCAGATACTCTGACTTTTACTTGAATAAGATTTTGAGACGGTACCCATACTTTCACTTAAGTATAATTTCTGTGTACTTTTTACACCCCTGCTCGTATGTTTACAATAATACTCACCACAAAGCTGTTGTCTTTGGGGTTGGAGACCAGCGACATCCCGAGCCTCATCTTGTCCTTGCGCTCTGACACGTGGTCCAGAGATACCTTTCCTTGAACGGATCAACGAGGACAATAAGGAGCATGTCAGTGAACGGAGACTAAAGGTGCACTACGCAGTTTAGCAGAAGGGGGAGTTGTTTCTATTTGAGGAGCCTGCAATTAAACACCATTTAACACTTTGAGTGCCACGCCGGGTTTTCCTTTTTTACCCCCTTGATGCCACCATCCACTTCAATGTTAACATTAATATCGCCTAATCTATGTTTTAAATTATGGCTATGTGTCTAATCTGCCCGTCGCTTATCAAAGACTATTTTCCAGTCAGTGCTGTCAAGGCAGATTGGTTTTTTATCGCTTCATTTCCGTTTTAGAGCATTTAGAAAAGCACCCGTTTTGAGATAAAAAACAGTTCATTCTGGACCATTCTATGAAAATCGTCTTTTACTGGAATATTCCACAACGTTGATATTCGTCGGCCTATTTATGAATCGTTTTCAAATAAACGCTAGATGATCAATATTATACGTGCACGCAAGCACATTCGGGCCGCGCACGGATAATCGCCGCGTTGATTTCCTCTTGGACTTTTACAGTGAAACCGAAAGAGCCCATTTCACAAAACAGCTTATAACTTCATCAAAATTAGTCTGATTGTCCTAACACTGATAACATAGATTCCTTACCTGACATCAGATGGTATCCAACTGGTATATTCCAATTCCTGATCACCATTCGAAAAAATCGATAAGTGTATAGATCCACCGTGTGTACAGTGCAGTACATGATTCCGCGCGTCTCAGAGGCTCCAGAATGAACTGTGGTAACCCCGGCTGGATCAGTGGACTGGAAAATGTGGAGTACCGGATTTTTTCCCCCATCCATTTTCATTGAGTCCATTCCAAAATCCCTTATGTCATCTGGGAGACGATAGGGGGCGCTTTTTTCCACATATGATCGCCGGCGGTGCTCGGGTATACTCGGGTAGGCTCGCGTGATGCAATATGATTTCAGATCGATAAAAAAATAAATAAAAAATCCGAGAAATCTCGTGAGTGGCTTTCAACCACATATTAATAAACCCGAGATATCTCGTGTGTGGCAGTTAAAGTGTGCATGTAATTCTTAAGATTTATTCTGTTGAATCAAAACCATATAATTTTGATGCACTGTGAACAAAACACATTATTCTTGGAATAATACATAATGTAAAAAATTTATTGTGGGCCCTGCCAAGAACAAAACAGTAAAGTTTATAGCTTCTGACTTCAAGTCAAAGTCAAAGTCAGCTTTATTGTCGCTTTTCATCATGTGCAAGACATACAGAGAAGGGAAATTTAGTTTCCCCCTTTCCATGGTGTATATAAAAAAAAATATCTAATATAAACATAAAGTAACATATAGGACACTATAGCCTAAACATAAGTAACATATGGGACACGATGTACATACACTATACAGGACAAACAAGCAGTTTGTTTATTATGAAAATATACAATAGAAGTGTATCTCTGAGTTTAAAATGTATCCTGTAGCACTTTGGGATCCTGGTGAACAAAAAGTGCACTACAAATACAATTTATTATTATTATTATTATTATTATTATTATTATTATTTTATTATTATTATTATTATTATTATTATTATTATTATTATTATTATTATTATTATTATTATTATTATTATTATTATTATTATTATCTCCCCGAACTACATAGTGCACCTTTAGACTCTGTTACCCATACTGTACTAACTCATCTACTGCCTTCACTGTCTACAACTGCCTTACATTGTAATCATAACTACCTCAACCTATATATATATATATATATATATATATATATATATATATATATATATATATATATATATATATATATATATATATATATATAGCATATATTCCTGTTTGTATGTACTATATCTATATATGTATCTGTACCTACTCTATAGTTATACCACTGGCCAGTATGGCTTACTACCATAGTGTATTTATACCTGTATCACTGTACATATAATACTGTAATACTAAAAATAGATTAGCATTATTACTATTAAAGGGGCAAGCCAACATTATGGGAAATACATTTCTACATTATTGACAAAAAGATAGATACCAATGTCCTCTCTGTGAAGGGTTAACCCTCAGTATTGTTGCAGTGAAAGGATTAACCCTTTGGCAGTGTGGTAGTGAAAGGGTTAAAGGAGTAGCATGTGTTTACTGTGAATCGGACTCTCACACCCTTATGACCGAAGATAAAACTAAGTGAAAGTGGGTAGAAAGCAAGATACTTGAACAATGTAGAAGTAAAAGCATGAATGAATGAATGGATGAATGAAAATTGTATTAACAGATTGCAGAATGGGTACAATACAGTACGGCTCAATACACACAATTGTTAAGGGGATGCAGACCAGAGAAAGACTTTCGTCTTGTTTACATCAGGGTATATTCAAATGGATTTGAATAGAGAGTAGAACATTTTGTTACTTCTAAAAGTAACTGTAATCCTCTACATACCCAGGTTGAGTCTGGAGCAGTTGTGTTACTTATTTTTATTCTTTTTTTCCGTTTTTCTCCCCTCCCAATGTTAGTCGTTATGCCAATTCCCAATCCCCTTCCTGGTCGTTGCGCACTCTACCCCCTACTGTCGGTCTGGGAGGGCGGAGACTATCACATGCTTCCTCCGACACATGTGTAGCCAATCCCCACTTCTTTTCACCTGGCAGCACGGACTCTCACTAGGAGAGTGTAACGTGTGGAAGGTCACACTACCTCTCCGAGATCCTTCCCTTGCTGTGCAGGCGCCCCGACCGAACTGTAGGAGTCGCTGTTTACAACGACCAGGACCCACCCTCGCCGGGTTTCCCACCCGCTGACACTGCCAATTGTGTTAGTATGGACGGTCGGCCAACCCGGAAGCACCACAGCTGGATTCGATCCCACTGTCTCTGTGGTGGTAGACAGGCGCTTAGTCCGCTGCGCTACCCGGCCGCCCAGTTGTGTTACTTCTAAAAGTAACTGTAATCCCCTACATACCCAGGTGGAGTCTGTCTAACTTGTAAAGTAACTGTAATCCTCTACATACCCAGGTGAATTCTGTGTAACTTCTAAAGTAACTGTAATCCCCTACATACCCAGGTGGAGTCTGTCTAACTTGTAAAGTAACTGTAATCCTCTACATACCCAGGTGGAGTCTGTGTTACTTGTAAAGTAACTGTAATCCTCTACATACCCAGTTGGAGTCTGTGTAACTTCTAAAGTAATTGTAATCCTCTACATACCCAGGTGCAGTCTGTGTAACTTCTAAAGTAACTGTAATCCCCTACATACCCAGGTGGATTCTGTGTAACTTGTAAAGTAATTGTAATCCTCTACATACGTACCCAGGTGCAGTCTGGAGCAGTAGTGTAATTTGTAAAGTAACTGTAATCCCCTACATACCCAGGTGCAGCATGGAGCAGTAGTGTAACTTGTAAAGTAACTGTAATCCCCTACATACCCAGGTGCAGCATGGAGCAGTAGTGTAACTTGTAAAGTAACTGTAATCCCCTACATACCCAGGTGCAGCCTGGAGCAGTTGGTCTTGGCGCGGGTGTCGAGGGGGCATCGGTACACGTCTCCTGTCTGCTGCTGGTCACTGGTCTCAAACGGAGCTCCGACCAGGAGCCTGCAGGAGAAACACAGAGGATTTATCTCCTATCTGATAGAAAAGTTAGTTGGTCTTTCTGACTATGTATTAAACTGGTTCAGAACAGGGAGAAAATATTACGTCAGGCTTGGAGATCATTCTTCTGAGAAACATGACGCCTACTTCGGAGTTCCACAGGGGAGCTGCCTTGGTCCATTATTATTCTCACTATACATGCTGCCACTCTGAGACATCATTAGAAAACACAATGTATGTTTCCATAGTTACACAGATGACAATTTCAAGTCTCTCACTGAGGAGTCAGGTTCAAGTCTCACTGAGGAGTCAGGTTCAAGTCTCCTCTGAGGAGTCAGGTTCAAGTCTCAGTGAGGAGTCAGGTTCAAGTCTCTCTGAGGAGTCAGGTTCAAGTCTCACTGAGAAGTCAGGTTCAAGTCTCCTCTGAGGAGTCAGGTTCAAGTCTCTCACTGAGGAGTCAGGTTCAAGTCTATCTGAGGAGTCAGGTTCAAGTCTCTCTGAGGAGTCAGGTTCAAGTCTCACTGAGGAGTCAGGTTCAAGTCTCAGTGAGGAGTCAGGTTCAAGTCTCACTGAGGAGTCAGGTTCAAGTCTCTCTGAGGAGTCAGGTTCAAGTCTCTCTGAGGAGTCAGGTTCAAGTCTCTCTCTGAGGAGTCAGGTTCAAGTCTCACTGAGGAGTCAGGTTCAAGTCTCTCTGAGGAGTCAGGTTCAAGTCTCAGTGAGGAGTCAGGTTCAAGTCTCTCTGAGGAGTCAGGTTCAAGTCTCACTGAGGAGTCATGTTCAAGTCTCAGTGAGGAGTCAGGTTCAAGT
Source organism: Notolepis coatsorum (assembly GCF_963971535.1). Lineage (NCBI taxonomy): Eukaryota > Metazoa > Chordata > Actinopteri > Aulopiformes > Paralepididae > Notolepis > Notolepis coatsorum. The sequence goes on from NC_140182.1 coordinate 22,778,874, forward strand.
CTCACTGAGGAGTCAGGTTCAAGTCTCACTGAGGAGTCAGGTTCAAGTCTCACTGAGGAGTCAGGTTCAAGTATCTCTGAGGAGTCAGGTTCAAGTCTCCTCCGAAACTAGCTGCTCTCTCAGTGAGGAGTCAGGTTCAGCTCAGGACATGTTTTATGATGACATCAGACGCACCGTCCCGCGCTACAGTCCTAGTTCACGGCGGACTGAAGAAAAGCCCAAACCCCAAAAAGATGGTTGTACTGTATATAAATTCAGCATTCTTTTTTCCTCACACGGTCTTGGGACCATCCCTGATGGCTTCGTCCAGGAAATCATCTCCAGAACGTCGGGACCTTCATTTCTAGCCTTGGTTCACGTTCCAGTTAATTTCCAATAAAGCCGCTAAAACAATAATAATACTAAAAACTGTGTCAAGATTTTAAATATACGTATGTACATTTATGTGTGTTTGTATGTATGTATGTAGTACGTATGTGTGTATGTACTGTATGCATACATGTATGTATGGATATGTGTGTGCGTGTGTGTGTGTGTGTGTGTGTGTGTGTGTGTGTGTGTGTGTGTGTGTGTGTGTGTGTGTGTGTGTGTGTGTGTGTGTGTGTGTGTGTGTGTGTGTGTGTGTGTGTGTGTGTGTGTGTGTGTGTGTGTGTGTGTGTGTATGTATGTATGTATGTATGTATGTATGTATGTATGTATGTATGTATGTATGTATATATGTTTATGTGTGTACATATACTACATCTAAATGTAGAGTGACTTCATTGACACAATAAAGTATTAAAAGTGACTGATCCTGTTCCGTAAGCACCTGTAGTACCTGTAGTCACCACAGGGGGATTGAATGGAGTAAACATGACCGCATGGAGTCTAGACGCGTGAGTGCCGGTAAAAAAGGGCTGAGTCACCTCGTAGTAGTACATACTACCGTGTGCTAACCCTCAATCAGGCTAATGTAGTTCACATTCACATCAAAAGGGCACGGCTGGCAAAGCGGTGCTGACAAACCACATCCCAAACCTCAGGCTGTAGCACGAGTCTGTGTCCGACCTCCACATTCCTCCCAGATCGCAGGAGTAGGAAGAGTTCACAGCTGTGTTTTCCTAGTCAGGGTCAGGCCTGGGTAAACCGAAAAACCTGCCGCTTGTTTGGCTCAGTGTTGTAGTCGAGTCACTATGTCTGGAGTCCGAGTCGAGTCTCGAGTCCCCGGTGTTCGAGTCCGAGTCCGAGTCACCAAAGAAGAGCCAGAGTAGAGTCCGAGTCATCGAGGTTGAGTCCACTCCACTCTGGCAGTCAAAGAGCTGACGTACAAATTAAAAAAGGTCTACATTAAACATAAATTACCATGTTTATTTCAAAGGGAGTTTATTTACTTTGTGACACAATAGCACTAGCCATCAATATCTTATTAAGATTAGGGCATATTACAAACGAAATATTCAAAAAATAACGGTATTTATCAATTAACAGGTCAGAGTCCTCGTCTGCACCTTCCGAGTCCAAATGCAGTCAATGCTTGAGTCCTAGTCAGAGTCATCAGTGCTCAAGTCCAAGTCGAGTCACAAGTCCTGAGAATCAGTCCATGACTCAGACTCGAGTACTACACCACTGGTTTGGCTTGAGTAGCAATACCACTCTTAATTTGGTAAAAGACGTTTTTTGGTTTTGGACCATTTTGATCTCGCCTGACGTCCTGACAAACAATCCAAACAGATTTGGAGAATGTTATTCAGTGCATTCAGTAGGAAAGCTATCCGACTGCGAGCTAGCCTAGCTTAGCACAAATTAATGGAAGCGGATTCGGACCAGCTAGCCTAGCTGTTGGCCGAAAACACCTCTCCCGGAGTTTTAAGCTAGGCTAACCGATTCCATAAATGTGTGCTAAGCTAGGCTATAGCTTGCATAAAGATAGATTTCTACTGAACACAGAGAGAGGAAATTGATATCTCATTGTCTGACTCTGTAGAAGACGGTAAGAGCATTTCCCATAATGTTGGTTTGTTCCTTTAATTCTGGTTATTTATATTTATATCTATATTTCTTTCCATTATCTCATCAATTGAACCATACATAAAAAAAAAAATTAAATGTCAGATGTCTTGAGTTGGCTGCATGCCCTCCCAGTCAAGACAACAGGACAAGTGTGCGTCTTGACAGAGAATGTTTGGATGATGAGAAATCTCCTATCTGCACCTATTCAGTCTGTCTGCAAGATATTTTCCAAAGGCCAAAAGCAGTGTATTATCAAGACCATAATATTTGCACTGAGGACTGACATGAGGACTGTGTTTTTGAAGCTTCTCAGCCCAGGGACCTTGGTCTGCGGGTATCTCTACCACTGACCCCAAGAGGCCCGCTGGATTGAGCGACAGCTGGGAGGCCTGCAGTGAAACTCAAGTGCCCAGAAAAACATCAGAAGATTTTGATTGAACTTGGAACGGTAAGATGCCTGATGATGGAAAAATAGTCTACTGTGTTGAAAATAACTGCAATTATCATTACGTCCACCAGGCGGAACGCAGTCGCATAATCGGTTGCATCTGTCTGTCTATGAGTTGTGAGGGTGTGCGTGTGCGTGTGCGTGTGTGTGTGTGTGTGTGTGTGTGTGTGTGTGTGTGTGTGTGTGTGTGTGTGTGTGTGTGTGTGTGTGTGTGTGTGTGTGTGTGTGTGTGTGTGTGTGTGTGTGTGTGTGTGTGTGTGTGTGTGTGTGTGTGTGCGTGTGTACGTGTGTGTGTCCGACAGCACATCTTGCCAACTAAAAGCTTGAGGTGGATGAACCGTTGCACACAGGCTAACAGCCGACCAGGGACCTGGATTCTGGAATATTTTGCAACACTTCATTGTATTCTCTCAGTAGCACACAAGGGCAGACAAATCACACAAACCTATAACCAGACCAAATAATCAATCATCCTCCAAGAAACTCCAGACGGGTCAAAGGGAGAAATGTTGATGAAATAAACACATTGATACTATGGCAAGCCGTGTTTAGCTTTTATTCCAATTTTCTAGCTAGCTGGGTACCTAGCTAGCTCATTCACAAGGACAATTTTGCGAATTAACTAGTTGGTTAGTGGTTACACAAGGTCACATTTGCGAATGAGCTAGCTCATTACCTAGGTTGCAGATGCGTCTTTGCGAATCTGGTAGCTGGGTACCCAGCTAGTTCATTTGCTAAATGTTCCTTGTGAATGAGCTAGCTAGGTACGCAGCTAGCTAGACAATTGGAATCAAAGCTAAAACGGCTTTCCAGTGGTTTGACCAGGACTGGGCTGCACCAGTAAGTCATTACTAAACCCTTAGTTGGTACTAGCTAGTTTCAAACTAGTTGTTTACTCATTTCGGTTGCATCACGCCAACCTATCTAGTAAATAACTAGTTGATACTTAGTATCAACAAGTTGTTACTAGAAAGAGATTGTCACAGGGGGCGCCCCAGTGGCGAACCACATAACGCGCTGAGTCGCGGCACGGCCGACCCGGGTTCGATTCCCGAACCTGTTGTTATGTGTCGAATGTCTTCCCCCCACTCTGTCTCCCTTTTCACCTCTCTCTCTCTCTCTACTGGACTGGCCAGTAGAATAAAGCGATAAACTAACTAAAAAATAAAACAAATAAATAAATAAAAGAGATGTGACATAATGTGACAGTAATCAACTTTATAACCAATCAATAAGCAAAACAAAATGTAAACAAGGAAGTTAATTGCTAACAAGTTGCTTAATGAAATAGACATCCTATCTGATCATGTGTGTTACTCTCTGCTTGCGTGCGCTAACATGAAACAGCCAAGAGCCACAACACAATATACAACTGTTACTTACGTGGCTGTGGCTGGCTAGCTATAGCTAACGTAACGTTACTCACTTCATCTCTCAAGCCAGCCACACTCTCAGATACAACAAGTGTTTACGATTATATAACAAGGCTCATTACATTATTAAAGTTATGTAAATACACTGGGATTAATAGAAAGTTGTAACATGTAAAGGTCCTTCTCATCACCATACTAACATTACATGTTCCACCCTCTGTCCAACGCAATTTATTTCCCCATTGCCCATTTCTAAATCGTCTCGTTTAAAACAAATAAAGCATGGACATTTGCATGTTGTACCTTTCTGTGCGTATTCATCCACAATCTATAGCTCAACATGAAAATATTCGCAATTAATCATAAAAGAAAATCGCATAACTTTATTTCAACCAAAAATGCTTAAACAATAATGTTAGTGATAGAAGGGAACTCATTTTGTGCAAAAATGGAAAGCTTTTCAATTTCCATGCGGCAGAATTGTTACAATAGCCGATAATCCATTTTCCCAATGATAAATCCCTATACGGGTGGACCTCGCTGGCGGTCCAAAACGACGTCAGACTACACCTCCCTATACACGGGCATGGTTGTCTACGTTATAAGTTACACTATGTATACATATTTAGTAGTTACTAAAAGCTCTCTATGTAATAACTAGTAATAACTAGTGAATTTAAAATGTAGTAATGACTATATCTTCATTTAGTAAATACTTACGCATTTGCACTTAGTAAGATGTGCTGCAGCTGACCCCTGGTCTTTGATTAGGGTTAAAGGTCAACTGGTCTGACCTCTTTATGATACTGTAATGTCTGCCGGCTTTGGCGTGTCTTCTGAGGTAGCAAGACACATGGGGTCATCCGTTTATTATTCACCCGTTATTCCTTTGCCTGTGGACATGTCTGTGGATATTTGTTAACGCGCACCACTATCTACTACAGCGAGAAATCAGAGAGGGAAACTGCCCTGTGTAACTTTGTAGGCCCGTAAAACATTTGTGTGAGCTCTTACGACCCATTGATGGCCCATTCTGGTGGTGTCACTAGAGTCTGGAGATGTGCAAACTCTGTGGTTACACAGTACATTTTGCAGAGTAAATTTTACACAAACTGAGTACATTTTCCTCAAACTGAGTAAGATTTTACTCAGTTTCAGTCAAATGTACTCAGTTTGAGTCAAATTTACTTTACTGTGTACT
>NC_140182.1:22788887-22833887 GCF_963971535.1 Notolepis coatsorum
TCTAGCATACCTGAAAAACAAATACAGAAACAGACTAAATGCTCAGCATGACCTCAGAATAGCACTTTCAAAAACCAAGCCCAGAATAGATCTGCTGGTTGAAAACTTCAACCAGCCACATACCTCTCATTAGATTTCATTGTGCCATAGATGAAATATTATACCCCTTCTAGCATGGTGTCAGGTCAGTAGAATTTTTTAATAAGTCAGTACAAATGTATCAGAATGTTGCTCAATGTTGGGGTTTAAGGTTGAGGGACAGAGGGAGGGGGTAAGAAATGGAGAGTTGAAAAAGGGGTGAGAAATAGAAAGGAGAGTAGAACATGTTTGTTCATTTAAAAGTGTTACAAAATTGTATGTACATAATGAGGTGGTGAGCAACTTAACATTACAATCTGATTATTGCTGTGATGTACTTTTATAATTAAATAAATACATTTCATATACATTTGAAATTCATGGTTTGTTGTGTTCTTTATCAGTAGTTTATAAATGTATGTTATGGCAATTCGTGATGTATTTTTGTAAGTTTGGGTCCCGGGGAAACACCAAATTTATCTTTTGGGTCTCGAGCTGAAAAAGTTTGGGAACCCCTGCAGACAATGGGCCTCATTCACGAAGCGATATAAGAACAGATTTACTCTTATTTTGTTCTTAACTAGCATTTTTTCTTATTTTGTTCTTACCTGGGATTCAGCAATGTTTTCTTATTTTTGCTTTTCTCTTAGGCAAGACCTCTTAGGCACTCTTCCCCAGATAAGAAACTCTTACCCAGATAAGAAAAAGTTAAAAAGCCCATTGGTCAATTGCCCCCAAATACGACTTTAAAAACCCGGAACTTAATCGCTTCCACGATACCTGTTGAATAGATCAGTATGGTGCAGATGCAATGCCGAACCTCTGCTGTTTTGCACACCGCCCTCGCCATTTTGCACACGCCTCATTTGCCTTATAAGGAGCTGGCGGGGCATGTGTATGCAAATGCATCATTCAACACACCTGGGTAAGAACAGATTTGGACGCTGAGAACAAGTTGATGAACACGACGGTGGCCTTTCTTATTTTTCTCTTAACTCATTCCGCGCCAGACCAGATGATAGTCGGGTTAACTCGCTGAACGTTCAGCGCCAGACTCGAGTATAGTCGGGTTTTGGCAGTTTTTTCTTTTATTCGATATTTCCATTCATTATCCATCCAGGGAGCCTGGTGTTATCATAGGGAATGAGTCTGAGATTGCAAAAGTCCAATACCGCCGCCTGGTAGGATGCGGCCGGTATTGCACACCCTTTGAAACTCTGTGTATTGGGCTGTGCGTCAATTTTATTGGTCGAGTCGGACTTTTCCATGTCGGGCAAGGGGAGCTGTTGTCCCGATCGGCTTGAGAAGCGTCAAATGCTCCAGATGGATGGTGTATGGCGGATTATGTTGGCGACACGATCGACACCAATACTGGGACTCGCGATCAGATAATTGGAATATTCTTTTTGGGACACATCCTAGTCAAGGTAAGGGCTATATGATATCAATCTTGCGTTGATCAAAGCATGCCTTCATTGCGATCTGAGCGTATGTGTGTAATGCTAGTCCATAACGTATTCCATTGGTGACGATCAAAGCATAAAAAACCGACCCCCCCCCCCCCCCCCCCACCCTTTCATGCATTCATGATGGAACATAATACCTATCATATGCATTTGATTTTTTAATTGTAGCATCTGTAGGGACGGAACGCCAATGCATTTAGTATAATACATGTTGGGGGCTATTACCAGCCTCCCATAAATTACCCTAAAACCATACTTATATTCACCACAGTTTAAAACGGGAATGTATGGATGAAGAAATTATTTCTTTTTCACATTATTGAACGATAGATACTCGATGTCAAATGGGCAATAGTATTGTATCCATAGCTATAATATATAATATAGTTATAGCCCTGCAAACACCGCCACGTATTCCTATACTTTAGAATGCTGGCCTTTCAACCACACAGTACACAGCGCCCTCTGGTGCTGAATGAGTTAACAGACAGTTAAGGAAAAATATAAGAAAAATATAAGGGAGAGTTAAGAGAGTATTGGTGAATGAGGCCCAATGACATCATGGGCCTAAGGAGGGAGATATGGAATATCTCAAACTGGTTCCGACAGGGAGGTTTCACGCTACACGTATATTTCCTCTTCACACCATCTTCCGCCTCTACAACGCTGCTCCAGCTTTTCTCCAACTCAACCACTACAGAGCAGAAACCAGCATGACGCCTTGGCTTGGGAATCATCTCTACTAAAACCCCCCCAAGCTTGGTAGCGTTCTTCTCTGCTGGCTTGTTTGGTGTTGGATATTTAACTGTGAATGAATGCATCACTCGTTCAATTCTCCTTTGACAGGTTGGCCTGTATCTTGGAACAACTGGACAGGAATTCTGGATGCAGAATCACCCGTGGTTTTCCCCCCGTGAACTTCTAGCCTCCCCTTGTGTGTGTTTCCTTTGTTTCCTTAGCATAGGCTGGACTACCCCGACTCCGTTATATTAAATGTATCTCCTGGTTAGGGTTAGGTTAGAGCAGGGGTTCCCAAACTTTTCAGGCCGGGGCCCAGAAAATAAGGCGTCAGAGAGCCGCGGCCCAATGCACATCGTCAGGCTTTTTTTTTTTTTTTTTTTTGCCAGGCGATCGGTTTTTTAGGCCAAATATCACTTCAACCCTATTAAGTTAGTTCAAGTTAGTTATTCATTTATATGTGCTATTTATGAGAGGGCTAACTTGTTGCAAAATGATAATAATAATAGCCTCATTAAAATACTATTGTTGCTTCGGTTGTTTTCAGCGTTTTATGTGCATAATCTGTTATTTAGTTTGAAATGTTCGTTGAAATAAGTAGATTTTTCGTTTTTGTTTATTTATTAAGTTAATATAAAACCATATAGTCACATTTTAGAATACAATAGAATAGAATTTTAGAATACAACTAGAAACACTGTCCTGGAAGAAACTTAAAGAAACTTAAAGAAACTTAAAGAAACTTCTAAGTTCAGTGGCCTGACAATTTTTTTTATTTTTTATTTTTATTTTTTTAATCATCTCGCGGCCCTCCCGTGGCTGCTTGCGGCCCACCTTTGGGTCGCGACCCCGACTTTGGGAACCACTGAGGACCACACTGGTCTCTGCCAGGTGGTACAGGTCCATCGGAGCTCGCACCTCCAGACTCACTAACAGTCTCTTTCCCTTGACCATAAGAACTCTAAACACCAGCAAACAGTAATCATCTCACTACACATATCTGTGCAATATTCATCTCTTTATATTCTTTATATGTTATATTCATGTTGATATATTATATAGACCTTTTATATCATATTGATATCTTTTGCACTTTTTATATCTGTCTATGCACTGTCCTATACAGACCTGCACATATTAATTACTAATTACTTTTAGCAATGACATGTGTATTGTGAGGAAGTATGGGTACTGTGTGAGTGATATGTGTAGTATGGAGTGAGTGATATGTGTAGTATGGAGTGAGTGATATGTGTAGTATGGAGTGAGTGATATGTGTAGTATGGAGTGAGTGATATGTGTAGTATGGAGTGAATGATGTGTGTAGTATGGAGTGAATGATGTGTGTAGTATGGAGTGAATGATGTGTGTAGTATGGAGTGAGTGATATGTAGTATGGAGTGAGTGATATGTGTACTAGTATGAAGGGATGGATATGTATTGTAGTTATCCCATCCGTTTTGTTTTTGACTGCACTGATCAGGAGTAGCACTTCTAATGCTATTGTATTTTGTACAATGACAATATAGCTTTCTATTTTATTTTTAAAGGCGACATGCATTATAAATGCCTTTTTTCTGTGTTTAGCATGGTTTTATAGTAATACAGGTTAGTATCAATGCGTCTGTGTCTCTAATTACCATATTGACTCATCAGTCGAGTCTCGAGTTCACGAGATCCTCCCTCACTCAACTAAACTGTTCTGATTTGACGGTTTCTGTGACGTTAATATAGCATTGATTTGCACAGCTCCGCCCCTGGTTGTACTCACCTCCACCGCCCACATCAACCATTAGAGTGCAGAGACCAGAGACCGCATTGTAACCCGACACTTCCTCAAACGGGGTTTTCACATGCAGAGAACGAGCGAGAGGGAGAGAGAGAGAGAGAGAGAGAGAGAGAGAGAGAGAGAGAGAGAGAGAGAGAGAGAGAGAGAGAGAGAGAGAGAGAGAGAGAGAGAGAAAGAGGGACGGCGGGAGGGACTGAAGTGTGTGTAAATGTGTGTGCGCCATCTCTCTCCCTCGTCGGGGACAAGAAGCATGTAGCTGCAGCACCGCAGAGCAATGCGAGCGGCGCTCTCAGGACCGGCGCTCTCAGGGCCGCTCAGCAGCGCCACCCACCCGATGGCTGAATTGGAGTATTGCGACTGGACTGCGAACATTCTCGAATACACGCTGACGTCACGAGACCGCCGCCATCTTGGTGTTGGGGAAACAAACTGATTGGTTGTGGGAGTATTGCAGCTTAGTCTCTGTGCACGAGGCTGTTTTATTGTTTTATTGTGGATCCCCATTAGTCTACAATAAAGTGAGACTACTCTTCCTGGATCGAACGTAAGTAACGTTACGTTAGCATAACTAACACTTGAATAACTACAAATGAATATAAATATAGGAGATTTTGACAACAAAATTAACAATATGATGCCGCAAGTTCTGTTATATTTCAATTGCCTTACTTATTTACATAAATATAAGGTAACGGTATGCTATACACTACAGTCTATGTGATGTGATGTGATGACAAAACTGAGGAAAACAAAAACAAACCACGTGAACTTTGGAAATTACTCAATAATCAACTAGGATGCAGTAAAAAACTTAAAACCAGATTCTCAAACATAAACATAAAAACTGACAACACGCTCATCACAGACAAGCTGGATGTAGCCAATTACTTAAACATTTTCTTCACAAACATAGCCACAACACTGGTAAACAAACTACCCTCCCACTCAGGGCTTTATGGGGTAGAACACATAGTAGCTTTCTACAAAAACCTAGGGGTCCGCAAGGACGACTTCAAGCTGGAAACGGTAACAACAGATGAGGTACTCAATAAACTGAGCGCCCTCCAACCTAACAAGGCCACTGGCCATGACAACATCCCCTCCAAATTCCTCAGAGACTCAGCAGCCGCCATCACACCAATCATCACACACATAATAAACCTCTCCATAAAACAGGGACACGTCCCCAAGGACTTCAAAATTGCGAGGGTGACCCCTCTGCACAAAAAGGGCAGCAAATTAGACCCAGGCAACTACCGCCCTGTTTCTATTCTCACCTCCATCTCGAAAGTCATGGAAAAAATAGTCTACGAACAGGTCGAAAAGTACCTAGCGGAAAAAAATCTAATCTACGAATTCCAATCTGGCTTCAGAACATCCCACTCCACTGACACATGCCTTCTCTATTTGAATGACCACATCAAACAAGAGGTGGACGCAGGCAAATACTGCGGCATGGTCATGCTGGACCTACAAAAGGCCTTTGACACGGTCAATCACTCCATTCTGATTGACAAGCTAAAAGCAATTGGTTTTGATAGTCTATCAGTGAGCTGGATGCAATCCTACCTTGAGGGGAGGGAACAGATGGTGGAGGTAAACGGTACCCTATCCCCCCCCCTCACAGTGAGCTGTGGTGTTCCACAAGGAAGCATACTAGGACCGCTACTGTTCCTAATTTATGCAAATGACATGTCGTCAGCTTGTGACTGCAACTTGTTCCTGTTTGCGGACGACTCAGCCCTGCTGGTCTCTGACAAGAACAAGTTACAGGTTGAAAAAACCCTCAGCTCGGAACTAGGCAGAATCTGCATATGGCTCGCTGATAACAAACTATCATTACACATGGGCAAAACAGAGTCCATTCTCTTCGGTTCAAATAACAAACTCAGCAAGACCGACGGCTTCTCAGTTACAGTGGGTGACAATATTGTCACAAGGAAAGATGAAATTACCTACCTGGGGTCCATCCTAGAGGCTAATCTCTCCTGTGACAAAATGGCATCCAATGTAATAAAAAAAGTCAACCAACGAACTCGATTCTTGTACCGGATCTCCTCTCTGGTAAACAAGAACACCCTGAAGACTCTGGCAGGAGCACTCATTCAGGGGTACTACGACTATGCTTGCACCTCATGGTACCAAAGCACCTCAAAGGCGCTAAAAACAAAATTACAAACATCTCAAAACAAACTGGTCAGACTACTGCTTGACCTTACTCCTAGAACCCACCTCACCCCTGCCCACTTCGACAACCTAGGATGGCTTAGAGTAGACGACAGAGTACAACAACTTGCAATGGGCCTGGTCTACAAGATACACTACACGACCAAGGTACCCATGTACATGTCAAAATACTTCCCAAAGGTCAGTGAATACCACGATCACAACACCAGAGGGAGCTCCACAAATCATGTCAAACCCAGATTCGGCTCAAATAAGGGACTAAACACGTTTCGCAATTATGCCACATCAATGTGGAACGCCCTACCCAAAGCTGTAAAGGAATGTGGATCACTACCCACTTTCAAAACCTCTCTCAAGGGACACCTACGGGAGACTGCAATTCAACACTGGCCCCTGTAAATATCCTAACCCAATCATTCCAACCCCCTCCAATGTACAGTCATTTACCTAGTATGGTTTTGTCAATAGTTCAATGTACAATTGTGTTTGTTTGTACAGTGTCTCCTCCCCCCCCCCCTCAATGTACAGTGTTACTTGTTTATACAGTATGCCCCCCGCCCCCCCCCCCCCCAACCACCTCCAATGTAAATTACCCAGTGGTTGTCAATATCCCAATGTACCCAACCCCCCCCACCCAACCTCCAATGTACAGTTTCTACGTCAAATGTATATACTCCCTTTTCTTGACTCCTTCTGTATCACAAACAGTACTGTATTTGCAAATCTGGTATGTCATAAATGTATAGATGTAGCAGTACTGACTATCTGTATGTCATGTATGTCATATATGTCTATATGAATTGAAAATGGGGGACCCTGATGGAAACAAGACAAACGTCTTTCTCAGGTCTGCATCCCCTTAACAATTGTATGTATTGAGCCGTACTGTATTGTACCCATTCTGCAATCTGTTAAATAAAGTTTTCATTCATTCATTCATTCATTCATGTGGGTACATATGATGGTAATTAAGGAATGGTGAATATTATGTTTAATGTAAATATGTGTATACTGGATATGAACAGCAGTATTATAGGCCTACAGCAGCCAGCAATATTATACATTATTATACATGACTATTCTATGCAAGTAGGCTATGTCTAAGCTATTTTACAATATTATACATGAACTATGTGTAATTATGCATAAAACTACATAAGACACTACATATGTGGGTATGTCAGGTGGTCTTGTGGTCTTTCAGTGAACGGGAGGAATTTGACAGGAAGATTGCAAAGAGATTGAAGCAAACAGGAAGATGTTGAAAGGTATTTTTGGGTTGGTTGTTGGTGTTTTGGTTTAGCCTGCTGCACTGCTGCTATAGCTCTATCTCTCTCTCTCCTGCAGGGGAAGGAGTCCAGAGTACCTGGGGACCGCATACCCGTCCCCCAGCTGTTCCTCCAGGGACCTTGTTGCTCCATCCATCCTTTTCTATCTTTCCCTATCTCCTTGTCAATAAAGAAATATAGACAAATAAACCTGTTCCGTCCTCTGAGCTTTTAAAATTGACAAACTGGTTTAGGCAACTTAGATTACAAGTCAGTTTTGGGAAAGTTATGTGAACACAGAAGGGCAGAGCTCGAGTTTTATATTAAGATATTATGGGAGCAAAAAAGAAAAGAGAAATCTATAAAGTATATATTTTACTCATACAGTATGGACATCCTCTGGCCTGTTTGTAGAACTTCCCTGTGTTGTTGACAAAGCTAAACCCTATTGATATGAAGTCTAAATAACATGAGAGGATGCCGTCATTATTGCACTACTGAGTTATTTGCTGCTATGTTTCAATATTATAAGAAGAATTATAATAATACCATTGAGTTTTATATTGTTTAAAACTTCAACAGCAGAAGCTTATATGCTAACCATCAAAACATTAAAGAATATTTAGAGAAATTCCATAAACCTTTCAATATCATAGCAATATCCGAAACTTGGTTTATCTCTGAGAAAGGAGTTGACTTTGAGTTGAATGGATATGAACTCAATTATATTAACAGGATTGTGAAAAGAGGTGGGGGTGTAGCCCTATATATAAAAAATAGCCTCAAATATAAGGTTGTAGAATGCATGTCAACTACCATTGACAACTTGATGGATTGTATCTCAGTAGAGATCTGAGAAACGTGATTGTCAGTTGTGTATACAGAGCTCCAGATTCCAGCATTGACGCATTCAAAGACTGCATGGAGGTGTTATTTGCCAAGACTCAGAAGGTTACATTCATCTGCAGGGATAAATCACTGTACATTCTATATTGCTCACTAGTATACCATATCTGAACTACTGTGTGGAGATTTGGGGTAACACTTATAAAAGTAAAACCATTATTACTTGTTTTTTATTATTATTTATTTCAATTTATGTTAGAAATAAATAAACTCATTCATTCAAGATATTGTGTGAGCAAAAGTATAGTTAATTTACTCATACAGCTCACAGCGCGGCGCGCCGCACAGTGCAATACTCCAATTCAGCCATTGGGTGGGTGGCGCTGCTGAGCGGCCCTCACAGCAGGGCCGTCAGAGCGCGGCCCTGAGAGCACCGGTCCTGAGAGCGCCGCTGGCTCTGCGGTCCTGCAGCTGCATACTATTGTCGGACACACACACACACACAAACTTGACTGCGTGTGTGTCGGGGACGTAGGCATAGTGTAACCCGACACTTCCTCAAACAGGGTTTGACAGGCAGAGAACGAGCAAGAGAGAGAGAGAGAGAGAGAGAGAGAGAGAGAGAGAGAGAGAGAGAGAGAGAGAGAGAGAGAGAGAGAGAGAGAGAGAGAGAGAGAGAGAGAGAGAGAGAGAGAGAGAGAGAGAGAGACACGGCAGGAGGGACTGCAGAAGTGTGTGTAAATGTGTGTGCGCCATCTCTCTCCGTCGTCGGACACACACACATACACAAACTCTCCTCTCTCTCTCTCTCTCTCTCCCTCTCTCTCTCTCGCTTGCTCGTTCTCTCTCTCGCTCTCTCTCGTATGTATCACGCTGTGTGGGTGACTGTCACTGAAAGAAAATTATGCTTTTGAGTACTCCATTAGAAATATAAAACAATGATTTTTTTTTTTTTTTAATAAACCTTTTTTTAATAAACCTTACAGATGTCTTCCATAGACTAACAGGAATTGTGTAAAATTGCCCAAATAGTGCAAGGAATAGCAATGCATGTCCCCTTTAAATCTATCTCCTGGTTAGAGTTGGGTTAAAGAATCATACTGGTATGCTGACAAACCTATCTTAACCCTTTCTCCTGGTTGCACTAACAAAGAGGTAGCCACTTGTCAAAGAAATGCATGCGTGCATTCATCTACAGCAGTGTTTCTCAAAGTGGGGGGCGCGCCCCCCAGGGGGGGCACAGAGGCATGACAGGGGGGGCCCTGAGATTTATAAAAAAAAAAGAAAAAAAAAAAAAAAGTGCTATCTGTTGCAGCTGCACTGTTCTCCATGAAAATACCATTTCTCAAAATCTGAAAATCATTATTTAATAAAACACAGAAAAGGATCACCAAGTTACTCTGGATAAAAAAAAACTTTACAGACAACATTGAGACAAAGCTTCCTGACACATCTCCATCCAAACTCTTGGAAGAACTCTTTGAAATCTCATCTGATACCACCTAGAGAGCTAGTTTCAGAGTGTGGTGCTGAGTACCAAGTATCTCATCTCATGGCCCACCAAGTATCTCATGATGCAGCAGTTAAGGTGTTGATACCATTCAGCACCACATACAGTATGAAGTGTGAAGCTGGCTTTTCATCCATGACAGCTCTGAAAACAAAATATAGGGCCAATTTGAAAGGTCACGATATTGGTGTTATTTCAATAAATTTAAACATGGCCCATATCATGACGATTTTGTTGGGGCGAGGGGGGGGGGGGGGGGGGGCCAAAATATTTTGGTCCGCCAAAAAGGGGCTTGACAGAAAAAGTTTGAGAAGCACTGATCTACAGAATGCCTAGAGGTGGCTGTTTGATGGCCTTACAGATTCCACCTTCAAGAGACAGCTGGGGACATGTACAGTTGAGGTTATTGATGTCTCACAGCTGGGGGACATGTGTACAGGTACAGTTGAGGTTATCAATGTCTCACCATTTCTGCCCCCCCGCCTCGTGCTGTTGCACCGTGTAGCCGAACTGGGACGCCTTGGTGCCTTTGATGATCTTGCATTTCTTTGAGTCAAAATTAAAGCAGTGCTGGAGCCCTGTGTGAAAACACAGAGACAAAACATAGAGATTAACATGTGATGTGGACATAGAGATTAGCATGTGGTGTGAACATAGAGATTAGCATGTGGTGTGAACATAGAGATTAGCATGTGGTGTGAACATAGAGATTAGCATGTGATGTGGACATAGAGATTAGCATGTGGTGTGGACATAGAGATTAGCATGTGATGTGAACATAGAGATTAACATGTGATGTGGACATAGAGATTAGCATGTGGTGTGAATATAGAGATTAGCATGTGGTGTGAATATAGAGATTAGCATGTGATGTGAACATAGAGATTAACATGCGATGTGGACAGAGATTAACATGTGGTGTGAATATAGAGATTAGCATGTGATGTGAACATAGAGATTAACATGTGGTGTGGACATAGAGATTAGCATGTGGTGTGAACATAGAGATTAGCATGTGATGTGGACATAGAGATGAACATGTGGTGTGGACATAGAGATTAGCATGTGAAGTGAATATAGAGATTATCATGTGGTGTGAATATAGAGATTAACATGTGATGTGAACATAGAGATTAACATGCGATGTGGACATAGAGATTAGCATGTGGTGTGAACATAGAGATTAGCATGTGATGTGAATATAGAGATTAGCATGTGATGTGGACATAGAGATTAACATGTGGTGTGGACATAGAGATTAGCATGTGAAGTGAATATAGAGATTATCATGTGGTGTGAATATAGAGATTAACATGTGATGTGAATATAGAGATTAGCATGTGATGTGAATATAGAGATTAGCATGTGATGTGAATATAGAGATTAGCATGTGGTGTGAATATAGAGATTAACATGTGATGTGAATATAAAGATTATCATGTGGTGTGAATATAGAGATTAGCATGTGATGTGAACATAGAGATTAACATGTGATGTGGACATAGAGATTAGCATGTGGTGTGAATATAGAGATTAACATGTGATGTGGACATAGAGATTAGCATGTGGTGTGAATATAGAGATTAGCATGTGGTGTGAATATAGAGATTAGCATGTGATGTGAACATAGAGATTAACATGCGATGTGGACAGAGATTAACATGTGGTGTGAATATAGAGATTAGCATGTGATGTGAACATAGAGATTAACATGTGGTGTGGACATAGAGATTAGCATGTGGTGTGAACATAGAGATTAGCATGTGATGTGGACATAGAGATGAACATGTGGTGTGGACATAGAGATTAGCATGTGAAGTGAATATAGAGATTATCATGTGGTGTGAATATAGAGATTAACATGTGATGTGAACATAGAGATTAACATGCGATGTGGACATAGAGATTAGCATGTGGTGTGAATATAGAGATTAGCATGTGATGTGAATATAGAGATTAGCATGTGATGTGGACATAGAGATTAACATGTGGTGTGGACATAGAGATTAGCATGTGAAGTGAATATAGAGATTATCATGTGGTGTGAATATAGAGATTAACATGTGATGTGAATATAGAGATTAGCATGTGATGTGAATATAGAGATTAGCATGTGATGTGAATATAGAGATTAGCATGTGGTGTGAATATAGAGATTAACATGTGATGTGAATATAAAGATTATCATGTGGTGTGAATATAGAGATTAGCATGTGATGTGAACATAGAGATTAACATGTGATGTGGACATAGAGATTAGCATGTGGTGTGAATATAGAGATTAACATGTGATGTGGACATAGAGATTAGCATGTGGTGTGAATATAGAGATTAACATGTGATGTGAATATAGAGATTAGCATGTGATGTGAACATAGAGATTAACATGTGATGTGGACATAGAGATTAGCATGTGGTGTGAATATAGAGATTAACATGTGATGTGAATATAGAGATTGGCATGTGGTGTGAATATAGAGATTAGCATGTGATGTGAATATAGAGATTAGCATGTGGTGTGAATATAGAGATTAGCATGTGATGTGAATATAGAGATTAGCATGTGAAGTGAATAGAGATTATCATGTGGTGTGAATATAGAGATTAACATGTGATGTGAATATAGAGATTAGCATGTGATGTGAATATAGAGATTAGCATGTGATGTGAATATAGAGATTATCATGTGGTGTGAACATAGAGATTAACATGTGATGTGGACATAGATATTAACATGTGGTGTGAATATAGAGATTAGCATGTGATGTGAATATAAAGATTAGCATGTGATGTGGATATAGAGATTAACATGTGATGTGAATATAGAGATTAACATGTGGTGTGAATATAGAGATTAACATGTGATGTTAGCATGGAGATTAACATGTGATGTGAACATAGAGATTAACATGTGATGTGGACATAGAGATTAACATGTGATGTTAGCATGGAGATTAACATGTTATGTGAACATAGAGATTAACATGTGATGTGAACATAGAGATTAGCATGTGAAGTGAATAGAGATTATCATGTGGTGTGAATATAGAGATTAACATGTGATGTGAATATAGAGATTAGCATGTGATGTGAATATAGAGATTAGCATGTGATGTGAATATAGAGATTATCATGTGGTGTGAACATAGAGATTAACATGTGATGTGGACATAGATATTAACATGTGGTGTGAATATAGAGATTAGCATGTGATGTGAATATAAAGATTAGCATGTGATGTGGATATAGAGATTAACATGTGATGTGAATATAGAGATTAACATGTGGTGTGAATATAGAGATTAACATGTGATGTTAGCATTGAGATTAACATGTGATGTGAACATAGAGATTAACATGTGATGTGGACATAGAGATTAACATGTGATGTTAGCATGGAGATTAACATGTTATGTGAACATAGAGATTAACATGTGATGTGAACATAGAGATTAACATGTGATGTGAACATACAGTAGAGATTAACATGTGATGTTAACATGGAGATTAACATGTTATGTGAACATGGAGATTAACATGTGATGTAAACATGGAGATTAACATGTGATGTGAACATGCTACATCATCCATCAGAGCAGTGCTATATCATCTATTTCAGATTCAGATTCAGATTCAGATTATTTTATTGTCACAACTTTTTAAAATGTACATACATTCAGAAAAATGTGAGATGCTCCTCAACCGTAGTAGATTTGTAAACAACACAATGTTTATAATGTATATTCTATCTATAAACTATAACTATAGCTATAAACTATAAACTATAACTATAAACGATAAACTATAACTATAAACTAACCTATAAACTAAACATAATACACAATATATTCTTTCTATAATACAATTCAAGGTATATGTTTTTATTTTGTACAAGGTAAAAAAAACAGCAGATACATTAAAAAGTAAAAGAGAAGATTTGTGTGTGTGTGTGTGTGTGTGTGCGTGCGTGCGTGCGTGCGTGCGTGCGTGCGTGCGTGCGTGCGTGCGTGCGTGTGTGTGTGTGTGTGTGTAGTAAGTGTGTTTGTGTGGTGTGTGAGTCACTAAGGTGCTCTTGTGTGTGTTTGCTCATGTGAAAATTCAGATATATCCATCAGTAGTCTGTTTGCCCGGTGGAAGCTGTCGTATTCGATTAAATAGAATAATCTTCAGGACGAGGAGATAGCGTTTATATATTTATTCAAAGGTAAGCATCGTTCAGCATGAGTGTAACTCCATTCACGGCTGGCAGCCAACTGGCTGTGAGGACCCCTGGTCAGGTATACATAAGCAAGGTGCGCCTGGCGCGCCTGTCGTAAATGATATATTCACAGCATGAATAATATAGTAAATATATATTCAAAGCATGAATATTACATCCTCCTCCTTTTAGAGAAAGCTTAATAAGCTATGAACAAAATTGAAATTAGGAATGGTTGTGCAATACTCTGTAAGAGTTTCTTTGTAAACAATAACAAGTGCGTTACCTGTGTCAGGACCAGGCAATGTAAACAGGTAGGATTAATATGTTAAACATAAAGATTCATGTATCAAGGTATTACAGTTCGTATTGTGTGCCCTCTTATTCTGGATAGTCTGCTTTAATATTTGAATACTTCAGCTGTGAATAAGGTATGTATTCATGGCTTATTTGGTCGTGTCTCAACACTCTTACCATATGCAGTTCTTATTTGTAGAAGTAGCTTGCTAACAAAATTGGAATATATCGACAATTAAGCAAGGTAAGTAGGTCATAGATTCAACACATATAGTAAGTCATCATTTCAGCATACATTAATATTTGTTACATTTCACCACCCTTTTTTTTTTTTTTTTTTTTTTTTTCAATGGGGCAAATGGTGTTATAATAGGGCAGCGATCCGCCTGCACCCTGTACATTTATAGGTCTAAAATGTCCCGAGGCTTCACTGCTCGGCCGGATCTGGTGTAGTATGAAGCTGAGTTCTCTTCTGAGTCCTCTGGCAGTTCAGGGTCGTTGGTCTCCGGCGGTTGATCGACGCTCTCTGGACTCGGCATACCGTCGCTGTCCTGGAAGTGTTCCTCTTTCGTGTCCCTCAGGTGCCTGCGGTTGCGGCGGTATTTGCGTCCATCTTGGGTGCGAACATGGTATGACCGCACAGTGTCAGCTGGTTGTATGACTACTGCTGGCCTCCAGCGTCCAAGTTCTTGTAGCCTGACAGATTCACCACAATGTAGTGGGGGCAGCGGTCTAGCTGACCTGTCATAGTATTTCTTCTGGTGCTGTTGTCTTTGCACTCGCCTGTCATGTCCATCTTTTTGGCTTACTATCCCTGGCCGCAGCTGTTGGTTGGTGCTCGGGAGGGTTGAGCGTAGCCTGCGGCTCATCAACAGTTGTGCCGGCGATTTGAAGTTGTCGACTGGGGTATTACGATACTCCAGGAGGCTTAGGTACGGGTCTCTTCCGTCTGCCTTAGCCTTGTCCATGAGTGATTTTGCCGTCTTCACGGTTCTCTCCGCTAGTCCGTTGCTTTGCGGATAGTGTGGGCTTGACGTGACGTGTGTGAACTCCCACGACTTGGCGAATGCCTCGAACTCTTTAGACTTGTATTGTGGTCCGTTGTCCGAGACTATGGTCTCTGGGACGCCATGCCTGGCACAGGCTGCCTTTAGCTTGTGGATAACAGCTGCCGATGTGGTGCTGTGAAGTCTGTCTAGTTCGAAGAATCTGCTGTAGTAGTCGACGGTCACAACATAGTCCTGGTTGTTCCAGTTAAAGAGATCTGTCCCTACAACCTGCCAGGGGCGGTCTGGGATACGATGAGGCATCATGGGCTCCTTGGTGTTTGATGGGCGGCGCTCTTGGCATATTGAGCACTTCTCCACGACTTGCTCTATATGTCTACCCATTCCAGGCCAGAACATGATGTCTCGTGCTCTCAGTTTGCATTTTTCCATTCCCATGTGGCCTGCATGGATCTTGATCAGCATATCTCCTCTGAGGCTGGTAGGGATGACTATTTTCTCCCCCTTGAAAATTATTCCATTCGTCTTGGATAGTTCATCTCTGTGATTCCAGTATTCGGTAATGTTCTGGGGGCATTGTTTTCTTTCCTCAGGCCATCCCTCCAGGATAGCCTGGCTGAGCAGCTTTAGCTGTGTGTCATTGTCTGTCGTTTCTCTGATCTCCTGTAGCCTGTCGTCGTGTACAGGTAAGCTGTTGTACACCATGTGTACCTGAAGGTCCATCCCTTCACTGAGACCGTCGTCGTGAGAGGTGAGTGATTTCCTGGACAGCGTGTCGGCTACTGGGATGTCTTTCCCAGGGCGGTGCACGATCGTGAAGTTATACTTGTGTAGTTGCAGTATCATCCTCTGTAACCGCGGTGGGGCTGCGGCGATCGGCTTCTTCATGATCGACTCCAGGGGCTTGTGGTCAGATTGCACCATAATATGGCGACCGTAGGCATATTGGTGGAAACGTTTGAATCCATAAAGGACTGCGTACATCTCCTTTTCGATTTGTGCGTAGTTGACCTCGCTGTCCGTGAGTGATCTGGATGCGTAGCTAATGGGCCTTCCTTCCTGCATCAGCACAGCACCCAGACCATACTTTGATGCGTCCACTTGTAAGCTGAGCTCCTTATCTGGGTCAAAGTAGATGAGGACTGGCCCAGGTTCACTGGTAAGTATGTCTTTCATCTTTTGGAATGCAGCGTCGTGCTGCGCGTCCCACAGGAATTCATTCGATTGTTTAAGCAGCTGTCTCATGGGTGCGTTGATCTCGGAGAGGCTCGGGGCGAATTTCGCCAGATAGTTGACCATACCTAGCACGGTTTCCAGTTCTGCACGGCTCTTTGGCGCCTCCATCTCCTTGATGGCAGCTATCTTGCCTGGGTCAGGCTTCATGCCGTCAGCTGAAAGGATGTGCCCGAAGTAGCTCACTTCGGTGGCTCCGATGGTGCACTTGTCTGCGTTGAGCCGAACGCCTCTCTCCCGTGATCTCACCATCATTGCATGTAGGTTCTTATCGTGTTCCTCTCTGGTCGCGCCATATACAAGGATGTCGTCTACTATAGCTGCTACTCCGTTCAGTCCCTCGTATGTCTCGTCGATTTTTCGTTGGAACTCGTCTTGGGCAGAAGCGAGCCCAAATGGTAATCGTAGGAATCTGTACCGTCCAAACGGTGTGTTGAACGTCGTCAGCTTCGATGATTCTGTGGAGAGCTTGATGGACCAGTATCCCGACCTTGCATCCAGTACGCTGAAATAGCGTGCGCCTGTTAGTCTGGGTGTGATGTCCTCTAGTGTCGGCAGAGGGTAGTGCGGGCGCTTGATAGCCTTGTTTAGCTCCTTAGGATCCAAACATAGTCTGAGCTTGCCTGTGCGTGGCTTCTCAACAATGACCAGTGCACTGACCCACTCCGTTGGTTCGATGATTCTAGCGATGATCTGTGTGTCTTCCATACTCTGTAGCTCCTTCTTTAGTCGGCCACGCAGGGCGATCGGTGTCCTTCTCAGTGGGCAGACTACTGGCTTGGCGTCTGGGTCTATATGGATGTGACACTCTCCTGGGAATAGTCCTATCCCTTTAAACACGTCGTGGTATTCTTCCATGATGGACTGTTTATCTGTGTGTGCATTCACTGACAATACTAGTTTAATGAGGTCCATATTCAGGCATGCCTGTAAACCTAGAACTGGGGGTGCCTGAGTGTCTACTATGTAAAAGTCTAACAACATGCCACGCTCTTTGTATTTACACTTTAACGTGCATGTGCCCTTTACCACTAGCTTCTCTCCACCATATCCTGTCAGTCTGCGTGAGGTAGGCTGTATTTTGCGTTTATCTTGTAAACTGTGATACTCTCTCAAAGGAATTACATTTACTTGTGCACCTGTGTCTAACTTAAATTTAAGCTCTGTGCCCTGTTTTCCTACTTGTATGTCTGCGAACGCTTGTTCTGTTGCATCAAACCGTCTGTCTGTCACGGTGTCTACATACAGTTCGTCTGACTCTTCTCCTGACTCAGAGCGCATGCTAATCTCGTGTACTGACTTTTTCTGGAAGCTACCGGCCCTGCAGACTTTGGCAAAGTGGTTCCATTTTCCACACTTCGTGCACTGTTTTCCCCTAGCTACACAGTTATCCCCTTCCTTGTGAGCTCTACCCCCACAGTATCCACAGTTCTTACGTGTGTCTGTGTCGCTCGCTCTGTTCGCTCTCTCTGTCCACTCTGCTCTGGGGCGATATCTCTGAGCGCTATGCTTCTGTTCATGTCTGTGCACCTCGTGCACGAGCTGCTCCTGCGCGCTGCACGTGGCGCCAGTAAAGCTCTTTATCTGTGATTGTGCTAGCTCGTGGGCTCTAGCTATATCTATCGCGTTGTCTAACGACAAGTCTGATCCTACGTTTAATAGTTTCTCTCTTACTTTTGCTGAGTGTATGCCAAACACTATGCGGTCTCTAACCATCTCATCATTGTTCACATATGCACAGTCTTTCACCAGTAGTTTCAATGCAGTGACAAATTGTTCGAATGACTCGCTCGGTTGCTGGGTTTTCTCATGGAATTTGTACCTGGCGAAGATTGTGTTCCTCCTTGGAAGTACGTATGCTTCAAAATTGTCATAGTAGCTCTTCAGTACCTTTGCTTCATCTGCACTGAGAGTCCATGTGTTGTGAATGTCTCTCCCTCTTTCTCCGCTCCACAATAGCAGGTAGCTACATTTCTCGTCCTCTCCTTTCTTCTTGAGTGGGCCCGAAAACATCAACTCCGCGTGCTGCCTGAACTTCTTCCATTCTCCCGGTAAGTCCAGAGAATCCCAATTCATCCGTGGCGACGGGACTCCGTTGATATCCATGTTCACCCCGCTTCTGACACCATGTCGTATTCGATTAAATAGAATAATCTTCAGGACGAGGAGATAGCGTTTATATATTTATTCAAAGGTAAGCATCGTTCAGCATGAGTGTAACTCCATTCACAACTGGCTGTGAGGACCCCTGGTCAGGTATACATAAGCAAGGTGCGCCTGGCGCGCCTGTCGTAAATGATATATTCACAGCATGAATAATATAGTAAATATATATTCAAAGCATGAATATTACAGAAGCAGCTGTTCTCTTGGATGTGGGCCTGAGACTGCAGTACTGTCTCAACGGCATGAGCTCAAACAGTTTGTGCTTTGCATGCCTGGGGTCTTAAAGGATCCTGTGTGCCTTGCTGAAGCACCGCTCAGTGATATATACTGTCTATGGTGGGTAGTTCAGTGAATATACTGTCTATGGTGGGTAGCTCAGTGAATATACCGTCTATGGTGGGTAGTTCAGTGAATATACTATCTATGGTGGGTAGTTCAGTAAATATACTGTCTATGGTGGGTAGTTCAGTGAATATATTGTCTATGGTGGGTAGTTCAGTGAATATACTCTCTATGGAGGGTAGTTCAGTGAATATACTGTCTATGGTGGGTAGCTCAGTGAATATACTGTCTATGGTGGGTAGCTCAGTCATATATACTGTCTATGGAGGGTAGCTCAGTGAATATACTGTCTATGGTGGGTAGCTCAGTGAATATACTGTCTATGGTGGGTAGCTCAGTGAATATACTGTCTATGGAGGGTAGCTCAGTGAATATACTGTCTATGGTGGGTAGCTCAGTGAATATACTGTCTATGGTGGGTATCTCAGTGAATATACTGTCTATGGTGGGTAGCTCAGTGAATATACTGTCTATGGAGGGTAGCTCAGTGAATATACTGTCTATGGTGGGTAGCTCAGTGAATATACTGTCTATGGTGGGTAGCTCAGTGAATATACTGTCTATGGTGGGTAGCTCAGTGAATATACTGTCTATGGTGGGCAGCTCAGTCATATATACCGTCTATGGTGGGTAGCTCAGTGAATATACCGTCTATGGTGGGTAGCTCAGTGAATATACCGTCTATGGTGGGTAGCTCAGTGAAATCTTACTGATCGGCTAAGGCAGGGGTCGGCAACCTGCGGCCTCGAGGCCGCATGCGGCTCTTTAGCCAATCAGCTGCGGCTCCCTGGCCCAAAAAAAAAAAAAAAAAAAAAAAAAATTCTCTTATTTTGGAGATCGATGTCATACTGTGACACTGAAATGAAAAAATATTTCATCAACTAAGATATTTAGTCAACAAAAGGCTTGCCTGTATGCCTGATATGTGGTGCAAAATTTGCGAACAACGAAAAATGTACTTTTAATTTGATAGATTTTCCACAAATAAGGGAAGGACTCTAATAGAGCTGCATAGTTCAGGGTTTTATTTCAAAGTAGGTCTACAGATGTCAGTGTTTTTTCTCCTTTTCTGTGTTTTATTTCAAAGTAGGTCTACACATGGTAGTCTTTTTTCAAAGTGGACTACTTTTTATTTGATAAATGTTCCACAAATAAGGGAAGGACTCAAATATACCGGAATAGTTCAGGGTTTTATTTCAAAGTCGGTCTACAGACACCAGTGTTTTGTCTCCTCTTCTGTGTTTTATTAAAAAATAGGTCTACACAGCCAGTATTTTTTCTCCTCTTCATAAGAGTTTGAGGTTTTCCTTTGTTATAACAGGTAAAAACAGCAATTAAAAAGTCCACATTTTTCTTTTTGTTGCTTTTATAATCCCATTAATGCAACAAACTGTGTGCTATAAGTATAAAGTATAATAAATCGCAAATTACTTTGGGTATGCAATTGTCAGGCATTTTATGCTAAATGTGGGGTATGCTTAGGGATATATAAAACGTTATACACTGTGTTATCTTCATTTTAAGGGTAAATAGGTTGTGCGGCTCCCTGAGCATTTTATTTTGTGGGACGGGGGAAAAGTGGCTCTTTTGATACTAAAGGTTGCTGACCCCTGGGCTAAGGGGTCAAATATTACTGATCAGCTAAGGGGTCAATCTTACCGATCGGCTAAGGGGTCAATATTACTGATCGGTTAAGGGGTAAATCTTATTGATCGGCTAAGGGGTCAATATTACTGATCGGCTAAGGGGTCAATCTTACTGATCGGCTAAGGGGTCAGATCGGCTAAGGGGTCAATCTTACTGATCGGCTAAGGGGTCAAGGTCAATCTTAGTGATTGGCTAAGGGCTCAATCTTACTGATACGCAAAGGGGTCAATCTTACTGATCGGCTAAGGGGTCAATCTTACTGATCGGCTAACATGCTTCTATATAGAATATATAGAGAATGTCAAGTGGCTTCTCCTCGATCATACAGAAAAAAGCATTTCATTTTACGATGACAACTATTAAAGAAACTTGAACTTGAACTTGATTTCTCTGCACATGGCTCTCTGTAGACATTTTAGTATGAAAACCTTCTAAGATGCACAGATAAAGTGGTCTGGTTCTGACAGAACCTTCTCCAGACAACAGGCATCAAGTTAGGGAGCATCCTTAGATCAAAGACCCTCTACTTCCAGGACACACACACACACACACACACACACACACACACACACTGACACAAGTAGCTCCCTCATGGTTTTAATTATGTTTATCAGGAAAGGTCATCTGAAAGGGGGAGGGGTGGCAAGTTGTGTGTAATGTCGCCAAGTATGACACTGTGAAGCCGCGAAGAGTTACGGCTGTGGTGATGTAACGCAGCCTTTCAGGTCGGTTTCCACGGCAGGAAATGGTGGAATCGCAGATAAAGACAAAACAGATGACAAGATCATCTTCAGGTTGAGAAGAAATTAATGATTTCCCTGCTTGTGCCTCTGTGTTGCACCTGTTTGGCAGCGATACAGAGACCGAAGATAGTGATTCAATAGTGATCGTGATTAAATATCTGCAGGAAACCTCACATAAATATGTATAAATATATCTGTGCTCCGGGCTTGATGCCAGAGGCATCAGCGTAATGGGCAAAGCTAGACACGTTCTAAATCAGAAAGCATTAGATTAGATTCAGCTTTATTGTTGCAGCTTTGTCATATTTTCACGTACAAAAAAGAGCAGAATTCTTGGGTCTTGCCCCCTCGACCTACAGCATGGCAATAAAATACACAATAGAACAATACAATAAAAAACCAGCATAATAGTGACGTATGAGAAAGTGACAGTGCTGAGTGTGGTTGGTATAAAAGGTGCAACAGTAAAATACTTAAAAATACTTAAAATACTAAATACATGGGCGGTCAGGTGGCGTAGCGGAGATTGCGTTCATCACCAGACGCTGGATTCGCCTGTTCGAATCCAGCTCACAGCTCCGGGGTTGTCACCAGCTTGGCTGGCCATTCACACTAATACAATTGGCAGTATTAGAGGGTGGGAGAAGCTGGCGGGGTGGGTCCGGGTCGTTGTAAACAGCGACTCCTACAGTTCGGTCGGGGCGCCTGCTAAGCGCGGATAGGATCTAAGGGCGGTAGTGTGATCCTTCCACACGTTACACGCTCTCAGTGAGAGTCCGCGCTGCCAGGTGAAAAGAAGTGGTTGATTGGCTAGACGTGTGTCGGAGGAAGCACGTGATAGCCTCCACTCTCCCAGACCGACTGTGGGGGGTAAGTGCGCAGCGACCAGGAAGGGGATTGGGAATTGGCATAACGACTAATATTGGGATGGGAGAAAATCGGAGGAAAAAGGAGGGGGAAAAAGATCAATAAAAAAAATTATAAAAAAATACTAAATACATAAATACACACAATAAAATCTGAATGACTAAATTGTGTTCATGAGTCTGATGGCTTGATGATAGTATGAGTCCTTGAGACTGCTGGACCTGGCTCTTTTACGCACTTATTTTACCATATCTAACCTGTTGTGTTGAGATTTTGGGGAATGCCTGAAACAGATATGCACACTGCAAGAAAGAGCAGTAAGGATCCTGGGTATCATGAGCAGACTAAGCAATTTGTTTTTTAAGTCACAGACTTTAACATGGATTTAGTTACATTTAGAACTGATCAAAGCATGCTTAAAGCCAGGCACCATTCATTGCCGGGTCATATACAAACTATGTTCATGGACAGAGAGTTATGGTTTACGGGGGGAACTTTAATATCATACTGTCCGCACCACTTAAAAAACATGTGGCGTTTCAGTTTCCAGCCACCCAAACAACTGCCTCTTTGAACTGCTGCGGTCAGGCAAGCGATACCGGAGTCTCATGGCAAGCACAGAGAGACTCAGAAGGAGCTTCTATCCCCAGGCCATCAGGATGCTCAATGAACAATGAACAATAACAAACCATCAACACACCCACAGCACACACACTCACTTTAAATAAACAACACACTGTAGCACCCACTTTACCACTTTAGACACTAACACACTTTACACTTTATATTTATATTATTGGTAAGGAAATTGCACATCATTTTCATTCCTTATTCCTTATTGCACCTCATTGCACCTCACCACCCCAAGGTGGCACCACAAGCTAAGCTATACCTCACCATTTTTGTACCAGCTGTACATACTGTATATATAGGTATACTGAACAATTTTGTTGTTTACACTTGTTTACGTACTTGACTTCTTGACTTTCTATTTTATACTTATATTATACTTATTTTATACTATCTTGTTATTATCTAGCACACTCTCAGGAGCAAAACAGAAAGAAGCATTTCATGCAAAGTATTCTGTACTTCTGTATGACAACTAATAAAGAAACTTGAACTTGAACTTGAGTTTGTGGGGCGGCTTCATGGGATGGACTACATGTGGAAACTAAACAGAGCAACAACAACACAGTTCAGAAATAGATATAAATAAGCAGTGACAGACAGATACAGAACTGAGGAACTACTATAGAGAGAACTATTAATACAGAACTGAGGAACTATAGTGAGAACTATAAATACAGAACTGAGGAACTATAGAGAGGACTATAAATACAGAACTGAGGAACTATAGAGAGAACTATAAATACAGAACTGAGAAACTATAGAGATAACTATAAATACAGAACTTAGGAACTATAGAGAGAACTATAAATACAGAACTGAGGAACTATAGAGACTCTCAGGCAATGTTTTAATTTCTTCAAAACAAAAAATGGTTGTCTTGTTGTTTTTTAACCTTGTTTTATTTATTATTATTATGATCTCTCTTAGGTAGTAAGATAATTTTATTCTAAATGGTATGATATTGTAAGAAAGGGGCAGGACTAGATAAGCTGTGCTTCTTTCTGCCTCTTCTCCAACTCATCCATGTTTGTTTATCTATGGATGAATGTTTACATTTTGTCTTTATTGTTATTTGTATATGTGTTGTGTTCGACATAAATGAAGATCAATCCCCCCAAAAATAGATTAAAGATGTTCAAAAAGTTACTGTACTCATAGCATAATAGTGTATTAGTGCAGAACTTCAGTAGCACTATAGGTTATGATTGGTTACATTGGACATCAGTATATAATAGCCACCTCAGTATTGTGGATCCTTTCCAGAGCTCAAGCCAATCAAAAGGTTCCCGGTTTGATTCCGGCTTCTTCCGGCAGTGTGGTGAAGTGTCCTTGAGCAAAGAACAGCTCCCGATGAGCAGGTCGGCACCTTGCATGGCCTCCGCCGTCTGTGTGTGAGTGTGTGAGTGAATGGGTGAATGTGAGGCATAAGTTGTAAAGCGCTTTGGATAAAAGCTGCTCTATAAAGACCAGTCCATTTACCATTTATATTACCTGCGCTGCTGGTTGTAAGATGACATCACACATAATTTCAAGTTATCAACCTGTTTTTCATGGAAACTGAAATGGAACACAGAGAACGCAGAGAGCCAACCATGGAGATTACATGAGCAATGTTGGCTTCTCAGAATTAAAGTTTAAATTTATAGAAAGGAACAAATTGTATCATCAGTCAACGTTAAGATGGATAGCAGGCAGCCTTGGCTGCTCAGAGAGAGAGACGCGGCAGCAGAGAGAGACCGTGGGAAGAGAGGCAGCTTTAGAAGTCATCATATTTAAAGGCCCAATGATTATTTTTATTGTATTTATTTTGGACCATATTAATGTGGGGTATATTCATATACTCATATATATTCTTGAAGAGTTTAGTTTTTTTGGAACTTCCTTTTAACCTATTTTAAATTAGAATACAGTGTTCCTTTAGTTTCAGTGTTTACAAACATTACCAACGTAATCAAGCGTTTTTACAGCCACAAGATACATAAAAAAAATCATATTTATAGTCTAGTGTTAGTCATCGTATCAACTCGGTCAGTCAACTATTCTGTCTCCATTCATGTTTTGGTGTGCGGGGCCGCCCGCTTGTGTCTGTTTGGATCACTGATTGGGCCTTTGACCGTCCATCAGGAAAAGAACCTGACAAAAAAAGAACTAAGCTACATAAATAAAGCGTCTCCGTGGAGGAGAGCGATGATGCTGCCTGCTATGATGATCGCTTCCACATTATAGTCAGGTCTTTCATGATCTATCTACTAACCTGCTGTAGGTCTTTCATGATCTATCTACTGACCTGCTGTAGGTCTTTCATGATCTATCTACTAACCTGCTGTAGGTCTTTCATGATCTATCTACTGACCTGCTGTAGGTCTTTCATGATCTATCTACTGACTTGCTGTAGGTCTTTCATGATCTATCTACTGACCTGTAGGTCTTTCATGATCTATCTACTGACTTGCTGTAGGTCTTTCATGATCTATCTACTGACCTGTAGGTCTTTCATGATCTATCTACTGACTTGCTGTAGGTCTTTCATGATCTATCTACTGACCTGCTGTAGGTCTTTCATGATCTATCTACTGACCTGTAGGTCTTTCATGATCTATCTACTGACCTGCAGGTCTTTCATGATCTATCTACTGACCTGCTGCAGGTCTTTCATGATCTATCTACTGACCTGCAGGTCTTTCATGATCTATCTACTGACCTGCTGCAGGTCTTTCATGATCTATCTACTGACCTGCAGGTCTTTCATGATCTATCTACTGACCTGCTGTAGGTCTTTCATGATCTATCTACTGACCTGCTGTAGGTCTTTCATGATCTATCTACTGACCTGCTGTAGGTCTTTCATGATCTATCTACTGACCTGCACGTCTTTCATGATCTATCTACTGACCTGCTGTATGTCTTTCATGATCTATCTACTGACCTGCTGTATGAATGAATGAATGAATGAAAACTTTATTTAACAGATTGCAGAATGGGTACAATACAGTACGGCTCAATACACACAATTGTTAAGGGGATGCAGACCAGAGAAAGACGTTTGTCTTGTTTACATCAGGGTCCCCCATTTTCAATTCATAGTGACATTTATGACATACACAACATACATGACATCATGACATTTATGGCATAGGGACATACATGACATACAGGTATATAGTACTGTTACATTTGTGACATATACGATATGCAAATATACAGTACTGTTACCCATAGATCCTAACAGAGAATATATACATGATGGGGAGGAGACTGTACATTAGGAGGGGGTGGGTAGGTGGGAGAGAAATATACATACGGTGGGGAGAGAATATATACGGTGGGGAGGAGACTGTACATTAGGAGGGGGTGGGTGGGTGGGAGAGAAATATACATACGGTGGGGAGAGAATATATACATACGGTGGGGAGGAGACTGTCTATTAGGGGGGGTGGGGGGGTTTGGACATTTACGGTGGCCAGTTTCGAATTGCAGCCTCCCGTAGGTGCTCTTTAAGAGCGATTTTGAATGTGGGTAGGGATTCACATTCCTTTACAGCTTTGGGTAGGGCGTTCCACATTGATGTGGCATAATTGCAAAACGTGTTTAGTCCCTTGTTTGAGCCGAATCTGGGTTTCAAATGATTTGTTGAGCTCCCTCTGGTGTTGTGGTCGTGGTATTCACTGACCTTTGGGAAGTATTTTGACATGTACATGGGTACCTTAGTCGTATAGTGTATCTTGTAGACCAGGCCCATTGCAAGTTGCTGTACTCTGTCGTCTACTCTAAGCCATCCTAGGTAGTCAAAGTGGGCAGGGGTGAACGTGGGTTCTAGGAGCAGGTCTTTCATGATCTATCTACTGACCTGCTGTAGGTCTTTCATGATCTATCTACTGACCTGCTGTATGTATTTCATGATCTATCTACTGACCTGTAGGTCTTTCATGATCTATCTACTGACCTGTAGGTCTTTCATGATCTATCTACTGATCTGTAGATCTTTCATGATCTATCTACTGACCTGCTGTAGGTCTTTCGTGATCTATCTACTGACCTGCAGGTAGGGTTAGGTACCATTCCCATTTAAAAGCTTTCATTAGAGCCTATAATATGAAGGCTCTGTGACGATTTTGAAGAAAAATCCCTTTTGGAGCTCAAAATTGGCAGCCATCTTGCATTTGAAGGTCAACAATAGGTCAAATCATTATATAGACACCAAATATGTATTCATTGACCAAAATAAGCTCTGAAACCATGTATTGTGCATCACTGTAGGTCAAACCATTAAAAAGTTCATTTCCACGGCAGCCATTTTGGATTTTGGTCTCTCACAAATTTATCCCGCTTTTCTTTTTTAAATACACCCCGGTTCAATTTGTTTATTAACCCTCCTAGATGACAAATCCATTGAGAAACGGACCTTCATGGAAGTGCCACAGATTACCCATTTGAACCGATACCGATACCCAACGGTACCTTTTTTCTGTACTTTAGTCTCTAAAAATGTAATCTACCTACCTCAGTTGTAAAAAAAAAAAATCCAAACTTAAAATAATTTATTATCATTATTATTTATTTAGAACAATTTTATAATATTGCAGCGAGCGTTGTCTGCATCTAGCTTTGTAAAGTGTAACCCCACTTGCGACCGTTTTCGGCTTGCCATTCCCCCGACTGCTTTGTTGTTGTTGAATCAAGTCAAATCCTAGGTAAGCGTGTATTGTGCGCGTGAACGTTGCCGTAAACGTGCGGCACACTTCATAGATTTAGTTTCGTGGTAAACTAAACGTTGACGTCATCGGACAAAAAACTACTTTTTTTTTGTGCATTACCGAAATGTGGCACCGGTGGATCTCACGTGAATCGGTCGATACCCTTAAAAGTACCGGATTCGGTACCCATCCCTACCAGCTGTAGGTCTGTCATGATCAGTGATGCCACTAACGCGTTACTAAGTAACGCGTTATTGTAATCTGATTACTTTTCCCCGAAAATAGTAATCTAACGCGTTAATCTTTACAAGCCAGTAATCTAATTGCAGTTACTTGTCCAAGTGGCTGTGCGTTACTATTTTGTTACTATCTCATCATAATGCAGGCGGAATGCAGTATTTTCT
The DNA here is from genome assembly GCF_963971535.1 of Notolepis coatsorum. Lineage (NCBI taxonomy): Eukaryota > Metazoa > Chordata > Actinopteri > Aulopiformes > Paralepididae > Notolepis > Notolepis coatsorum. The sequence goes on from NC_140182.1 coordinate 22,817,001, forward strand.
TTCGTTTTCGACAGTCAAATATACGTTTGGAGAGCTTTTCCTAGTATTGGGGAGTGACGTCACAGCATGCAACCTCGCGTGTTGATCCATGCTGGTGGGCGCGGCTGTTATTGTTATTATCAGGCTGACCTAAACTGCAAGCTAGCAGGGAGACGCTCGCGCTGGTAACGCTTTCTTGCACTGGAAGTTCACTAGTCTACTTAACGTTTGTGTCAGCTAAGCCGGGTGAAAAAAACATTCACTTTGCGGAGGAAACAAAATACTGTCTACCGCATATGGAATATACAGCACAGCACGACCATCGACTTCTACAGGACTCGGAGGTGCACCAGCCAAACAGTATGTTCCACCTTTGAGTTAAACATCTTTTGCATTGCACTATTCATGAACATGGTACACCATACTGCAGTATGTAGGTTGTCAGTACAGCTACATATCAGCCTACATGTGGTGTTATTGACCATTTATCTTTTGTGAAATCTATAGATCTATAGATAGGCCTACCTGCCCTATTAGTACATTTTACTCAAACTGAGTACATTTTACTAAATTTTTTTTGTCATTCTTATGTTGTGGCAGCAGCAGGGGGGACGACTTCGTAACCTAGTTACTTTCAAAGTAACTAAGTTACTCTGATAATCAAGTAATCAGTAAAGTAACTAAGATTACTTTTTAAAGGAGTAATCAGTAACTAGACAATTCCGCGCGGGGGAAATTGTGAAAGTGTGGGTGACGCCTGTGCACCGCCGGCCAACGGGGGAGAGGGTCTCTCGCGAGTCTCTATGACAAACGGTTCAAAGGATACAAAAAGGGGGCGCGGCCTAAGGATCGGGGGAGTGGTCAACATAGACCAATCAAAGAGGATATCCCTACTGAGTGCAATGACACAACCCGCAACACTATTACACTATTACACAATATTACACTATTACACACTATTACACACTATTACACACTATTACACTATTACACACTATTACACTATTACACACTATTACACACTATTACACACTATTACACTATTACACACTATTACACTATTACACTATTACACTATTACACACTATAACACTATTACACTATTACACTATTGCACTATTACACTATTACACTATTACACACTATTACACTATTACACACTATTACACTATTACACACTATTACACTATTACACTATTACACACTATTACACTATTACACTATTACACTATTACACACTATTACACTATTACACTATTACACACTATTACACTATTACACTATTACACACTATTACACTATTACACACTATTACACTATTACACACTATTACACTATTACACACTATTACACTATTACACACTATTACACTATTACACTATTACACACTATTACACACTATTACACTATTACACACTATTACACTATTACACTATTACACTATTACACACTATTACACTATTACACTATTACACACTATTACACTATTACACACTATTACACTATTACACTATTACACACTATTACACTATTACACTATTACACACTATTACACACTATTACACTATTACACACTATTACACACTATTACACTATTACACACTATTACACTATATTACACTATTACACACTATTACACTATTACACTATTACACTATTACACAATATTACACTATTACACACTATTACACTATTACACTATTACACTATTACACACTATTACACTATTACACTATTACACACTATTACACTATTACACACTATTACACTATTACACACTATTACACTATTACACTATTACACACTATTACACTATTACACTATTACACACTATTACACTATTACACTATTACACACTATTACACTATTACACACTATTACACTATTACACTATTACACACTATTACACTATTACACTATTACACACTATTACACTATTACACACTATTACACTATTACACTATTACACACTATTACACTATTACACTATTACACACTATTACACTATTACACACTATTACACTATTACACACTATTACACTATTACACACTATTACACTATTACACTATTACACACTATTACACACTATTACACTATTACACACTATTACACTATTACACTATTACACTATTACACACTATTACACTATTACACTATTACACACTATTACACTATTACACAATATTACACTATTACACACTATTACACACTATTACACTATTACACTATTACACAATTACACTATTACACACTATTACACACTATTACACACTATTACACTATTACACACTATTACACTATTACACCGAGTACAATGGCACAATCCGCAAGTCTCTACGACAAACGGTTCAAGAGATACACTGAGGGGGTGTGGCCTAAGGGGGCGTGGTCTAAGGATCGGGGGAGTGGTCAACATCGACCAATGAAAGGTGGTCAACATCGACCAATGGCACAATCCGCAAGTCTCTACGACAAACGGTTCAAGAGATACACTGAGGGGGTGTGGCCTAAGGGGGCGTGGTCTAAGGATCGGGGGAGTGGTCAACATCGACCAATGAAAGGTGGTCAACATGGACCAATGAAAAATGAAAGAGGATATCCCTACTGAGTACAATGACACAACCCACAAGACAGAGGGCGCTGTCCAGCAATTCAGTACTGCAACACAGTGATGGCCAATGATGGGTTAAAGTGGATGAGGTCATTGGCAGCTCAGCCACGAGCCACACAGCTGAACCAATCATGAGTGAGCCATGAGCCACACAGGTGAAGCAATCACTATGACTTGCATATTTTCTATCCAATGCATTTCTATGGAGGCAGATGCATGACTGCATTGTCACATTGATTAAAAGAAAACTATAAGAGATGAAGCGTTGTGACGCGCACATGAGCACTACAACGAGTAGGCGAAGGGTTATGTCCGATATTGTGGCATTCGTGCGATATTGTGGCACTCCTTCGGCGATCGGAACAGAAGGCTAAAAAATAGTGTGAAAAAATTGATTTCTAGAGGGCGATTGCATGGCGGTCAATGGGGGGGAGAACCTTCAAACAAATGGTCGTCAGTTGAGATAGAAATGTCCAATTCCATTTATTTTTCTTTTGTGAGCGGGCTGACAGCCGTGTCATCGTTTTGATGTGTTTGTTTTATTTCTACGTCCAAAATTGAGATCACACTCGCAATTCACCCAAGGTAGGGGGAAAAATATTATTTCAGCTGCTACACTCTAAAATGCAATGCATTCCCAATGGGACCGAAATTTTACCGTTTAAAGTCGATTCGTAGCCAGACGGTGCGGTGAAACTTTACGAGTTCGAAGACCGCAGTTGCCATAGGCAAGCCGCTCGTTTTGATACCTTTCACGTGTATGGGGCGCGAACGCTCTGGGAGGAGTTTGTTGGCAAAATCGGTGGAATAAAGAAGAATAAATAAATAAATAAATAAAAAGAGTATAGATATGTATAGGCAACCAACTTGTGTTCAGCTTTTCGTTCAGCGTTTCTCTGATTGGCCACACGGCCAATCAATCAATCCACTAGCACGCGGCCTTGCGGCAAGAGAGACAAGAGAGACGCTGCAGTCGCGGCAGAGAGCCGCGCATGCGCATGAGGCTCCCCCAGGTGCTCTTGAGAGGAGGAGGTCCTTGTGTTTGAGACAGCCATATTAGACACATAATTTAAGATATAGTTTATGCATTCGCAAAATATGAGAGCGCTTGTCATTGAAGGGCTTCCTACAACGGAGGAACGGCCGCTGCTGCTGCTGGAGCTGAACCGAGTCAAGCCGCGGGCGGCACACGGAAGCCGGGGAAAAAACAACCGCGTCGCCCCGTTGGCTCTTCAGCAAGGAGCCTCCACAGCTCCAGTTAACCTAATTTATACCGTAATGAATCATTAAAAAATATACCGTTAACTGGAATATGTTGTTTCTTTACACATATGTTGGATTATGTAATTGGGTTTTCATGACAAAACAATAAAAATCGCTACTTTACATCAGGGTGAACGCTGAACCGAGTCAAGCCGCGGGCGGCGCACGGAAGCCGGTGAATGAACAACCGCGTCGCCCCGCTGGCTCTTCAGCAAGGAGCCTCCACAGCTCCAGTTAACCTAATTTATACCGTAATGAATCATTAAAAAATATACCGTTAACTGGAATATGTTGTTTCTTTACACATATGTTGGATTATGTAATTGGGTTGTCATGACAAAACAATAAAAATCGCTACTTTACATCAGGGTGAACGTTGTTACACTGCCACCACCCACTTCAATGACAGAGCTCTCATATTTGCGAATGCATAAACTATATCTTAAATTATGGCTATGTGTCTAATATGGCTGTCGCGAAGTCATTGATAAGCGACAGCCATATTAGACACATAGCCATAATTTAAGACATAGTTTATGCATTCGCAAAATATGAGAGCTCTGTCATTGAAGGGCTTCGTTCTACAACGGAGGAACGGCCGCTGCTGCTGGAGCTGGACCGAGTAGAGCCGGCGGCGGTGCACGGAAGCCGGCGACAAACCACCGCATCGCCCCGCTGACGTTAAAAACGCGAAATAACGTTACTGATGTACAGTGACACCCAGAGTTTCTAGTTACAGTAGTGACGCGTGACTCGAGATAGTCCTAACACTGTAACAGTGTTTATTATTAAGAGTCAGATAGTCCTAACAGTGTTTATAGTCCTAACACAGTGTTTATTAGTAAGAGTCAGATAGTCCTAACACTAGTGTTTATTATTAAGAGTCAGATAGTCGTAACAGTGTTTATTATTGCGAGTCCTAACAGTGTTTATTATTTCATAACTGTATGGGCTTTGTTTATACATGTACAGTGACGAGTGAATCTACCGTTGGTTGTTAAAAACGCGAAACATAATAATCAGTCAGCAGCGCTCCACTGCTACCGCAGCCCAACACAACAGTGTTTATTATTTCATAACTGTATGGGCTTTGTTTATACATGTACAGTGACGAGTGAATCTACCGTTGGTTGTTAAAAACGCGAAACATAATAATCAGTCAGCAGCGCTCCACTGCTACCGCAGCCCAACACAAGTGCGTTGGAACAGCAGCCCAACACTACACAAGTTGGTTGCCCGCGCTGCCGCGCTGCCGCGCTTGCTCTTTGGATTTCATTTGGGACGTGGGACGGCTGCGCTTGCCTGCGCGTGGGGGCGGGGGGGCGCGGCCAATCAGAGAAAAGCCGAACACAAGTTGGTTGCCTTTAATATTCACGCCGCCAGGTCACCCACACTAATCAGATTACTTTTACAAGTAATCTGTGGCATCACTGGTCATGATGTATCTGTCTACAGTGTAAAAAGCTGTAAAAACCCTAGTTGTTGTTTTCTACTCAGCAGGCTCTCTTGTGCCAAGAATGGAAACCCTGAACAGTTTATCTGCAGACAGCGAGAAACAACGGGATAAAGAATGATCGTGCGTGCTCCCCACAAAGTTGTATTTATTTGGTCGTGGTTGAGTGGGAATCTGCTTCTGTTTGAGCAGCCAAAGATAGATTTCCCGGAGCTATCAGACTTGGCAGCGTGTCGCCCAGGTCCAGAGTTATTAGAGGAAGTCTACGAAGAACCATGTGGCCCGACTCCCACATAGCAAACCCTGTCACTCTGGAGCGCACACTGTCTGCCTCTTCTTTTAAATGTCTAGATGTAACAGTACTGTCTACCTGTATGTCATGTATGTAATATATGTTATGATTAATTGAAAATGGGGGACCCTGATGTAAACAAGACGAAAGTCTTTCTCTGGTCTGCATCCCCTTAACAATTGTGTGTATTGAGCTGTACTGTATTGTACCCATTCTGCAATCTGTTAATACAATTTTCAATCAATCAATCAATTCTACCACCTGACCTTTAGCTTCACTCTGATAACACATTTTTCACATTTTCTATTTATTCCCCCGACCCACAAACACAAAAATTCAGTTGCAAAAGTGAACGTCCAACGTTCAGAATAAGAGGTCAACAGCAGAGGACAGTAGGCCTACATGTAAAGTAAGCAATGTTTTCACCTGATTCACCTTCAAAATAGACTATAGCCGGACTAAAACACTGGAGCACTCGCACACGTATACATGTTTACTGAAGGGTGATGTTTGGACCGATCGTCTTCCTGTTCCCCGTTGACTCCGAGGGGAGACACTCGAAACGTCAGTCACTTAACCCTTTCACTGCCGCACTACCAAACGGTTAACCCTTTCACTGCGACAATACACAGAAGGTCAACCCTTTCACTGCCACACGACAGCAGGTTAACCCTTCCACTGCCACACTACAGAAGGTTAACCCTTTACAAAGTGAGCCTTCAGATTCAAATAAGCAGAGGAAAGAGTAATGAAATGAAGAGCGTAAGAGTAAATACAAATACTTTAGCTACTTTTGAACGAAAATCAGTAAGATTTTGCGCATGTTCCAAAACCGCACTCCTTTTGTCACTATCTTAGCAAATAATATCGATGGGAATATAAGGTATCACGTAAGAAAATACAACTCACTCAAGTAAAAGTAGAAGAAGATACTTCTAAAAAATAGAACTGGCTCAAGTACTCAAAGAATAAGTGATTACTTAAAAAAAGTGACTCAATTACATAAAGCATTGATATGATATGATATTTGCATTTATAATGAGCCCCCCCCCCCAGCCATGTGACGCGTTACTCCCCACCTCCACAAATCAGATACTACAAAAAGAAATAAAGTGAAATGAAAATAGGGCATAAACAGCCTAGAATATGCACAGGATATTTTGATGCTAATCCTCTCTCTCTCTGAGATGTTATCGGACGGCTGAGAGCAGCCTGCTGCCTACAGAAACACAGCCAGCATCGGTCACTTCCCGCCCCACGCAGCCAGGAGCCGAGCCAGGCGGGCCGCTGGCACACTATCACTCACAGAAGCTTATCACAAGCAGAGAGGCCGTCACTCACCCCAAGGACAGAAGTCGTAAAGAAAAGTCTGTTTTGTGTTATTCTGAGCCGTCAGAAAAGCTGTGATGTGTCTTAACACTTTGCGTATTTCAACTATCCCTGTTTTAAAGGGACACTTCAGATTTTTTGGAACTCTATAGCCCTAATTCCTACTTGACGAGAGGATGTACCATCACCATCACCACCATCATCATCATCATCATCATCATCACCATCATCATCACCATCATCACCATCACCATCACCATCATCATCACCATCAGCATCATCATCATCACCATCATCATCATCACCATCATCATCATCATCATCATCATCATCATCATCACCATCATCATCATCATCATCATCACCATCATCATCATCACCATCATCATCACCATCATCACCATCATCATCATCATCATCATCATCATCATCACCATCATCACCACCACCGCGTCCCCCCAGAAATGAACTGATTCATCAATGGTCATACTGATTTTTCTTTTCTTTCAAACAGTTACAATTTGGAGCAACCATTTACTGGCAAGCTAGCATGGAATTACTGGTATCTATGGATGACTTCCAGCTAGCATGGAATTACTGGTATCTATGGATGACTTCCAGCTAGCATGGAATTACTGGTATCTATGGATGACTTCCAGCTAGCATGGAATTACTGGTATCTATGGATGACTTCCAGCTAGCATGGCATTACTGGTATCTATGGATGACTTCCAGCTAGCATGGAATTACTGGTATCTATGGATGACTTCCAGCTAGCATGGAATTACTGGTATCTATGGATGACTTCCAGCTAGCATGGAATTACTGGTATCTATGGATGACTTCCAGCTAGCATGGAATTACTGGTATCTTTTTTTTTTTTTTTTTTTTTAATTTTTTTTATTATTGCAAAACAAAACTTATTAAAAGTCAGTACTCAACACACAATGTATAATGAAACTTTCAGTAAAGGTGGTTAAAATATATGCAAGTACAGAAACAGGCTAAAACAAAAATAGTCAATAATAACATTTTAACCGTATACCGTGTATATCCAGCGAAGTTACAATTATATAAATGTTAGTATATAATATACCCCGAATACCTATTTTCTAAAACCCTACACACATATGCTCCAGCTCAAATCCCCCCCTCCCGGACCCCCTCTTGGATAGTACCTCTATTATCCCTCACTCCTAACCAGACATCACCATTATAGGCTAGCTTTTATTCTCTCCACCACTTCTAACCACATTAACATTTTGGATTCATTGAGCCCTAGAATTCTTGCTGTTGATATTTCTTGATATATCACATCAAGATATGTAAGAAACCACACTTTCCGGCACATTTTTTCCGGTTGAAACCAACGTGATGCAATCAGTTTTTTAGCTACTGTGATACCCGATAAAACCAATCTTTTTAGTTGTGGGTTCACTGCAAACTCAAAAACATCATTCAATAGCAATACCGCGGGGTGTACAGGTATATTCCAAAATACGAGTATTGATAATTGTTGGGACACATCTTCCCAGAATGCCTTAACTGGTGGGCAGTCCCAATACATGTGCATAAATGTTCCTTCGTCCCCATTTGTACATTGGGAGCATTTGGAGTTTTGTATAAGCCCCATTTTGCACAGCCTTATAGGAGTCAAGTATGTCCTGTGAATATAGTTCAGATTGATTTGTTGATGATCCGGGTTCCTTGATGTAAGTCGGACATTTGCCCAGGCTCCTTGCCAATCAAAGTCATTTTCCAGGTCTGGTATATCCCTCCTCCAGACATTGTCTAGTTGAAGGGTTTCGTACGAGGACGTTAGTAATTGTGAATAAAAACCTGATACAAAACCTCCCAATGTATTTCTGTCATAGAAAAATTTGTGGTATCTGTGGTGTTCAATTGGTATGTGTAATGGAACACCGTGAGATCTCATACAAAGTTTTAACTGTATGTAAAAAAGCCATGTGGACTCGGTGAGGTTAAACTTTATGCATATTTCGACATAACTACAGAGGCCCTTGTTATTAAAAATATCCCCTAATGAGTGTATGCCTCTTTCTTCCCATACAGGGAATCTTATAGGTCGTTTTCCCATTAAGAGAGCATTGTTATTGAATATGGGAGTGTGATTATGCCATACTTGATTGTTAGGAAATTTCCTTTGAGTTTCCCGCCATGTCCTGATTGCATGGGTTATTATTGGGCCAAATTCTCGCTCACAATGCTTGATTGAAAGTTTAGTGTATGCTATGTCTTTCAATCTCTGTGGGGCTACTATGTTTTCTTCTAATTCTCTCCAAGATACCAAAGCCTCGGGGTCAAACCATATCTTCTTTAATGGTCTTAATGTGAAGGCATTAAAATATTGTAAAAAATCTGGGACTGCCATGCCACCGTCTGCTTTACTTCTCTGTGCGGTGGATCTTTTTATGCGAGGTGGTTTGTTATTCCAAATAAATTTGTATGTGGAGGTTTGTAATCTTTTCCAGTAGCCCTCTGGAGGAGGTAACGGAAGCATTGAGCTGAAGAAATTGATTCTTGGTAATACATCCATCTTAACTATTGATACCCTTGCCTGTACTGAGTTTTTAAGTTTTGCCCACCTGTCCAGGTCGTCCTTGATTTTGTTCTGTATTTTTGTGTAATTGTGCTTCACCGTTTGTCTTATGGTGGGGAATATTTCCTCTCCCAAGCATCTGAAATGTTTTACCATCGGTATCGCACCTGGGAGGGTTATACCTTTTTTTGCAGGGGTGTTAAGTGGAAGGAAAGCCGACTTCGGCCAATTTATCTTAAATCCCGATAGATCACCAAAGTTCTCAATCAACTTGAGCAGATGAGGCAATGTGGTGTTGGGGTTTTGCATGAACAATATTACGTCGTCCGCATATAAACTAATTTTTTGTTGTGTGCCCTTGATTACGATTGGTTCTATGGATTGGGATTGTCTTATATATTGTGCTAAAGGCTCTAATGATAAATTGAATAGTCCGGGACTAAGAGGGCAACCCTGTCTGGCAGAGCGTGATACCGGAAAGATTTTGGAGATGATTGTGCCTGTTGTAATCATGGCCGATGGGTCCTTGTATAGTACTTTAATCATATCAATGAAACCTTTTCCTAACCCCATCCTTTCCAATACTGCCCATAGAAACGACCATTCCAACCTGTCAAATGCTTTCATAGCATCCAGGGATAGTATCGCCTTAGGTGTGATGTCCTCTTTGTCTGTATCTAGTACGTGCAGTATTCGCCTTATGTTATCATTGATCAGGCGACCTTTTATGAAGCCTGTTTGGTCCGTATGAACTAAAGACGTCATATGCTTTTGCAATCTGATGGCTAATATCTTAGAGTACAGTTTGACATCGGTTCCGAGGAGGCTTAAAGGACGGTAACTGCCGCATTCAGTGGGGTCTTTGTCTTTTTTGTGAAGAACTGAAATGAGTGCGGTATTTTGGTGTTCGATGAAGCTTCCCTCTTTGACTGAGTATAAGATCATATTTAGTAATAAGGGTCCAAATATGTCCCAGCAAGAAATGTACATTTCTGATGGGATACCGTCAATTCCCGGAGCTTTGCCGTTTTTCATTCCGGATATGGCCTTCTTGAGTTCTTCTAATGTGATCGGTACTTCTAACTGTTTAGCGTCTTCATCTGTAAGTTTAGGGAGAGTAATTTGATTAAGATATGTGTCTAATTTGTCCTGATCAAAGGTCGTTTCTGAGTTATATAAATCGGAGTAGAATTCTTTGAATGTATCGTTTATTATTTTGGGTTCTGTTATTAGAGCTTGTTGTTTCCTAATGGCAGTTATATCTGCAAATTTTGCATTAATTCTTAGTCGCATGGCTAATAGGTGACTAGGTTTAGAACCTTGGAAGTACTGCTGTTGTCTAGTGCTGCGTATTTGCAATTCCGATTTTTGTCTGTACATTGCTTTGATCTCGGTCTTTAGAATGTTAACTTGGTTATCTAGTCTAGTAGAGTTGTTGTATTTTAAAGAATTAAAAAGCGTTGAGTAAAGCGTTTCCTTTTCAGACAGTTTTGTGTTTTGATTTTTGCGCAATATGGAGGTAAATCTATCCGAGAAATCCTTGATCATACTCTTTACCGACATCCATAATATTCTGGGATCTTGCACCGAGTTAGTATTAACTTGTAGGAATACTGTGAGAGCTTCTTTAATTTGTGTAATGAATTCCTTGTTGTTAAGCAGCATCGAATTAAAACGCCATCTTGGGGCCCGGGTAGATAATGTACCAAATGTTGCTTTCAGGATTAAGTAGCAGTGATCTGATAGCGCATTGGGTGTCATTTCCACTTCGTATTTATCAAATATTCTCGGGGATGCAAAGACGTAATCAATTCTGGATAGTGTGTTGTGTCTCGCCGAACGACAGGAGTACTTGCGGGTCATGGGGTTAAGTGAACGCCATAAATCAGTTACTCCTGTTGATTTCGACCAATCTTTTAATGCTTTAGATGAATTCTTTTGTTCGCTGGAGAAGGAAAGGTAAGTTTTGTCCATCCTTGGGTTCCAAATGGCATTAAAATCCGCACCTATTATGTATGAGTACTCGGGATGGTTTAACATTTCTCCTGTTAGTGAAGTGAAGAAACCCACTTCGTACAAATTCGGGGCATATACCGCTGCCAATGCAATTTTCCTGTTATTGTGTATAATCCTAGCTATAGTTATGCGCCCCTCAGCATCCGACCATACCCCTTTCAATTCGATATTTAATTTGCGTCTGACGACTATGGCTACCCCTCTAGTTCTCGTAGCAAAAGAAGAGTGACCAATATTATGGTATATGTTATCCGCTAACGTATTTATGTCTCCCTCTAAAATGTGCGTTTCGCTTAATAGTGCCACGTCCACATGTTCTTTTTTCATCAGTGTAAGCACGCTTTTGCGCTTGTGTTGTTTGTTTATCCCACCGGTGTTCCATACCATTATATTCAAACTAGCCATAGTCTATGCATGTTTTCGTGTAGTTTTTGGTAATGTTTCTGGAGTATGAAGCTACAATAGATGCACATCCAATTAATGAGGTCCCGTTGAGAGCTGAGCTTAAAAACATATATATATACAAATAAAAATCCCCTATTTTCCCCTCTCCCAGAAAGTCGAACATGCCTGTGTTCCAAGAACACATCCTCCGCGATTGACTTTCTCCCATGGTCCACCGGATTGCCCAACCTGAGCATTGTAATCCTAATTTTCCTATGCTCATTGCCATAGGATCTAACATTTCCATTCTATTGCAATAGAATGTCGCTTTTGGTCTTGCACCTTCCCTTACTGTAATGAAGTATTGTGATAATTAACCTAAAGATAAAAATAAAAAATAAAATAAAAAGAGAATAAACCTTTATCGACATATTCCTTTGAACCCTCCACCAACGTGTGAGGGGAAAAAAAAGGAAAAGATTGTAGATCAGTATTGACACTTAATGTGAAGAACATTGGAAAAGAATAATGTAAGTTACAATATATTTAAAAAATATATAGTAATATTGACACCTTAATGTGAAGAACATTGGAAAAGAACAATGTAAGTTAAATTATGTTTAAAAAATATAGGGTGATGAGAAGAAAAAATTTAATAAAATAAAAATCAATGGAAAGATATAGATAAGGAATAAGAGATAAATAATTATCAACGTGGAGAAGCCACTAGAACCGATTTAACTGATTAGATAAGATAGAAAAGCAGCGCCTTTTAGCGCTTCAATGTGCCTTTAATGGAGTGATTACTTAAATTGTTAGAATAACCTTGCTGTGCCCATACGTTTATGTGTGGATAATTTTAAAGTATTATTAAGGGCTGATTGCACTTCATTTAATTTATATATGCTATGTGTATGCACACCGAATGTTATTGTTAGAGTTGTATGCTTCGTTGTCATGGTGCCTTATATTCTAGAAGGTTGTAGAATATACTAGTGCCTAGACTATTTTACTTCGTTGTCATGGTGCCTTATATTCTAGAAGGTTGTAGAATATACTAGTGCCTAGACTACTTTACATTCCAGAATGATCTAAGAGACCCAGGGCATTTGAGCGATAAACCCAGAATATTCCAGATAGATCTTTTTGTATTGATATTTATTTGACCCCTCAGAGACCAGAGACTGAAATTATAATGTATTATGAATCGTATTATACACAGTAAACATTGTTATAGACGACTTGCATATCGTTTGCTACTTTGATGAACACAGCAATGTTATTCCAACACTGGTGGAATGACCTCATTGATGAACACAATAAAGTCATTCCTACACTGGTATATATTTAGGGAGAGGCTTAACTGGTTCCGGCATTTCCGTCATGCTTTGGGTTATTTGCTGCATTTTGAATCAGGAAATCCTCAGCATAAAAGGGTGTAAATGGACCTGACCTGCGGCCGTTATTGTCCAAGAATGATAACAGCGCCGGATATGCTAGCCTTGGCTTGTGGCCGGCTGTGTACAGCTTTTGCATCACAACTTTGTATGGTTGACGTCGGATGATGGCCTCTCTGCTCAAATCTTCGTAGATAAATATTGGTTTATCACCATACTTCAGCATCCCACGTTGGTTGCGAGCATATTTGATGATTTCATCCCTTGTTGTAGTTTTCCGTAGAGTGACAATGATGACTCTCGGCCCGTTGATATTTTGCCCCTGGGAACCAATTCTGTAAACTTGTTCCACTTCTGGCACTTTGTTTGGATCGGAGTTATTCAAAATCGTTGATAACACGTTTGGAAAGTTGATGTCATCGCAGTTCACTGATTCATCAAGCCCCACAATGCGGATGTTATTCCGCCTGTGGTAACGATGGGTTTCTAGTTGCCTCTCCATCACTTCGTTTTTAAGCAATTTTATTTCCCTCCGGTATTCATCTTTAACTTTTTCCATCTCTTCTCCCATCGCTGTCATGATACCTTCGTTCGCCTTGACTGCTTTTGTGTTTTCTGTCACCGAAATCTCCACTGTCGTGATTCGCACGGACAGCAAAGTGACTGCTCTCATAACCTCTTCGAATTTAGTATCGATGTGTTCAGCGTGTGCGACCAACTGTTCTTCTACGTGTGCTTTGAAAGCGATCATCTGTTCTTTTATCAGGGTAGTCAGAGAGTTGAAGTCGGGCTGTGCAACTGAACTGCTTGTGTCAGTTGATGTTGTTGGAGCAGTGAGGGATCCGATGGATGATTGTGCTATTATCTTCTCAAAATCGCCTGCTTTTTCCTTCACGGTACTTTTTTCTGATGTTCCTGCTATGTTGTCATCTGTTGTCTCCATCTCGGGGCCAGTTGTCCTTGGTCCCTGTGTATTCTCCTCTATATTCCCCGCGCCGGGGCTCACCAACGGATCTGCCACAGCGTCGCCTGTCATTGTCTTTGACCGAGTTTCAATCTGCGCCGTTAGCTTTGCCGTTTCTTGTTTCTTTCCCGTCTTTTCCCCACCCCTAACCATGTTGTCTTTTGATATAGTTAGTAGAAGGTCTTATCAATACATACGATGTGGTCTAGTCTCTTTTGGTATTGTCCAAATAAGGTTTTTAAACGAAATTAACGATAACGGGAGCGGAGCTATAACCAATTGCGTGCGCTACATATTGCAGCTTAACCGGAAGAATTACTGGTATCTATGGATGACTTCCAGCTAGCATGGAATTACTGGTATCTATGGATGACTTCCAGATGTCCTGTTTCAGACGACACCTCCATCTTCTCTCCAGCTCCAGCATTAGAACTGAGTCCACTACACACTCAGAAAAACAACAATGTCGGCTGGTCCCAGAGATTTAATAGGCACTTCTCTTGGGCAGGTCCTCGAGCACCAGCTGGGGTCTCTCTGTGCACATGCCTCGACTCACTAGAATGCCAAAAAAAACATCATCACTTATTTGTTGTACCATGACGGGTAATGATTGGTCCTGAAAGCTGTGAAAGGCTTTAAAGTCATTATGGCCATTGATCCTAAATTGTACATTTTCACATCCAGATAATCACATTCTCTGTGTCGATGTTCATGTTTCCTGCAGTGAGTGCATCAGCAAAGCTTCACACTGTATGAGCAGCATGTCTCAGAGGAGCGAACCCACTGCTCTCCCTCATCCTCGGGGCTCAGGAGATTACATCTGAGAAATCAATGGGGAAAATATTCCCCCCATAATCTGTGTACGTGATATGTCAGAATGTCATACGTACAGTGTTTCCACATAGATATTTGGAAAATCCTATCCAAGAGATAAAGTGAGAGTAAAATGGTAAAAATGAAAGGAACACACCAACATTATGAGAGTCAGACAATAATAATAATAATAATAATAATAATAATAATAATAATAATAATAATAATAATAATAATAATAATAATAATAATAATAATAATAATAATAATAATAATAATAATAATAATAATAATAATAATAATAATAATAATAATAATAATAATAATAATAATAATAATAATAATAATAATAATAATAATAATAATAATAATAATAATAATAATAATAATAATAATAATAATAATAATAATAATAATAATAATAATAATAATAATAATAATAATAATAATAATAATAATTCATTACATTTATATAGCGCTTTTCTAGACACTCAAAGCTCTCCCCACAATGTAGGGTGGAAATTGCCTCATTCACTACCACTGGTAGCACTCAACCTTGTGGGCTACGCAGACTCAATGGCTGCCATACACTGGCACCCGGCACACATCACACTACACAATGGCTGAACGGCTCAGGAGACAGGGATTGATATCAGTCAATTAAGGAGAAGGGATGATTAGGTGGCCTTGATGTCAGATACCTGATTGGGAATTTGACCAGGAACGTTGGGGAACCCCCTACTCTTTGCTATACGCGCCCTGGGTTCTTTAATAACAACCAAGATTCTGTCAGGACCTCGGTTTACCATCTCATCCGAAGGACGGCACTCGCAGCTGTACGGTGTCCCTATCACTGTAACAGGGGCATTGTTACTGACTGGTCCAGAGGACAGAGTGCCCCCTGCTGGACAACAATACCACTTTCCGACAACGGCCTTGACCAGTCAGACAAGAAGATAGATACCAATGTCCTCCCTGTGCTTTCAGTAGAAAGCTATCCAACTGCAAGCGAGCCTAGCTTAGCACAAATTAAGCCGATACAGACCACTAGCCTAGCTTAAAACTCAGGGAGAGGTGTTGTTGGTCGACAGCTAGGCTAGTGGTTCGTATCCGCTTCCATTAATTTGTGCTAAGCTAGGCTACAGTAGCTATGTGGGCTGGTCAGTATGTGGTCAGTCTGTGGTCAGTATGTGGGCTGGTCAGTATGTGGTCAGTATGTGGTCAGTATGTGGTCAGTAGGTGGGCTGGTCAGTAGGTGGGATGGTCAGTATGTGGTCAGTATGTGGTCAGTATGTGGGCTGGTCAGTATGTGGTCAGTATGTGGTCAGTATGTGGGCTGGTCAGTATGTGGTCAGTATGTGGTCAGTATGTGGTCAGTATGTGGGCTGGTCAGTATGTGGTCAGTATGTGGTCAGTATGTGGGCTGGTCAGTATGTGGTCAGTATGTGGTCAGTATGTGGTCAGTATGTGGTCAGTATGTGGTCAGTATGTGGTCAGTATGTGGTCAGTATGTGGGCTGGTCAGTATGTGGTCAGTATGTGGTCAGTATGTGGTCAGTATGTGGGCTGGTCAGTATGTGGTCAGTATGTGGTCAGTATGTGGTCAGTATGTGGGCTGGTCAGTATGTGGTCAGTATGTGGTCAGTATGTGGTCAGTATGTGGTCAGTATGTGGTCAGTATGTGGGCTGGTCAGTATGTGGGCTGGTCAGTATGTGGGCTGGTCAGCATGTGGTCAGTATGTGGGCTGGTCAGTATGTGGTCAGTATGTGGTCAGTATGTGGTCAGTATGTGGTCAGTATGTGGTCAGTATGTGGGCTGGTCAGTA